>NC_136063.1:448553095-449753095 GCF_964261635.1 Lissotriton helveticus | reverse complement strand
AATGTTTGGGATTGAGCTCACATCCCAAAGTTCCTCAACACCAACAAACAAATAACACTGTACTCCTGGGAGCTTCACTTTCCAAAATATTTAATAGCAAATGACATCTGTATATCGCCAAACACCATGACCGATGCGTTTCGACACACTTGACTTGTTCACTGTAGTTTCTAGTAAAAGAGTTATCGCAGTTAATTGGTCACTTTGTATGCACATTCTTAATAGTGCGTTATAGCTGTCAAAGCTCCTGCCAAGCTAAAGCAAACAGTCCAGTTCCAGTGTGCGGGAGCTGTTAAAGTGCCCCACCCGCTGAAGGCAGAGGATTCACCTCTTTCCCTGCCCATAGAAATGCGGGCAGGGAAAGATATAAAAGAGATTGCTCCTGAACTGATGGAGCTGCCTTTCCAGCAACTCCCTGCGTGCAGCAGCAGTGCCGTCTCCTGCAGGAGGCGGGGAGCCAGCTGGGTCCTGTGGGGACCTTGAGACTTCCCCTGCGGTCCCAAGGAAAAGAGAAGTAAGAGCCAAGATAAAGGTGTGAAACAAGCAGAAAGAGGCAAGATAAAGGTGAGAAACGAGTAGAAAGAGGCAGAATAAAGGTCAGAACTGAGCAGAAAGATGCAGAATAAAGGTCATAACTGAGCAGGAGGCAAAATAAAGGTGAGAAACAAGCAGAAAGAGGCCCAATAGAGATCAGAAAGTGGCAAAATAGAGGTCCGAAAGGAGCAGAAAGAGGCTAAATAAGGGCCAGCAACGAGCCGAAAGAGGCAAAATTAAGGTCAGAAAATTCCAAAGTGAGGCAAAATAAAGGACATCAGTGAGCAGAAAGAAGCAAAATAAAGGCCAGCAACGAGCAGAATAAAGGTCAGAAACAAGCAGAAAGGCAAAATAGAGACAAGAATCGAACAGAAAGACGCAAAATAAAAGATCAGAAACTAGCAGAAAAATGCAAAATAAAGATCAAGAAGAGGCAAAATAGAGATCAGATATGAGCAGAAAGAGGCAGAATAAAGGTCAGAAATGGGCAAAATAAAGGTAGAAATGAGCAGAAAGAGGCAAAAGAAATCTCAGAAATTAGCAAAAAGTGGGAAAATAGAGATCAGAAATGAGCAGAAAGAGGAAAAATAGAGTTCAGTACAAGCTGAAAGAATCTCACAAGGACCCTAAGCTGCGAAGGGGACCTCATCCCCCAGCCAGTAGTGAGCCAGGAGGTGTGGTTTCAGAGTGGTTAAGAATGGGAGTGGGGCCTCTGAGGTCTCAGCAATTCCGCTGGGGAGGACTTACTGGTGGCAGCAATAGTGGTTCCTGGCCCACAAATACTTTTAGCAGCCAAGGCGACTTCATCCTCTAACCAGTAGTGCGCAAGGAGGCATGTTTGCAGTCAGGATGAGAAACAGGACAGGGCCCCTGACGGCGTATTTGCAATCCTGCTGTTGGGGAACTTACTGGTGACAGCAGTAGGGGTTCCAAGTCCCCAAGGGTCCTCAGCAGCCAAGGGGACTTCATCCTTCAACTAGTAGTGCGACAGGAGGTGCAGTTGCAGAGTGGTTTAGAAAGGGGGTGGGTACTCTGAGGATTCAGCAATGCTGGGGAACTTACTGGTAATAACAGGAGGGGTTCTTGGCCCCTAACTACTCGCCGCATCCAAGGGGACTTAATTGGGGGTGGCAGAGCAATACTCTGCCTGCTCAGTGAACTCCGCAGAATTTGGCGGAGTTTTTTGGTAACTCAGCAAGCTCCACCCAGGCCGAGCAGAAAGAGTAAAAATAAAGGTCAGCTATGAGCAGAAAGAGGCAAACTTTTGGTCATAAGTGAGCAGAAAAAGACAGAAAACAAGCAGAACCCACTCAGGCACTCATGCACCCACTCACAGAACAACTCAGACACTCACACACCCACTCAGACACTCACACACGTGCTCTCAAAGGTTGCAGTAGGAAATTATATTAACAAAAGCATAGAAATTCACTGAAAGAAACCAAAGGTTAAAAGGACATTATAGTTGGGAAATAAAAAATTAAAAAACTTAAAAAGCCACTGAAAAAACTAAGTTTACAGGGACTTTATAGTTAGGCTCATACAAAACCATAGAAATTATGCAGTTATAATTACCTGAGCTAACTATAACTTACTCCCACGCAATGCACTGCTTATGACCTAACATATTACATCACTCAGGACATGGTCATTGACATCACTGATGACATCATCCGCAGAACCACCCACACACCTACTCACACCCCCATGCAACATCTCATGCACCCACTCACACAATCACTCTCATGCCCATTCACACACCCATGCAAATACTCATGCACTCACTCATGCATAGAGCCACTCACACACCTACTCACTTACTCATACAGATACTAACACGTACTCAGTCACCTAAACAGTCACTGAGGCAACCACATTGTCCCATAAAGCCTTTTTCACACTCACTTACTCACCTTTACAGGCACTCCCACACCCTCTCACTCACCCATACAGCTATCACACCCACTCACTCACACCCACTCACTCACCGATACACCCAATTACACACCCATTTTTATTTTTGATCTTGACCTGAAGGTATCAGAGTGCTTTACATGAGCACCAATTGCGTTAAATACGGACACATTCATTTTTATTAGGCACGGGGAGATTAAGTGATTTGCCCAGAATCCCATGATGTTAAGCTGAGACTTGAACCCGGTTCCCCAGATTTGAGATCGACTGCTCTAGCCGTTAGGCTACATCCTCTACCCATTAACACACCCATATAGCCACTCATGTACCCTCAGACTCGCCCATACAGACACTCATGCACCTGCTCACTCACCCATACAGCCACTCATCCACTCTCTCATTCACCATTTATAGCCACTCACACACCTGCTCACTCACCCACATGCCACTCATTCACCGTCTCATTCATAAGCCACTTACATACTCACTCACCCATACAGTCAGTCACTCACTCATACAGCCACTTGCTCACCCATACATAAACTCAAACAACCACTCGCTTATCTATAGTCTCTCACATATCCACCCACTCACTCATCCATACACCACTTACTTACTCACTCACTCACTCAGACACTCACACAGCCATTTACTTACCCATACAGCTACTCTCACACAACCACTTATTCACCGTTCATCCACTCTCACACAACCACTTATTCACCCATACAGCCACACACACACACACAGAGATACACAGTTACACAGACACTCACATAATATGTTTTCAAATAGAATCACTCATTACTAGTACACAAAGTGAATACATTTTTTATGCCTTAGTATATGTGTTTAACAGAGAGTAATGTGAGATGTATGTGAGGTCATCAGCAGTGAATTGCGGGGATAAACGTTATTGTTAGCTCAGGTAACTGTAAGTGCTGAATTTCTATGGTTTCGTACGAGTGAAATTTCAGCGTAACTATAACGTCCTTGTAACCTTTTGTTTTTTCAGTGAATTTGTACGATGTTTTACAATTCTGTTTCCTAATTATAACGTCCCTGTAACCTTTGTATTTTTTGGGGGAAAAAAAAATATATATGCCAGTGAGAGCGGACATCACACCAACCCACTGTGGTGATTATTGACTCTTTATTGAATGTAACGCTAAACAAACTCACTTGAGTAATACAGCAAGACACTACGCATACCAGCAGGCTGTGCGCAGAAGTGCAGCAGGCCACACCTACCTGGGCTGGTATGAGAAGGATATCCGGTGCTTGCAATCTGGTTGGCGCTGCATTGAGAACTTGCCTGTGAAAAAGTGCTTGGTTAGCACGAAACGCGTCGGCACATTTTAGAATTTATGGTGTGACAGACTGACCGCTGTGTTGCAGCTTTCAACAAATAAACGTATATTTTACCTACCTGAATGGGCTCCTCCTAGTGGGCAAAACCCTTTTGTTGGATGTGTATGGCTAGCCTGGCCGTGGAGGAAGCCCCGCTGCAGTGAAGCAGACCAGGGTGACGCACAACAGCGTTCATCAATATCTGGACAGGAGGACGTGATGAAAAGCTACAAGGTGCATCCCAGTGAGAGCGGACATCACACCAACCCACTGTGGTGATTATTGACTCTTTATTGAATATAGCGCTAAACGAGCTCATTTGAGGAATACAGCAAGACACTACGCATACCAGCAGGCTGTGCGCAGAAGTGCAGCAGGCCACACCTACCTGGGCTCGGAAGAGAAGGATATCAGGTGCTTGCAATCTGGTTGGCGCTGCATTGAGAACTTGCCTGTGAAAAAGTGCTGGGTTAGCACGAAACGCGTCGGCACATTTTAGAATTTATGGTGTGACAGACTGACCGCTGTGTTGCAGCTTTCAACAAATAAACGTATATTTTACCTACCTGAGTGGGCTCCTTCGAGTGGGCAAAACCCTTTTGTTGGATATATATATATGTGTGTGTATATATATATATATATATATATATATGTGTATATGTATATATATATATATATATATGTATATTCGCTAAAAAAAACACAGGTTTCACAATCGTTATAGTTAGGAATTAGCATTTAAAAAACCTTTGAAATTCACTGAAAAAACCATAGGTTTCACACTCGTTATAGTTAGGAATTAGCATTTAAAAAACCTTTCAAATTCACTGAAAAAACCATAGGTTTCACACCAGTTATAGTTAGCTGAACATTTTACTCATACAAAACCATTGAAATTCCCACATTATAGTTAGTTGGACTCACTATAACTCGCGTGCCCGCAATCCACTGCTGATGATGTCACATATTACATCATTCATGACATGGTCAGTGACATCACTGATGACATCTCAAATGACATCACTGATGACATCTCAAATGACATCACTGAGAAAGCAAAGAAAGGGACGAGAGGGGAAGGGAAGTGAAGTAGGGGGACTGAAAGAAGGTGAGTGTGGTGAAGCAGAGTGAGGAGAAGGAGAGTGAACATGGGGAATGTGGATAAGTGAAGAAAATGTAGTAAAAGAACGGGGGGGTGGAAGGGTAAGAAAAGAGCAGTGATGTTTAGGAAAGAGTGGAGGTACAGACTGCATAAACACAAGTGAGTGTGAGACAAGGTGAGTAAGGCAGTGAAGAAACAGAGAAAGTGAAAGAAAGAAGAGTAGAAGACTGAAGGCCTCATTTATAAGGCCATGCGTCACTTTTACGCCGCCAGTGCGTCACTTTTTGTGACGCACCAGTGCTGTAAAAAATGCACCTTGTTGAGTCATATTTACAAAGTGACGCAGTGAAATCTGAGATTTCACTGCGTCACTTTTAGGACACCGTTGCGTCAAAATCTTGCGCCTGCCTCACAGCAAGCGTAAGACTGACGCAGGCCCTTTCACATGGGGCTGGCCCCATGTGAAAGGATGCATTACTGGAGTTGCGTCACTTTTGTGACACACTCTAGCAATGCATCACTTTTGCGCTTACAGATACGTCAGAAATAGTGACGTATCTGTAACTCCCCGCGACATAATGCGTCATACATTAACTATGACACATGAGTAGAAGACTGAAGGCCTCATTTATGAGGCCATGCGCCACTTTTATGCCGCCGGTGCGTCACTTTTTGTGACGCACCAGTGCTGTAAAAAATGCACCTTGTTGAGTCATATTTACAAAGTGACGCATCTAGGTAGATGCGTCACTTTGTAAACCCCTGCGCCACATTATACCTGCGCCAGGTCTAATATATGCAAAGGGGGCGTATTGACGCAAGGAAGGGTCGTAGAAGTGACACAGTAAAATCTATGAGATTTCACTGCGTCACTTTTAGGATACCGTTGCGTCAAAATCTTGCACCTGCCTCACACCAGGCGTAAGACTGACGCAGGCCCTTTAACATGGTGCTGGAGTTGCGTCACTTTTGTGACACACTCCAGCAATGCATCACTTTTGCGCTTACAGATACGTCAGAAATACTGACGTATCTGTAACTCCTTGCAACATAATACGTCATACATTAAATATGACGCATGAGTAGAAGACTGAAGGCCTCATTTATGAGGCCATGCGTCACTTTTACGCCGCGTGACGCACCAGTGGTGTAAAAAATGCACCTTGTTGAGTCATATTTACAAAGTGACGCATCTAGGTAGATGCGTCACTTTGTAAACCCCTGCGCCACATTATACCTGCGCCAGGTGTAATGTATGCAAAGGGGGCGTATTGACGCAAGGAAGGGTCGTAGAAGTGACGCAGTGAAATCTATGAGATTTCACTGCGTCACTTTTAGGACACCGTTGCGTCAAAATCTTGCGCCTGCCTCACAGCAGGCGTAAGACTGACGCAGTCCCTTTCACATGGGGCTGGCTCCATGTGAAAGGATGCATTGCTGGAGTTGCGTCACTTTTGTGACACACTCCAGCAATGCATCACTTTTGCGCTTACAGATACGTCAGAAATACTGACGTATCTGTAACTCCTGGCAACATAATACGTCATAGATTAAATATGACGCATGAGTAGAAGACTGAAGGCCTCATTTATGAGGCCATGCGTCACTTTTACGCCGCCGGTGCGTCACTTTTTGTGACGCACCTTGTTGAGTCATATTTACAAAGTGACGCATCTAGGTAGATGCGTCACTTTGTAAACCCCTGCGCCACATTATACCTGCGCCAGGTCTAATATATGCAAAGGGGGCGTATTGACGCAAGGAAGGGTCGTAGAAGTGACACAGTAAATCTATGAGATTTCACTGCGTCACTTTTAGGATACCGTTGCGTCAAAATCTTGCACCTGCCTCACAGCAGGCGTAAGACTGACGCAGGCCCTTTCACATGGTGCTGGAGTTGCGTCACTTTTGTGACACACTCCAGCAATGCATCACTTTTGCGCTTACAGATACGTCAGAAATACTGACGTATCTGTAACTCCTTGCAACATAATACTGTCATGCACGCACCTTTGTCTCAGAAGTGTCCTGGAGTCTCGCCGCTAATCACCCTGATTCCCCTTGTCACCCCTCGGAACACAGGCAGAAACACTGAATCCCAAGATGTAACACAGGGGAACACAGGGGAACAAAACAAGGGTAGGAAGGGAAAAGAAACAGGCCTCCTCCGTCTTCTTTGGTCTGTGTAAAATGGAATCTAACTTCAACACCTGGATCTACATAGGAAGACAAAGGAAGATATGTGAAAACCAATCCCCCCCTCCTTTATGGTAAGTAGTGTTAATGCAGATAAATGACATATAACAGTGAATACCTGCCCAAGTGTGGGGAACCACTCGAACCAAACTATCTGAAATCGTCTTGGAAACCTCTTATGACTGTCTTGAGTGTTTCAGCACACTAAGCGTCTAAAAGGTAAAAATTAATATGAGGCAGGGTCCCCTAACATAAATATAAGGAATAGTGTTATACTACTCTAACACTCACCTAATCAGGATACCAGACGAAACAACGAATATCAGGTAACCACTCAGGTAATACCCTACAAAACCACAGTATACCAATCCCCTGTGGTAGACCAAACCATTCGGGACAACAAACAAGGAGGCTCAAATAAACAAAAGGAAATAATCGTCCCGAAACCAGCCGGTTCGAAACGCTAGAAAGCGAGGTCAAGCACTAACCACCAGAATTCAAGAAACGACGAACCACCAAACGACCCTCTGACTCCTCGGACGCCAACACCAACACTGTGACCCGGAACGAGAACAGGAAACAGCTTAGCTAACGCGAAGCACTTCCTGATTCTATGGGGCGGGTTAGATTCCGTTATTCCGCTTTCCACGCATGCGTGAACACTGCGCATGTGCACCAACTCCTGTAACAGCATTCGCCAACCATTGCCAATCACGGTCTCATACTTGAAACTGATACCGCTCACAGAAGGCTCGTAATATTAGTCCCCTTGCATAGAACAGGCATGACAAATACGTCATACATTAAATATGACGCATAAGTAGAAGACTGAAGGCCTCATTTATGAGGCCATGCGTCACTTTTACGCCGCGTGACGCACCAGTGGTGTAAAAAATGCACCTTGTTGAGTCATATTTACAAAGTGACGCATCTAGGTAGATGCGTCACTTTGTAAACCCCTGCGCCACATTATACCTGCGCCAGGTGTAATGTATGCAAAGGGGGCGTATTGACGCAAGGAAGGGTCGTAGAAGTGACGCAGTGAAATCTATGAGATTTCACTGCGTCACTTTTAGGACACCGTTGCGTCAAAATCTTGCGCCTGCCTCACAGCAGGCGTAAGACTGACGCAGTCCCTTTCACATGGGGCTGGCCCCATGTGAAAGGATGCATTGCTGGAGTTGCGTCACTTTTGTGACACACTCCAGCAATGCATCACTTTTGCGCTTACAGATACGTCAGAAATACTGACGTATCTGTAACTCCTTGCAACATATTACGTCATAGATTAAATATGACGCATGAGTAGAAGACTGAAGGCCTCATTTATGAGGCCATGCGTCACTTTTACGCCGCCGGTGCGTCACTTTTTGTGACGCACCAGTGGTGTAAAAAATGCACCTTGTTGAGTCATATTTACAAAGTGACGCATCTAGGTAGATGCGTCACTTTGTAAACCCCTGCGCCACATTATACCTGCGCCAGGTGTAATGTATGCAAAGGGGGTGTATTGACGCAAGGAAGGGTCGTAGAAGTGACACAGTGAAATCTATGAGATTTCACTGCGTCACTTTTAGGACACCGTTGCGTCAAAAACACTGTGTCAGGGGTTGCTTTTACTCATTTCAGGTTGGCTTGAGTTGGTATTTTACCAATTCAAAGCTGTAATATTGTGCCTGGAGTGATAAATGGCTTTTGTTATTTTACAGCTCGGCAAGGACTGCACTGTACTAGTCCTATGCTTAAAGACTTTGCTGTTTAAATGGCAAAAGACTTTGTCATTTTCTATCTCGGCGTGGATAGCACTGTGCTAATCCTATGCTTAAAAACTTTGATAGAAAAACAGACATTTGAGGTGAGCAGATCTAGAGTGTCGCTGGTGTTGAGAGTGCTCTAACAGGAGCTGCTTTCCACCTAAACTGAGACCTACCCAGAGTTCTCTCCTTCTTTTTTGCATAATTTATGCGTCACTCTATGCCTGAAAGGGTTTTGTTTTGACTTAATACTGGGTGCTCCCTTGTGTCTGGACAAAGCTATACCTCTCTGAAGAGCTCTAATTAGAGCGAAACACTGTGTCAGGGGTTGCTTTTACTCATTTCAGGTTGGCTTGAGTTGGTATTTTACCAATTCAAAGCTGTAATATTGTGCCTGGAGTGATAAATGGCTTTTGTTATTTTACAGCTCGGCAAGGACTGCACTGTACTAGTCCTATGCTTAAAGACTTTGCTGTTTAAATGGCAAAAGACTTTGTCATTTTCTATCTCGGCGTGGATAGCACTGTGCTAATCCTATGCTTAAAAACTTTGATAGAAAAACAGACATTTGAGGTGAGCAGATCTAGAGTGTCGCTGGTGTTGAGAATGCTCTAACAGGAGCTGCTTTCCACCTAAACTGAGACCTACCCAGAGTTCTCTCCTTCTTTTTTGCATAATTTATGCGTCACTCTATGCCTGAAAGGGTTTTGTTTTGACTTAATACTGGGTGCTCCCTTGTGTCTGGACAAAGCTATACCTCTCTGAAGAGCTCTAATTAGAGCGAAACACTGTGTCAGGGGTTGCTTTTACTCATTTCAGGTTGGCTTGAGTTGGTATTTTACCAATTCAAAGCTGTAATATTGTGCCTGGAGTGATAAATGGCTTTTGTTATTTTACAGCTCGGCAAGGACTGCACTGTACTAGTCCTATGCTTAAAGACTTTGCTGTTTAAATGGCAAAAGCCTTTGTCATTTTCTATCTCGGCATGGATAGCACTGTGCTAATCCTATGCTTAAAAACTTTGATAGAAAAACAGACATTTGAGGTGAGCAGATCTAGAGTGTCGCTGGTGTTGAGAGTGCTCTAACAGGAGCTGCTTTCCACCTAAACTGAGACCTACCCAGAGTTCTCTCCTTCTTTTTTGTATATATATATATATATATATATATTTATTACCTACTGGCTTTCGCCAGTCGGTAGTTATAGTTAAGACCTATTTGCCATAGAAAATCCGCCACATTCTATTTGCAATAACTTTGGCGCCAATTGACGAATCTTCGCGCAATTTTCAAAACTTATGGTCAGCTCCGGCCCGCTCCTATCCTGAAAGTTTGGGGTTGATTCATCAAGCGGGGTTAAAAAAAAAGGGGGTATGGGGGTCCCAAACGTGTTTTACCAATGCAATTGTCCATAGGAAACTTTAGCCGCGGCCACAGCCCGAACTGCTGAACGGAATTACTCCAAATTTGGCAAAGAGGTAGCCCTTGTTCAGAAAGGTGCATTTTTGTTAAAAGGTAAAAATCTGTTCAGTAGTTGCTGAGAAAATGGAAAGTAAAAACGCATATATATCTATGGCCGCGGTGGATCCACGTACCCTGTGCGCACCAAGCGTACACCCCCTCCGATCATGAGCTGCATGCTAATTGGCTGTCAACACTCCAAACTAGGAATAGTTGGCAGCCATCTTGTGCCTCGGTAGAACCGAGGCACAAGAAATCCCTCAAAACAGTGCGCAAAACGCAAAAAGAAGGCACCCTGACCCCCTGGGCCTGCTTAGGAGATCCCATAAGGACCCCCAGGGCTAAAAAATAGTTTTATGGGGTTTTTTTAATCGGCAAATTCCGTACAGGGTGCGCGGATCCTGCCGTGTTAAAAAAAAACGAAGCGTGGGTTCCAGCGTTTCTTTAATAATTAGCCCCCTGGGGGACAAATCCCAGGGGCAAAAATATTTAATGTAATGGGGGGCCCAGAGGGGCCCCCCAGCCCCGGGGACCGCCACCCCCGGGGCTACAAAATACATGGTGGGTGGGGCTCAAAGGCCCCCCCAATCCACGGGGACTGCCACCCCCGGGGCTTTATAATAATATATGCGGGGGCTCACGGCCCCACCGCAATCCCGGGGACCTCCACCCCCCGGGGCACTAAATAGTAAAATTGGGGGTCCGAGATGGACCCCCCAGCCCAGGGACCACCACCGTCTGGGGCTTTGTAAATTGTGGGAGGGGGGCCGCGAGGCCCCCCTTCTGGAGCCTTGCTGTGGCCCTAGGGACTGCCACTCCCTGGGCCAGCTCCTGCAGTGTCTCGGGGTGCCCACCCCTGGGACACTGCTGTTTGCTATGACCGGGTGGGAGCCATGCGGCTCCCGCCCTGCCATAGCAAACTTGGTTTGGATTTTGAAAGAGAGAGCAGGGATTGCTTTTCCACACGGGGAGCTGCATGCTAGCAGCTCCCCATGTGGAAAAGCAATGCTGGCTCCAGAAGGACGCGGGGAGCCGGCGAGACCGTGGGGGCATTGGGGCTCCCCCCACGGCCCCAACGTTGTATATAGGCCCTGGGGAGAATAGAAATTAGTGGTAGGTGCTAAAAAAAAATGTAACTGTAAAATTAGGAGTCGCGCACCCAGCGCGGCGCTCAGTGCGGCCCCGTGGTGTGAACGCGTTGGGTGCGCGACTCCAAAACGCGCTGGGTGCGCGACTCCAAGCAAAAAAAATGTAATATTATTTAAATATACATCAACCTTATGTGTTTAAATCTTAGGTGGCTCTAAAAAGAGCCCTTGTGTTTATTGAGAGATTTTGGTACCTATAAGTGAGTACCTATGCAGAGTCTAAAGTTGATGAGGAAGACTCTGTTACCCTCATCTGTAAAATGTACACCATCTCTTCTATGGATGCCATCCATATTGAAACGCAGATTGTTGTGGTAAATGGACCCCACCCTTTAATCTCGGAGATAAGCAGAAACAGCTTTATTGACATGTTTCCTAGCTTTCTCAATCTGTGAACAAAATTGATTGGACCAGTTCCATTTCTGTTCTGTTTTCGGCATATGTTAGAATAGACAAAGGCAGTTTGGGGAAAAAGTGACATCAATTCTCCAAAGGTGTCCTTCATAAGCATTTCCAGACCTACCCCAGTCAAAGTGCCTAGGTCATTGCCACCACAGTGTACAATTATGAGGTCCGGGTGTTGAAGATGCAAAAAGGATTTAACCAATGTCATCAATTGGTGCCACTTTAATCCTCTCTGTCCAATCCATTTAATGTCTACATTTGGCAAAGCTAGGTCTATGTCAATATCTCTGTTTTCTGCATACCGTTGGCTCCAGAAAATATAGCTGTGTCCCACAATCCACACTCTAAGCATCTTGAAGGGAGGTCTGGATGCACTCAGGTGTCTGTATGTGAAATAGGCAGTTTGAAAACTAAGATTTTTCTGAAATGGTGGATAAGATGCAGTTTAGAAAAAATGATTGACTGGAGAACATTATAGACTGAAAAATAGGGTGCATGTTTCTGTTTTTTATAAGCATGTTTCTTATTGGTTAATGAAAACTGTTTGAAAGGAACATTACATAGGATACGCTGATATTTTGAAAAGTCAAGCACACTTGCTGTTTGGATTTGCAACATTGTGTGCTGAACTTGTGACCTGTGTGTTCAGTTGAGTGTTCCATGAACTGTTACTATGGTAACAGGCATTGAGCAGAATGGGGGTAGGGTTGAAAGTTATGTAAATTGGAAAGTGTTGAAATGAAAGTCCAACCTATCCTGTTGTCAAGTTTTAGTAGTATTAGAAGCCAGTCATTGCTTATGCATTCCCAGAATGAGTCATGCATTCACACTAGAGTGCAGTAGTGAAATATGTAGAATATGTGCAGTCACCTTACCCCTTCCAGAATAGTGAGTCGGTTTTGCTAAAGTCCAAGGAATAGTGTTGCTTGTCTAGAATCACACTGTGAGACTGTGTGCATTTGAGCTACCATTGTGAGAGAAGTATTTGTTTACTTCATGTCTTTGCTGACACAACTGTTTAAAAACCTGTCACTCCCCTTGCATTTCTCTAGTGACTCATTCAGCACCATGTACTAATCCATTCAGTGCGCCAAAACCCAACCACTTATAAATTCACTCAGGCATTCTCCTTGCAGTGCTCTAATCATTCAGTCAGTACCCAAATATTCATGCAGTAATCCAGGCCTTACAACATGGAGTGCTACAAACCTGTGTCCAATGTGCATGCAGTCCTTTAATCACCTATACACTTATCTTACACACCTTCGTTTCCCCAGGTAGTATCCATACACTCCAGCAAACACCTTGTCACTCTCCTTGCACTCCTCTAGTCAATCAATCAATCAATCAATCAGTGAACTTGTAGAGCGCACTAGTTACCCGTGAGGGTCTCAATGCGCTGAGGGGTGGAGTGCTGCTACTGCTCGAAGAGCCAGGTCTTGAGGAGCCTTCTGAAGGTGAGCAGGTCTTGGGTCTGCCGTAGATGGGTGGGGAGGGTGTTCCAGGTCTTAGCGGCGAGGTAGGAGAAGGATCTGCCACCGGAGGTCGTTTGTTGGATGCGCGGGATGGTGCCCAGGGTGAGGCTGGTGGAGCGGAGCTGGCGGGCGGCGGTGTAGAAGTTGAGTCTGTCGTTCAGGTAGGCTGGTCCGGTGTTGTGGAGTGCTTTGTGTGCGTGGGTGAGGAGTTTGAAGGTGATTCTCTTGCTGACGGGGAGCCAGTGCAGGTCTCTTAGGTGGGAGGTGATGTGGCTGCAGCGGGGGACGTTGAGGATCAGTCAGGCTGAGGCGTTCTGGATTCGTTGTAGTCATTGCAGGTGTTTTGTCGGGATACCTGCGTAGAGTGATTCCTCTCGCCGTGATGCTGCCGCACCTCCGTTTTCGCCGTTCCTGCCTGCCACAGGTGGTGGTATACACCCGCCTATGCTGATGATTGTTTTGGAGGATCTCACACTAAGTCCTGGCTGTTTTGAAAGACCGATATTGCTCCGCGGTCCGGCCCACCCCCATAGCTGACTATACTGTATGAGTGCAGTCTTCTGGTGAGTTTTTGAGCCCCCGACCCCACTCTGTATCTTGACTTTAGCCTCCAGGAGTGGAGTGCTGCTGCTGGAGTCGTGAAGATCCCCTGACCGGCCGGGTGGCTATCTCTTTCCTTGATGCGACGGAGGCTCATGGCTGAATGTCTATTTTGGACCTCCTTCTTCACACATTAATTACAATATTCACTAAATTTTTCGTTTTTATCAACAATTCACCAGCCATTTTGTTCCTCTCCTCCGCCTTCCCGATGCCCTAGTTGATTCAATGGAAAGAAAAATAGGACTCGCTCCTATGCTCCACACAGGTGGCCATCTTGGAAGAGAACTCAGACTCAAATTGGGATTGACGCAGCCCCCCCCCCCACTTTCTAATATTGTGTGCAACTTAGTCCACGAACTTCCACTTAAGGTCTAACCTTACCCAGGCCACCGTTACCTTATCAGTTACATACTGTGATCTATGCCCCAGACTCCCACCCCCCTTGTTAACAGTGTGATACTCATTCCTCGAACTTGCACTTAAGGTCTGACCTTAACCAGGACACCGTTTATCTTGTCAGTTACATATTGTGATCGATGTTAATTTATCACTCCCTAATGCTAATTACTCCTAAGCTTCTCTCTGTCTCTTTTAACCTATCTCTTTGAAAGTATTCACTCTGCCACTTTATTTTATTTTATTTTATTGTATTGATTTGTAGTCTAAGCTTCTCTCTGTCACATTTTATCTTTTCTCTATGATTTTAATCACTCTGCCACTTTATTTTATTTTCGTTTTTGAATGTAGGACTCTTTTTCCGGTTGGAACATCTCTAATGCTCTATGTTCAATCCTTGGAATCTTACACACTTTGAACTACCTCACTTTACCTCTACCTTGTACTACCTCACTTTACCTTCCTGTTTATATATATACCCTAATTAGTTATTCTTTTATTTAATCTCTGAATCCTACTTTTAAACAAACTTATATTAGCACCACAAGTCAGCCCTCTTCCCCTATTGCCCCCGAATTTCCACTATTGCTAATCACTCCTAAGCTTCTCTCTGTCACCCCTAATCTTTCTCTTAGATTCCAATCACTCTGCCACTTTATTTTATTTATTTAGAATTGTGTGACTACTATATCATGTTTGAAATCTACTGTGAACGGCTCTGATTATTATTCACTAATTACCTTGTGTGCTTTTTTAGAAATCTACCTCAGTTAGCTTTTATGCGGTCTTAAACGGCGGTCTAACAGCTCTAATTATTTACTCAGTAACGCTCTGTGTGCACACCTAGGAATCCTCATCATTTAACCCTTCTGAGGTCTTAATCATACTTTTAATCTTCAAATCACTCTTGCAGTATTATTGTTTTACGAAACGGTATATGCTTACTGAAATGTAAAATTTTGAATTTTGTATGCTATATCTTTTTTACTTTTTACTTCTTCCACTCCTCTCTTCCACTGTCTTCTATCCTTATAATCCCCTTCAATCCTACTCTGTCTTCCTCTTCCCCACACCCCCTTTTTCAATCTCTTTATCCCCAACCTTTCACTCCGCCATCCCCCCAAACGTAATCCCTGTCTACTGCCCTCCCACCTCTCCCATCTTCCCTCCTCTCTTACAGCCTCTCAATCCCACCAAGATTTTTGCTTGACCCTCACCCTCACGTTTTCTAGTCCCTATCTCTTTTGTTCTGTGATCTTTTAAAACTACGTTCTTTCACCTGCACTGTTTTTAAAAATTGATCTTACCTGAACTCAGTAGCGCCTGCCTAACGCGCCGAGCAGCCCTCCTGACTTCCCCTGATACAGCGGAACCTAGCGCTGACACAGGGAAAACACCCAAACCACCATCGCGGCTCGAAGGCGTAGCCACGCCCATTACGAGGCCACGCCCACCCCCCACACCACAAAATGTGTCGGCCATACCAGCGCAGCGGACAAGCGCTGCGGGAGCGCCGTTTGCGCGCCAAAGGCGCGCCTAAGACAAGCCCGCCTGCGCCCGTCCGCGCACGGCCGGGCCCAGGGCCAGAACCCCCACCGGACCAAGCTTCCCCTAAGGTAAGCTATTCGCGCCGGGACCTCCTCAGTCTCAGACCCACTATTGACACCGCATGCAACTATGTTCATGATCTTGAAGGACCATTTACCAGCTGCACACGCTGCCGCCCAGCTCAGCTCAAACTTCCCAGCCGACCCACCATGCCCTCAGCTCTTAAATTGGCCACCTTGAACTGTCGCTCACTCCCTAGGCATGCACTGCTAATTAATCATCTAATAGAAGACCACGAGCTCGACATTCTGTTCCTCTCGGAAAAGTGGCTTACTGATCATTCGGATTCAGACGTTGTTCTAGCTATCCCCCCGGGCTTCCTTATTCAGTCCCAACCTCGTCCATCTGGTAGAGGAGGAGGCTTGGCCATCATCCACCGGGACTATCTCTCCTGTAGAACCAACGACGCGCATATCCTGGATTCCGAAAGCCTTCATTTCACCATCCAGTTAGCACCGACTAACTCACTGTCAGGCCTCCTAGTTTATCGCCCCCCTGGCCATTCGGGCCCTTTCTCCAGCGCTCTCCTGGATGTTATAGCTGCTCAGGCCCACTCCACTACCAACTTCTTGATACTAGGGGACCTTAACATTCATTTCGACGACCCCCTAGACGCAGGGGCAGCCGACTTGATTGCTGAACTGGCGGCCTACGGTCTCCACCTCTCAAATTCCGGAGCCACACACACTAAAGGTCATTTGCTTGATCCGGTGTTCACCAACATCCCTACCCTTCAAGCCAAAGAGTCCCTCCCCCTCCCATGGACGGACCACTTCATGGTCCCTCTCCGCCTACCAGGAGCCTTCAAGAAACTCCACAAACCCACCACCTATACCAGGGACAGGGCATGGTCCAGACTCTCCACAGAGGATTGGACCAGAACCCTGAACTCTGCTACCCCTACCTCCTCGGAAGACCCGGTCACCGCAGACAGTAAATTCAGGGAGTGGATCGCCACGTCATTGGACTCCATCCTCCCTATAAAAACCCGTGAGGATAAAAACGGGAAACTAGGATCTGCCCCATGGTACACCCCGGAACTCCGGACTCTCCGCAAAAACTGCAAAAAAGCAGAGCGGCTATGGAGGAAAGACTGGCAGCACACCAGCAAGGAAGCCTATCAGAGGTCGGTGAGAATCTATAAATCAACCCTGAAACTCACTAAAGCCTCTCACTATGATACGAGAATAAAAAACTCCACCAACTCGGCAAGGGAATCCTTTCTCATTGCCAAAGAGCTATTGAAAATACCAGCTCCACCCTCCTCCAACTCACCCCCGGCAGACAGAAGTAACGAACTGGCTACCTACTTTAACGCTAAAATCGCCCGCATTCTAGTTTCCCTTCCCCCTCCCTGTCTGCCGAACCACATGGACAATGAGGCATCCACCAACCGCACAGGAAGCAGCTTGCTTCCTCAGCTGACTGCTTTTAGGGCAGTAACACGGAACGAGGTTGACACAACCATGGCCAAAATGAAAAGCGGTTCCCCTTTGGATCCCGCCCCCATCAGATTCCTTAAAACAGTAGCCCCTGTCATCGTGCCTACGATTACGGAGCTTATAAACATCTCGCTCTCTCAAGGCTTGGTCCCCCCCAGCTGGAAGAGTGCAGTAGTTAAGGCACTCCTAAAAAAAAAACAGCTGGACCCGGCCGACATGGCGAACTACCGGCCAATTTCACTCCTCCCTTGCATCAGCAAAATGGCCGAGAAACTGGTCAATGGGCAACTGTCACAGTTTCTAGAAGCAAATAACCTCTTACGGCAGTCCCAAACTGGGTTTCGCCCGGGCCATGGCACAGACACCGCCCTTCTCGCCGTCATCGAGGAGGCAAGGTGCATTCTGGATTCAGGAGGGTCAGTGGCAGTGATCCTCCTGGATCTCAGCGCAGCCTTCGACACAGTTAACCATCGTGTCTTACTCCATCGGCTGGCTGCGGCAGGGATCGCAGGTTCGGCGCTCACGTGGATAGAATCCTTCCTCTCAGGGCGCTCGTTCCAGGTATGGGACGGCAACTTCCACTCTGCCACCCTCCCCGTCACAAGCGGAGTCCCCCAGGGGTCATCACTAAGCCCCACTCTATTTAATGCTTACATGGCCCCTCTCGAAGACGTGGTCACCCCCTTCGGGATCAAAATAGTGAGCTAGGCGGACGACACGCAACTGGTCGTCTCACTCTCCCAACTGGACAACTATCCAGACAATTTGCCGAACTGCCTCAAGGAAATTCACAACTGGATGTGCGAGTCATCGCTCAAACTAAACGGGTCAAAGACTGAAGTCATGCTTCTGGGCAAGCAATGGACCACCATCCCCCCATCGGTCTGGCCAGACGTGTTCGGGGAAATTCCCACCCCGAAACAAGAAATTAAGACCTTAGGAGTCTGGCTAGAACCCGAGCTGTCGATGAAAACCCAAGCATCCAAAACAGCAGGTACCTGCTTTGGTCTCATGCGCTCTATCCGCAGGATCCTCCCAATACTTCCGCCCCTATCCAGGAAACTCCTGGTCCAAGGTCTGATCCTTGCGCGGCTGGACTACAGCAACATGGTATATCTGGGAGCTCCAGAAGCTACCATGGCTAAACTCCAGCGCACGCAGAACGCAGCCGCCCGGTTACTTATGAACCTCCCTTCCAGAGTATCAGCCAAACCAGCAATTAAGGCCCTCCACTGGCTTCCAATACGTCAAAGGGTAGAATTCAAAGCCCTGTGCACTGCACACAAACTGTTTAATGGTCTTGGCCCTGCTATTCTGAGAGACCTGGTTACCCCTTACATGGCCCCCAGGTCCCTTCGCTCGGATAATGAGCGTCTGGCCAACGTCCCCAGATACAGGAAGACTCGTACCGGCGGCCGACGCTTTTCTGTTAAAGCATCTTCTGGGTGGAATTCACTTCCCCGCCCCCTGCGGCTGGAACCCAGTCATCTGATTTTCAGGAAAAAACTGAAAACGCTGCTATTCCCAAAATAAAGTCCCCTCCTTTTCTCCTCTGGTCTCCACAAATGTTATAGCGCGGGGATGCCTCCGGGTCACCAGGCGCTCTACAAATCGCTAAAATAAATAAATAAATAGAGTGCGTTGCCGTAGTCCAGCCTGCTGCTGCCGAGGGCTTGGGTCACTGTTCTTCTTGTTTCGGTCGGGATCCACTTGTAGATCCTGCAAAGCATGCGGAGGGTGTTGTAGCAGGAGGAGGAGATGGCGTTGACCTGCTTCGACATTGAGAGGGAGGAGTCGAGGATGAATCCTAGGTTGCGTGCGTGATCCGTAGGTGTTGGAGCTGCTCCCAGTGCGATCGGCCACCAGGAGTCGTCCCACGCGGAGGGGGTGGGACCTAAGATGAGGACCTCCGTCTTGTCCGAGTTCAGTTTCAGACGGCTGCTCCTCATCCACTCGGCGGCTGCTTTCATTCCCTTGTGGAGGTTGGTTTTGGCGGTGTGCAGGTCCTTGGTGAGGGAGAGGATGAGCTGGGTGTCTTCGGCGTAGGAGATGATGTTCAGGTTGTGTTGGCAGGCCACTTGTGCGAGGGTGGCCATGTAGACATTGAACAGGGTCGGGCTGAGGGATGAGCCCTGGGGTACGCCGCAGATGATGTCGGTGGCTGCGGATAGGAAGGGGAGGAGGCGGAATCTCTGGGTTCTGCCGGCGAGGAAGGACGTGGTCCAGTCCAGGGCCTTCTACTGGATTCCGGCTTCTGGAGGCGTGTTTTTAGTGTGCGGTGGCAGACCGTGTCGAAAGCGGCTGACAGGTCCGGGAGGATGAGGGCTGAAGTTTCGCCGTTGTCTAGCTGGTGCCTGATGTCGTCTGTGGCGGCGATGAGGGCAGTCTCGGTGCTGTGGTTGCGTCTGAATCCGGACTGGGATGGATCTAGGATGTTCTTGTCCTCGAGGTGGTGGGTCAGCTGCGTGTTGGCGATTTTCTCGATGACCTTCACCGGGAAGGGGAGCAGGGAGATGGGCCAGAAGTTCTTGAAGTCTTTGGGGTCCGCCTTGGGCTTCTTGAGGAGTGCGTTGATTTCAGCGTGCTTCCAGCTTTCCAGGAATGTCGCTGTGTCGAAGGAGATGTTGATGATCTTCCGTAGTTGGGGTGCGATGGTCGCGTCAGCTTTGTTGAAAACGTGGTGTGGGCAGGGGTCTGACGGAGATCATTAGTGGGTGGAGTTCATGACCTTGTGTCTCTCTTCGTCGTTGACGTGGGACCAGGAGGTCAGCTGGTTGGTGTGGGAGGCGTTCGAGGTGTGGTCTGTTGCGGTCGGGGCGGGTGAGGAGTTGAAGCTGTCGTGGATGTCGGTGATCTTGCGATGGAAGAAGGTGGCCAGTGAATCGCACAGATCTTGCGAGGGTGGGATGTCGTTGGTGTTTGCGCTGGGGTTGGAGAGTTCCTTCACTATGTTGAAAAGTTCTTTGCTGTCCTATGTGTTGTTATCCAGTCGGGCTTTGAAGGACGATCTCTTGGCTGTTCTGATGAGGTGGTGGTGTCTGCGGATGATGTCTTTGTGGGCTGCGTGGCTGTCTCGTGCACGGTCGTGGAGCCATTTCTTCTCCAGCTTCCGGCATGTTCGTTTGGAGATCTGGAGTTCTTCGGTGAACCAGGCAGTTTTCTTGCTGGGGTGGTTGATGGAGGGTTTCTTGATCAGGGCGAGGGTGTTGGCGCAGTCGTTGATCCACTGTCTGAAGTTTCGGGCGGCAGCGTCTGTGTCTGTGGGGTCGGTGGGTGGGTTCTGGGTGAGGGTGGATTTCAGCTGGTCTTCGGTGACTTTGCTCCAGCAATGGTGAGGCAGCTGTTGGGTGCGGTGGTGCATGGTTGGTTTCTTGAAGGTGAAGTGGATACATCAGTGGTCAGTCCAGTGGAGTTCGGTGGTGTGGTTGAAGGTGATGTGGGTGCTGGTGGAGAAGACGGGGTCGAGCATGTGGCCGGCAGCGTGGGTGGGTTCGGTGACGAGTTGTCGGAGGCCGAGGTTGTTGATCAGGGCGGTGGAGTTGGCGTCGTTGTTGTTCTCGAGGTGGAAATTCAGGTCTCCGAGGAGGATGTAGTCCGTGGAGGCGAGTGCGTGGGTGCTGGCGAGGTCGGCGATGGAGTTGCTGAAGAGGGTCCGGGAGGTCTCTGAGGGTGGTGTTGGGGTCGGTGTGGATCCAGAAGTGAAGGTGTTCTGCGGAGTTAAGGGAGTCCTCTGCGAAGGTGTGGGCCTGGAGGGTGGATTTGTGGACGATGGCTATTCCTCCTCCCATCCCGTTGATGCGGTCTCTGCGGGAGATTTTGTAGCCGTCCGGGATGGCTATGGCAATGTCGGGTGCCGAGGAGTCGTTCCACCAGGTCTCGGTCAGGAAGACAACGTCCGGGGCGGTGGTGTCGAGCAGGTCCCAGAGCTCGACGGCGTGTTTGCGTGCGGAGCGAGTGTTGAGGAGTATGCAGTGGAGGTGGTTGGGTCCGGTCCTTGGGGTTTTGGTGGTTCTGTTGAAAGTGAAGTTGCAGGTGTGACAGGAGAAGAGTCCGTGGGTGCGTTTCGGGGCGGCCTGGAAGCAGTGGTGGTGTCGGCCGGTGTTGAGAGCGAGGAGAGTGTTGGCGTCGTATCGGAGTCTGGCGTTGTGGCGTGTGCGGGGTCCAGGGGTTCTGGCGCTGGGCGAGGTCCAGGCGCGGACGGGCGCAGACGGGCTTGCCTTTGGCGCGCCAGCAGCGTGCCCTCTGCGCGACCTGGCAGCGACCGGCATTTAAGGCAGGGGGAGGGAGGAGCAGTTGGGAGGGGGGAGCGAGGGGGCGTGGCCGGGGGGTCAGCGGCAGGAAGAGAGCAGGCACAGAAACAGAAAGGGGGGGTGGGGGAAACAGTACCGGGCTACAGTGGAAGAAAATACTGCAATGGAGGCGCAAATTACAAATACACATGAATGACAAAAAACTGAAAGGCAAACCAAAATTGGCACAACGGTCCTGGGGCACACTAGTATAGAACCCACGCAGAAGCGGCAGCAGCGGGCGAGCGCAAACAGGTGGTGTTGCTCGGCAGTAGGGGGTGCGACCTGGCCTGCAAGCAGGGTCAGGGGCCACCTCCTCTGTCGGGCAGCGACCGGCTTTTAAGGCGGGGGGGAGGAGCAGCTGGGCGGCGGGAGCGGGGCAGCGAGGGGGCGTGGCCACAGGGACAGCGGCAGGAAGAGAGCGGGCACAGAAACAGAAAGGAGTGGGTGAGGGGGGAACTGTACTGGGCTACAGTGGAAGAAAATACTGCAATGGAGGCACAAGTTACAAATACACAAGAATGACAAAAAACTGAAAGGCAAACCAAAATCGGCACAACGGTCCTGGGGCACACGAGTCTAGAACCCACGCGGCAGCGGGGCGAGCGCACACAGGTGGTGCTGCTCGGCAGTAGGGGGTGCGAACTGGCCTGCAAGCAGGGTATGGGTCAGTAACCCATTCAGCACCATGTACTAATCCATTCACTGTGCCAAAACCCAACTGCTTATTAATTTATGTTGGACTCTCCTTGCTGTACTGAAATTACTCTAGTTAAAAGACATATACTTAAGGATTGGCCTAGCCACTAAACCTAGTACAAGTCAATTTCTGTATATACTATGCATGCAAACTTGCAAGAAGCTACAAAGTATTAATACACTCTTCAAAATACCCAGTTAATACCTATGTAGTGTTGGAATCCCTCTGTCATAGGATCCCATGTGACATGAAAAAAAAAGATTTGATTGGTTCATATCATTTCCCATTGTACCAATTGAAGGACTGCAAGCATTTCAATCATTCTTCTTTGAGTATCTTTGGAGAGATATCTCTGTGCTTACCTCCTGTCACTCTCATGCAAATTTCCCATCAATCAACTAGCAATATGTTCTTATTGTAACAGTCTGCCAATACCTATTCACTTATGGGGCAGATTTACAAGCATCCTGTACCAACAATATGTCACTTTTTGTAACATAGTGATGGCGCAAGACACTCTTTCATATTTACAAGGAGAGGAAAAGGCACTCTGTGTAGCTTTTCTTCTCCATGTAAATATGACCTCATCATACACACCACTTTGTGTTGAAGGGGCGTTCCTTAGGTGCTGCTGTGGGTGTTTGCACACAACACTCCTAGAACAAGACACATCTCCAGATTTATCATAAATCATAAATCTGGAGATGTGTGTGAATGCTGCACCATCCTCCAGTTGGCGTAGCAAGGCACAATAAGGAGAATTGCTTTCATTTCTCCTCATTTTTTTCTCTTTCAATATATGCTGTATTGCACAGCATACATTGATGGAGAAAAATGCCTTAACTGATTGTTTTTGTGCAGGAAGGTGTGTCTTCCTGCACAAAAACAAACTCTGCACGACACAGATAACCTTGCACCATGGTGCAAGGGTGCCTGTGTCACCGCATGTCTGCAGTTTAAGCAGCAGTGCAGAGGGAAGCATAGACTTGCAACATATTTATGTACATATGTTGCATCCCTGTGCTTAGGAAGTACCACAGCACAGTGCAGCTAAAGAGCTTACAGTGCCATGCTGCAGCACTTCCTTATAGTTCTGCACTTATACATTGACCATACACTACTAATTATTATTATTATTATTATTTAGGAGCTTATAAAGCACGCGGCTACCCCCAACGGGTGTGTCCCGGCGCTACGGACAGAAGGCAGCCGAAAGGTCAGGCGTGGCTAGAGGTTGGAGAACAACCAGGTTTTCAGTTTGCTTCGGAACAAAGTTTCAGATGTGGTCAACTGTAGGCCCAGTGGTAGGCTGTTCCACAGTTTTTTTGTTGTTTTTTTTTAAAACAATTTTTATTTTATTTAATCAGTTAAACATAACAATCAAGTACAGTCTCATCCAGTTACAGTTCCGCATGAGCGGTATATCATGTCTGTATTTCTAACATCAGAACACTACATATAACAGTAGAGCATATTCCTGATCGACCCCCCCCCCCCTCTCCCCACCCGCACCTCTAGTCCACGTCCAGTACAAATCACTTATGGACTGTTCTCAGGTGTGAGCTCTGTATGTGGAGGCTCACAGAGATTTCCTCTGACTTCATTCCACTTCCCCCATATCCGTGTCCATTTCTTTGGGCAACCTCTGTGTACGTATACCGCCTTTTCAGCTATCATTGCCATGTCCATATCTTCTTCCTATTGTGATTGTGAGGGCGCCACTTCGGAACCCCAATTCTTGGCAATATTCCTTTTTGCCATCGCCATTGTAGCCCATGGTTTTTGTGCCACATTGAGATCTGTTGGTTGCCATATGTTTAGAATACAACATCGGGGATCTGCCCTAACGTGTTCCACAGTTTAGCAGTCGCAACAGCAAAGGCTCTACCCCCCGTTCTAGAACAACGAAAGCGAGGAGAGCGGAGAAGGGGAAGATGATTAGATCAGAGAGCTTGGGTAGACTGAACGGACTTTAGCCTGCCTCTGAGATAGGCCGGGCCAAGGCTGTTGAGGGCCCTGAAGGACAGGACCAAATATTTAAATTGGATGCGATAAGTAACTGGCAGCCAGTGCAGTTCCACCAAATATGGGGCGATTGAATGGCGATAAGGGATGTTGCATATCAGCCTAGCTGCGGCATTCTGCACAGTCTGAAGCCGCTTAATCAAATATGCTGGGGCTCCCGCATACATGCTATTAGAATAATCTAGATGTGAAGTGATTAGAGAATGAACGACGGTACTACGCGAGTCCAGGGGAAGAAAAGGTAGAATTTTCCTGATCATACGGAGTTTACCAAAGCAAGCTGAGGTGACCTTATTAATTTGAGTCTTACAAGACAGTTCATTGTCAAATTGAAAGCCCAGGTTACGAGCTGATTTGACTGGTACCGGAGGGGGGTAAAGCTCCGATGGCCACCACAATAGAGGAGGAAGTGGAGCACTTTGATTGAAGAATAGTACCTCGGTCTTATCAGTATTCAGCTTAAGGGTGTTGGAAGTCATCCAAGAGGAGATGTTGGTATGGCAACGTCTAAAGTTGGCAAAGCTGCCGTCAGAGTGAACTCTAAAGGAAAACACAAGCTGAGTGTCATCAGCATAAGAGATCACTCTGACCCCCAGGATTCGACTACTTCAGCCAGAGGAGCGAGATAGACATTAAAGAAGAGGGGGCTCAGTGCCGAGCCCTGGTGGACACTGCAGAAAAGAGGTTTTTCCTCTGAAACAAAAGGCCAGAGGAAGACCTGCTGCGTTCTACCCATCAGAAAAGATCTGATCCAGGCCAAAGGAGTACCCCGTATCCCAAGATTGAACAGTCTATCTAATAAAATAGCACGAGAGGCGGTATCAAAAGCCGCGGACAGGTGGAGGAGCACCAACATGGCCTCCTCGCCTGCATCACAAATGGTCTCAGACACCTCAAGTAGTGCTGTCTCCGTCCTAAAGCCGGGTCTAAAACCGGACTGAGAGTCATGGAGAAGTTGTCTAGATTCAAGGTAGTCAGCTAATTGCTCTTGCACAGCTTTCTCCAGTATCTTGGCTGGCTTAGGGAGGAGCGAGATAGGACGATAATTGCTAAACACTGAGGGGTCGGCGTCAACCTTCTTCAAAATGGATTCTTTCAGTCAATTATGCACTACGCATACATTCAACCAAACTTTCACACACTATCATACAAATAAAGCTCTTTAACCAGAGAAATTAGTTCTGAAAAGAACTTTTTTTTTGGTATTTTGTTTTATATTTTTTTTGTAGTTTTCTAAATGATTTTGTTATTTTTTTGGTGGTTTTTTTTTAAAGAAAAAAGGATGAAAAAGCAGCCAACTTCAGGCATTAACAGCCATTCCCAACAAAAAAAAAGCAAACAAAAGTCTAACAACGATGATTTAGTTGCGCTGTACACACTAGGTCAACAGACTGCTCTCCATAGCATAGAAGCTGGTTGCACTTTATGCAGTGCTGCTTCAGTTGAGCAAATTCTGGATGTATGTCCGGTCATGCTGGTGATGTGGAAGTAAAAGAAGTACTAGGCACTGCAGGTGGAGGGTTCTCTTGTAATCTTCTGCACTCCACCCGAGCCAGATTGACTGGGTGAAGAGTCTTCAGATGTTTGTACATACTGGCAGGACCACAGGCATATTTCTCCTCCGCACTGCTTCTGGATAGGACCCTTTCACATATTTTAGAGGTTACTTTGGCGGCATTCACCTTTTTTTGGCCTTCCAGATCACCGACACAGGTCTTTCGGGACGTGGAGGTTCTGGAATAAATTCTTCCTGGATTTGAAAAATCCAACAAAAGAAATGATCCAAAGAAAATTCTTCTAAGATGAGAGATGCGTTTCCAAAGAAACTCAAAGAAGAATGATTGAAATGAGTGGGGTCCTTCAATAGTTACAATGGGAAATGTTATGAACCAATCAAATTTTTTTTTTTTCAGTCACATGGGGTCAACGCACCATGCACACAGGCAGCACGCACCCAACGCGACTTCGCGAAATTGCATTAAAAAATAATATAAGTTTATTACGAGCGAAAAAATATTATTTTTATGAATAGCTTAGATAATGTTTTGCCCTAATATGTATATTAAGGACATATATATAAAGACATATCATATCATTTTAGACAATAACATTTTTTGCGTGAGTCGCGCACCCACCGCGTAAAAAAGTATATGATGTCACGCGGAAGCGCGCGAGGGTCGCGTACAGTAATGCGCATGTGTCGCGAGTGCCCGGGAGCTGGAGTCGCGTACCGGTCACATAGCAATCGCGCATGAAAATACGCACCCGTCGCACACCCTACGCGGATGCTTCACAACATTCCTAAAATGGTGGCTATGGTGGCTATGTTCCACGCAGTGATCGAGAAAGGTACGGTCGGTGCGATTCCCCCAAAAAATTGGGGAAAAAATCCAATAAAGAAAATAATATAAATATATTAAAATAAAAATATAAAACAAAAAAAATATTTGAGTTTCAATATTTTAAAAAACATTTCTTTTACATTTATATTAAAAATTCATAATGTAATTTAAAAAATAGTTAAAAAATTTAGAAAATCCGTATCAAAAAAATAAATATAACTATTATTACATTTAAAAATTGTCATTTAAAAAACCTTCGAAATTCACTTTAAAAAAACAGGTTTCTGACATGTTATAGTTAGGAATTAGCATTTAAAAAACCTTAGAAATTCACTTAAAAAACAATTGGTTTCAGGGCTGTTATAGTTAGCGGGACATTTCACTCTATTAAAACCATTTAAATTCCTCTGTTATAGTTAGTTCTACTAACTATAACTCACGCGCCCGCAATCCACTGCTGATGATGTCACATATTACATAATTCATGACATGGTCAGTAACATCACTGATGACATCGCTGATGACATCTCAAATGACATCACTGATGACATCATCCATGTGACAATCTGATACACCTCATCACACAGTAGAATAACCTTTAATCACTCAGTATAAAATACAAAGTACCATTTTTGAAACCATTAACACAGCAATACGAGTTTCTAAAAACCCACTCAGTGATTCCTAGGTTTACACACACATCTAAACAGTCACCTATAAATTTACTCATACACGGTCACAAATCAATAGAACACTATCAAATGCACTTATACACCTATATCGACATTAAAACACCAGCACACATCCTACTCACTTATACAGTCATCCTACTCACTCATGCAAACCATTGACCACACTTACATTTACTCAGCTACACACTTATACAAACACTACTTAATTTATTTATGCAGATAGTAACTCTTACTTAGTGTCTTATAAAATCACTATTACAAATATACAGTCTTCCATACAGTCATTTGCATAATCACTGACTCTTATGTATAGTTATTTATATACAACTGTCACATACACTGCCTTTTATTTTTCTACTTCGTTGCTCATGTATCACTAAGAGATATATTTGCTCATCAACACAGTCATAAACATACTCACTCACTCAAACAACTGTTTCCGCATGCACTTGTAACCTCATATACCTAGTGAATCAGTAATTCACACATCTTTGCATAGTCACCCCCCCACCCAATCACACACACATTCACTGTCCCATACAAATACTTACCTAACTAATCAATATCTAATATATACTTTCATGTACCTGGTAACCAACTGATGCAGCAGTTTACACAACAACAGACAGAGTGATACAGACATTCACACAGTTTAGTCACTAACTCATATATTTAGTGAGACACTTTACATTAGTCACTTAAAAAGTCAATCTCACAGCTACTAAATCCTGTATCCAGACACTAATACATCCACTCATTCTTCAATGCAGATTGCTATTTATATAGTAATACATATTTGAATATCAAACCAAACCACATTCACTAGATGATGTAATCAGTGATGTCATCAGGGATGTCATCAATGATGTCACTGACCATGTCATGAATGATGTAATGTGTGACATTATCAGCAGTGGATTGCGGGCGCGCGAGTTATAGTTAGTAGAAATAACTATAAAGGAGGAATTTCAATGGTTTTGTATGAGTGAAATGTCCAGCTAACTATAACAGTGAATTTCTAAGGTTTTTTAAATGCTCATTTCTCACTATAACATGTCAGAAACCTATGTTTTTTTCAGTGTGTATATATATATATATATATATATATATATATATATACATTCATACAGTAATATATATTTGTATCTACCCAACAGTGTTCACTGTGGTGGAATTGACATCAGCTGCATTATTTTTATTGCTATTGAGTTCAAATGTACTATTGCGACATTGTCCAACATCTGTGATTTTCTTTATATACACAGTGGTGCACTGTTGCTTTAAATTACTTAATCCGGGCCACAGGTTGGATCATGTGATGCATGTGTGGGAGGTGTGGCCCACAGGTGGGGTCAGAACCAACAACATAAAAGAAAATCAAAAATACAAATGTGGTGTGTGAACAAGAGTACGTCAGTACTCGAAACGTTGCATTTTGAAGGCTTGTGAATAAAATTAACTTGCCTGGATATCGTGGGGTCCGCCTCTTCTTTCGCCGCGCAAGTGGAGGTCTGAAGATTTCTTGTGATATATATATATATATATTTATTTATTTATATATATATATATATATATATATATATATATATATATATATATATATATATATAAATATCCTCGCTCCAACTCGCTTCCGTTAAGAAAACGTTACACGCACTCCAGGGGTAAGCGGCAAAATCAATAAATTAGAAAGACTTGAAAAAAAGCTCATAAGAACAAGACTCCACGGACACTCATTGGCTCAATATCTACAAGCCAACGTGATCCCAGTGGGTCTTCAGGTTCGCAACGAACCAGCCATATTTGTAGAGAACCCCGTATTCAAAGGCAAATTCAGCTTCATATCCAACAACTGCTCCAGGCACTGGATGGTGCTTGGGGTTGAAACAGCTTTGGAGGAAGTTGCACGCCTAACTAAGGAAATAGCGGACCTGAGAAAGGAGATCGTGGATGACGCGCCGTTGAAGAACGGCAAAGAAGCCCTAGAAAGACTTGAGAAAACCCTAAAAGAATTTGACATCTTTACGCAAGCCTCAAAGCTGGACAAGCTATCAAAGGATATCAAATTCTTTGACAAAAAGACAGTATACCCATACCTAGCTGAAGGATATTATAATCAGGAATCAAGAGGGACTTACACAACTAGAGATAGTGGAGGTTACTGGAGATACAATACTTTCTCCAACTCCTCAGTCAGTAGCGGCTCTGAATCAGACCAACCATCCACAAGTACCGCGGGACAAGACGGGGACCAGGGTTTTTTAGAACAGGACCCATGGGTGGACCAACGTGGGCGGGGTCGCCCCTGGGGACGACCCAGGGGTCGGGGCCAAGCATCATGGAAACAGAGCAGGGGACAACAAACTTGGAACCAAGGGAGAGACAAACCAGGGAAACAAGTACACTTCAGGCAGGAATCACATGGCGACATACGGACACGATCACAGCATTACAGGTGGTAGACACAGCCACTTTATCAAATCAAAGTAGCCCTTTGATTAATCTATCTAACTATAGCCTGACATGTGAAGAACAACGAGTCTTGGAAAAGGGGTTGTCCTTTGTCCCAACCAGCCTACCGAATAGTTTCAATTTGAAACTAGAGCTTCATCAATTTTTTCGCAAGGTTCGCCTAAAATACTACTTCAATAAGATACCTTACAACAACACAAACAGTAACACTGGCCTAAGACCCCCCTCCACCTTTACCCCTCCCACACACATGATGCCACCTAGGATTTTAGCCTATGAACAAATGGTAATGGGAGACATTACCAAATTACTAACGGACAGAAAATATGTTAAATATAACATCTCTAAACAAGAACGACAGGCATTGCATAACTTAAATACGAACCAGGATATAGTGATAAAGCCCGCCGATAAGGGCGGGGCTATAGTCATCCAGGATAGAGAGGCATATAAGGCAGAGATTCTTTTGCAGTTGGCCAAAGAGGGCAACTACAGGAGACTACCCAAAGACCCGACCAATGACATAGCCACCCAAATTAGAACATTAAAGGACACAGCACACCAGGAAGGCATAATCACCAAATTGGAGTGCGAATATTTGAATAATGCTTATCCACGAGTCCCAACGATATATACTGTACCCAAGATACATAAGGGACTGACAAAACCTCCGGGCAGGCCTATCATTTCCGGATGTGGTTCGATTTTGGAACCGCTTTGTAAGTTTATTGACCTTTTCATCAAGCCCATTGCAGAGACCACGACCTGCTACTTACGAGATACCATGCAGGTAATCCAACTAATAGATGGGAGCAGATTTGATCCCACACAGGAACTGCTGGTGACTATGGACATCACGTCCTGATACACCAACATCCCCCAACAAGCAGCAATGGATGCGATTGAAACTGCTCTCGATGGTAGAGCACGCCCACATCGGGTCCCGACTGACTTTATATTGTCACTCTTAGAAATAGCAATGAAAAGAAACTATTTCATCTTTGATGCGGACTTTTATGAACAAACGAGCGGTGTGGCCATGGGGGCAAGCTTTGCTCCGAACCTTGCCATTATTTACATGGACGGTTTTGAGCATAAGTGGATTTTACATGACAGTAACCCCCACAGGACAAAAATCCTCGAATGGCGTTGATATATCGACGATGTGCTCCTCATTTGGAGGGGCACACAGGAGGAGTTGATGGCCTTCCATTCTTGGTTAAATGAGAGAAATGACAACATTCAATTCTCAATTGAGAGTAGTAATAACTCAATAAACTTTCTAGATCTGACCATAAAAGAAGAAAGTGGTGGTTTATACACAACACTTTTTAGAAAACCCACGGAAAAAAACACACTTCTCAGATATTCGAGCCATCACCCTCGCAACCTCAGGGATAACCTACCCTTTGGTCAGTTCCTGAGGTTGCGACGAAATTGCACCAAGAAAATTGACTACTTCAGGGAATCGGACGTTCTAGTTAAAAGACTCATGGATCGAGGATATCCTAGAAGTTTGGTTAGGAAGGCACGCAAAAGAGCATGGTTCAGCCATAGAGAGTCCCTATTAGAACCCAGACAAAAAGCGGATTCCACAGAAAGCAGACTCATATGTGTCACTACCTTTAACACCTGTAGCACAGAGATCAAGCAAACTATCAATACACACTGGCACTTAGTAGCAGAAGAGATAGGTGTAACTGATCCCCCGATGCACGCCTTCCGTAAAGGTAGGAGTGTGAAAGACTTTGTAGTACATTCAATGTTAAACCAACAGAAGGTTGAGAGTCAAACAGTGCTATGGAACATTCCTCCCTTGCTGGGTCATTTTAAGTGCGGCACTTGTAAGGCCTGTGCAATGGCATCAGAAGTGAAAGTATGTACCTATAATAACTACACCCATACGATGCAACAATACACCAACTGCAATATGATGGGGGCAATCTACGCCATAATGTGCCCGTGTGGCTTCATGTACATTGGCCAAACCACCCAAAAGACCAAGACCCGTATCCTACAGCACTGCAGCAAAATACGCTGCAAGGTACAAGGGGCACCATTAGTTGACCATTTCTTGAAATTCAACCACCAACCAGAAAGTTTTACATGGTGGATCTTGGAGAAGGTTACAAAAAAACCCCGGGGAGGTAACTATGCTAAACTTCTGAGCACCCGCGAATGTCGCTGGATGCATTTGTTCGACACTGTCAATCGCGGTTTGAACGATCGTGAAGAGGTCCTTAGACAAATGGTGGCCATTCGTAATGGTTGATAACAATCCCACAGCACTTTTTCATTCAATCATGCAACACCATGCTGATATTCATCGATCGCTTTGCCATACGTAGAACCTTCTAGTCCATAAAACATGTATCCTGTTTTTCTGGTAGCTACTGTGATATGGGACATGTGATGTATACATTGTGATTTGCACCCTATACAACAGTGATGTCTATGTAATAATGTTGTATGTAACCAGGGTCTAATTTTTGGTTTGTAATTATTGTACAGTTGTTTGTAATGTTGCTATTTCTCAACCAATGCCTTCAGAATTATGTTCCACATTAGGATCGATTTACCATTGTAATATGACTGTATGTAGTTAATTATGACTCGTTAACCCAATACATACTTCCGAATCTAAAATCGACATGTATATACTACTTTTCGATAACTATGGTTGCCGTTTTTATTATTCTTCTTTTCCATTGTGCTCACAGTGTGGAACGTAAACTACAACTTGTGGATCTTGAACCACAAAATCTACCAAATATAGTCCTTTGTTGATCTCACAGACGGGCCATAAACGTAAGTCCGTCCACAATGTCTACGTCCAGTCCGTCCACAATGTCTACGTTCGGACGTAGCACCCAATGATTGGCTAGTACAGGGTCCCGTGATGTTATTTTACTCCACGGAAGTAAGTGCTCAGCCGGTGTGCGGTTGCGAGCCTACTACAAGCTGCAAGAAATCTTCCGCTAGCCTTAGACCTTGAAACACAAGCTTAAGAGGTAAGAACATGTCCTAGTTCAACTCCACGATGTAAACGGACATGTAATCACTTCAGAACCGAATCGGTGAAGTGTCACATAATACCGCCCCTCTCTTGTTTTTTACACCAGGTAACCCCGGTACCTCGTATTCCCTCCACTTACCTGAAACCGAAAGTAAGTGCTTAGCCTGTGTGTGGGTGTGAGTCTACTACTAGCTACCTGAAATCATCCGCTAACCTTAGACCTTCACATACAAACTCAAGAGGTAAGCACATGTCCCAGCTCAACTCTACTTTGGAAGCGGACATACAACAGAACCGGTGCAGTGATACATAATACTGCCCCTCTCTTGTCTTCCACACCAGGTAACCCCGGTACCTCATATTACCTCTACTTACCTGAAATCGAACTAGATCGTTTCAAGACGAATTCAAGGGCCACCACCACCGGTCTGCCCGTGGGGGCCCCGGTAGGAATTCCCACCTGACCCCCTTCTTGGTAAGTCCCTTTATGTACCTAAGCAGCAGGTGTATTAAGTAAAACCTGACAGACCGGGGACCTGATTAGCTCCTTTCGTTACTCTACAGGCCTGATCCAGTCGAACAGGCCGCGACCACGCTGCACCCACATCTCAGCCCACCACCAATCCACTAGGTGAGTTGAGAATCACGAATGACCGTTGCATCAGTAGATTGAACATCTGGAGTTGGTTGCCCCTGGGAGATGGGCTCTGACCCAGTGTCTTTCTTTGATATCAGACAGGTGACCTGCCTCTAAGACGCTCAGACGAAGGTCTCCCCCTTACAGCACCATTGGTAATGTACCCAGCATCTTGCAATGAACCATATCTTGTATTTGAATGGACCCCATATAGCACCTAATATAAGCCTCATCCTTGTACTTCAGGTGTTCGATCCAGACAACCTGCTGGACCACGGCCTAGATCATCTTGGAAGCCATACCAAGCCTATCAAAACACCCCCCCTTCCTCCCCCAAGTCCCACTGTTTTTGTCCTGAAGAAGACCCGCAGCCGAGGTCCCAAACACCCCTGGAGCACTAGGGTCGAAACGTCGACGGTTTACCATAATTGGCCTGTACCTCCCCCACACTAATCTTATCCCCTTTTTTAATTGATGTGGACAGGCTCATATTACAGCGGATAGCTTCCGCCCCATTATGTGTAAATACTATTATTGTATATTATATTAATTATCTCTCTTTCCTTTCCATTTCAAAATCACGAGAGCACCTCTTTTTCTTTTTCTGACTGTACTCTGACAGTCCTGTGCGCCGTATATATATTTGTTTTATGATGATGTAAATAAATATACAAATCTTGGTATAACAAGAATACAGAGTGTGGCTAAAATCCATCTTTCCTGTTTAGCTTAATTTGCTATTTTTGGGTACTGTTTTTAATTGCATTCAATGTGTTTATAAACAATATCAATGCTAATATATCTCCCTCCCTTTGCTTGAATCAATGTGTTTGGATTTAATCGCACAAATAAGACATAATTTATACTTATATATTTGTGTTTGAATCAATATCGAAGACCACCTTGTTTTTTATATTACCTATACCCAGGTCCTTTGATTCTGTGGGTGACACCCCATTGATTTAATGAACATTATATACACGTCATCTAGATGTAACTGACAACGGACCAAATGCGATAGTATATGCAAGTTTGGCTGCCATTTTGGACAGGTTAGCAATGAAAATTTTCACAATGCCTTTCATACCGCATCGGATATGAAAGCCGCCACTGCCGGTGTCTGTTTGTCAATATTGCCGTGTATCGGCATATCACCGGCATTTTATACGTACATCATTAGTTGGCCCGTTAATTAATACAGTCAATAAGTGAGCATCTGTAAGATAATTCGGCACATATATGTAACAACAACAGGCATTGATGGCTACAGATATTTTCCAAATAATAACCCTGGCTCAGGTCATGTCTGCCCTGGAGGCTAGATGGAAGTGATAGATGTGCAGGAGTATTATTTTTGCATCCCCGTCCTGCAAGCCTACATGCTTTACTTGCCGTTCCTGGTGGGCCACGAGCATTTTCAGCTCACGGTGCTCCCTTTTGGCCTCACAAGTGCCGCTCGGGTGTTCACAAAAATGATGGCAGTGGTTGCAGCTCATCTTTGGCGGTCCCAGTCTTCCCCCCTACCTCGATGACAGGCTGCTGAAGGCTTGTTCGCCCCAGGCAGTCGTCACCCATCTCCAGACTATGGCAAACCTTTTGCACTTACTGGGGTTCACTATCAACTTCTGAAAGTGGCACCTGATTGCTTCTCAGATGCTCCCTTCATCTAAGCGATTCTGGATACAGTGCAGTTCCACACCTACCCCCTGGAGCGGAAAGGCTGGGTTATTCAGGCTATGATCCTTATGTTTCAGGCTCAGTCCTGGATTTCATTTAGACTGACTTGAAGGCTGCTGGGTCTGATTGCCTCCTGCATTATGTTGGTAAAGCATGCCACATGGCATGTGGGGGCTCTGCAGTGAGAACTGAAGTGGGTGCAGCACCAGGGAAACCTCTCTGACCTGGTCCAGATTTCAACGAAGACTGCAAAATATATAAAGTGGTGGCTCACAAACCACAATTGGGTAAGCAACAGACCCCTCACTCTTCCCCACCCAGAGCTCACATTGATGATCAATGCATCAATTCTGGGTTGGGACGAAGTGGAGCTCATAGGACTCTGATCTCCAGCAAAATCTCAGCTTAATATCAATATTCTGTAGCTGAGAGAGATCCTCTTAGCATCTAAAGTCTTCCTTTCATCCATCAGTGGGAGGCTAGTTCAAGTGTTCATGGACAATACAACTGCCATGTGGTATTGCACCAAGCAAAGAGGGGCATGGTTGTGAACCTTGTACTAGGAGGCTCTGCGTCTCTGAAATTGGCTCGAGGACCAGGGCATTTCTCTGGTGGTACGACACCTGGCAGGCTCTTTGAATGCTACGGCGGAAAAACTCAACTGTTGATGGCTTGCAGATCACGAATGGTAACCACATCCAGTGGTGGAGTGAGTTGTATTACAAGAATAGAGAGAGGTTTGGCAGGATGAGATCGCCAACGCCGATAACCGACAATATCAGCACTTCTGCAAGTTGGAGTTTCCAAAGCATCTCTCTCTCGGAGATGCATTCAGTTTAGAGTGGAACTTGGGACTCCTGTAAGCCTTTCAGTCGATACCATACCTGCCCTGTGTTCTCAAGAAGATGAGCACCGACCAGGCCCAAGTTATTCTATTGGCTCCAGATTGGGCACCGAGAGTGTGGTATTCCGAATTCCCGCGGTGAGCATTGGTCCTTTTGATCAGGCTTCCCCTTCAGAGGATATCTTGTCGCAGAAGCAGGGCAGAGCCCTGCACCTGAACCTGCAGACGCTCCACCTTCTTGCATGGTAAATGAGTGGTGGCAGTTGAGGGTTTTCAGTGTTCCTGCAAGGTCTGTGATGTCACCCTGGCAGCCAGGCTTCCCTACACCAAAACGTTATATGCTTGACGTTGGGAAAAGTTTGTGGCCTGGTGCTCCACACGTCATGTGAACCCCTTTCTGCACCATGGCGGTGTTTGTTTCATCTTTTGACCGGCAAAGCCTTGCCCTGGGTTCTGTCAAAAGTTGCTTGTCAGCCATTTCGGATTTCCGTGGTTGCCGGACTAACCTTACCCGTTCAAGACACCTTGTAGTGTAGGTCCTATATTCCCAATAGGCTCTGCGCATTGGAATAATATACACTATAGATTTGACATAGGACTGAGGTCAGTATGTCTCTATCGAGTATACTAAACTTAATTGTGAGTACCAGCTAGCTCAGAGGTCAATAGAAACTTTCTCGAATAAACAAGAAGGGATTCGTTTCTGACAAATACATAAACATGACAACTTTGTTTCCCCAAGAATCGAAACGTATCTTCAGAGTCATGGAAACAATAGATAACTATTTCACTCAGTCAATCGTTAATGCTTCGTCTCTACAGAGTTGCATAGAAATAGAGAGACGGGGTTTCAACAAAAGGTTTTATTGAACAGTCTTCTTTCTCATGCAAGAGAGGTGAACTGCTACAATCGTTAGACAGAATGCAACGTATAATGCGTACTGTTTAAACAGTAATATAAAATAATACTGTGATAGCATTGTCTGTTGCTAATACATGTAAAAATACATACATAAATAACACAGGCTAAAATACTCAACTGGTGCTTCTAAAATACGCCTACCCCAGTATACCTAACCTGGGTCTAGTACAAGGGAAGAAGTAGGTGTTGTCTTTAGCATAGGTTTAGTTTTGCCAAGAATTGCCAAAGGTGTCTCTAGGTTCTAATCATCTCCATACCTTAGAATGAGAGAGGTTGGTATCTCTTTCACGGACTCGATTTCCCAGCACCCTGCAAGGGGAGTCAGAAACACTGGAGCTGGATTTCTCGGCAGGAGGATGACAGCTTCTGATCAGTGCGTCAGCTGGAGAGTTGGCTTACTTTGGAACTTGCTGTAGTGAGCTGCGTCTGGCAAGTAGGTAGTCGTACTGCACCGAACCACACCGTGCTTTGCCATAGTACGTAAAGGTATATTCATACCTTGAAGGTGTTTAGGAATGCCAGCTTTGACGTAAAGTCGGGCATATGAAGGTCTTGAATGAACCCCTAAGGAATAGATGTTCAAACATAATGAGTTCTTGGAGAAATCAATATTCAAGCAAGGGGAAGTCCCTAACGGCTTAAGAGTCTGGGTTTCCAAGAAATCGTTGTGAAATAGATGAACAGATGGAAGTAACCATGCCTGTATTTGTGCAGCATGGGCTATGCCTAAATAAGGACTGGATATCTATGCCTATATAAGGGCAACGCAAATTTTACCTATATGAGGGCATTAATCTGGAAATTCATTTGGAATCTAAAATCTAACACAACAACCTGTTGAGGCTCGTTTCCTGAATGGTTTACTGCACTTGTTCCCTCCTATCGCCTTTGTGATGCCCAAATGGGACCTCAATCTGATTCTCAGGTTTCTGATGTGTTCTCCCTTCGACCACTAAACAGCTGTCCGCTGCTGCTCTTAGCTCTCAAAATGGTCATCTTAGTGGCCACTACTTCAGGTCAGCGAGGTTCAAGGTCTGTCGTTCCACACTCCTAACACCAGCTTTTTTTCCTGACAAACTGGTCCTTCAGACACGTGCCTCCTCCCTGCCGAAGGCTGTCCCCCCCCTTCCATGTTAGCCAGTATATCAGTCTCCTGACATTTTTTGCCTCGCCCCCTCCCTTCCAGGAGGAGGAGAGACTCTATCACCTGAACCCAAAGAGAGCTCTTTTATTTTATAGTGACTTCACCAAAGGCAATCAGGCAGACTATCGGCTATTCATTGGGTCCACAGGAGTGAAAAATGGGAAGTCTTGGCAGAAGCGGACTATCTCTTGATGGATTGTACTCTGCATTAGGATCTGCTACACAGTAGCTAGGGTACCTGTAATGGACATCTGCAAAGCTGTTACGTGGGCTTCACGCCATACTTTCACGAACCACTACTTCTTGGACAGTCAGGTCTGTCAAGACCAGCATTTTGCCTGTTCAGTCTTCCAGGACATTTTTTAATGAGCCAGTACGCAGACCCCACCTCCTGGGAGATATACTTGGGTATCTATTCTAAGTTGAGGTATCTGCAGTTAGGAGCCTCTACCAAAACAAGTTATTTCCCTTTGTTAATGCTTTTTCGGGTAGAGACTCTATCTAATCACAGATTCCTTCCCGATCCTCCCATCCGCCCAGCTCTGCGAACTAGCCTCTTGATCCAAAAGATCCTGTTAGTCTCTGCAGAATAGTCAAAACAGAAATATTGCTTTTTATGTCGCTTTGCATTTTTGCCACAGAAATAATCACAAAAGAAACTGATGTCAACACCCCATGTGGTGCCTATATTGGCACCTACATGGGCACTGCAACGTCATTTCCTACGCCGCCAGCACGGAGTCAAACAACGCCATCGACTTTCTGAATCCAGTCTGACACAATGGGAATATTCTAAGGTGAGGAATCTGCGGTTAGAGTCTCTATCAGAAAAAGCGTTACCTAAGGTAAGTAACTTGTTCTTCTGGAGTCTAGGAAGTAACCACTCTGACATGCGCTACCTGTGACATCCTGCATGCCATAGGCATTGCCCATAATGGATGCCTATTTCAACTCTAGCCACTTTGAACATGCAAAGCATCTCACCATAATATATATAGCACCCATCCTCTAACAACCATTATTGAAGTAGGCATCCAGTCTAGCGTCTGAGTACAATTTACAAAATAGTTTGTCTCCACATTGGGACCAGGCAAAGTCCTCCTTGCCTCCATTCTGTCTTCCCAGGCCCATATTGTGGCATCGGGGAGACCAAAAAAGGCCTTCCCAATCAAAGAATGGAAACATATTTAAGTTTAGTATCTCTGTGGCAGCCCTTAATCTATGTTGCCTTTTAGGACTATCTGCAGGCTCATGCAGTTAGGGAGGGTAGATAGTAGCACCCAGTCCACCTTTCTCATATTTTTAAATTCGTAAAATATTTGTAATGTGTCTAGCTTACTTCTTGAATGAGTTCCATATAAGGAATGATAGTGTGTTGTCCGGTTCCCAGAATAAGCAAAATATCCCATGGAATACATAAAGTCACCTACACAGAACCACAATTTTTATTAGACATCATAGTGGGGCACCCTTGTCTCATCAAGTATGCAATCTAGATTCAGATTAAACTGTTGTTTGTGCGCCAGTCTGATGCCCACTTTTTGTAAATCATTACTTTAATCTTCCTGAAATGGACTTGCAATGGCTGTTTCCTTATTTTATTTTTTTGTTGCTATTTGCCCCCTGCATAATGGGAACATCCGTGATTTGCCCAAGTAGTAGGAGTCCCTGTATTTCACTGTATTTATCTAGAATGTGCAACAAATGCAGAAGAGAATGCTTTGGAGCTCACAGATACACTTGGCCCTAATGTGGATGTCGGTCGAGGCAACTCCGACCAACATCCCTACAGTTTCAGGACCAACCGACTGAGTGTCGGCGGTCCAAAACTGCAATTATGATATGCTGCACATAGTGTGGTCGCAGACTCCCATTTTCCCATGAGAGCTTGTGCGGCAGTCGGAAACCAGCCACAGCACAAGCTCCAGTAAAGAAATGGGAGTCACTGTAAATCCCTGCACGGTGTGGCATGCACCTCACGGGGCATGCCACACTGTGCAGGGATTTACAGAGGGGCACCATTGGTGCCTGCTCTGCCCCCAATCTGAGGCTGCCGAAGCAGGACCCCCAAAGTTGCTTTCCGACAGGCTTTTGATGTCGGAAAGCCCAACATGGAAAGCCTGTCAGAAACCGACATCATAATCCCGACTGCGGAAACTCCGTCTGTAAGGGATTAAGTTGCGGTTCTGACTGCCCCATGGGCTCCTTGAGCCTGGCGGAAACCAGTCCGATTGACCGGCCTGTTTCTAATCCGGCTGCCATTATTGTAATACATCGGTTGGATTTGAAACCTTGGATGTTGGTCAGAGTTATTCCGGCCAACATCCAAATTGGGGCCTAAGATGTCATCCGTGTTTTGGAACCTTTACCAACCTTTTACTAACCTTTATTCACCAATCTCCCATTTGTTCCCTTAACTCACAGGCCAGTCATTACGCCATCACGGCAAACAAAATTGCAGACATGGAGCTTCCTTTGAAAGTGAACTGCTCTAAAGCCCAATGCTCAAATTGTGCAATAGTATTTTTTTTGGGCCTGCGGTGTCAGTATAGTAATCATATTCATTGTAGCATAGAAAGCACTAAATTATATCTCTAGAGTGCCTGAAACATGAATGCCCACTCCACAGTATCAAAAGCCTTCTCAATATCCATGGAAGCCCCTGCATACTCTACAGTCGTCATATCTAGTAAGAATTTCACATATGCCAAGTGTCGTAGGCTATGTATGATGTTAAAATGTGGAATAGAACCTGATTGATCAGGATGTATTATGTCTGTGACAACGGTAAACAGCCTTTTCACAGTGCATCTTCTTTGTATTTTAGCATTTACTGTCATCATTGACAGTGGTCTGTAGGATTCAAAGTCCTACAGGTGTTTCCCTGGCTTAGCTGTCATCCCAAGTTGTAGCTCCCATGACGAGTTGGGGGGCTGCCGTGTTTCTATAGCTTTTTGTGATAAAACTCTGTCGGGAGTCCATCATGACCTGGAGTTTACTTTTTGCTCATTCCTCTTTAATTAGTGGGTAATAAGTAAGTGGTAAGTTGTGGCAACCTAGGCCTTTCCACATATATGAGACTCACTTGTGGCCCAGGGGCCTCACTCTTATTGTGTAGTGTCTGCAGATACTCTGTAAACATCATGTTACCTGCCATGTGTATACATCGTAAGTTCCTATTCCAACCAACCATGCAAAGGAAAGCATGTCTCTATATCTTTTGTTTACTGCTAACCAGGCCATCATTCTTCCGGATGTGTCCCCTTCCCAATGAAGCCTTTGTCTGTAGGACATGTTTGAAAATGTATCCAAAGAGGTATACGGCTGATTGAGTTTGTATTTTCTGTCATACACTTTTTCGAGAGTTCGGACTCTTGTGCACTCTTACTTTCCAGATCAGTGATCAGTTCTTCCAGCTTTTTAATGTCTGATTTCTCGTTCTGGCTCACTCCATACTATTTTCCAATGTGTGCAAATCTTACACCACTTTCATTGCATCTCATTCTGACTCTGTAGATGAGGCAGAAACCCAATTTGCCAAGTATTCATTTAAGGTGTAAGCTATGTCTCTATGAAGGCAGCTTCCTGTTAATTGGTCAGGGCGCCCTCTAGCATCCTTCCCATGGCACATTGCTGTTAGCATTACTTTCTCACTGTGGTAGGGTCAGTTATTCCTTCCAAGTCCTCTTTTCTGCCATCATGGTAGATGGTCATGTTAGATATGTGCTGCAATTTGGCGCATTGTTGTCAGCAGTAGCCTGGCAATTCTCTAGTTTGGTTCCATGTGTGTTGTGCCTTTTTGTATGCATGCAATTGTGTGTCTTGGTGTCAGCAGGTTCATTTAGTTGTGTAACAATTGTTTCCTTTTTCATTTATGCGCAGGTGTGACTTCATACTTCTGCCATGAGGTTTTTTGGTGTAGGTTTATTGTAATGTTCTTGCACATTTGCCTCTGACATCACAATCCTATCTTTCAATCAGTTTGCTGTTGGAAATTGGGTATTTTCTATACTTTCATTTTGGTATTGCTTTAGACCCAAGTACTGTTCCCCCAGAGCTTGGTGCCTGGAAAGCTTCATCACTGTTAGTCAAGCAGTGTTGTTTTACTTGTGTCTAAAGTGTTGCGTGTGCTATTTTTCAACCTAAACTATGATACTTGTTTTGGCTATTCACTCGAATATCTCCTATTGTCTTGGTTATTCATCAGAAGAGTCTTTCCAGTTTCTTTATCATTTAGGAGGCCTTCAATGATTGCGGTAGTGTGTGGGTATTACAAAATGGACTTCCTGGTGTTTAAGGTATTTATGTCCTATTTTCAAGGGCTAGCAACATTTTAAATGGTGAGCACGGTTGTCTGTTTCCCTAGTTTGACTACCCTTTATTTGTACACAAAGTTAAGAGAAAAAGTAGGACTCAATGTAATGATTGGAGAATTATTATCAGACCACCCAAAATGTACAGCCCTAAAGTACTTGTTTTTCCAAAGGCACAATATATGGCCTCAAATTACATCAATGGTCAGATTAGAAATGATTTCACCCTTAAATACTCACCATTGTGGCTGCACCACAAAAATGAGGAAGAAATATAAAGCATTTATGAGGGAAGGCAGTAGTGATGTTTTGCTTAAAAGATGGATACCTGTAAGGTGGCTGCCATTTGGGTGCCTTCATAAAGGCACTTTGAGAGGCAGGTGTATCAGCAGACCCAAGGTGTAATTTGAGCACTTCTAAGTGAGACATGCAGTTCAATGGGAGCTTCATTGAATGTAGAATTGTTCCTACAAATGTGTAAATTAGCACATTAGTTTCGCAAGGGAGCACTGTTTCCACATGAAGGAAATGCTCTCTAGTGCATGAACCTGTTTTATTTGATCATGCAGTGAGTGAAGGAAATTTCATCTTTCAAAACTGCCTTTGTGGAAAATCTGAACTGTGAACCACAGAAACCAACAGTGTGCTTTCATGGAGCTGGACAGAATCTGTTTATCCGTACCCTCAAGCCATCCATTTTATTATGTTCTTAATAATGAACGCAATTAAGATTTCTGATTCTAATTAGTTGTCAGTGATGTTTTAGATAATTATACAAGCATTCTTTATAATTAAATTGTGAAGGTAGTTGGTTTAAATGCACTTTGCATGTAATGGGATTACTGCAGATTATCAAATTATATCAATTGCTATATTACAGAAAATCGAAAATACATTTTGTTTCTCTTTCTTAACTTGTAGATATCTGTATTTCTGTTGTCACACAAATGTTTTGGCTACTACATTCATGGCCGATCAGTTCATGGACACTCGGATACTAACATGGAGGAAATGAACATGAATTTGAAAAGAGAAGCGGTATGAACATTTACTCATTTTATTTGTTTTGTTTCATATCTTTGTGTTCCTTTTCAATGCTAATATTTGTAATTACAGTAGGGCAAACAGCATTAAGTGTAAGCTGTTGTTGGGACCATTGGTCATTCTTCCCGGAGTGTCATTAGAACTCATGTTGGTAATATGATGAGCATCCACCAAGACTTAAATGTTGTGGGTGGTTACAACATGTGTAATTTAGTATTTCACACTTAATATGCTTCCTACTTGAAGTATGCGTAGTAAATGCAATAAGTGGGATTTGTTCCATGTGAAACTAGCATTAGTAAAGCCACCACCACCATGAGGTGTCAAACATGCACACACAACACAAACCGGCACACAGACAGAATGCATACTATACATGCCCAACCAGGCTATGTATATAGGTGTCAACATGCTCGCATAGGTGACGTGCCTGCCTGTGTGGACCATGTAGGCAATCTGTCTAGGTGTGCCAGTTTGTTATGTGTATGTATATGTACATTTTGCCTGTTTGTATGTTCTGTATGCCTGCATATCTGTCTGTAGACTTTATGCATGTGCCATAAAAAGCCAAACCTGTTGACTTATGCTTGTTTGTTTATTATATTATGTTTTCCTAACCAAAGAAAATAAATGTGGGTATATGCATACTTATCGAAGGCAAGGATAATCTAACATGTATACTCTTCTATTTCAACCTTTAGCAATATGATGTTGCACTCTGCAAACAAGGTGTCCTTGAATAATGAATAAATTATTTGTCATGTATCGAAAAGAGGGGTACTACGAGCCAGATTAAGATCCATTTCCGATGCTCCTCTCTATAATTGACACATCTAATCTGTGTGGGTACTTGTTCCTATGTGGAGAGGGTATAGAAGATGTTAAAGAAAAGGTGTGGCTGGAATATATGGTTCCAGGGGATCTTCCTTATTTGGAAGTGTTGCCCTCACACACCCTTGTGGGTGTCATGCTTCGTCATCGGGTGTTTTGCTCCTCATGGGGACGGCACTGCAATGCCCCACGGGCCCCGCAAGATGGCTCTTTGTCGGAGATCTTTTCTTGTATCAGCCGTGATGGTGCATGCAGGTGTGTGGAGTATAATGTGTAAGGTGGAGAGTGTGATCTTAAAATTACCTAAAAGATATCAAATATTATTCAGAGATTCTTTGCCAAGGTGGAGCAGTTTGGTAAGAAACTGTTTTCATCTGCCATCTTAGCGCTGCGGTCGGTGAACAATGCATGCCTCTTGAGCCGATATTCCTACTCTGTGTGGGTTACGGTAGCGCGAGTGCTGCCTCACTGTCTGGAGGAGGCCCGGACACTGCTCTCCCAGGCTGTTGCCGAGGAGAGAGGCAGCGAAGTTTGCCATAATGTGTGGACTGGATACCGCAGACTCGCTAGGCCGAGCGATTTCCATGACGGTGGCGCTCCGCTGCCAAGCCTGGCTGCCGTCCACTGGCTTTTCGGGGGATGTCCAAAACTCCCTTATGGACATGCCCTTTGATCGCCGTCGCCTTTTCGGCGACAAAGCAGATCATGCGTTGGAGCGCTTTAAGGACTCCCGGGCTACGGCCAAGTCCTTGGGCCTTTCCACCACGCTCACGGCCACTTCTGCTTTTCGTCCCTTTTGTGGCCACGGAAGGGGCGCCCAACATATTTGTTCAGCCACAAGCCTCAGAGCCAACCTAGAGGCGGCCGCGGATGTGGGCCCTGCTGTGGCGGGGCAGGGGGCCAGAGGGCGGGTCACTCCACCCCTACATCATCCGCCTCAAAGACTCTCTAGTCCGAGCTTTCAGGCCCATAAAATACCAGTGGGCGGTAGGATTCGCCATCCCCTCCCCCACTGGCGCACCATCACATCTGACAGGTGGGCAGGGCCGTTTCTACAATTAGGCAAGACTAGGCAGCCGCCTAGGGCGGCAAAAGGGTGAGGGCGGCAAAAAGCATGAGTTTGGGAATCTCCTTAGTGGAATCGCACACCTGACCTGGAACAACGAGCTCCCTGTGCATGTCGCCCACACATGTGGTAGTGAAGTGCATAACCTGAATAAACTTTTGCCTTACTTTGTTCAGCACGCTTGCATTTTTTCCAGAGGCCTGCCTGCATCTTTTGGGTGTTTTTTCAGAGGTGGCGGCACCTGCCTTAGTTGCCTGACTTAGCAGGTCTCGGATAGAGAAGGGGAGGGAGGCGGAGGGGCGGCTCTTTCCTCCTCAAAAGCTTGTGACAAACCTTCCCTGACACGCTCCTTTTTTACCCCTTTCTGGCTTATTGAGCACTTTCTGGAGACTCCCCAGGCCTGCCCGAGGACTCCTCTCTCCGTTAAGAAGCCTCTCTGTTCATGACTCATGAGCAATATCCTGTCGTGCTGCATCTCCCCAGAAGGCACAGTACAGGTCTCGAGTACATTATCCTGCACCGACAGTGTTACATCTCCCCCAGAAGACTCACAGCACAGGCCTCAGGTGCATTATCCTGCCGCGCTACATCTCCGCAGAAGACTCACAGCCCAGGCCTCAGGTCAGTTTCAGGTAGGCAGCGGGGGTGCAGGGAGGTGTAGGGGGCCCGGGTGCAGAAAGGTTGTCCAGAAGGGATGCAGGAGTGTAGTGGATGAGGGCATGTGAGAGGTGTGGGAGAGTGTGTGTTGGCAGGTGAGGGGTGCGGACAGGATGTGAAGGAGCTGAAGTGGGGTGCAGTGAGGGGTCTAGGAGGATAACTGTGGGCGCTTAGAGAACCCAGAAGGGAGGTGGAGCAGCAAGGTGCCAAGGGAGATACTTGTGAAGAGTGAAAACCTGAAGTGTGATCATATAGGGGGTGGTGGTGAGAGTCCTCTAGGGGACTTGGGGTACTGAGTGTAACTTGAATATTTTTTTTTTCCAAATTTAAAATAAATAAAAATGTGACGAGTAATGTGCAAGAGTTCCGTGATGGGTTAGGAGAGTATGTGGGAGGGAGTGAAGGATTAGGGGACAGGTTGGAATACAGTGACAAACTTTTTTTTGAGGGCAGCTGTGGATCTCGGTGTCTCTTGTTTACAAGTGTCATGCTGAAGTCTAGATGCCCCCTTCTCATCCATAGCCAAACTATGCAGACTTGGCAGATACCCTACAAAACGATTAAACTAGTTTCCCACACTGCAGAATAGAAAACTGCACCATTTGGCATCAGACCCCCTATCTTGTGGAATTGAACTAACAAGATATTTCGGTGAGACAAAGTGCCCAGAAGGAATTGGTTTTGAAGGGTTTGAGCTTAATACATTTTCACTAAAGTAAGATAAGAGCAACCTATGAAAATGCCCTACTCCAAGTATTTGTTATTGTGAGTTTTGTATAGCACTGCGTTCAGCACAGGGCTGCTTCGGGTTGCTTTAACTTCTTGGCTTTGATATTGATGCAATGTTTGGCTCAGTGTCTGTGTACGAAACATTTCAACTTAACACCTTCAATGTTTACACAGCTAAAGAAAGGGGCGCCCAGTGCGGACTGGATAGCTGTGGATTAGTGTACCTGTGGCAGAGATCTGCGTGTAAACCTTTCAGTTTGTGTTTGTGCTATGTTAGGAGTCGATTATTGTTTTGTTACTTGGGATTGTGATGGGGAATCGAATTGTACTTTCTTAAGAAAGAAGAATTGAGCCAAGTAGCTTTCTGAAAAGAGACCAATATAATTTGCATAAAAAATGAAGCTTGTTTGTCAGCGTCATGACAGATCCTTGTATAGCTGAATCTTTCCAGAGGGTGTATGCATCTCTGGTGCCCAGGGGTTGCAATACCCCTCCTTTCTTTCACTGGTGTGGTATTGTATCAGCAAGAGGACCCCACGACACTCCAGTCCAGTCCAGAAATTGAACGGAGGGACAGAGTAAAGACATTTACCTGGAGGCCGCTCCTTGCCTGCAGTCCATTGATGTGGGCGGCCGGTTTCTTTAAGAATGGGTCACGAGCGAAGGAGAGACGAGGGCTTTAATGGGGCCAGAGAGGGAGTCTGTCTGCTCGCTGTTACCTCAGCCTGCTCGGATGTTTCTGAATAATACGTGCAGGAGCGTCTATATAGTACTTTAGGGCTGGACAGGGCGCTCTGAGTTTTGGAGCCTAGACTGTTTTATAGCATAGACAGCCGGTGGCTTCTTAAGACAGGGGAGAGAGTGATGGTAGTAAAAGGAGTGGGGGGGCATTTTTCAATTCTCGCCTAGGGTGGCAAAACACCTAGAAACGGCCCTGCAGGTGGGTGCTGCAAATTGTCCGAAGGGGTTTCTCCCTCCCTCCCCTTCGACACTACCCCTTCAGCCATGCCACCCCAGTACCACCGCATGTCGGGGGATCATCTGTAACTTCTGCAAGAGGAAGTTACGGCCCTCTTGGCCAAGGGGCCATCGAGCACGTTCCTGTGCCAGAAGTAGGACGTGCTTGCTATTCCCACTACTTTCTGGTACCCAAGAAGGACAAAGGCCTGCGTACTATCTTGGACCTCAGGAACGTCAACCGCTTCCTCTGGAAGGAGAAGTTCAAGATGTTGACGCTGGCTAAGGTCTTATCTGCTCTCGACCCTGGAGACTGGACGGTAGCGTTGGATTTGCAGAACGCATATTTCCGCATCCCCGTCCTGCCGGCCCACCGGCGGTACCTGCGGTTCACGGTAGGCCACAAGCATTTTCAGTTCACTGTGCTCCCCTTTGGCCTTACCAGTGCCCCTCTGGTGTTCACGAAAGTGATGGCGGTGGTCGCAGCCCATCTGCGCAGATCAGGGGTTCCAGTCTTCCCCTATCTCGACAACTGGTTGTTGAAGGCGGGCTCACCCCAGACAGTCAACTCCCACCTTCAGACTACGGCCGACCTCCTGCATTTGCTGGGGTTCTCCATCGACGTGCCAAAGTCACACCTGGTTCCCTCCCAGAAGCTCCGTTTCATCGGGCGGTTCTGGACTCAATGCAGTTTCGGGTTTATCTTCCCGAACAGCGAGTCTGGGATATTCAGGCTATGATTCCGATCTTTCGGGTTTTGATCAGGATGACCCTCCGGCTACTGGGCCTGATGGCCTCCTGCATCCTGTTGGTAAATCATGCCAGATGGCAATGGACACAGCATCAGGGCAACCTGTCCGATCACGTTCAAATCTCAGAGGGCACTGCACAACAATTGCAGTGGTGGCTCACGAATCGCGATTGGGTCACTGGCAGATCCCTCCCCCTTCCCCAACCGGAGCTCACATTAGTGACGGATGCATCCCTCCTGGGATGGGGTGACCACATGGGAGAGGTGGAGATCAGAGGCCTCTGGTCTCCGGCGGAGTCCCGGCTCCACATCAACATTTTGGAGCTTCGGGCGATCCGACTTGCACTGAAGGCATTCCTTCCCTCTGTCCGGGAAAGTGTGGCGCAGGTGTTCATGGACAACACCACCGCCATGTGATACTGCAACACCGGGTGGGGTCATGGACCTTATGTCAGGAGGCTCTGCGCCTCTGGACATGGCTGGAACATCAGGGCATTTCCTCGTGGTTCAACACCTGGCAGGTTCTCTGAACGCCAGAGCGGATTAACTCAGCCTTTGGTGCATGATGGATCACGAATGGCGTCTACACTCGAACGTCGCAAAAGGTCTCTTTCAGCAATGGGGAGAGCCTTGGTTAGATCTATTCGCCGCGAACATGCAATGTCAGCAGTTCTGCGCATTAGAATTTCCAAGGCGGCACTCGCTCGGCGACGCTTTTCGTCACAAGTGGAGTTGCGGTCTGTTGTACGCCTTTCCGCCTATGCCACTTCTGCCCATAGTGCTGAAGAAGATCAGGCGCGACTGGGCCCAAGTCATCCTTGTGGCTCCGGATTGGGCACGAAGATACTGGTATCCCGAGCTACTCAGCATGGCATTCGATCCCCCGATCCAACTGCCTCTTCGGGAGGATCTTCTGTCGCAGCTGCAGGGGACAGTCCTCCACCCGAACCTGTCCAGCCTCCACCGCCATGCGTGGAGATTGAGCGGTGGCAGTTGACGTTTTTCGATCTTCCTCCCGAAGTCTGTGATGTCATTCTGGCAGCTAGGCATCCCTCCACTAAAACGGTATACGCCTGCAGGTGGAACAAATTTGTGGCATGGTGCACAGCAAAGGCTGTGGATCCTCTTTCGGAGGTTCTTCTGTTCCTTCTTTCTTTGGCCCAGCAGGGCTCTGCTCTGGGCACTATCAAGGGCTATCTTTCGGCCATTTCAGCCTTTTTAAGGCTTCCTGATCAGCCTTCTCTTTTCAAGTCCCCTGTTGTAAATAGATTCTTGAAAGGCATCATGCACTTGTTCCCTCCTGTCCCTTTCGTGATTCCTCAGTTGGACTTGAATCTTGTTTTGACTTATCTGATGTGTGCTCCTTTTAAGCCACTTCAGAACTGTCCTCTTAGTCTTCTCACTTTAAAGACTGCTTTCCTGGTTTCTATCACCTCTGCCAGAAGAGTGAGTGAGCTACAGGCTCTTTCTTCTAAACCTCCCTTTCTTTCTGTCCATCCAGATTAAGTTGTCCTAAGAACACGTCAATCTTTTCTGCAAAAGGTTGTCACTGCCTTTCACATCGGGCAGACCATCACTTTGCCCACCTTATTTCCGCCTCCGCATCCCACAAAAGAGGAAGAGAGGCTCCACCGTCTGGACCCTAAACATGCGCTCTCATTCTATCTGAACTGCACACAACAGTTCCGGGTGGATGTCAGCTCCTTGTTGGCTACGTTGGCGCCAAGAAAGGTTGGGTCGTGCACTAGGGGACCATCTCACGATGGGTTGTTTTGTGCATTAAAGCATGCTATTCATTGGCTAGAAAGGAGCCTCCAGTGGGGCTACATGCCCATTCAGCCAGGGCGACGGCCGCGAATACTGCTTTGGGACGGGGAGTTCCCTTGCATGACATCTGTCAGGCAGCTACGTGGGCCTCGGTGCACATTTTTACCAAGCACTACTGCCTGGACAGCCAAGTCCAGAGAAATGGCTTCTTTGGCCTTTCTGTTCTGCAGGACTTCCTAGTGTGATTTTGGTTCACAGACCCACCACCAGGGTTGGTATTGCTGGGGAATCTATTCTAAGGTAAGTAATCTATCACTACATGCTTCTTTCAGATGAACAAGTTACTTACCTTCGGTAACTGTATATCTGTAAGAAACATTAGTAGTGATAGATTCCTTACCGCCCCGCCCATCCTCCCCATTCTGTGAACTGATTTCTAGGGTTAAGGTCATCACTTTCAGGGCACCAGTGGTCAGTTTCTTGCATGGCTCTGCGTTCCTGGCGGGGAAAGTCGTGTACAGAACTGACATCAGTGCGCAACGGCGGCGTCTAAGTAGCTGCCGCGACTTCATCACGGCGTACATGACGCCAACGACGGCCGCTGAGCCGCACGATGCCACCTTCCGACACGCAAGGGTACTACTGACGAAAACTTTCCGGATCCAGTCTGACACCTGGGGGTAATTCTAAGGTAAGGAATTTATCACTACCAATGTTTCTTACATATATATCGTTACCGAAGGTAAGTAACTTGTTCTTCTATCCGGCTGTCTTTAATCCTCATGTATACATTGTTCATAAAAAGTCTTGCCTTTTAGAAGCTGCAGTGCAGCCTTATGTAGTCAATATGACAACATTATATGTGCATTCAGGAAAAAATTATACTTCTGCTAGCGTTGTTGGATTGACCTGTCGGGTAATCTGACGCTGGCAGATGGGCCTTGTTGAAAAGGCTTGTGTCTGGGCTGTTTTTTGTTGTTGTCCTGTGGGCTGTGATGAGATCACAGAAAAGCAGCCAACTCACTGGTCCTTCCAAGCTGGACCATTTGCAGTGCCAGCCTTTCAAACTACCTAACTGGCCAGTCCATCACTGTCTGATAGGCTTACATTACCTTGTTGACAGATACATTATTTAATGCTGTTTGCATGCAAGAACTCTATGCAGAAAGGTGTTCCAGGGTTCGCACCATGCATTGGGGAATATCTGGGGTCCACGCAACACAGCTGGGTATATCCATAGTCTGAGCACTAGGAGGAAATATTCCTGCTTGTACGACTACAAGGAAGCTTCTCACAATTCAAAACCAGGACTACAGGTGCCTAACCTTTTCTCAACAAGAAAGACTACAGGAGGAAAACCCATAAACCCTGTTGAGACCTGGGTGAATTAATTAGAACATTCAACAACGTCTCAACAGGTCACATTTAAACAGACAGTTTTACAGAAAATTGGAAATTGGAAAAGCAACGAAGAAGGGAGACAAACACAAATGTTCTGTGAATACTTGAAGCAATCTATATTTATAAATTTCATATACATAAATAGTTATGTCAGCACAATTATTAATACATGTGGGTGTAACCCAAATAAAAGCATACACATACGTGCTCATGCAGGAAGTGATCCGCGTTAGTGACCCGTGCAGAGGGGTGAAGAAACAGCGGAGTAAACGGTGCATACAAATAATATCAAAGGAAGATGGTTACAGAACAATGTATTTTACAGGATACTAAGAAAACTTACTAAAATCTTTTTCTGCAACCATCAAAGCACCAAACAATGCGCTGATTGGTCGACGTCGTTTTGACCGGTAATAACTTTAGGTCTTTATCTGGGCCGGGTTACAATCTGTTTGAAGAGTGCTGCTAAGAAAGAAAGTGGTAGGATAAGGAGGAGGCAGACTAAGAGGGAGGGGAAAGGGGTAGTTGCTAGGATGAAGGGGCGGGGGATGTGGGAAGAGACCTATGATTTGTTGGTCAGTAAAGTGAAAGGATATACCTGTGGTTGGCGAATGCCACAATCGGGATGTTCAAGGAGGGAGGACCAGGCGGGGCAAAACGTCCTTAGGGGGATGAGGTAGTCTGAAAGGAAGAAGTAAGGTGTGAGAGTGAGGGCGAAAAATGGGAAGAGAAAATCGGATCCTACTGATCATGGGTAACAGTCTGTGCATTGATTCCTTCAAGGAATCTGACAATTGAGTAATTGTGTGTGGGGCTCTGTTTGTGGAAAGCAGGCTTGCCACATAAGCGAGTCGAAATGTAGGTTCGCGTCGTAGAAGCCTTTGAAAAATGATCCAGTATGGTTGAGTAAGCAAATTGCAACCGCAGGCATCTGGGGGTCCAGTTCAATTGGTATAATAAGCAAGGGCACCGGAGGGAAAGGCTAGGGGAATAGGAGTTAGTACAGCCATTAGTGAACTGAGTTCAAGTGAATTGATAAGACGGGGGTGCGCTACCATTTGGCAAGTGTTTGATCAAGGGCCACTCATAAGCTCAATTCCAACAAGTTAGTACAAGTTGTATCAAGGTATTGTATCACCTGTGATGTACAGTGAACATGGAAATTCACACTTGTTGGTTGGGCACAAGACTTTGACTTTGTGCGGAGCAAACTTTGAAACAGGGAACGCTAATGCATTTCCAAGGAATTTTTTTCATAGTGGAAAATTATAACCTTACATTTATTTAAAATACAGAAGCTGACTGCGTCTGTATGAAGCTGTCACTGAGGCCTCTCTTTTGATGTCCCCTCTGTGACATGAAGGTTGGCATTGAGGTTGGTTTGAGGAAAGACTTCTGTGATAGAAACATTGTAGCATCCAGCGGATAACGTGAAGTGCCACCGTGAGTTGAAGGAGAGGAGTTCCCTCATTGCAAGAAAGATCAAAACCATTTTCACAGGGTATTGAATATGGATTTGACTGAATAAATACGTTTTACTTTTTGGGCCTACCCCTCGCATTTAAGGCACATCTTTCAAAAGCCCGCTTTGTATTACTGCATGTAAATATTGTAAACCACTGCAAATTGCAAATTGAATTTCTGTTTGAGCCCTGGATATAGGCATGGTTTAGAGGCTTGATTTTTGTCCTACTAAATGCAATGTTAGAAATGGGGGTCTCTAGTTGGCAGTGGCTGGCCACAGTCCAAGTAGGGACCCTTCTTCCTAAGTCAGAGTAAGGGAGCTACACCCTTTGATAACCCCTGCTCAATCCTGTGGTAACGTAGCACGAGCAGTTAGGCTTATCTTAGAGGCAGTGTGTAAAGCATTTATGATCATACACAGTAATACAGTGAAGGACACTACAAAGGGACACCACACAAGTAGTTATAAAAAAAAAGTATCTTTATATATAGACTTAACACAAGACCAATAACGGTAAAAAGACACAATATTGGAAAAGGGGGGTGTTCTTGAAAAGCTGGAAAAAGAGTTCAGTGTTCAAATAGGGTTCAGTTCAAAGCAGTGGTCTCTGCGACCCTTTTACTTACAAAGTACCTGGATTTCGTAACAAAACCAACAAAATGTCGCAAAGGAGCTGTTAACGATGATTTTCCCCACGCTAGGCCGGAGATGTGATTGAATCCTTGCCGCAAGGGGGGATGATGCGCTCGGCTGCGGGTGCGTGCGGGACAAAGCAACAGATTTCTTCACGCCTCCAAATGTCTCCTGGCCACGGTATTCTTCCACTCCTTTGTTGCCCCCGTGTCTGCACTCCCCTTCTACCCTTTGCTATGTCTGCACCCACTCACCTCACGGGCTCCTGGTAATGCAGAGCTGCCTTCCTCCTGGACGGGTACATCCTCCTCTTCCTCTTTTGGGGGCAAAATCACTGGAGTCGAAGAGGCCAGGGAGTCATCGCTCTCCTCCCCTTAAAAGGATCACCTTTAAAGATCCATCCTGTCTGGGTTCTCATCCGCACCAGCTCCCAGGAACACTGCAACCCTCCTCTGGTGTCTGTCTGTCTGTCCCTTCTCTCGCTCTCCGGGCCTTGAGACCCCCACCCTGGTCCCTGGACCCCTCCCAGCCGCCCCTCTTGCTGCTCCGCTCGAGTCTCTGCCGGTTTGTAGCCTCTCGCTCACTCTCTGCTCTGGTGCCACCTCAACAGCCTCCGGGGAAAACACAAGCCGCACAGGAAGGTTCCTATTGGGGGGAAGGGGGGGGGGCCGGAGGGGATGGCCGTATGTGTCATGGGGCAGGGGAAAGACTAGGGCTTTACGGGGGCCTGTTGCGGACAAGGTTATCAACAAGCGATTCCACGCCGGGCGAGAGACCGAGGCGGCCGCGGTGGAGAGGAGAGCCCAAGAGGAGGGCTCCTCCACAGAGGTGGGGCCAGGAGTACGCTGAGCAGAGAGGAAAACTTAGAGGGCTCGGTCCTTATAGATCGTTTTTAATACGAAAACAAGTGCGTGCAAGAGGGTGAAGCGTGCAGAGCGGCGAGAGGGCCTCTTCCTTTACGGGGGCAGGAGCCTGCGTATACACTGGTGGGTGGACCGAGGCATTGACCTGGTGCATGTTTGTGCATCTCTGGGATAGGGTCGTGCTTGGGGAACACATACTTGCTAAAAGGCGCTTTCAGGAGACCTACGTCCTACAAATAGCTCTCTTCGCGGTTGTTAGACAAAAACATAGAGGCCCCTCCGGTGCTGCCTAAAGTGCTGACCGGGGGTCAGGAAAGGTTAGCTGCAAGCCAGCAGGCATTGGGGTAGAGACCGTGGCAAATCGACCAGGAGTTGTAACCCATCCAACCTGTCTACCGTTCAGGTGGTCTCTTGTACCAATGGTGAGGCCAGACACTGACACTCCAGGAAGAAGAATGCTAGTCTGTGCTTTGACACCCCTATGATACTAATACCACGGTCTGTCAGCTACCAGACGTCCTAGTGAGCCTACCAGCCAGATCTCTAAGACAGCCTAATGAGAATGCACTCAATCTCTGTTCGCTTTATGAGCCTTTTCTGTGGTAACGTTTTGTGGAATACTACACATTTCCACTATCCTACCACTTCCCCTTACTTTCTCTCTACAATCCTCTTTTTCATCTCTACCGAGGCACGCTTGCGGTTCTTCAAAGCACCCTCACACCCCCTCACCCTCACCCTCACACACCCTCACCCTCACACACCCTCACCCTCACACACCCTCACCCTCACCCCCCCTCACCCACCCTCACCCTCACACACCTTCACCCTCACACCCCCTCACCCTCACTCACCCTCACACACCCTCACTCACCCTCACACACCCTCACTCACCCTCACACACCCTCACACCTCACCCTCACACACCCTCGCACCCGGCGCTCTGTGTGTGTGTGTCGCTGTGTGTGTGTGTGTCGCTGTGTGTGTCGCTGTGTGTGTGTGTCTGTGTGTGTGTGGCTCTGTGTGTGTGGCTCTGTGTGTGTGTGTGGCTCTGTGTGTGTGTGTGGCTCTGTGTGTGTGTGTCTCTGTATGTTTGTGTGGCTCTGTGTGTGTGGCTGTGTGTGGCTCGGTGTGTGTCTCTATGTGTGTGTGTGGCTCTGTGTGTGTGTGTGTGACTGTGTGTGTGTGTGTGTGGGGCACTGTGTGTGTGTGGGGGTGCAAATGCAATAGGTATCGCATTTGCGAGATATTAAGCTATTGGCATTGTAAAAGACAATGCCATTAATTTATCTGTTTTCAAAACCAACACATAAATAACAATTTTGTCATTTACAATGCCAATAGCTCTAATTTTTGCAAAGGGGAGACCGTTGCATTTTAAATGCTTGTTACTCATCCAAAAGCCTCCTCCTATTGCTGAGACCTAAAAATAATAATAATAATAATAATTAAAAAAAAATTCTTTCACTCTTTTATCCCTACACTATCCTTTTCAATCGAAATTAACAGACTAACATGTTCACTTCTCAAATTCCATATTAAACTATACTAATATACTACCCAAATAACTGAATAACATATCCACTTCTCAAATTACTCCATATTTTTTTTTTACTATACTAATTTTCAACAGTAATCCTTTATGGGTTCCGGAGTGCCGTGCTACTCGCCAGAATAGCGCTTCAACACCCATCAGGGGCAACAAGTGCTATATGAATGCAAATATTTCTTCCCCTTTTATCCCTCCGCTATCCTTCTCACTCCAAGTAACAGACTAATATCCACCACTGAAATTACCTCATATTTCACCATATTAATTCACCACTAATCCTTTACAGGCTTCCTCAATAGCGTGCGTGAACAAGCGATAAATAAATACAAACCTTTGTCCTCCTCTATCCTTCTGCTATCATTCCAAATCCAAATAACTGACTAACCTATCCACCACTTAGAATGTTCTTGCATGTTTCCCTATACTAATTCAACACTAATCCTCTATGGGTCCCGGAGTAGCGTGCTACCCGCCGAAAGAGCGCTTTGACGACTCGTCAGGGGTAGTAAGCGCTATATAAATGCAATTACAATACAATACAATACATGCATAGTCCACAATGACCAGTATGTGTCCTGTGGCCGAGGAAGGAAGTAGACCCACCAAATCCATGCCAACCCTTTTAAAGGGAATATCTATTATAGACAAGGGACATAAGGGGGCCTTTTTTATACCTTCAGGGTTCGTATATTGGCACCTCACACAGGCTGCAAAATGCTTTGCCACGTCCTTGTATACTCCTGGCCAATAGAACCTATCCAGGAGATATTGTAGGGTATTTACGTTCCCATAATGTACACCCCCAGTTTGGTTATGGGCCAGGTGTAACACATGTTTACGGAAGGGAAGGGGTACCAGTAGCTGTGTTTTGGAGTGTGCCCCCCCCTTTGATCGATCTATACAATAATCCTTTTTTTACAAAAAGTAGGGTCCTACCTTATCTGGCTCTAGCTCTTGTACTTAGTGCCAGGCATGCTTCAGAGTATCGTCGTCTCTCTGGGCCGACCAGAAGCTAACAGGTGCTGGTTCGGCGTGACCTTTTTTTGAAAGAGGGAAGGCATGGCAGGATGTCTGTATATACTGTTTTTTTCTTTTCTCCTTTCATTCTTTCTATCCTTTCCTACTGTCCCGTCTAGGTCGCTGTCAAAAAAGGGGGCATCAGACAACCAGGTTGTATCTCATTTTTTTAATCTCATCTAGATATTTCTCGAACCTGGGGTGGTCGGTGCCTATTATTACTGCTTTGGACAGGGAGGGTATAACCCCCACTCTTCGTATTTGTGGGTCACTTAATATCTCCATAAGGACTTCTGCTACGGGATACGTTTTGGTGTCACCATGTACACAAGTAACATGGACCTGTTTGTCTTCTTTAATCTGTAGCTGAGGTAGCAAATTTCAATCTACCACAGTCACATGACATCCTGTGTCTAAAAGGGCGTTCTGTTTTTTTCCGTTTAGGAGGACATCTATTTTGTATTGCTGGGGACTTCTTCCGGTTACCATTATCCTCCCTCTAGAATAACCCACATCCATAGGTTCAGTTGCTGAGGCCCTGTGAGGACATTGTCGAGCAATATGGCCCCATTCACCGCAGTGATAACATTGTGGCCCTGGTCCGCTGGAGCCAGGTGTTGGCTGGAAGGGCTTAGGAATAGCACGGGGGATTGCCTGGGTCTTCGATTCTGGTCGGGGTGTGTTCTTGAGGGGCTCAAAAGGGTTCCGTGATATGCCCGCCTTGAACTCAGCTGACCTGTGGAAAGTACATGCTAGTTCCACTGCTGTGGTAGAGGTCAGGTTAGGGTATTGTTTCACCTTTTCTATGACTTCTTCCATTGTGGAGGGTTGAGGAGTCAACCAACGATGTCCCAGGTCTTTGATTCCATAATACAGGGCACGCGGGTTATCACCATTGGCCCATTTGTCTCTCTTGAATTTATTTCTATAATACTCCTGGTCACATCCCAGTCTCTCAAGTATGGTTCTCTTCACCTCCTCCTAGGTGGTTGTACCAGCGGAGTTGGGTGCCTGATAGGCTGCTTGAAGTTCTCCCGACAAAAGAGGGGCTATATATTGAATCCACCTCTCTTGCGGCCATGCAGCCGTAGTGGTGACCCTCTCGAAATTAGTAAAAAAGTAATCAGGGTCCACCCCTTCCTGATAGTTCTGGAGGACGGACCCGGGGACATTGGGGTGTACCCTGGTGCTCACTATAGCGTCTGTAAGCCGCAGTATAGCTGTGTCCTGAACTTGTTGGTTTGAGGTAAGTAGGGCGGCTTGTTCCCTTAAGGCATCTTGTAATGCTTCCCTATCTTGTTTAGCGGTTTGAACCTGCTGCTCTAATACCAGCTGCAGGTGCCGCTGTCCCTCCGCTAGCTGGTTGATAATGCTTTCGAGGGGCACGGGTTGTGTCATGATTCGACTCTTTGTGGAATTATCCCACTTCTGACTACACTTTGTGGCCGCGTGAGTGGTCGTGTGGGTATGAGGGAACACAAAAATGGGAAAAGTGGTGTATTTGATTTGACTTTTTTTATTTCACAACATTTTGTGATGTTGACCAGGTTGGCTGAATACAAACAAAAGCAAGAAAACTTTATAAAACAATATGTCCTCTCCTCGAGGTCTGGGCCGAGACTCTCAGGGTCTTCTGTGTCTCTCTCTCTTGTCTTTTCTCTTGTGGCCGTCGGATAAAGAAGGGAGAAAGAAAAGAAAAAAAAAGGTTGTGTCAATGTCTGGGCTTGTGCTACCTTCACCAAAGACCAAAGTGTAATAAGGGTGGTTGGTGTGGGGATTCTTCTTTATTGACACACCCGAGTGCCCTATCTCCCCAGACCTCCCCACCACCCCCACCAGAACGATCCCCCAAGAGGTACTCGCCTCAGGCCACGACCCGTGTCCAGGGCCGTGGCGTCAGGACCCGGGGCGTCTTCTCCCTTCTCTAGACTGCCGGGTATGCTCGCAGTGTACAGTGCTTCTTTGGCGTCCCGCTGTGCTGATCCCTTAGCGCCGCCTCCTCCTCCGGTCTCCACCTTACTCCGCTCCTCACTCGTCTCCCGCATGCCTCCTCCAATGCTGTCCTTCTTATCCTCGCTCCGCTCCTCGCTCGTCTCCTGAACGCCTCCTCCGATGCTGTCGCACACTGGTTCCTCTCCCGTCCTCCTTTTAGGATGTTCCCCTTCCGCATACGTCACTGGCCCCTCCTTCTTGGCTCGCTCGGCTGTTAGACCGCTGCCTGCCTCCATTGGGAACGGTGTTGGCTCGTTCTTCTCCCACTTCTGGTCCGCCCCTTGTAGGGCCTCCTCACAATATACATACATACATACACGTGTGTATACACAAACACACGCATATGTGTAGTTATATATAAGTTTCACATTTTGCAAGTCTGTGGAGTATGGACTGCAAGCAGGAAAATTGAAACTTGAGGCACAGAAACGTCTTCAGGTAGCGTAGCATTAAGACGAGGCGAACCCACTAAATGGGGCAATTTTCTTTATTAAATGACCGACACCAAAACCGCCATTACGCGTTTCAGCCCAAGAAGGGCCTTGATCACATGTATATATATAATGTATGTGTGTGTACAAACATACACACACACTAATATATTTATTTTTTTCACTGAGAAAACAAAGGTTAAAAGGACATTATAGTGAGGAGAAAATGTCAGTTAAAACCTATTTTAAAGTAACACAACCATAGACATTCATGAGTTTTTGTTATCTCAAGTAACTCATGCCCTAAACCAACTGTAACTTGTGCCCTGGCCTAACAAAATGTTATCAATTGATTGCTGATAGGGATTACTAACCGCAGATTCCTCACCTTAGAATATTCCCCAGGAGTCATACTGAATCTGGAAAATCTTGAGCAATACCTCTGCACGTCGGTGGGTGGTGTCATTCAGCTGCATGTCAGCTCGTCCAAAGTGGCATCATGGTGCCCATGTAAGCACCACCCGGGCTTGCTGACATTACTTCCTCTCTTTCTATTCCAACAGCGCGGATTCAGAGACCTACCTCGGTCATTTTTTGACCTCTTACAAGGAACATGCTTTTTGGAGGTTCACCACCACTTTTTGCCCCTCTTTTGACTAATCGGCCCTGATGTAAGGACTGTGAAACGCCCCAAGCTCTGCTAATCAGAACTCAGTGCATGTGCTCTGACCCTTAGAATGGTGCATGTTTGATTGGCTTACACCCAATTGGCATAGCTCAACTTGCTTATAAGTCTATAGTATATGGTACCCGGGGTAACTTGGTCCAGAAAGGTAAAGTGTCTCTCATGGACTGCAGCGCTAGTTGTGCCACCACAAGTGTGATAAGGTAAAACATGTCTCCCAGACTGTCACTGCAGACTGGTTTAACAGTCTTTAGCTGCTAACTCCACTTTGCCATTTAAGATAATGGCAAAGCCCAGTCCTCCCTTTTTAATATAGATATAATTCTCCCCAGAGGTATAACTATTAAGCCCAAAGGGCAGGGTGCTGTATATTAAAAGGTGGACCATGTACTTTTACATGTTCCAGCAGTAAAAAACAAAGTTGTCCTTTTTACTGTGGAAAAGGCTAGTAGCCTCATTGGTGAGTGCAGAGTTACAGGCTGATATGTCAGCTCTGCTAACTTCTGACTGGGACTATCAAGTTTGGTATTGTAGGGTATCAAAAGAATCCATGCATTAAATCTGATTTAATGGTTACATCTAATTTAATGTCTCTGGTGGGCAAAGTGCAACTTTAGACGTTGCCACTTTAGTTGCCTAAGGTTTCCAGTGCCCATTTATGGTTGCACACAAGGACAGTCCTCACAGACAGCCTTCTGCCCTGCTGGGGAGACTTGTGAATGACTCCCAGGAAAAGACACAATAGAATCCTACTTGCAGATGAGGTGTTATCTGGCAGGAAGCCACACAGGTGTAAGCCCAAAAGACGAGCTTCAAAGGAGAATCCGGCATTGAAGGGCAAATGGGGAACACTTGGGAGAGGGGGCTGCTTTATTGATCTGATAGAGACTTGTAGATGCAGATTCCTTACCTTTGAATTTCCCAGGCATCAAGCTGGATCTGTAAACTTTTGCTGAGCAATATCCCTTGTGCAGGGCGTCAGGTCACTCCATTCTGCTCCGTGTGATGGCGGCATCAGTAGCGTTGGTTATGACGTTGCAGTGCCTATATAGGCGCCACCCAGGCACATGGACGTCAGTTCCTTTCTTTCCCCACCAGTTAAGCGCCGATCTAGGAGGAGCAACCCCTCTGTCGTTTTTTGGTAGATTTTTTTTCAACTTTTGTCGAATTTAGAGAGTTTTCCACTTTGTGTGTGAGGGATGTCTTCAAACAAGACAGGTTTCAAGCTGTGCGGTGGCTGCCACTGCATGATGTTGGTCACCGATCGCCACCTCTTCTGTCTCTGGTGTATCCACATTGACTCGAAGTCGTGGTCGGACTGCCGGGCCATGGCTCCAAAGACCTTGAGGGAGCGGACGATGAAGCTCCTCGCGGCCCGGCACTTTACACCTTCCAGCGAGACTCCACGAAGGTCCCGGTCCCTATCATTGAAGAATAGGTTGCAGGACAGCTCCCGGAGTCCTAAGTCCTCTTCTTCCCACCCGAGGTCCTCGGGACACTCGGGGAAGTGGCTTAAGAAGAAGTCCAAACGGACTTCATCTTCAACTCGGCTGTCATTCGTCGGTGAGAGAGGTAAGGAGCACCGAGAATATAGGCACGGTTTTGCGGAGCCGGAACCTGAATCAACCTTTTCCAGGAGCCGGAGCGACTCCCGCTCAAATAAAATAATTGTACGAGGCCATGCGCCGCGTATTTGAGGAGAACGACTCTGCTGGTGAGCCTTCGTGCCCCGCGGAGTGAAGGGGTCCCCATCTAGTTCAACACTTTCTGTTCTGACTACGGCATTGGTTGGGCCTCAAGGATCCGATCCCAGGTCGATGCCAGTCGTGCCAACACGACCTCCTCCGGTGTCAGACCCAAAGTCGGTGTCTGCAGGGCTGCCAGTGCCCATCGGCAACGCCAGCCCCATCCTGATCCCCGACGACACGGATCTGGAACAACGTCGCTCGATGCCAATTCTGGCACCGATTGAACACCAGAGGTTCTATGTTGTCTCCTGAGCACTTTGAAGATGTACTAGGCTCAGAAGAGGAATAGGAGGGGTCTATGGACCCTCTTGAACACCAGGATGTCTCTGTGGATAATTTGGGCTGGTATGGGGAATTTGGGGAGGCCAGTGGACTGGGCACTTCCCCAATTACTTGCATGCTTTCTCTGCTAACAGTTGCCCTGGGGGAGGGGGCCTCCTTTGCCATGGTGGTAAGGAGGGCAGCTGAGATCCTTGGACTAGAACTGCCCTCAGTGCAGATCAGGACTAATGTTCTGACCGAGGTGCTTCAACCAGGGGCTTCCACTTCTGAACCCCTTTTGCCCTTTAAAGAGGCACATACGACGTCCTTCTAGGCATGTGGTCCAAGCCTAGCACACAGGCTCCTGTGAATAGGACAACTGCACGCCGCCATCGCCCTGCACCGGGCAACCCAAAGTTCCTCAGCCAACACCCCACACCAGAAAGTTTGGTGGTGCGGGCCTCTGCGTCTCAGGGCGCGTTCCCTTCCACCCCTCTGGATGGGGAATCCAAAAGGCTGGACTCATTTGGAAAGAAATTGTTTTCTTCCTCCAGCCTGGCATTGAGGTTGGTGAATACTGCATGTGCATTCGGCCATTTCTCCCATTCCCTTTGAGAGACGGTTGCGCAAGGGCTGCCAAAAGTCCAGGAAGAGGCCTGGGCTGTGTTCTCCCAGGCAGTCATCGATGGAAGAGATGCAACCAAATTCACCATACGGTGTGGCATAGATATGACCGATTCACTGGGCAGTCCTATTTCAACGACAGCGGCCTTGAGGCACCATGCCTGGCTTAGGATAACTGGCTTCTCGGGCGATTTCCAAGCCAATCTGATGGACATGCCTTTTGATTGATCCTGTTTTTATGGGGAAAAGGCAGACTCTGCCCTGGTCAGGTTCAAGGGCTCTCGAGCTAACGCCAGATCCTTGTGCCTCTCCTCCACTCCTTGTGGCCAGTCTTTCTTTACCCCCTTTCGTGGCAATGGAAGGGTTTCCAGCCACATCAGCCCTATGCCAGCCACCATGCTGCATAGAATTCCCAAACTGTGCAGGAACGTGGATGCAGTGCATTCTGGTCCAGGAATGGAAGCCAGAAGTCATCGGCCAGCCTACCCCCCGACTGCATCAGCCTCCAAGCACTCCTAGGCTGACTCTGCAAGACCATACTACCCCAGTTGGTGGGAGAATTCATCATCATCTCTCCCACTGGAGATCCATAACATCGGACAAGAGGGTCTTGCAGATCATCTACGAGGGCTATTCTCCGCCTTTCCTCTCTTTTCCTCTTCTCATTCTGCCAAATCAGCAACGGCTGAAAGATGATCATTTAAGGTTGCTCCAAGAGGAAGTTACAGCTGTCTAGGTCAAAGAAGCTATAGAAAGGGTTCCCTTTTCAGCAGTAGACAGTGGCTGTTATTTCAGTAGAACAAAGGGGTGCAGCCCATTTTCGATCTTCGGACTGTCAATCTCTTTCTCATGAAGGAGAAGTTCAAGGTGCTCACTTTGGCTCAGGTCTTGTCGGCCCTTGACCAAGAATACTGGATGGTAGCATTGGACCTGCAGGATGCGTATTTTCACATCACTATCCTGCCGCACCGCAGGCGTTACCTGTGGTTTAAGGTAGGCTACGAGCACTTTCAGTTTACCATGCTCCCCTTCTGCCTTACCAGTGCCCCTCGGATGTTCACCTAGGTAATGACAGTGGTCGCAGTTTATCTGCGCAGGTTAGGGGTGTCAGTCTTCACCTACCTCGACGACTGTCTGTTGAAGGCATACTCACCCAAGGCAGTCGTCTACTACCTTCAGACTACGGCGGACCTCCTTCATTCGCTGGCGTTCTCTATAAACTTTCCGAAATCACACCTGACTCCTTCTCAGACTCTCCCTTTCATTGGGGCAGTTCTGGATACAGTGCAGTTTCGTGCCTATCGTCCCGAGCAGCAAGTCTAATATATTCAGGTTATGATTGTGATGTTTTAGCCTCTATCCTTGATTTCGGTATTTTGGTGAGACTGACTCTGAGACTGTTGGCCCTCATGGCCTCCAGCATCCTGTTGGTAAAGAATGCCAGGTGGCAAATACATTCTCTGCAGTGGGACCTGCTGCTCCAGTGGGCAAAGCATCGAGGAAATCACACCGACATGATCCAGATCTCGGAAGGAACTGCAAGAGATCTGCAGTAGTGGTTGACGAACAGCGATTGGGTCATTGGCCGACCCCTCTCCCTTCTCCAACCAGATCTCACAGTTTTGACAGATGCGTCACTTCTGGCGTGGAGCAGTCATCTGGGAGAGGTGGAGATCAGGGGACACTTTGTTGGAACTCAGGGCATTTCGATCGGCATTGAAAGTGTTTCTTCCATCTGTCAAGGGGTAGCTAGTGCAAGTGTTCACGGACAACACCACCGCCATGTGGTACTACAACAAGCAGGGCGGGTAGGGTCATGGACCCTTTGTCGAGAGGCCCTGAGTCTCTGGACATGGCTGGAACTGCAGGGCATAACCCTGGTGATTCAACACCTGGCAGGTTCTCTGAATGCCAGGGTGGATGAACTCAGCCGTCGATGACTAGTGGATCACGAATGGCGTCTCCAGTTGGAGTTGGTGCAAGGTCTCTTTCAGCAGTGGGAAGAACCTTGGTTTGATTTTTTTGCCTCCGAAGAGAACATGCATTGTCAGCAATACTGCGCCCTGGAATTGCCAAGGCGGCTATTGCTCAACGACGCCTTTTGTCGCGAGTGGAACTCAGGCCTGCTGTACGCCTTTCCGCACATACCACTCCTGCCCAGGGTCCTGACGAAGATCAGGAGTGACCGGGCCCAAGTCATCCTTGTAGCTCCTGACTGGGCAAGGAGAGTCTGGTATCCAGAGCTTCTGAGAATGAGCTTTGAATCTCCTATCAGGCTGCCCCTTCTGGAGGATCTTCTGTCGCAGCAGCAGGGGAGGGTTCTCCACCAGAACCGGTCAACTCTGCACCTCCATGTGTGGAGATTGAGCAGCGACAGTTGATAGCTTTTGACCTTCCTCCCGAAGTCTGTAATGTTATCCTGGCGGCCAGGCGGTCTTCCGCTAAGCCGGTATATGCCTGCCGTTGGAATACATTTGTATTATACTGCACAGAAAGGTCTAATGACCCTCTTTCTGCTTCTCTTTCTACTGTTCTTTTGTTTATTATGACCCTTGCCCAACGAGGCTCTGCTTTGGGAACTCTCAAGGGTTACCTTTCTGCTCTGTTACCAGCCCTCTCTCTTCAAATCTACCATTGTACATAGATTCCTAAAAGGGCTAGCTCACCTGTTACCACCTACGCCCTTTGTTATGCCACAGTGGGACCTTAAATTAGTCCTCACCTACTTGATGTGCGCTCCTTTTGAGCCTTTACACAATTGTCCCCTCTGGCTGTTGACCATCAAAACTGCTTTCTTGGTGACGATTAGATCTGCCTGGAGGGTGAGTGAGCTGCAGACATTATCTTGCTCGCCTCCTTATCTTATGTCCTTTCCGGACAAGGTGGTAATTCGCACCCAGGCATCCTTTTTAAGAAAGGTTGTGACCCTTTTCCATCTGGGTCAGTCCATCACGTTGTCCACCTTCTTTGCTCCCTTGCATCCTTCTAAGGATGAGAAGCGTATCCACCGGCTGGACCCAAAAAGAGCGTTGACATTCTACCTTGATCGCACAAAAGAGTTCCGAGTTGATGACCAACTCTTTGTGCGGTACGTGGGAGTGAAGAAGGGCAGTGCAGGAAAGGAGCATCTCTCGCTGGGTCGTTCTCTGCATCAAGGTCTGTTATGCCCTGGCAAAGACGCAGCCCCCCTGAGGGATTAAGGGCCCATACCACCAGGGGAGAGGCTGCGACTATGGCCTCAGCTTGGGATGTCCCAGTCCAAGACCTCTGTCAGGCAGCAACGTGGCCATCTTTGCACACGTTTGAAAAACACTACTGTCTAGATGGTCAGGTCCGGAGGGACGGGCACTTTGCCCATTCGGTCCTGCAGGACTTCTCGTATAGAATATTGGTATATGGCTGGGGTATTCCATTCAAAGGTAAGAAATCTGCAGTTACAAGTCTCTATTAGATGAACAAGTTACTTACCTTCGGTAATGCATTATCTGGTAGAGACTCTATCTAGCTGTAGATTCCTTACAGCCCCACCCATGCCTCCCCGCTTTGTGGACTAATATTGTAGGACTAGGGTTACTCCCCATTTCAAGGCCCTAGTTTTGTACAAGACTGTGTCAGTTACTTCGTGGCTCAGTGCATCTGGCGTGGAAAAAATGTAAAGTACTGACGTCCGCGCACCTGGGTGGCGCCTATATAGGCACCACAACGTCATAACTGGTGCTGCTGACGACGTCATGTGGAGCCGAATGGACCCACCCGACGCTACGCGCAAGGGGTATTGCTCAGCAAAAATTTCCAGAGCCAGTATGACGCCTGGCAAATTCAAAGGAAATAAATCTGCAGCTAGATTACCTAAAGGTAAGTAACTTGCTCTTTAGGCAGACAGGCTGGCACTTGGGACAGCGAGGGAAAACCAGTTGGAAAACTGGGTTTCCAGGGTAGTGTAGCCTCATTGATAGCCACACATCTAGATTGGGCAGGGGACCCCTACATGCTGAAAAGGGGGTTTTGCCATGTTAGAAGTGGGCAGAAAGGGGCCTTCTAGGATAGCTAGATGGCACACTTGACAGGAAGTAGTCACCCAGACAGTGGGGACATGCTAGCCCATTTGCTATTGACTGCAACCTCCCCTAAAAGCATTTTCTGCGCATTAAAAAAGGCACCCTGGCACCCAGAACTTTGTTGGACAGGAGCAGAGGACCAAAGAACGACTGCCCTGCTGTACCAAGAACCCAGTGACGAGAGACTGGACCAATGTGCATTGCACCTGCTGTACCTGGTGGCTAGCAAAGGAAAAGGGACTGAGCCTGCTGTGTCCTGCTCATATAGAAGTCGCCTCCTGAGCCCAGCTGAAATCAGTCTGACCTCCTGTTCGCAACACAGGCCTATTACAGTTGCGGAGGGCCGCTGGTTCGAGTCGGTAGCCAATATTCCAGAATTACTGCTCCTCATTGCTGTATAGCCCAAGGGACCAGAACCCACACTCAAATGTTGCCCTCCCCCGAGTCTGCCGGACCCGGGAAAGTCGTCACAGTGCAGCTTGGTTGTCCAAAAGGCAAGTTATCGCCAAAAGAAGGTAACCGCTGAAACATGTGATTGGTAGCCCAGTGGTGACTGGACTTCTGCCAAGCCCGAGAGGACTTCAAGGGACATCAACCCTCTGTCGCTAGAATCACCTCCCCAAGCCTGTTGACTGTGGAGTAGCCCCAGGAAGGCCATGTTGACTGCACACCATCGTCAGCACCCTTCGACATCTTCAGCATCCTGTATCTCTTGCATCAGAATCACTCCATAGAAGTCAATGGCAAGGAGCCACTGACAGTGGAACTGGACTAAAGACTGATTTTCTCGCCAAGGTAACTGTTTCTGTGGAGCTTGCTGGGCCCCCTTACTGCCTCCCTGCCGGAGGTGATTGTCTAAAGTAACTCTAAGTAACCACCTTAATACCTAATTTTTTTTACCAAAGTTTAGAAGTTTCAAAATTGTTGAATTTGTCAATGCTTTTTAGCAGCTAAGTAAAAAGCTGAGATTTACTGTACCTTGCAAGTTCTGTAACTCCAGTGGATCTTTATCGTTTTGGTGTCTAAAAATATTATAAAAATCGAATCTACTGTTATAAAAGGGTGTTTAATTCCTTGAGTGTCTCGTTTCTTTTCTCTGCAATTGTTTTAGTGCTGTTTAAATGCTTTACACATGTTCCTTTGTATAAGTCCGATTGCTCAGAGCTATAGCAACACAGGGTTGAGCTAAGGGTTTAACAAACAAAAACCTGACTGGTCCTAAAGGGATTGGTAGTGTACTTCACGGTGAGTGGACACAACCACATCATATAATACACCTCATTTCCTCACTCCTCTTTCTTCAACTTCTGTGACCTTTGCTCTCAATGTTCTAGGGTCACGTCTCCCAACAAATTTAGGGGGTTTAAACAGTGTGGAGAATGCCACCAAAAATGTTTGTCTCTGATCCACACTTGGTTTGCCTGTGATAACTAACTGAACGTCCATGAATCCGAAAATGATATGCAAGCGGTGTTGAAGCTTCTGGTGGTGTGGCAGAAAAAGGCTCCATGGCTGTCATGGCCCCGCTCCCGTTGGAGATCGCATGGGTGTTCTTGGAGCCTTTTTCTGTGGATGATTGTTTTCACGGCCCAAGACCTCTTCCTTCCATTCAGATAAGTCCAAGAAGCACAAGAGAGGAAGATGAAGGTTTCTTTGGCTTCCCCGTCAAAATGCTGTGCTTCTAGGCCCCGTTCCTGCACAGCACCTGTGGAGCTGGCATTAGGCCCACTCTGCCCTACCTCAACTTCCCTGGTACCAGAGTGACTCCCTCCCAACTTAAACTTTTACATTGTCATGCACATGATCTTTGCGCCACAGACTCCCTGTGATGCGACTTCATGCTCCATGGAGCTGAGAGGTGCCCCTGCTGGATCACTGGTGATTGGTTTGCCCCATTGCCAGCTGTGCCATCTGGATCTGCTCCCTGTCTGGACCAATGCTGTCCCCGGTGCCTTCTCTCAACTAGGCTCCTTCCATTCTGGTAAAACACACAAGATGATGGACGGAATGTTGCACAATGGCAAAACATTCACCCCCAGTCACAGATCTGGGTTTAATCCATCGATATTTTGCTCGCCAAGCCACCCCAGTTCAGACATGGCCATATGCATATCAGTCTTGACCCTGTGCCTCATGGGAACAGTCCAGCCTGAACTGCCATGCCATATCTTCCCTGGACCGGAATCAAGCATCCTAGGACCGGTTTCTGGCTATCAGCCGTTTTCAGCCAGGATAGCTTGACTCCAGTGGCTTAGTGAGCACAGGACCCACGTCTGTGCATACCCTTCCCACATAGGGTGAACAGCAAAACACACAAGATGATGGATGGAATGTTGCACAATGGCAAAACATTCACCCCCAGTCACATATCCGGGTTTAATCCATCGTTATTTTGCTCACCAAGCCACCCCAGTTCAGACATGTCCATATGCAAATCAGTCTTGACCCTGTGCCTCATTGGAACAGTCCAGCCCGAACTGCCAAGGCCATAACTTCCCTGGACCGAAATCAAGCATCCTAGGACCGGTTTCTGGCTATCAGCCGTCTTCAGCCAGGATAGCTTGACTCCAGTGGCTTAGTGAGCACGGGACCCACGTCTGGGCATACCCTTCCCACATAGGGTGAACAGCAAAACACACAAGATAATGGACGGAATGTTGCACAATGGCAAAACATTCACCCCCAGTCACAGATCTGGGTTTAATCAATCGTTATTTTGCTCACCAAGCCACCCAGTTCAGACATGGCCATATGCAAATCAGTCTTGACCCTGTGCCTCATGGGAACCGTCCAGCCCGAACTGCCAAACCATATCTTCCCTGGACCGGAATCAAGCATCCTAGGACCGGTTTCTGGCTATCAGCCGTCTTCAGCCAGGATAGATTGACTGCAGTGGCTTAGTGAGCACGGGACCCACGTCTGGGCATACCCTTCCCACATAGGGTGAACAGCAAACACACAAGATGATGGACGGAATGTTGCACAATGGCAAAACATTCACCCCCAGTCACAGATCTGGGTATAATCCATCGCTATTTTGCTCACCAAGCCACCCCAGTTCAGACATGGCCATATGCAAATCAGTCTTGACCCTGTGCTTCATGGGAACAGTCCAGGCCGAACTGCCAAGCCATATCTTCCCTGGACCGGAATCAAGCGTCCTAGGACCGGTTTCTGGCTATCAGCCGTCTTTAGCCAGGATAGCTTGACTCCAGTGGCTTAGTGAGCACGGGACCCACGTCTGGGCATACCCTTCCCACATAGGGTGAACAGCAAAACACACAAGATGATGGACGGAATGTTGCACAATGGCAAAACATTCACCCCCAGTCACAGATCTGGGTTTAATCCATCGTTATTTTGCTCACCAAGCCACCCCAGTTCAGACATGGCCATATGCAAATCAGTCTTGACCCTGTGCCTCATGGGAACCGTCCAGCCCGAACTGCCAAGCCATATCTTCCCTGGACCGGAATCAAGTATCCTAGGACCGGTTTCTGGCTATCAGCCGTCTTCAGCCAGGATAGCTTGACTTCAGTGGCTTAGTGAGCACGGGACCCACGTCTGGGCATAAAAACACACAAGATGATGGACGGAATGTTGCACAATTGCAAAACATTCAGCCCCAGTCACAGATACAGGTTTAATCCATCGTTATTTTGCTCACCGAGCCACCCCAGTTCAGACATGGCCATATGCAAATCAGTCTTGACCCTGTGCCTCATGGAAACAGTCCAGCTTCAAATGCTAAGCCATATCTTCCCTGGACTGGAATCAAGCATCCTAGGACCGGTTTCTGGCTATCAGCCGTCTTCAGCCAGGATAGCTTGACTCCAGTGGCTTAGTGAGCACGGGACCCACGTCTGGGCATACCCATCCCACATAGGGTGAACAGCAAAACACACAAGATGATGGACGGAATGTTGCACAATGGCAAAACATTCACCCCAGTCATAGGTCCGGGTTTAATCCATCGTTATTTTGCTCACCAAGCCACCCCAGTTCAGACATGGCCATATGCAAATCAGTCTTGACCCTGTGCTTCATGGGAACAGTCCAGGTCGAACTGCCAAGCCATATCTTCCCTGGACCGGAATCAAGCGCCCTAGGACCGGTTTCTGGCTATCAGCCGTCTTTAGCCAGGATAGCTTGACTCCAGTGGCTTAGTGAGCACGGGACCCATGTCTGGGCATACCCTTCCCACATAGGGTGAACAGCAAAACAATCAAGATGATGGACGGAATGTTGCACAATGGCAAAACATTCACCCCCAGTCACAGATCTGGGTTTAATCCATCGTTATTTTGCTCACCAAGCCACCCCAGTTCAGACATGGCCATATGCAAATCAGTCTTGACCCTGTGCCTCATGGGAACAGTCCAGCCTGAACTGCCAAGCATATCTTCCCTGGACCAGAATCAAGCATCCTAGGACCGGTTTCTGGCTATCAGCCGTTTTCAGCCAGGATAGATTGACTGCAGTGGCTTAGTGAGCACGGGACCCACGTCTGGGCATACCCTTCCCACATAGGGTGAACAGCAAAACACACAAGATGATGGACGGAATGTTGCACAATGGCAAAACATTCACCCCCAGTCACAGACCTGGGTATAATTCATTGATATTTTGCTCACCAAGCCACCCCAGTTCAGACATGGCCATATGCAAATCAGTCTTGACCCTGTGCTACATGGGAACAGTCCAGCCCGAACTGCCAAGCCATATCTTCCCTGGACCAGAATCAAGCATCCTAGGACCGGTTTCTGGCTACCAGACGTCTTCAGCCAGGATAGCTTGATTCCAGTGGCTTAGTGAGCACGGGACCCACGTCTGGGCATACCCTTCCCACATAGGGTGAAAAGCAAAACACACAAGATGATGGATGGAATGTTGCACAATGGCAAAACATTCACCCCCAGTCACAGATCTGCATTTAATCCATCGTTATTTTGCTCACCAAGCCACCCCAGTTCAGACATGGCCATATGCAAATCAGTCTTGACCCTGTGCCTCATGGGAACAGTCCATCCCGAACTGCCAAGCCCTATCTTCCCTGGACCGGATTCAAGCATCCTAGGACCAGTTTCTGGCTATCAGCCGTCTTCAGCCAGGATAGCTTGACTCCAGTGGCTTAGTGAGCACAGGACCCACGTCTGGGCATACCTTTCCCACATAGGGTGAACAGCAAAACACACAAGATGATGGACGGAATGTTGCACAATGGCAAAACATTCACCCCCAGTCACAGATCTGGGTTTAATCCATCGTTATTTTGCTCACCAAGCCACCCGAGTTCAGACATGGCCATATGCAAATCAGTCTTGACCCTGTGCTTCATGGGAACAGTCCAGCCCGAACTGCCAAGCCATATCTTCCCTGGACCGGAATCGAGCATCCTAGGACCGGTTTCTGGCTATCAGCCGTCTTTAGCCAGGATAGCTTGACTCCAGTGGCTTAGTGAGCACGGGACCCATGTCTGGGCATACCCTTCCCACATAGGGTGAACAGCAAAACAATCAAGATGATGGACGGAATGTTGCACAATGGCAAAACATTCACCCCCAGTCACAGATCTGGGTATAATCCATGGTTATTTTGCTCACCAAGCCACCCCAGTTCAGACATGGCCATATGTAAATCAGTCTTCGCCCTGTGCCTCGTGGGAATAGTCCAGCCTGAACTGCCAAGCCATATCTTCCCTGGACCAGAATCAAGCATCCTAGGACCGGTTTCTGGCTATCAGCCGTCTTCAGCCAGGATAGATTGACTGCAGTGGCTTAGTGAGCACGGGACCCACGTCTGGGAATACCCTTCCCACATAGGGTGAACAGCAAACACACAAGATGATGGACGGAATGTGTCACAATGGCAAAAGATTCACCCCCAGTCACAGATCTGGGTATAATCCATCGCTATTTTGCTCACCAAGCCACCCCAGTTCAGACATGGCCATATGCAAATTAGTCTTGACACTGTGCCTCATGGGAACAGTCCAGCCCGAACTGCCAAGCCATATCTTTCCTGGCCCGGAATCAAGCATCCTAGGACCGGTTTCTGGCTATCAGCCGTCTTCAGCCAGGATAGCTTGACTCCAGTTGCTTAGTGAGCACGGGACCCACGTCTGGGCATAAAAACACACAAGATGATGGACGGAATGTTGCACAATTGCAAAACATTCAGCCCCAGTCACAGATACAGGTTTAATCCATCGTTATTTTGCTCACCGAGCCACCCCAGTTCAGACATGGCCATATGTAAATCAGTCTTGACCCTGTGCCTCATGGAAACAGTCCAGCTTCAAATGCTAAGCCATATCTTCCCTGGACTGGAATCAAGCATCCTAGGACCGGTTTCTGGCTATCAGCCGTCTTCAGCCAGGATAGCTTGACTCCAGTGGCTTAGTGAGCACGGGACCCACGTCTGGGCATACCCATCCCACATAGGGTGAACAGCAAAACACACAAGATGATGGACGGAATGTTGCACAATGGCAAAACATTCACCCCAGTCATAGGTCCGGGTTTAATCCATCGTTATTTTGCTCACCAAGCCACCCCAGTTCAGACATGGCCATATGCAAATCAGTCTTGACCCTGTACTTCATGGGAACAGTCCAGGCCGAACTGCCAAACCATATCTTCCCTGGACCGGAATCAAGCGTCCTAGGACCGGTTTCTGGCTATCAGCCGTCTTTAGCCAGGATAGCTTGACTCCAGTGGCTTAGTGAGCACGGGACCCATGTCTGGGCATACCCTTCCCACATAGGGTGAACAGCAAAACAATCAAGATGATGGACGGAATGTTGCACAATGGCAAAACATTCACCCCCAGTCACAGATCTGGGTTTAATCCATCGTTATTTTGCTCACCAAGCCACCCCAGTTCAGACATGGCCATATGCAAATCAGTCTTGACCCTGTGCCTCATGGGAACAGTCCAGCCTGAACTGCCAAGCATATCTTCCCTGGACCAGAATCAAGCATCCTAGGACCGGTTTCTGGCTATCAGCCGTCTTCAGCCAGGATAGATTGACTGCAGTGGCTTAGTGAGCACGGGACCCACGTCTGGGCATAACCTTCCCACATAGGGTGAACAGCAAAACACACAAGATGATGGACGGAATGTTGCACAATGGCAAAACATTCACCCCCAGTCACAGACCTGGGTATAATCCATTGATATTTTGCTCACCAAGCCACCCCAGTTCAGACATGGCCATATGCAAATCAGTCTTGACCCTGTGCTTCATCTTCATGGGAACAGTCCAGCCCGAACTGCCAAGCCATATCTTCCCTGGACCAGAATCAAGCATCCTAGGACCGGTTTCTGGCTACCAGACGTCTTCAGCCAGGATAGCTTGATTCCAGTGGCTTAGTGAGCACGGGACCCACGTCTGGGCATACCCTTCCCACATAGGGTGAAAAGCAAAACACACAAGATGATGGACGGAATGTTGCACAATGGCAAAACATTCACCCCCAGTCACAGATCTGCATTTAATCCATCGTTATTTTGCTCACCAAGCCACCCAGTTCAGACATGGCCATATGCAAATCAGTCTTGACCCTGTGCCTCATGGGAACAGTCCATCCCGAACTGCCAAGCCCTACCTTCCCTGGACCGGAATCAAGCATCCTAGGACCAGTTTCTGGCTATCAGCCGTCTTCAGCCAGGATAGCTTGACTCCAGTGGCTTAGTGAGCACAGGACCCACGTCTGGGCATACCTTTCCCACATAGGGTGAACAGCAAAACACACAAGATGATGGACGGAATGTTGCACAATGGCAAAACATTCACCCCCAGTCACAGATCCGGGTTTAGTCCATCGTTATTTTGCTCACCAAGCCACCCAGTTCAGACATGCCCATAAGCAAATCAGTCTTGACCCTGTGCCTCATGGGAACAGTCGAGCCCGAACTGCCAAGCCATATCTTCCCTGGACCGGAATCAAGCATCCTAGGAGCGGTTTCTTGCTATCAGCCGTCTTCAGCCAGGCTAGCTTGACTCCAGTGGCTTAGTGAGCACGGGACCCGCGTCTGGGCATACCCTTCCCACATAGGATGAACAGCAAAACACACAAGATGATGGACGGAATGTTGCACAATGGCAACACATTCACCCCCAGTCACAGACCTGGGTATAATCCATTGATATTTTGCTCACCAAGCCACCCCAGTTCAGACATGGCCATATGCAAATCAGTCTTGACCCTGTGCTTCATGGGAACCATCCAGCCCGAACTGCCAAGCCATATCTTCCCTGGACCAGAATCAAGCATCCTAGGACCAGTTTCTGGCTATCAGCCGTCTTCAGCCAGGATAGATTGACTGCAGTGGCTTAGTGAGCACGGGACCCACGTCTGGGCATACCCTTCCCACATAGGGTGAACAGCAAAACACACAAGATGATGGACGGAATGTTGCACAATGGCAAAACATTCACCCCCAGTCACAGATCTGGGTATAATCCATCGTTATTTTGCTCACCAAGCCACCCCAGTTCAGACATGGCCATATGCAAATCAGTCTTCGCCCTGTGCCTCATGGGAATAGTCCAGCCTGAACTGCCAAGCCATATCTTCCCTGGACCAGAATCAAGCATCCTAGGATCGGTTTCTGGCTATCAGCCGTCTTCAGCCAGGATAGATTGACTGCAGTGGCTTAGTGAGCACGGGACCCACGTCTGGGCATACCCTTCCCACATAGGGTGAACAGCAAACACACAAGATGATGGACGGAATGTGTCACAATGGCAAAAGATTCACCCCCAGTCACAGATCTGGGTATAATCCATCGCTATTTTGCTCACCAAGCCACCCCAGTTCAGACATGGCCATATGCAAATTAGTCTTGACCCTGTGCCTCATGGGAACAGTCCAGCCCGAACTGCCAAGCCATATCTTTCCTGGCCCGGAATCAAGCATCCTAGGACCGGTTTCTGGCTATAAACCGTCTTCAGCCAGGATAGCTTGACTCCAGTTGCTTAGTGAGCACGGGACCCACGTCTGGGCATAAAAACACACAAGATGATGGACGGAATGTTGCACAATTGCAAAACATTCAGCCCCAGTCACAGATACAGGTTTAATCCATCGTTATTTTGCTCACCGAGCCACCCCAGTTCAGACATGGCCATATGCAAATCAGTCTTGACCCTGTGCCTCATGGAAACAGTCCAGCTTCAAATGCTAAGCCATATCTTCCCTGGACTGGAATCAAGCATCCTAGGACCGGTTTCTAGCTATCAGCCGTCTTCAGCCAGGATAGCTTGACTCCAGTGGCTTAGTGAGCACGGGACCCATGTCTAGGCATACCCTTCCCACATAGGGTGAACAGCAAAACAATCAAGATGATGGACTGAATGTTGCACAATGGCAAAACATTCACCCCCAGTCACAGATCTGGGTTTAATCCATCGTTATTTTGCTCACCAAGCCACCCCAGTTCAGACATGGCCATATGCAAATCAGTCTTGACCCTGTGCTTCATGGGAACAGTCCAGGCCGAACTGCCAAACCATATCTTCCCTGGACCGGAATCAAGCGTCCTAGGACCGGTTTCTGGCTATCAGCCGTCTTTAGCCAGGATAGCTTGACTCCAGTGGCTTAGTGAGCACGGGACCCATGTCTGGGCATACCCTTCCCACATAGGGTGAACAGCAAAACAATCAAGATGATGGACGGAATGTTGCACAATGGCAAAACATTCACCCCCAGTCACAGATCTGCATTTAATCCATCGTTATTTTGCTCACCAAGCCACCCCAGTTCAGACATGGCCATATGCAAATCAGTCTTGACCCTGTGCCTCATGGGAACAGTCCATCCCGAACTGCCAAGCCCTACCTTCCCTGGACCGGAATCAAGCATCCTAGGACCAGTTTCTGGCTATCAGCCGTCTTCAGCCAGGATAGCTTGACTCCAGTGGCTTAGTGAGCACAGGACCCACGTCTGGGCATACCTTTCCCACATAGGGTGAACAGCAAAACACACAAGATGATGGACGGAATGTTGCACAATGGCAAAACATTCACCCCCAGTCACAGATCCGGGTTTAGTCCATCGTTATTTTGCTCACCAAGCCACCCAGTTCAGACATGCCCATAAGCAAATCAGTCTTGACCCTGTGCCTCATGGGAACAGTCGAGCCCGAACTGCCAAGCCATATCTTCCCTGGACCGGAATCAAGCATCCTAGGAGCGGTTTCTTGCTATCAGCCGTCTTCAGCCAGGATAGCTTGACTCCAGTGGCTTAGTGAGCACAGGACCCACGTCTGGGCATACCTTTCCCACATAGGGTGAACAGCAAAACACACAAGATGATGGACGGAATGTTGCACAATGGCAAAACATTCACCCCCAGTCACAGATCCGGGTTTAATCCATCGTTATTTTGCTCACCAAGCCACCCGAGTTCAGACATGGCCATATGCAAATCAGTCTTGACCCTGTGCTTCATGGGAACAGTCCAGCCCGAACTGCCAAGCCATATCTTCCCTGGACCGTAATCGAGCATCCTAGGACCGGTTTCTGGCTATCAGCCGTCTTTAGCCAGGATAGCTTGACTCCAGTGGCTTAGTGAGCACGGGACCCATGTCTGGGCATACCCTTCCCACATAGGGTGACCAGCAAAACAATCAAGATGATGGACGGAATGTTGCACAATGGCAAAACATTCACCCCCAGTCACAGAGCTGGGTATAATCCATGGTTATTTTGCTCACCAAGCCACCCCAGTTCAGACATGGCCATATGCAAATCAGTCTTCGCCCTGTGCCTCGTGGGAATAGTCCAGCCTGAACTGCCAAGCCATATCTTCCCTGGACCAGAATCAAGCATCCTAGGACCGGTTTCTGGCTATCAGCCGTCTTCAGCCAGGATAGATTGACTGCAGTGGCTTAGTGAGCACGGGACCCACGTCTGGGCATACCCTTCCCACATAGGGTGAACAGCAAACACACAAGATGATGGACGGAATGTTGCACAATGGCAAAACATTCACCCCAGTCACAGATCTGGGTATAATCCATCGCTATTTTGCTCACCAAGCCACCCCAGTTCAGACATGGCCATATGCAAATCAGTCTTGACCCTGTGCCTCATGGGAACAGTCCAGCCCGAACTGCCAAGCCATATCTTTCCTGGACCGGAATCAAGCATCCTAGGACCGGTTTCTGGCTATCAGCCGTCTTCAGCCAGGATAGCTTGACTCCAGTTGCTTAGTGAGCACGGGACCCACGTCTGGGCATAAAAACACACAAGATGATGGACGGAATGTTGCACAATTGCAAAACATTCAGCCCCAGTCACAGATACAGGTTTAATCCATCGTTATTTTGCTCACCGAGCCACCCCAGTTCAGACATGGCCATATGCAAATCAGTCTTGACCCTGTGCCTCATGGAAACAGTCCAGCTTCAAATGCTAAGCCATATCTTCCCTGGACTGGAATCAAGCATCCTAGGACCGGTTTCTGGCTATTAGCCGTCTTCAGCCAGGATAGCTTGACTCCTGTGGCTTAGTGAGCACGGGACCCACGTCTGGGCATACCCTTCCCACATAGGGTGAACAGCAAAACACACAAGATGATGGACGGAATGTTGCACAATGGCAAAACATTCACCCCAGTCATAGATCCGGGTTTAATCCATCGTTATTTTGCTCACCAAGCCACCCCAGTTCAGACATGGCCATATGCAAATCAGTCTTGACCCTGTGCTTCATGGGAACAGTCCAGGCCGAACTGCCAAGCCATATCTTCCCTGGACCGGAATCAAGCGTCCTAGGACCGGTTTCTGGCTATCAGCCGTCTTTAGTCAGGATAGCTTGACTCCAGTGGCTTAGTGAGCACGGGACCCATGTCTGGGCATACCCTTCCCACATAGGGTGAACAGCAAAACAATCAAGATGATGGACGGAATGTTGCACAATGGCAAAACATTCACCCCCAGTCACAGATCTGGGTTTAATCCATCGTTATTTTGCTCACCAAGCCACCCCAGTTCAGACATGGCCATATGCAAATCAGTCTTGACCCTGTTCCTCATGGGAACAGTCCAGCCTGAACTGCCAAGCCATATCTTCCCTGGACCAGAATCAAGCATCCTAGGACCGGTTTCTGGCTATCAGCCGTCTTCAGCCAGGATAGATTGACTGCAGTGGCTTAGTGAGCACGGGACCCACGTCTGGGCATACCCTTCCCACATAGGGTGAACAGCAAAACACACAAGATTATGGACGGAATGTTGCACAATGGCAACACATTCACCCCCAGTCACAGACCTGGGTATAATCCATTGATATTTTGCTCACCAAGCCACCCCAGTTCAGACATGGCCATATGCAAATCAGTCTTGACCCTGTGCTTCATGGGAACCATCCAGCCCGAACTGCCAAGCCATATCTTCCCTGGACCAGAATCAAGCATCCTAGGACCAGTTTCTGGCTATCAGCCGTCTTCAGCCAGGATAGATTGACTGCAGTGGCTTAGTGAGCACGGGACCCACGTCTGGGCATACCCTTCCCACATTGGTTGAACAGCAAAACACACAAGATGATGGACGGAATGTTGCACAATGGCAAAACATTCACCCCCAGTCACAGATCTGGGTATAATCCATCGTTATTTTGCTCACCAAGCCACCCCAGTTCAGACATGGCCATATGCAAATCAGTCTTCGCCCTGTGCCTCATGGGAATAGTCCAGCCTGAACTGACAAGCCATATCTTCCCTGGACCAGAATCAAGCATCCTAGGACCGGTTTCTGGCTATCAGCCGTCTTCAGCCAGGATAGATTGACTGCAGTGGCTTAGTGAGCACGGGACCCACGTCTGGGCATACCCTTCCCACATAGGGTGAACAGCAAACACACAAGATGATGGACGGAATGTTGCACAATGGCAAAACATTCACCCCAGTCACAGATCAGGGTATAATCCATCGCTATTTTGCTCACCAAGCCACCCCAGTTCAGACATGGCCATATGCAAATCAGTCTTGACCCTGTGCCTCATGGGAACAGTCCAGCCCGAACTGCCAAGCCATATCTTTCCTGGACCGGAATCAAGCATCCTAGGACCGGTTTCTGGCTATTAGCCGTCTTCAGCCAGGATAGCTTGACTCCAGTGGCTTAGTGAGCACGGGACCCACGTCTGGGCATAAAAACACACAAGATGATGGACGGAATGTCCAGGCCGAACTGCCAAGCCATATCTTCCCTGGACCGGAATCAAGCGTCCTAGGACCGGTTTCTGGCTATCAGCCGTCTTTAGCCAGGATAGCTTGACTCCAGTGGCTTAGTGAGCACGGGACCCATGTCTGGGCATACCCTTCCCACATAGGGTGAACAGCAAAACAATCAAGATGATGGACGGAATGTTGCACAATGGCAAAACATTCACCCCCAGTCACAGACCTGGGTATAATCCATTGATATTTTGCTCACCAAGCCACCCCAGTTCAGACATGGCCATATGCAAATCAGTCTTGACCCTGTGCTTCATGGGAACCATCCAGCCCGAACTGCCAAGCCATATCTTCCCTGGACCAGAATCAAGCATCCTAGGACCGGTTTCTGGCTACCAGACGTCTTCAGCCAGGATAGCTTGATTCCAGTGGCTTAGTGAGCACGGGACCCACGTCTGGGCATACCCTTCCCACATAGGGTGAACAGCAAACACACAAGATGATGGACGGAATGTTGCACAATGGCAAAACATTCACCCCCAGTCACAGATCTGCATTTAATCCATCGTTATTTTGCTCACCAAGCCACCCCAGTTCAGACATGGCCATATGCAAATCAGTCTTGACCCTGTGCCTCATGGGAACAGTCCAGCCCGAACTGCCAAGCCATATCTTCCCTGGACCGGAATCAAGCATCCTAGGACCAGTTTCTGGCTATCAGCCGTCTTCAGCCAGGATAGCTTGACTCCAGTTGCTTAGTGAGCACGGGACCCACGTCTGGGCATAAAAACACACAAGATGATGGATGGAATGTTGCACAATTGCAAAACATTCAGCCCCAGTCACAGATACAGGTTTAATCCATCGTTATTTTGCTCACCGAGCCACCCCAGTTCAGACATGGCCATATGCAAATCAGTCTTGACCCTGTGCCTCATGGAAACAGTCCAGCTTCAAATGCTAAGCCATATCTTCCCTGGACTGGAATCAAGCATCCTAGGACCGGTTTCTGGCTATTAGCCGTCTTCAGCCAGGATAGCTTGACTCCAGTGGCTTAGTGAGCACGGGACCCACGTCTGGGCATACCCTTCCCACATAGGGTGATCAGCAAAACACACAAGATGATGGACGGAATGTTGCACAATGGCAAAACATTCACCCCAGTCATAGATCCGGGTTTAATCCATCGTTATTTTGCTCACCAAGCCACCCCAGTTCAGACATGGCCATATGCAAATCAGTCTTGACCCTGTGCTTCATGGGAACAGTCCAGGCCGAACTGCCAAGCCATATCTTCCCTGGACCGGAATCAAGCGTCCTAGGACCGGTTTCTGGCTATCAGCCGTCTTTAGCCAGGATAGCTTGACTCCAGTGGCTTAGTGAGCACGGGACCCATGTCTGGGCATACCCTTCCCACATAGGGTGAACAGCAAAACAATCAAGATGATGGACGGAATGTTGCACAATGGCAAAACATTCACCCCCAGTCACAGATCTGGGTTTAATCCATCGTTATTTTGCTCACCAAGCCACCCCAGTTCAGACATGGCCATATGCAAATCAGTCTTGACCCTGTTCCTCATGGGAACAGTCCAGCCTGAACTGCCAAGCCATATCTTCCCTGGACCAGAATCAAGCATCCTAGGACCGGTTTCTGGCTATCAGCCGTCTTCAGCCAGGATAGATTGACTGCAGTGGCTTAGTGAGCACGGGACCCACGTCTGGGCATACCCTTCCCACATAGGGTGAACAGCAAAACACACAAGATTATGGACGGAATGTTGCACAATGGCAACACATTCACCCCCAGTCACAGACCTGGGTATAATCCATTGATATTTTGCTCACCAAGCCACCCCAGTTCAGACATGGCCATATGCAAATCAGTCTTGACCCTGTGCTTCATGGGAACCATCCAGCCCGAACTGCCAAGCCATATCTTCCCTGGACCAGAATCAAGCATCCTAGGACCAGTTTCTGGCTATCAGCCGTCTTCAGCCAGGATAGATTGACTGCAGTGGCTTAGTGAGCACGGGACCCACGTCTGGGCATACCCTTCCCACATTGGTTGAACAGCAAAACACACAAGATGATGGACGGAATGTTGCACAATGGCAAAACATTCACCCCCAGTCACAGATCTGGGTATAATCCATCGTTATTTTGCTCACCAAGCCACCCCAGTTCAGACATGGCCATATGCAAATCAGTCTTCGCCCTGTGCCTCATGGGAATAGTCCAGCCTGAACTGACAAGCCATATCTTCCCTGGACCAGAATCAAGCATCCTAGGACCGGTTTCTGGCTATCAGCCGTCTTCAGCCAGGATAGATTGACTGCAGTGGCTTAGTGAGCACGGGACCCACGTCTGGGCATACCCTTCCCACATAGGGTGAACAGCAAACACACAAGATGATGGACGGAATGTTGCACAATGGCAAAACATTCACCCCAGTCACAGATCAGGGTATAATCCATCGCTATTTTGCTCACCAAGCCACCCCAGTTCAGACATGGCCATATGCAAATCAGTCTTGACCCTGTGCCTCATGGGAACAGTCCAGCCCGAACTGCCAAGCCATATCTTTCCTGGACCGGAATCAAGCATCCTAGGACCGGTTTCTGGCTATCAGCCGTCTTCAGCCAGGATAGCTTGACTCCAGTTGCTTAGTGAGCACGGGACCCACGTCTGGGCATAAAAACACACAAGATGATGGACGGAATGTTGCACAATTGCAAAACATTCAGCCCCAGTCACAGATACAGGTTTAATCCATCGTTATTTTGCTCACCGAGCCACCCCAGTTCAGACATGGCCATATGCAAATCAGTCTTGACCCTGTGCCTCATGGAAACAGTCCAGCTTCAAATGCTAAGCCATATCTTCCCTGGACTGGAATCAAGCATCCTAGGACCGGTTTCTGGCTATTAGCCGTCTTCAGCCAGGATAGCTTGACTCCTGTGGCTTAGTGAGCACGGGACCCACGTCTGGGCATACCCTTCCCACATAGGGTGAACAGCAAAACACACAAGATGATGGACGGAATGTTGCACAATGGCAAAACATTCACCCCAGTCATAGATCCGGGTTTAATCCATCGTTATTTTGCTCACCAAGCCACCCCAGTTCAGACATGGCCATATGCAAATCAGTCTTGACCCTGTGCTTCATGGGAACAGTCCAGGCCGAACTGCCAAGCCATATCTTCCCTGGACCGGAATCAAGCGTCCTAGGACCGGTTTCTGGCTATCAGCCGTCTTTAGTCAGGATAGCTTGACTCCAGTGGCTTAGTGAGCACGGGACCCATGTCTGGGCATACCCTTCCCACATAGGGTGAACAGCAAAACAATCAAGATGATGGACGGAATGTTGCACAATGGCAAAACATTCACCCCCAGTCACAGATCTGGGTTTAATCCATCGTTATTTTGCTCACCAAGCCACCCCAGTTCAGACATGGCCATATGCAAATCAGTCTTGACCCTGTTCCTCATGGGAACAGTCCAGCCTGAACTGCCAAGCCATATCTTCCCTGGACCAGAATCAAGCATCCTAGGACCGGTTTCTGGCTATCAGCCGTCTTCAGCCAGGATAGATTGACTGCAGTGGCTTAGTGAGCACGGGACCCACGTCTGGGCATACCCTTCCCACATAGGGTGAACAGCAAAACACACAAGATTATGGACGGAATGTTGCACAATGGCAACACATTCACCCCCAGTCACAGACCTGGGTATAATCCATTGATATTTTGCTCACCAAGCCACCCCAGTTCAGACATGGCCATATGCAAATCAGTCTTGACCCTGTGCTTCATGGGAACCATCCAGCCCGAACTGCCAAGCCATATCTTCCCTGGACCAGAATCAAGCATCCTAGGACCAGTTTCTGGCTATCAGCCGTCTTCAGCCAGGATAGATTGACTGCAGTGGCTTAGTGAGCACGGGACCCACGTCTGGGCATACCCTTCCCACATTGGTTGAACAGCAAAACACACAAGATGATGGACGGAATGTTGCACAATGGCAAAACATTCACCCCCAGTCACAGATCTGGGTATAATCCATCGTTATTTTGCTCACCAAGCCACCCCAGTTCAGACATGGCCATATGCAAATCAGTCTTCGCCCTGTGCCTCATGGGAATAGTCCAGCCTGAACTGACAAGCCATATCTTCCCTGGACCAGAATCAAGCATCCTAGGACCGGTTTCTGGCTATCAGCCGTCTTCAGCCAGGATAGATTGACTGCAGTGGCTTAGTGAGCACGGGACCCACGTCTGGGCATACCCTTCCCACATAGGGTGAACAGCAAACACACAAGATGATGGACGGAATGTTGCACAATGGCAAAACATTCACCCCAGTCACAGATCAGGGTATAATCCATCGCTATTTTGCTCACCAAGCCACCCCAGTTCAGACATGGCCATATGCAAATCAGTCTTGACCCTGTGCCTCATGGGAACAGTCCAGCCCGAACTGCCAAGCCATATCTTTCCTGGACCGGAATCAAGCATCCTAGGACCGGTTTCTGGCTATTAGCCGTCTTCAGCCAGGATAGCTTGACTCCAGTGGCTTAGTGAGCACGGGACCCACGTCTGGGCATAAAAACACACAAGATGATGGACGGAATGTCCAGGCCGAACTGCCAAGCCATATCTTCCCTGGACCGGAATCAAGCGTCCTAGGACCGGTTTCTGGCTATCAGCCGTCTTTAGCCAGGATAGCTTGACTCCAGTGGCTTAGTGAGCACGGGACCCATGTCTGGGCATACCCTTCCCACATAGGGTGAACAGCAAAACAATCAAGATGATGGACGGAATGTTGCACAATGGCAAAACATTCACCCCCAGTCACAGACCTGGGTATAATCCATTGATATTTTGCTCACCAAGCCACCCCAGTTCAGACATGGCCATATGCAAATCAGTCTTGACCCTGTGCTTCATGGGAACCATCCAGCCCGAACTGCCAAGCCATATCTTCCCTGGACCAGAATCAAGCATCCTAGGACCGGTTTCTGGCTACCAGACGTCTTCAGCCAGGATAGCTTGATTCCAGTGGCTTAGTGAGCACGGGACCCACGTCTGGGCATACCCTTCCCACATAGGGTGAACAGCAAACACACAAGATGATGGACGGAATGTTGCACAATGGCAAAACATTCACCCCCAGTCACAGATCTGCATTTAATCCATCGTTATTTTGCTCACCAAGCCACCCCAGTTCAGACATGGCCATATGCAAATCAGTCTTGACCCTGTGCCTCATGGGAACAGTCCAGCCCGAACTGCCAAGCCATATCTTCCCTGGACCGGAATCAAGCATCCTAGGACCAGTTTCTGGCTATCAGCCGTCTTCAGCCAGGATAGCTTGACTCCAGTTGCTTAGTGAGCACGGGACCCACGTCTGGGCATAAAAACACACAAGATGATGGATGGAATGTTGCACAATTGCAAAACATTCAGCCCCAGTCACAGATACAGGTTTAATCCATCGTTATTTTGCTCACCGAGCCACCCCAGTTCAGACATGGCCATATGCAAATCAGTCTTGACCCTGTGCCTCATGGAAACAGTCCAGCTTCAAATGCTAAGCCATATCTTCCCTGGACTGGAATCAAGCATCCTAGGACCGGTTTCTGGCTATTAGCCGTCTTCAGCCAGGATAGCTTGACTCCAGTGGCTTAGTGAGCACGGGACCCACGTCTGGGCATACCCTTCCCACATAGGGTGATCAGCAAAACACACAAGATGATGGACGGAATGTTGCACAATGGCAAAACATTCACCCCAGTCATAGATCCGGGTTTAATCCATCGTTATTTTGCTCACCAAGCCACCCCAGTTCAGACATGGCCATATGCAAATCAGTCTTGACCCTGTGCTTCATGGGAACAGTCCAGGCCGAACTGCCAAGCCATATCTTCCCTGGACCGGAATCAAGCGTCCTAGGACCGGTTTCTGGCTATCAGCCGTCTTTAGCCAGGATAGCTTGACTCCAGTGGCTTAGTGAGCACGGGACCCATGTCTGGGCATACCCTTCCCACATAGGGTGAACAGCAAAACAATCAAGATGATGGACGGAATGTTGCACAATGGCAAAACATTCACCCCCAGTCACAGATCTGGGTTTAATCCATCGTTATTTTGCTCACCAAGCCACCCCAGTTCAGACATGGCCATATGCAAATCAGTCTTGACCCTGTTCCTCATGGGAACAGTCCAGCCTGAACTGCCAAGCCATATCTTCCCTGGACCAGAATCAAGCATCCTAGGACCGGTTTCTGGCTATCAGCCGTCTTCAGCCAGGATAGATTGACTGCAGTGGCTTAGTGAGCACGGGACCCACGTCTGGGCATACCCTTCCCACATAGGGTGAACAGCAAAACACACAAGATTATGGACGGAATGTTGCACAATGGCAACACATTCACCCCCAGTCACAGACCTGGGTATAATCCATTGATATTTTGCTCACCAAGCCACCCCAGTTCAGACATGGCCATATGCAAATCAGTCTTGACCCTGTGCTTCATGGGAACCATCCAGCCCGAACTGCCAAGCCATATCTTCCCTGGACCAGAATCAAGCATCCTAGGACCAGTTTCTGGCTATCAGCCGTCTTCAGCCAGGATAGATTGACTGCAGTGGCTTAGTGAGCACGGGACCCACGTCTGGGCATACCCTTCCCACATTGGTTGAACAGCAAAACACACAAGATGATGGACGGAATGTTGCACAATGGCAAAACATTCACCCCCAGTCACAGATCTGGGTATAATCCATCGTTATTTTGCTCACCAAGCCACCCCAGTTCAGACATGGCCATATGCAAATCAGTCTTCGCCCTGTGCCTCATGGGAATAGTCCAGCCTGAACTGACAAGCCATATCTTCCCTGGACCAGAATCAAGCATCCTAGGACCGGTTTCTGGCTATCAGCCGTCTTCAGCCAGGATAGATTGACTGCAGTGGCTTAGTGAGCACGGGACCCACGTCTGGGCATACCCTTCCCACATAGGGTGAACAGCAAACACACAAGATGATGGACGGAATGTTGCACAATGGCAAAACATTCACCCCAGTCACAGATCAGGGTATAATCCATCGCTATTTTGCTCACCAAGCCACCCCAGTTCAGACATGGCCATATGCAAATCAGTCTTGACCCTGTGCCTCATGGGAACAGTCCAGCCCGAACTGCCAAGCCATATCTTTCCTGGACCGGAATCAAGCATCCTAGGACCGGTTTCTGGCTATTAGCCGTCTTCAGCCAGGATAGCTTGACTCCAGTGGCTTAGTGAGCACGGGACCCACGTCTGGGCATAAAAACACACAAGATGATGGACGGAATGTCCAGGCCGAACTGCCAAGCCATATCTTCCCTGGACCGGAATCAAGCGTCCTAGGACCGGTTTCTGGCTATCAGCCGTCTTTAGCCAGGATAGCTTGACTCCAGTGGCTTAGTGAGCACGGGACCCATGTCTGGGCATACCCTTCCCACATAGGGTGAACAGCAAAACAATCAAGATGATGGACGGAATGTTGCACAATGGCAAAACATTCACCCCCAGTCACAGACCTGGGTATAATCCATTGATATTTTGCTCACCAAGCCACCCCAGTTCAGACATGGCCATATGCAAATCAGTCTTGACCCTGTGCTTCATGGGAACCATCCAGCCCGAACTGCCAAGCCATATCTTCCCTGGACCAGAATCAAGCATCCTAGGACCGGTTTCTGGCTACCAGACGTCTTCAGCCAGGATAGCTTGATTCCAGTGGCTTAGTGAGCACGGGACCCACGTCTGGGCATACCCTTCCCACATAGGGTGAACAGCAAATACACAAGATGATGGACGGAATGTTGCACAATGGCAAAACATTCACCCCCAGTCACAGATCTGCATTTAATCCATCGTTATTTTGCTCACCAAGCCACCCCAGTTCAGACATGGCCATATGCAAATCAGTCTTGACCCTGTGCCTCATGGGAACAGTCCAGCCCGAACTGCCAAGCCATATCTTCCCTGGACCGGAATCAAGCATCCTAGGACCAGTTTCTGGCTATCAGCCGTCTTCAGCCAGGATAGCTTGACTCCAGTTGCTTAGTGTGCACGGGACCCACGTCTGGGCATAAAAACACACAAGATGATGGATGGAATGTTGCACAATTGCAAAACATTCAGCCCCAGTCACAGATACAGGTTTAATCCATCGTTATTTTGCTCACCGAGCCACCCCAGTTCAGACATGGCCATATGCAAATCAGTCTTGACCCTGTGCCTCATGGAAACAGTCCAGCTTCAAATGCTAAGCCATATCTTCCCTGGACTGGAATCAAGCATCCTAGGACCGGTTTCTGGCTATTAGCCGTCTTCAGCCAGGATAGCTTGACTCCAGTGGCTTAGTGAGCACGGGACCCACGTCTGGGCATACCCTTCCCACATAGGGTGATCAGCAAAACACACAAGATGATGGACGGAATGTTGCACAATGGCAAAACATTCACCCCAGTCATAGATCCGGGTTTAATCCATCGTTATTTTGCTCACCAAGCCACCCCAGTTCAGACATGGCCATATGCAAATCAGTCTTGACCCTGTGCTTCATGGGAACAGTCCAGGCCGAACTGCCAAGCCATATCTTCCCTGGACCGGAATCAAGCGTCCTAGGACCGGTTTCTGGCTATCAGCCGTCTTTAGCCAGGATAGCTTGACTCCAGTGGCTTAGTGAGCACGGGACCCATGTCTGGGCATACCCTTCCCACATAGGGTGAACAGCAAAACAATCAAGATGATGGACGGAATGTTGCACAATGGCAAAACATTCACCCCCAGTCACAGATCTGGGTTTAATCCATCGTTATTTTGCTCACCAAGCCACCCCAGTTCAGACATGGCCATATGCAAATCAGTCTTGACCCTGTTCCTCATGGGAACAGTCCAGCCTGAACTGCCAAGCCATATCTTCCCTGGACCAGAATCAAGCATCCTAGGACCGGTTTCTGGCTATCAGCCGTCTTCAGCCAGGATAGATTGACTGCAGTGGCTTAGTGAGCACGGGACCCACGTCTGGGCATACCCTTCCCACATAGGGTGAACAGCAAAACACACAAGATTATGGACGGAATGTTGCACAATGGCAACACATTCACCCCCAGTCACAGACCTGGGTATAATCCATTGATATTTTGCTCACCAAGCCACCCCAGTTCAGACATGGCCATATGCAAATCAGTCTTGACCCTGTGCTTCATGGGAACCATCCAGCCCGAACTGCCAAGCCATATCTTCCCTGGACCAGAATCAAGCATCCTAGGACCGGTTTCTGGCTACCAGACGTCTTCAGCCAGGATAGCTTGATTCCAGTGGCTTAGTGAGCACGGGACCCACGTCTGGGCATACCCTTCCCACATAGGGTGAAAAGCAAAACACACAAGATGATGGACGGAATGTTGCACAATGGCAAAACATTCACCCCCAGTCACAGATCTGCATTTAATCCATCGTTATTTTGCTCACCAAGCCACCCCAGTTCAGACATGGCCATATGCAAATCAGTCTTGACCCTGTGCCTCATGGGAACAGTCCATCCCGAACTGCCAAGCCATATCTTCCCTGGACCGGAATCAAGCATCCTAGGACCAGTTTCTGGCTATCAGCCGTCTTCAGCCAGGATAGCTTGACTCCAGTGGCTTAGTGAGCACAGGACCCACGTCTGGGCATACCTTTCCCACATAGGGTGAACAGCAAAACACACAAGATGATGGACGGAATGTTGCACAATGGCAAAACATTCACCCCCAGTCACAGATCTGGGTATAATCCATCGTTATTTTGCTCACCAGGCCACCCCAGTTCAGACATGGCCATATGCAAATCAGTCTTCGCCCTGTGCCTCATGGGAATAGTCCAGCTGTTAATTTAGAGGTTTGGGTCGGGGACGATCGATATTTGCCCGGTGGTATTGCCTCTGTGACCCTCGAATTATTTAATAAATGAAGAGGCAGGCGCTGGAGACTGGAAAGCAGGAAACAAGGTTTTTTATTCTCTCCGGAGGAGAACACAGCAAAACGGACAGCAGGTATCGTTCTGAGGTGCTCTAACTTATGTTTGAGGCCTGGCCCCTTATATACAGTGTTTGCAGTTTTTATTACAGTTTACATACTCATGATAAAGCTTTGATGTACGGAAAGACATTCCCGGAAACCCCCCTCCGGGCCCGTTCCCACACATATTTACAGTAGAGGTCCCCATCCTGGTCACAACAGGTGATGAGTATCGCGCAGCTGGATATTCCGTCAATTCATGGAATGCGGGGTTCGATCGGATCTCATGGGGTGGGGGCTTTGATCAACCAGGGGATCCCTTGATGGGGGAAGCTTTCTATTGTACGGGGAGGGGCAAGGAACAGTATCGGCAGAGCTGGGTGTCGGCCTGGGAACGAGGAAGACAAACGGGCACACGGGGAAAAGGGGGTTTGCATCTAAGGGCCGGGGATCATGAAAGGGAAGAAGGGAGGTGTCGCGCTGGGAACAGGATGAGGGCCTGGGGCGGAGCAGCGCTGAAGAGGGGTTTATGATTCAAGGCAGGTGCAAGCAGGGAGGGTTGGTCAGCGTGCGGGCTTGGTGAGGGTGAAGGGCTATGTCAGGGGCCAGCGGCATGCAAGAGGGTTCGTTCTGATCAGGGCATCTTAAAATGGCGGGTGCGCACGACAAAAGTGTGGCATCAGGGGAAGAGGCAAGATGGCGCAGATAATGTTCACCAAACCGTACTAATTTTCAACAGTCCTCCCTTTAACATATTCAAGACATCTTGCTGGTTCATTTTCTACTCGGTTCTATTGTGGTGGGCATGAGAAAGAAAACGGTAGGAACCCTAGATGAAAGAGTTGTAAACAATACATTTTGAGATTTCTAGTTTTCAGGAGGCGGACCTATTGGATAAACTTTGATAAACTTGTTTAGCAGGAAAGTCATAGTAATGCAATGCAGAGCAGTGAGTACATTTCATAAGGCGAACTGATGGATTGTTACATCATCAATACAATGTTGGCTGGGAGAGAAACGAGACGTGGCAGAAATGATCGGGAATGTTCGAGGTTTAGTAAGCTTTCAGCAATTCTTCGTCTTCCGTTGGCACTGTGGAGCACCGGCGGTGGAGCTACGAGTCCAGCTCTATTCTAAGTTCCGTGTTGCAGGGCACGACCCTTTCCTTGCGTTTCTGGTCAGAAAATGGGTCTTTCTCGCCCGGTGTCCTTTGGGATCAATAGTCAAAAGTTCAGGTGGAAGAAGAGCGTACAAAATAGTCCATAGGGTAGGTCGGAGAAAAAGGGGATGGAGCAAGGCCAAATCAGGAACAAACTAGGGGAACGAGAGACTTCAGATAGGCGGGCTCATGACCGAGTCTAGAGAGCGGGGACCTTTCGGCACACATTTGAACATAGAGCGGGGGCATCAGGTTAGCCCTTTCTTCTCACTTTGTTGGAGGTAGTGCCTCGTCCTGTAGCTCTGTTCTGTCGCGGTCTCGCCTTGGCCCATGTCACAGACGTTTCACAGTCCGTAGTCAGGCCACGTGCTCCCACATCCGGTCCTTCTTTCCTCCAACAGCCGTACCCTTGAAGGAGTTTGAAAAGACAGTTTTTAGAGATTTGGTAGAGGAAAGTAACCACATAAGTCTATTTCTCTCCCAGCTCCAGGCAAATGAAGATAGGAACGTTCGCTATACATATAAATGATCGATGGTGGACCTGCTGGGTTTACCATGGCTTTCCTTCACAACTGTTTAATATAGTCACGACAGGTCATCTGATGGGGGCCCACCTCTGTAATGTAAGCCGGGCAATGCTAATAAAAAGTGGTGTGAGCTAACCGCATGGTACTAATAGGCTTCTATCATCAATGCCTCCTGCCCTTTAACTAAACATTTTCACTTTCGACAAGGCTCAGTGTAATGGTTTTCTTTGCTCCGGTCTAATCTTTAACTTTGCAAAACATCATTCTGGTCCCTATGCAGCCTCTCGCGGCCGGATTACTAAATTAGAGAAGACAGGGGTCTCATCGGAAGACACCTACGTACATAGAAAACGTTGATGGGGGGGGGCAACTGAACGCAATACTGGGAGCGTCCTGAGAAGATGGGGGGTTTCGGTTACCTTTATGGTTTTGGGTATCGCGACAATTTGGGACGGGGAGGGGCGCGTTATCTGAGGCACTTTTATTCCATAATAGTAGCCGCTGACATGTAGTTCCCTCATTTCGGGTCAGATTTAGGGAACCTCAGTCAGCTTACCTGTCCTTTCCTTTATGGCCAATTCTCGATTTCATCAAAATTTTTCCGGAAAGGAGAGGTGGTGACACAGTATTAGGGTGATTTTATTAAAGACAAGTTTTGAGCAAATACCGGCGGTATTTGAAGCCAATTGGGTGGTGTGCTAGGGGTGGCAGTCTGTCAATTTCGGGGCTAATCGCTCGGAAGAGTGGGAGTGTGAAAGAGAGAGAGAGAGAGAGAGTGAGAGAGAGAGAGAGAGAGAGAGAGAGAGAGAGAGAGAGAGAGAGAGAGAGAGAGAGAGAGAGAGTGCAACGGCAGGCTAAATAGTACACGTGCGACAGAGAGAATGGCAGTGTATTTAAGGAAGGCTATTTAGTGCATTACACAGTAAAGGACATTCACGGGTCTGCGTTAGAATCTTGAAATCATGCAGTTTGAGCATTAGACAGGGTAGAGGGGACATGCTTCGAGAAAAAGGAAAAAGAAAAGGGAAGTACCATTGTGTCGCACTTTCTTGCATTCTCGGTCCTTCGACCCGTTGAGTCAATGCTTCAGTCACACATGCACATTCTCTCATAGCTTTGATTCATCCGTGACATAGGTTCATTCGCGCAGCCTGGGTTAAGAGTGATCACTTTTCATCAGCTCATACTAGTTCTACAGGTTTGTTTGCTACGTGAGTAGTTTGCAGGCGTGCTTAGGTGCCACCTTGCAGCGCTGGTCTGTTTCGTGTATTAGACATGGCAAGGCTTCAGATCTTCGCCATACCTTGGTTGCGGCCCCTGATGTACCCTGTAGAGGGAGGGAAAAAGAGGGGAAGGGAGGGGGACAACATTCGCGCACATCCAATACATGGATTCGAAAGTCCTTTACTTACCTCATACTCGTCTTTCTTCCTCGGGGTAGAATCCCCGGGGGTATCGTTTCTGGAGTCGGGGGGGGGGGGGCAGTGTGTCCTTATAGATCGTGTGCGGGGAAACGTGAAAAGGGAACCAGAGGTGTCTAGTGCGAGGTATCTAGTCGAAAGATGTATCTCACTATCGGGATCCTTAAACCTCCTTCAGCGCTGTGACGTTCTAAGGTTCTTCGGTTCTTGGGTCAGCTCTGTTCCCTAATACCTTTGAACGTCGTACTTTATAACATTTACATCGTTTTATTTTACCCTTCTTTTACATTCCCTCATTTATACCGTTCGTTTTACCCATCCTTGGAAGTCGAGGTCTTCCTCCATGAGAGAGTTCATGAGTCAGTCGCGTACTTTGAAGGCAGAGTGTCGCGTTGTCGATCCGATCCGTCCTCCAGAGCTGGGCAGCCATCTTCTTAATAACCTTAAAGAGAGAGCATAGTAGGGTGCACAGAAAAGAACTCTCCCGCCCATCCCACATTATAAATAAAGCAAGCAATGCCCGTTCATCATTTTGAAAAAAAGGACCTTTATTTTTGCGAGATCATAGTATGTGGATTCATAAGGGTGCAGTCGTATTTGGCCGGGCACGGCAATGGCTAAAGTGCGTACAGTGGGGGGTGTTGTTTGGCAGCAATAAAAAACATCTGAAAGTTTTAGCAATTCATTTGCAGCAAACCAGAACGTCTATCAGTTGGCCGGGGGGTTCGGGGGCGTTTATTTCATAATTTAGAAGCATAGTCATACTAGTTGCAATCAGATTTCCTATATGCATACCGTGCGCGTGCATCATAAGCGAGGATATACATCGGCTATAAAAATATAATACATTGTACATTTATAATCATCATTTTTAACGCGATCCTTTTACATGTTCCTCGAGTGAGCTCTCCGTTCTTCTCGTCAAGTGTACAAAGGGTCATATATGTATCAGAACATTAAGTTTGTATAGTGAAAAGGGACACCACGAGGTGTTCGTAAGTTCCTATTGATACCGGCGCCATTTTGGGCGGGGCCGGGTTAGTCCGGAAGTAGCATCAGGGAAAAATGTTTCCTACAACCGGCAGTTGGACCAGAGTCCTTTTCGGCAGTTCTAGAATTCATGCTAACAGAAGGAGTGGCAATGTCATGTTTATTTCGTTGGCGATCAAGGCAGTTGCCCCTTACCGGAGGCCTGCAGTGGCCGAGGGCTCCTTCGGGGACCTTTGTAGAATCTTCAAGGCTGTGGAGATGTTGTCGGAGGTGGGGGCTCGTGCTCCGGTGGGCGAGCCACCGAGTTATATTGCTGGTCAAAGTTACTCTAGCGGCCGAGGCCCGCCTTCCAGCGGACCCAGACGCCATTTTGGGGCCCCACAGGGGCCACTCTCGTCGAGTTTGCAAGAGTGGAAGAGATCCTTCGGAGTGAAAGGAAGAGGGCTCTGTTTTGTGAAAGCGGGACGTTCGGCTGGGGTGCAGCTGTGATGCCCCCACCTGGGGGGGGGCGAGGGAGACTCGTTCGCGCCGTCTCCTTCTTCCGGTGCACCCCATGCTGCTCTTTTTCATCGGCCCGCACGAAGGTCTCTCCCCATCCGGTGCTCCCCAAGTCGTGTGCTCAGTGCTGTGGGAGTATGGCCACCTGTGGCGCGCATTCGGCGCGGCACGAGTATCGGTGCAGTCATTGCAGGTTCGGTGCTCCGAAAATATGGGCACCATTGCACGTTCGGTGCTGCGCAAGTATTGGGGCACCATCGCCTGGTTGGGGGTGTTCGGCGTTGGGCCGGGGGCTGGGAGACCTCCTATCCGTGGAGGTGGGAGAGGCTCGTCCGCGTCGCCTCTCCCTCCCAGCCCAACTTGGACAAATTGTTGCGGAGGTACGTGCAGGACATCCCGCCGTCCAGAGCTGCTGCGGCTGTTACGGAAGGGAAAAGAAAGAGGTGTCTCGTTCTTCTCTGGACATGTGGCGGGACTACCTGAGACTATCCAGGCCCGTTGCGGCTGGCAGAGGAGACATGTGGCGGGACTACCTGTAACTGCCCAGGCCGCTGGCCCCTTCCTCTCCTCCGGCTCCCCAATACGTTAAGATTTCCTGACCAAGAGTTGGCAGCAAGGCCCGCCTTATATGGGTTGCCGCCGGTTGGGCGTAGCCGTAACCCTACCCTGCTTTGGAAAGTTCCAGAAGGTGGGGGGGGGACGAGTGTTCTGTTGATTTTCAAGTTCTACAGTTTACCGTTCTTGTTTTTCTAGCGTTATTGTGTTTTTCTTTGCCTGTTATGTTAAAATAAAAGTTCGTGTTTATCAGTGGCTTACTGATTTCTTTTCCCATTTCTTTCTTTCCAGGTTGTTTTATGCTAAAATTTCTATTAACATAGTTTATGTAACATGGAAGCACGTGCAGGGGGATGACGCAGATTTACGTACACATAAACTCAGACGGGGGGGGTAATAGAAAAGTATGACACACAAGATCCAAAGACAAACATAAAACAGTGATTATTTGGCCAAAATTATCTTTTTCCGTCTGTTAATTTAGAGCTAGGCTGGGTTCCCGTTTTTATATTGTCCGACCTAGGAAAACTCGAACATGTCGCTGAAATCGTTCTGGCGGAACCTGTGCCATCGGGCATAATCAAACGCGGTGGTTCTGTCTGGTCTGTCCGTGCGAGTCGGATTTTTCTTTGTCTCGCGCTTTTTCTCATTCTGCTGGCCTGTCATTCCTGTCGGCCCTTTGCCCTTACTCACGCTCAGTAGAGTCGGGCATTGGGCTTTCCAGTGTCCGACATATCTACAAAAAGCGCATTGGTCTTGCCCTAAGTCTGGCCGTCTTTTGCGTTGTGTCGGGGGATAACTTTTGGGTCGTGGTGTCCCGGGGTTGTCCTGTCGGTATATTTCTCTACCTGGTTTGTCCTCGTCTTTTCTCTGCCGTTGCATAGCCTCTCTGCGCCACATACCGAGACTGTCGAGCATAATAGGCATTGTCTTATTATTGCGAAGGGCTATTTCCAACGTTTCTATTTTATCAAGGTCAAAGGATCCTGCCAGTGGCCACTGTTTGTCTTGACTTTCTTTGGTATACCTGTGCCACAATTTATTATAGGCTATGGTAACTAATCCATAGTTTATGAACATATCCTTATTAGGGGTGCCTTCTAGTGGAGCTATATGGTCCACCTCTAATACACGGTCCGGGCTGAACCAATTATCAATCAGTGGGGAGAAGACAGACATGACGGCTCGTAACGAGGGACTAAAAAGTCAGCACTGCCTATCTTATCACTAGGTGCAAAAACTAGACAGAATATTCCTATTCTACGTTGTTTGCAGGCAGTGAATACCTCATGAACAAAAAGTAACAAATAACGAGGAACAATCAAACAATCAATAAATAAATAAGATAGAGTAAGATCAATGGGGAGAGTAAGTAGGGCGCAAAAGTCTGCGTCCTCTACCCTTTCACTATCCGCAAAGAGGAATCTGTTGTTTCCGGTTTGCAGACAGAGAATCTCCAGAAGACAATCTGCGAACAGTAGTTCGGGGTCAAAGAACCCAGTTAATCAGTGAGGGAGAGGGAGTCTCCCAAAAACCGTTAAGAAATAATAGAGTCAGTGGGGGAGAAAAAAATAGGCGCAACGGTTACGTTACCTATCCTTCACTGTTTGCAAAAGAGAAGGAGCCTACTGTTTCTCCGTGTGCAGACAGTGAATCTCCAAATAGGTCAAACAAAGAGTAATACTAGTATATTTTTTTGTAAACAATCAAGCAATCAATTATTTTCGCAATCCGTCGTGTTTACACGACCTTACCCGGACCGTATGGACAGTTTCTTGTCTTCCGAATCCAGCGCCCGTTCGTCCTCTTTTTCTCGTATTTCTCACGGCACTCCTAATGGTCCCCAGTCAGGACCGTAGATCACTCGAGAGAGGTCTGTTCGGAACTAGTGAAGTTCGGATGATCGGCTGCCAGACGAGGGTCTATTGGGCAAGAGCTCTCCCGATCGTTGCAGTCATTCACTCTGTCGTCGGGACCTCTCCCACTGGATCCACGAGTCGCTGATGGGCCCCACGCTTGGGACGGCAATTGTTAATTTAGAGGTTTGGGTCGGGGACGATCGATATTTGCCCGGTGGTATTGCCTCTGTGACCCTCGAATTATTTAATAAATGAAGAGGCAGGCGCTGGAGACTGGAAAGCAGGAAACAAGGTTTTTTATTCTCTCCGGAGGAGAACACAGCAAAACGGACAGCAGGTATCGTTCTGAGGTGCTCTAACTTATGTTTGAGGCCTGGCCCCTTATATACAGTGTTTGCGGTTTTTATTACAGTTTACATACTCATGATAAAGCTTTGATGTACGGAAAGACATTCCCGGAAACCCCCCTCCGGGCCCGTTCCCACACATATTTACAGTAGAGGTCCCCATCCTGGTCACAACAGGTGATGAGTATCGCGCAGCTGGATATTCCGTCAATTCATGGAATGCGGGGTTCGATCGGATCTCATGGGGTGGGGGCTTTGATCAACCAGGGGATCCCTTGATGGGGGAAGCTTTCTATTGTACGGGGAGGGGCAAGGAACAGTATCGGCAGAGCTGGGTGTCGGCCTGGGAACGAGGAAGACAAACGGGCACACGGGGAAAAGGGGGTTTGCATCTAAGGGCCGGGGATCATGAAAGGGAAGAAGGGAGGTGTCGCGCTGGGAACAGGATGAGGGCCTGGGGCAGAGCAGCGCTGAAGAGGGGTTTATGATTCAAGGCAGGTGCAAGCAGGGAGGGTTGGTCAGCGTGCGGGCTTGGTGAGGGTGAAGGGCTATGTCAGGGGCCAGCGGCATGCAAGAGGGTTCGTTCTGATCAGGGCATCTTAAAATGGCGGGTGCGCACGACAAAAGTGTGGCATCCGGGGAAGAGGCAAGATGGCGCAGATAATGTTCACCAAACCGTACTAATTTTCAACACAGCCTGAACTGCCAAGCCATATCTTCCCTGGACCAGAATCAAGCATCCTAGGACCGGTTTCTGGCTATCAGCCGTCTTCAGCCAAGATAGCTTGACTCCAGTTGCTTAGTGAGCACGGGACCCACGCCAGGGCATAAAAACACACAAGGTGATGGACGGAATGTTGCACAAATGCAAAACAGTCAGCCCCAGTCACAGATACGTGTTTAATCCATCGTTATTTTGCTCACCGAGCCACCCCATTTCAGACATGGCCATATGCAAATCAGTCTTGACCCTGTGCCTCATGGAAACAGTCCAGCTCGAACTGCTAAGCCATATCTTCCCTGGACCGGAATCAAGCATCCTAGGACCGGTTTCTGGCTAACAGCCGTCTTCAGCCAGGATAGCTTGACTCCAGTGGCTTAGTGAGCACGGGACCCGCGTCTGGGCATACCCTTCCCACATAAGATGAACAGCAAAACAGACAAGATGATGGACGGAATGTTGCACAATGGCAAAACATTCACCCCCAGTCACAGATCTGGGTTTAATCCATCTTTATTTTGCTCACCAAGCCACCCGAGTTCAGACATGGCCATATGCAAATCAGTCTTGACCCTGTGCTTCATGGGAACAGTCCAGCCCGAACTGCCAAGCCATATCTTCCCTGGACCGGAATCGAGCATCCTAGGACCGGTTTCTGGCTATCAGCCGTCTTTAGCCAGGATAGCTTGACTCCAGTGGCTTAGTGAGCACGGGACCCATGTCTGGGCATACCCTTCCCACATAGGGTGAACAGCAAAACAATCAAGATGATGGACGGAATGTTGCACAATGGCAAAACATTCACCCCCAGTCACAGATCTGGGTATAATCCATGGTTATTTTGCTCACCAAGCCACCCCAGTTCAGACATGGCCATATGCAAATCAGTCTTCGCCCTGTACCTCATGGGAATAGTCCAGCCTGAACTGCCAAGCCATATGTTCCCTGGACCAGAATCAAGCATCCTAAGACCGGTTTCTGGCTATCAGCCGTCTTCAGCCAGGATAGATTGACTGCAGTGGCTTAGTGAGCACGGGACCCACGTCTGGGCATACCCTTCCCACATAGGGTGAACAGCAAAACACACAAGATGATGGACGGAATGTTGCACAATGGCAAAACATTCACCCCCAGTCACAGATCTGGGTATAATCCATCGCTATTTTGCTCACCAAGCCACCCCAGTTCAGACATGGCCATATGCAAATCAGTCTTGACCCTGTGCCTCATGGGAACAGTCCAGCCCGAACTGCCAAGCCATATCTTTCCTGGGCCAGAATCAAGCATCCTAGGACCGGTTTCTGGCTATCAGCCGTCTTCAGCCAAGATAGCTTGACTCCAGTTGCTTAGTGCGCAAGGGACCCACGTCAGGGCATAAAAACACACAAGGTGATGGACGGAATGTTGCACAAATGCAAAACAGTCAGCCCCAGTCACAGATACGGGTTTAATCCATCGTTATTTTGCTCACCGAGCCACCCCATTTCAGACATGGCCATATGCAAATCAGTCTTGACCCTGTGCCTCATGGAAACAGTCCAGCTCGAACTGCTGAGCCATATCTTCGATGGACGAGAAACAAGCCTCCTAGGACCGGTTTCTGGCTATCAGCCGTCTTCAGCCAGGATAGATTGACTGCAGTGGCTTAGTGAGCACGGGACCCACGTCTGGGCATACCCTTCCCACATAGGGTGAACAGCAAACACACAAGATGATGGACGGAATGTTGCACAATGGCAAAACATTCACCCCCAGTCACAGATCTGGGTATAATCCATCGCTATTTTGCTCACCAAGCCACCCCAGTTCAGACATGGCCATATGCAAATCAGTCTTGACCCTGTGCCTCATGGGAACAGTCCAGCCCGAACTGCCAAGCCATATCTTTCCTGGACCGCAATCAAGCATCCTAGGACCGGTTTCTGGCTATCAGCCGTCTTCAGCCAAGATAGCTTGACTCCAGTTGCTTAGTGAGCACGGGACCCACGTCAGGGCATAAAAACACACAAGGTGATGGACGGAATGTTGCACAAATGCAAAACAGTCAGCCCCAGTCACAGATACGGGTTTAATCCATCGTTATTTTGCTCACCGAGCCACCCCAGTTCAGACGTGGCCATATGCAAATCAGTCTTGACCCTGTGCCTCATGGAAACAGTCCAGCTCGAACTGCTAAGCCATATCTTCCCTGGACCAGAATCAAGCATCCTAGGACCGGTTTCTGGCTATCAGCCGTCTTCAGCCAGGATAGCTTGACTCCAGTGGCTTAGTGAGCACAGGACCCACGTCTGGGCATACTCTTCCCCCATAGGTTGAACAGCAAAACACACAAAATGATGGACGGAATGTTGCACAATGGCAAAACATTCACCCCCAGTCATAGATCTGGGTATAATTCATCGTTATTTTGCTCACCAAGCCACCCCAGTTCAGACATGGCCATATGCAAATCAGTCTTCGCCCTGTGCCTTATGGGAATAGTCCAGCCTGAACTGCCAAGCCATATCTTCCCTGGACCAGAATCAAGCATCCTAGGACCGGTTTCTGGCTATCAGCCGTCTTCAGCCAGGATAGATTGACTGCAGTGGCTTAGTGAGCACGGGACCCACGTCTGGGCATACCCTTCCCACATAGGGTGAACAGCAAACACACAAGATGATGGACGGAATGTTGCACAATGGCAAAACATTCACCCCCAGTCACAGATCTGGGTATAATCCATCGCTATTTTGCTCACCAAGCCACCCCAGTTCAGACATGGCCATATGCAAATCAGTCTTGACCCTGTGCCTCATGGGAACAGTCCAGCCCGAACTGCCAAGCCATATCTTTCCTGGGCCAGAATCAAGCATCCTAGGACCGGTTTCTGGCTATCAGCCGTCTTCAGCCAAGATAGCTTGACTCCAGTTGCTTAGTGCGCAAGGGACCCACGTCAGGGCATAAAAACACACAAGGTGATGGACGGAATGTTGCACAAATGCAAAACAGTCAGCCCCAGTCACAGATACGGGTTTAATCCATCGTTATTTTGCTCACCGAGCCACCCCATTTCAGACATGGCCATATGCAAATCAGTCTTGACCCTGTGCCTCATGGAAACAGTCCAGCTCGAACTGCTGAGCCATATCTTCGATGGACGAGAAACAAGCCTCCTAGGACCGGTTTCTGGCTATCAGCCGTCTTCAGCCAGGATAGATTGACTGCAGTGGCTTAGTGAGCACGGGACCCACGTCTGGGCATACCCTTCCCACATAGGGTGAACAGCAAACACACAAGATGATGGACGGAATGTTGCACAATGGCAAAACATTCACCCCCAGTCACAGATCTGGGTATAATCCATCGCTATTTTGCTCACCAAGCCACCCCAGTTCAGACATGGCCATATGCAAATCAGTCTTGACCCTGTGCCTCATGGGAACAGTCCAGCCCGAACTGCCAAGCCATATCTTTCCTGGACCGCAATCAAGCATCCTAGGACCGGTTTCTGACTATCAGCCGCCTTCAGCCAGGATAGCTTGACTCTTGTGGCTTAGTGAGCACGGGACCCACGTCTGGGCATAACTTCCCACATAGTGTGAACAGCAAAACACGCAAGATGATGGACGGAATGTTGCACAATGGCAAAACATTCACCCCCAGTCACAGATCTGGGTTTAATCCATCGTTATTTTGCTCACCAAGCCACCACAGTTCAGACATGGCCATATGCAAATCAGTCTTGACCCAGTACCTCATGGGAACAGTCCAGCCCGAACTGCCAAGCCATATCTTCCCTAGACCGGAATCAAGCATCCTAGGACCGGTTTCTGGCTATCAGCCGTCTTCAGCCAGGATAGCTTGACTCCAGTGGCTTAGTGAGCACGGGACCCACGTCTGGGCATACCCTTCCCACATAGGGTGAACAGCAAAACACACAAGATGATGGACGGAATGTTGCACAATGGCAAAACATTCACCCCAAATCACAGATCTGGGTTTAATCCATCGTTATTTTGCTCACCGAGCCACCCCAGTTCAGACATGGTCATATGCAAATCAGTCTTGACCCTGTGCCTCATGGGAACAGTCCAGCCCGAACTGCCAAGCCATATCTTCCCTGGACCGGAATCAAGCATCTTAGTACCGGTTTCTGGCTATCAGCCGTCTTCAGCCAGGATAGCTTGACTCCAGTGGCTTAGTGAGCACGGGACCCACGTCTGGGCATACCCTTCCCACATAGGGTGAACAGCAAAACACACAAGATGATGGACGGAATGTTGCACAATGGCAAAACATTCACCCCCAGTCACAGATCTGGGTTTAATCCATCGTTATTTTGCTCACCAAGCCACCCCAGTTCAGACATGGCCATATGCAAATCAGTCTTGACACTGTGCCTCATGGGAATAGTCCAGCCTGAACTGCCAAGCCATATCTTCCCTGGACTGGAATCAAGCATCCTAGAACCGGTTTCTGGCTATCAGCCGTCTTCAGCCAGGATAGATTGACTGCAGTGGCTTAGTGAGCACGGGACCCACGTCTGGGCATACCCTTCCCACATAGGATGAACAGCAAACACACAAGATGATGGACGGAATGTTGCACAATGGCAAAACATTCACCCCCAGTCACAGATCTGGGTATAATCCATCGCTATTTTGCTCACCAAGCCACCCCAGTTCAGACATGGCCATATGCAAATCAGTCTTGACCCTGTGCCTCATGGGAACAGTCCAGCCCGAACTGCCAAGCCATATCTTTCCTGGACCGGAATCAAGCATCCTAGGACCGGTTTCTGGCTATCAGCCGTCTTCAGCCAAGATAGCTTGACTCCAGTTGCTTAGTGATCACGGGACCCACGTCTGGGCATAAAAACACACAAGGTGATGGACGGAATGTTGCACAAATGCAAAACAGCCAGCCCCAGTCACAGATACGGGTTTAATCCATCGTTATTTTGCTCACCGAGCCACCCCATTTCAGACATGGCCATATGCAAATCAGTCTTGACCCTGTGCCTCATGGAAACAGTCCAGCTCGAACTGCTAAGCCATATCTTCCCTGGACCGGAATCAAGCATCCTAGGACCGGTTTCTGGCTATCAGCCGTCTTCAGCCAGGATAGCTTGACTCCAGTGGCTTAGTGAGCACAGGACCCACGTCTGGGCATACTCTTCCCCCATAGGGTGAACAGCAAAACACACAAGATGATGGACGGAATGTTGCACAATGGCAAAACATTTTTGACCCTGTGCCTCATGGAAACAGTCCAGCTTCAAATGCTAAGCCATATCTTCCCTGGACTGGAATCAAGCATCCTAGGACCGGTTTCTGGCTATTAGCCGTCTTCAGCCAGGATAGCTTGACTCCAGTGGCTTAGTGAGCACGGGACCCACGTCTGGGCATACCCTTCCCACATCGGGTGAACAGCAAAACACACAAGATGATGGACGGAATGTTGCACAATGGCAAAACATTCCCCCCAGTCATAGATCCGGGTTTAATCCATCGTTATTTTGCTCACCAAGCCACCCCAGTTCAGACATGGCCATATGCAAATCAGTCTTGACCCTGTGCTTCATGGGAACAGTCCAGCCTGAACTGCCAAGCCATATCTTCCCTGGACCAGAATCAAGCATCCTAGGACCGGTTTCTGGCTATCAGCCGTCTTCAGCCAGGATAGATTGACTGCAGTGGCTTAGTGAGCACGGGACCCACGTCTGGGCATACCCTTCCCACATAGGGTGAACAGCAAAACACACAAGATTATGGACGGAATGTTGCACAATGGCAACACATTCACCCCCAGTCACAGACCTGGGTATAATCCATTGATATTTTGCTCACCAAGCCACCCCAGTTCAGACATGGCCATATGCAAATCAGTCTTGACCCTGTGCCTCATGGGAACAGTCCATCCTGAACTGCCAAGCCATATCTTCCCTGGACCGGAATCAAGCATCCTAGGACCAGTTTCTGGCTATCAGCCGTCTTCAGCCAGGATAGCTTGATTGCAGTGGCTTAGTGAGCACAGGACCCACGTCTGGGCATACCTTTCCCACATAGGGTGAACAGCAAAACACACAAGATGATGGACGGAATGTTGCACAATGGCAAAACATTCACCCCCAGTCACAGATCTGGGTATAATCCATCGTTATTTTGCTCACCAGGCCACCCCAGTTCAGACATGGCCATATGCAAATCAGTCTTCGCCCTGTGCCTCATGGGAATAGTCCAGCCTGAACTGCCAAGCCATATCTTCCCTGGACCAGAATCAAGCATCCTAGGACTGGTTTCTGGCTATCAGCCGTCTTCAGCCAGGATAGATTGACTGCAGTGGCTTAGTGAGCACGGGACCCACGTCTGGGCATACCCATCCCACATAGGGTGAACAGCAAACACACAAGATGATGGACGGAATGTTGCACAATGGCAAAACATTCACCCCCAGTCACAGATCTGGGTATAATCCATCGCTATTTTGCTCACCAAGCCACCCCAGTTCAGACATGGCCATATGCAAATCAGTCTTGACCCTGTGCCTCATGGGAACAGTCCAGCCCGAACTGCCAAGCCATATCTTTCCTGGGCCAGAATCAAGCATCCTAGGACCGGTTTCTGGCTATCAGCCGTCTTCAGCCAAGATAGCTTGACTCCAGTTGCTTAGTGCGCAAGGGACCCACGTCAGGGCATAAAAACACACAAGGTGATGGACGGAATGTTGCACAAATGCAAAACAGTCAGCCCCAGTCACAGATACGGGTTTAATCCATCGTTATTTTTCTCACCGAGCCACCCCATTTCAGACATGGCCATATGCAAATCAGTCTTGACCCTGTGCCTCATGGAAACAGTCCAGCTCGAACTGCTGAGCCATATCTTCGATGGACGGGAAACAAGCCTCCTAGGACCGGTTTTTGGCTATCAGCCGTCTTCAGCCAGGATAGCTTGACTCCAGTGGCTTAGTGAGCACAGGACCCACGTCTGGGCATACTCTTCCCCCATAGGGTGAACAGCAAAACACACAAGATGATGGACGGAATGTTGCACAATGGCAAAACATTCACCCCCAGTCATAGATCCGGGTTTAATCCATCGTTATTTTGCTCACCAAGCCACCCCAGTTCAGACATGGCCATATGCAAATCAGTCTTGACCCTGTGCCTCATGGGAACAGTCCAGCCCGAACTGCCAAGCCATATCTTCCCTGGACCGGAATCAAGCATCCTAGGACCGGTTTCTGACTATCAGCCGTCTTCAGCCAGGATAGCTTGACTCTTGTGGCTTAGTGAGCACGGGACCCACGTCTGGGCATACCCTTCCCACATAGTGTGAACAGCAAAACACGCAAGATGATGGACGGAATGTTGCACAATGGCAAAACATTCACCCCCAGTCACAGATCTGGGTATAATCCATCGCTATTTTGCTCACCAAGCCACCCCAGTTCAGACATGGCCATATGCAAATCAGTCTTGACCCTGTGCCTCATGGGAACAGTCCAGCCCGAACTGCCAAGCCATATCTTTCCTGGACCGGAATCAAGCATCCTAGGACCGGTTTCTGGCTATCAGCCGTCTTCAGCCAAGATAGCTTGACTCCAGTTGCTTAGTGAGCACGGGACCCACGCCAGGGCATAAAAACACACAAGGTGATGGACGGAATGTTGCACAAATGCAAAACAGTCAGCCCCAGTCACAGATACGGGTTTAATCCATCGTTATTTTGCTCACCGAGCCACCCCATTTCAGAGATGGCCATATGCAAATCAGTCTTGACCCTGTGCCTCATGGAAAGAGTCCAGCTCGAACTGCTAAGCCATATCTTCCCTGGACCGGAATCAAGCATCCTAGGACCGGTTTCTGGCTATCAGCCGTCTTCAGCCAGGATAGCTTGACTCCAGTGGCTTAGTGAGCACGGGACCCGCGTCTGGGCATACCCTTCCCACATAAGATGAACAGCAAAACACACAAGATGATGGACGGAATGTTGCACAATGTCAAAACATTCACCCCCAGTCACAGATCTGGGTTTAATCCATCGTTATTTTGCTCACCAAGCCACCCGAGTTCAGACATGGCCATATGCAAATCAGTCTTGACCCTGTGCTTCAAGGGAACAGTCCAGCCCGAACTGCCAAGCCATATCTTCCCTGGACCGGAATCGAGCATCCTAGGACCGGTTTCTGGCTATCAGCCGTCTTTAGCCAGGATAGCTTGACTCCAGTGGCTTAGTGAGCACGGGACCCATGTCTGGGCATACCCTTCCCACACAGGGTGAACAGCAAAACAATCAAGATGATGGACGGAATGTTGCACAATGGCAAAACATTCCCCCCCAGTCACAGATCTGGGTATAATCCATGGTTATTTTGCTCACCAAGCCACCCCAGTTCAGACATGGCCATATGCAAATCAGTCTTCGCCCTGTACCTCATGGGAATAGTCCAGCCTGAACTGCCAAGCCATATGTTCCCTGGACCAGAATCAAGCATCCTAGGACCAGTTTCTGGCTATCAGCCGTCTTCAGCCAGGATAGATTGACTGCAGTGGCTTAGTGAGCACGGGACCCACGTCTGGGCATACCCTTCCCACATAGGGTGAACAGCAAAACACACAAGATGATGGACGGAATGTTGCACAATGGCAAAACATTCACCCCCAGTCACAGATCTGGGTATAATTCATCGTTATTTTGCTCACCAAGCCACCCCAGTTCAGACATGGTCATATGCAAATCAGTCTTGACCATGTGCCTCATGGGAACAGTCCAGCCCGAACTGCCAAGCCATATCTTTCCTGGACCGCAATCAAGCATCCTAGGACCGGTTTCTGGCTATCAGCCGTCTTCAGCCAAGATAGCTTGACTCCAGTTGCTTAGTGAGCACGGGACCCACGTCAGGGCATAAAAACACACAAGGTGATGGACGGAATGTTGCACAAATGCAAAACAGTCAGCCCCAGTCACAGATACGGGTTTAATCCATCGTTATTTTGCTCACCGAGCCACCCCAGTTCAGACATGGCCATATGCAAATCAGTCTTGACCCTGTGCCTCATGGAAACAGTCCAGCTCGAACTGCTAAGCCATATCTTCCCTGGACCGGAATCAAGCATCCTAGGACCGGTTTCTGGCTATCAGCCGTCTTCAGCCAGGATAGCTTGACTCCAGTGGCTTAGTGAGCACAGGACCCACGTCTGGGCATACTCTTCCCCCATAGGGTGAACAGCAAAACACACAAGATGATGGACGGAATGTTGCACAATGGCAAAACATTCACCCCCAGTCATAGATCCGGGTTTAATCCATCGTTATTTTGCTCACCAAGCCACCCCAGTGCAGACATGGCCATATGCAAATCAGTCTTGACCCTGTGCCTCATGGGAACAGTCCAGCCCGAACTGCCAAGCCATACCTTCCCTGGACCGGAATCAAGCATCCTAGGACTGGTTTCTGACTATCAGCCGTCTTCAGCCAGGATAGCTTGACTCTTGTGGCTTAGTGAGCACGGGACCCACGTCTGGGCATAACTTCCCACATAGTGTGAACAGCAAAACACGCAAGATGATGGACGGAATGTTGCACAATGGCAAAACATTCACCCCCAGTCACAGATCTGGGTTTAATCCATCGTTATTTTGCTCACCAAGCCACCCCAGTTCAGACATGGCCATATGCAAATCAGTCTTGACACTGTCACCCCAAATCACAGATCTGGGTTTAATCCATCGTTATTTTGCTCACCGAGCCACCCCAGTTCAGACATGGTCATATGCAAATCAGTCTTGACCCTGTGCCTCATGGGAACAGTCCAGCCCGAACTGCCAAGCCATATCTTCCCTGGACCGGAATCAAGCATCTTAGTACCGGTTTCTGGCTATCAGCCGTCTTCAGCCAGGATAGCTTGACTCCAGTGGCTTAGTGAGCACGGGACCCACGTCTGGGCATACCCTTCCCACATAGGGTGAACAGCAAAACACACAAGATGATGGACGGAATGTTGCACAATGGCAAAACATTCACCCCCAGTCACAGATCTGGGTTTAATCCATCGTTATTTTGCTCACCAAGCCACCCCAGTTCAGACATGGCCATATGCAAATCAGTCTTGACACTGTGCCTCATGGGAATAGTCCAGCCTGAACTGCCAAGCCATATCTTCCCTGGACTGGAATCAAGCATCCTAGGACCGGTTTCTGGCTATCAGCCGTCTTCAGCCAGGATAGATTGACTGCAGTGGCTTAGTGAGCACGGGACCCACGTCTGGGCATACCCTTCCCACATAGGATGAACAGCAAACACACAAGATGATGGACGGATTGTTGCACAATGGCAAAACATTCACCCCCAGTCACAGATCTGGGTATAATCCATCGCTATTTTGCTCACCAAGCCACCCCAGTTCAGACATGGCCATATGCAAATCAGTCTTGACCCTGTGCCTCATGGGAACAGTCCAGCCCGAACTGCCAAGCCATATCTTTCCTGGACCGGAATCAAGCATCCTAGGACCGGTTTCTGGCTATCAGCCGTCTTCAGCCAAGATAGCTTGACTCCAGTTGCTTAGTGAGCACGGGACCCACGTCTGGGCATAAAAACACACAAGGTGATGGACGGAATGTTGCACAAATGCAAAACAGTCAGCCCCAGTCACAGATACGGGTTTAATCCATCGTTATTTTGCTCACCGAGCCACCCCATTTCAGACATGGCCATATGCAAATCAGTCTTGACCCTGTGCCTCATGGAAACAGTCCAGCTCGAACTGCTAAGCCATATCTTCCCTGGACCGGAATCAAGCATCCTAGGACCGGTTTCTGGCTATCAGCCGTCTTCAGCCAGGATAGCTTGACTGCAGTGGCTTAGTGAGCACAGGACCCACGTCTGGGCATACTCTTCCCCCATAGGGTGAACAGCAAAACACACAAGATGATGGACGGAATGTTGCACAATGGCAAAACATTCAACCCCAGTCATAGATCCGGGTTTAATCCATCGTTATTTTGCTCACCAAGCCACCCCAGTTCAGACATGGCCATATGCAAATCAGTCTTGACCCTGTGCCTCATGGGAATAGTCCAGCCTGAACTACCAAGCCATATCTTCCCTGGACTGGAATCAAGCATCCTAGGACCGGTTTCTGGCTATCAGCCGTCTTCAGCCAGGATAGATTGACTCCAGTGGCTTAGTGAGCACGGGACCCACGTCTGGGCATACCCTTCCCACATAGGGTGAACAGCAAAACACACAAGATGATGGACAGAATGTTGCACAATGGCAAAACATTCACCCCCAGTCACAGATCTGGGTTTAATCCATCGTTATTTTGCTCACCGAGCCACCCCAGTTCAGACATGGCCATATGCAAATCAGTCTTGACCCTGTGCCTCATGGGAGCAGTCCAGCCCGAACTGCCAAGCCATATCTTCCCTGGACCGGAATCAAGCATCCTAGGACCGGTTTCTGGCTATCAGCCATCTTCAGCCAGGATAGCTTGACTGCAGTGGCTTAGTGAGCACGGGACCCACGTCTGGGCATACCCTTCCCACATAGGGTGAACAGCAAAACACACAAGATGATGGACAGAATGTTGCACAATGGCAAAACAATCACCCCCAGTCATAGATCCGGGTTTAATCTATCGTTATTTTGCTCACCGAGCCACCCCAGTTCAGACATGGCCATATGCAAATCAGTCTTGACCCTGTGCCTCATGGGAACAGTCAGCCCGAACTGCCAAGCCATATCTTCCCTGGACCAGAATCAAGCATCCTAGGACCGGTTTCTGGCTATCAGACATCTTCAGCCAGGATAGCTTGACTCCAGTGGCTTAGTGAGCACGGGACCCACGTCTGGGCATACCCTTCCCACATAGGGTGAACAGCAAAACACACAAGATAATGGACGGAATGTTGCACAATGGCAAAACATTCACCCCCAGTCATAGATCCGGGTTTAATCCATCGTTATTTTGCTCACCAAGCCACCCCAGTTCAGACATGGCCATATGCAAATCAGTCTTGACCCTATTCCTCATGGGAACAGTCCAGCCCGAACTGCCAAGCCATATCTTCCCTGGACCGGAATCAAGCATCCTAGGACCGGTTTCTGGCTATCAGCCGTCTTCAGCCAGGATAGCTTGACTCCAGTGGCTTAGTGAGCATGGGACCCACGTCTGGGCATACCCTTCCCACATAGGGTGAACAGCAAAACACACAAGATGATGGACGGAATGTTGCACAATGCCAAAACATTCACCCCCAGTCACAGATCTGGGTTTAATCCATCGTTATTTTGCTCACCAAGCCACCCCAGTACAGACATGGCCATATGCAAATCAGTTTTGACCCTGTGCCTCATGGGAACAGTCCAGCCCGAACTGCCAAGCCATATCTTCCATGGACCGGAATCAAGCATCCTAGGACCGGTATCTGGCTATCAGACGTCTTCAGCCAGGATAGCTTGACTCCAGTGGCTTAGTGAGCACGGGACCCACGTCTGGGCATACCCTTCCCACATAGGATGAACAGCAAACACACAAGATGATGGACGGAATGTTGCACAATGGCAAAACATTCACCCCCAGTCACAGATCTGGGTATAATCCATCGCTATTTTGCTCACCAAGCCACCCCAGTTCAGACATGGCCATATGCAAATCAGTCTTGACCCTGTGCCTCATGGGAACAGTCCAGCCCGAACTGCCAAGCCATATCTTTCCTGGACCGGAATCAAGCATCCTAGGACCGGTTTCTGGCTATCAGCCGTCTTCAGCCAAGATAGCTTGACTCCAGTTGCTTAGTGATCACGGGACCCACGTCTGGGCATAAAAACACACAAGGTGATGGACGGAATGTTGCACAAATGCAAAACAGCCAGCCCCAGTCACAGATACGGGTTTAATCCATCGTTATTTTGCTCACCGAGCCACCCCATTTCAGACATGGCCATATGCAAATCAGTCTTGACCCTGTGCCTCATGGAAACAGTCCAGCTCGAACTGCTAAGCCATATCTTCCCTGGACCGGAATCAAGCATCCTAGGACCGGTTTCTGGCTATCAGCCGTCTTCAGCCAGGATAGCTTGACTCCAGTGGCTTAGTGAGCACAGGACCCACGTCTGGGCATACTCTTCCCCCATAGGGTGAACAGCAAAACACACAAGATGATGGACGGAATGTTGCACAATGGCAAAACATTTTTGACCCTGTGCCTCATGGAAACAGTCCAGCTTCAAATGCTAAGCCATATCTTCCCTGGACTGGAATCAAGCATCCTAGGACCGGTTTCTGGCTATTAGCCGTCTTCAGCCAGGATAGCTTGACTCCAGTGGCTTAGTGAGCACGGGACCCACGTCTGGGCATACCCTTCCCACATCGGGTGAACAGCAAAACACACAAGATGATGGACGGAATGTTGCACAATGGCAAAACATTCCCCCCAGTCATAGATCCGGGTTTAATCCATCGTTATTTTGCTCACCAAGCCACCCCAGTTCAGACATGGCCATATGCAAATCAGTCTTGACCCTGTGCTTCATGGGAACAGTCCAGCCTGAACTGCCAAGCCATATCTTCCCTGGACCAGAATCAAGCATCCTAGGACCGGTTTCTGGCTATCAGCCGTCTTCAGCCAGGATAGATTGACTGCAGTGGCTTAGTGAGCACGGGACCCACGTCTGGGCATACCCTTCCCACATAGGGTGAACAGCAAAACACACAAGATTATGGACGGAATGTTGCACAATGGCAACACATTCACCCCCAGTCACAGACCTGGGTATAATCCATTGATATTTTGCTCACCAAGCCACCCCAGTTCAGACATGGCCATATGCAAATCAGTCTTGACCCTGTGCCTCATGGGAACAGTCCATCCTGAACTGCCAAGCCATATCTTCCCTGGACCGGAATCAAGCATCCTAGGACCAGTTTCTGGCTATCAGCCGTCTTCAGCCAGGATAGCTTGACTGCAGTGGCTTAGTGAGCACAGGACCCACGTCTGGGCATACCTTTCCCACATAGGGTGAACAGCAAAACACACAAGATGATGGACGGAATGTTGCACAATGGCAAAACATTCACCCCCAGTCACAGATCTGGGTATAATCCATCGTTATTTTGCTCACCAGGCCACCCCAGTTCAGACATGGCCATATGCAAATCAGTCTTCGCCCTGTGCCTCATGGGAATAGTCCAGCCTGAACTGCCAAGCCATATCTTCCCTGGACCAGAATCAAGCATCCTAGGACTGGTTTCTGGCTATCAGCCGTCTTCAGCCAGGATAGATTGACTGCAGTGGCTTAGTGAGCACGGGACCCACGTCTGGGCATACCCATCCCACATAGGGTGAACAGCAAACACACAAGATGATGGACGGAATGTTGCACAATGGCAAAACATTCACCCCCAGTCACAGATCTGGGTATAATCCATCGCTATTTTGCTCACCAAGCCACCCCAGTTCAGACATGGCCATATGCAAATCAGTCTTGACCCTGTGCCTCATGGGAACAGTCCAGCCCGAACTGCCAAGCCATATCTTTCCTGGGCCAGAATCAAGCATCCTAGGACCGGTTTCTGGCTATCAGCCGTCTTCAGCCAAGATAGCTTGACTCCAGTTGCTTAGTGCGCAAGGGACCCACGTCAGGGCATAAAAACACACAAGGTGATGGACGGAATGTTGCACAAATGCAAAACAGTCAGCCCCAGTCACAGATACGGGTTTAATCCATCGTTATTTTTCTCACCGAGCCACCCCATTTCAGACATGGCCATATGCAAATCAGTCTTGACCCTGTGCCTCATGGAAACAGTCCAGCTCGAACTGCTGAGCCATATCTTCGATGGACGGGAAACAAGCCTCCTAGGACCGGTTTTTGGCTATCAGCCGTCTTCAGCCAGGATAGCTTGACTCCAGTGGCTTAGTGAGCACAGGACCCACGTCTGGGCATACTCTTCCCCCATAGGGTGAACAGCAAAACACACAAGATGATGGACGGAATGTTGCACAATGGCAAAACATTCACCCCCAGTCATAGATCCGGGTTTAATCCATCGTTATTTTGCTCACCAAGCCACCCCAGTTCAGACATGGCCATATGCAAATCAGTCTTGACCCTGTGCCTCATGGGAACAGTCCAGCCCGAACTGCCAAGCCATATCTTCCCTGGACCGGAATCAAGCATCCTAGGACCGGTTTCTGACTATCAGCCGTCTTCAGCCAGGATAGCTTGACTCTTGTGGCTTAGTGAGCACGGGACCCACGTCTGGGCATACCCTTCCCACATAGTGTGAACAGCAAAACACGCAAGATGATGGACGGAATGTTGCACAATGGCAAAACATTCACCCCCAGTCACAGATCTGGGTATAATCCATCGCTATTTTGCTCACCAAGCCACCCCAGTTCAGACATGGCCATATGCAAATCAGTCTTGACCCTGTGCCTCATGGGAACAGTCCAGCCCGAACTGCCAAGCCATATCTTTCCTGGACCGGAATCAAGCATCCTAGGACCGGTTTCTGGCTATCAGCCGTCTTCAGCCAAGATAGCTTGACTCCAGTTGCTTAGTGAGCACGGGACCCACGCCAGGGCATAAAAACACACAAGGTGATGGACGGAATGTTGCACAAATGCAAAACAGTCAGCCCCAGTCACAGATACGGGTTTAATCCATCGTTATTTTGCTCACCGAGCCACCCCATTTCAGAGATGGCCATATGCAAATCAGTCTTGACCCTGTGCCTCATGGAAAGAGTCCAGCTCGAACTGCTAAGCCATATCTTCCCTGGACCGGAATCAAGCATCCTAGGACCGGTTTCTGGCTATCAGCCGTCTTCAGCCAGGATAGCTTGACTCCAGTGGCTTAGTGAGCACGGGACCCGCGTCTGGGCATACCCTTCCCACATAAGATGAGCAGCAAAACACACAAGATGATGGACGGAATGTTGCACAATGTCAAAACATTCACCCCCAGTCACAGATCTGGGTTTAATCTATCGTTATTTTGCTCACCAAGCCACCCGAGTTCAGACATGGCCATATGCAAATCAGTCTTGACCCTGTGCTTCAAGGGAACAGTCCAGCCCGAACTGCCAAGCCATATCTTCCCTGGACCGGAATCGAGCATCCTAGGACCGGTTTCTGGCTATCAGCCGTCTTTAGCCAGGATAGCTTGACTCCAGTGGCTTAGTGAGCACGGGACCCATGTCTGGGCATACCCTTCCCACACAGGGTGAACAGCAAAACAATCAAGATGATGGACGGAATGTTGCACAATGGCAAAACATTCCCCCCCAGTCACAGATCTGGGTATAATCCATGGTTATTTTGCTCACCAAGCCACCCCAGTTCAGACATGGCCATATGCAAATCAGTCTTCGCCCTGTACCTCATGGGAATAGTCCAGCCTGAACTGCCAAGCCATATGTTCCCTGGACCAGAATCAAGCATCCTAGGACCAGTTTCTGGCTATCAGCCGTCTTCAGCCAGGATAGATTGACTGCAGTGGCTTAGTGAGCACGGGACCCACGTCTGGGCATACCCTTCCCACATAGGGTGAACAGCAAAACACACAAGATGATGGACGGAATGTTGCACAATGGCAAAACATTCACCCCCAGTCACAGATCTGGGTATAATTCATCGTTATTTTGCTCACCAAGCCACCCCAGTTCAGACATGGCCATATGCAAATCAGTCTTCGCCCTGTGCCTCATGGGAATAGTCAAGCCTGAACTGCCAAGCCATATCTTCCCTGGACCAGAATCAAGCATCCTAGGACCGGTTTCTGGCTATCAGCCGTCTTCAGCCAGGATAGATTGACTGCAGTGGCTTAGTGAGCACGGGACCCACGTCTGGGAATACCCTTCCCACATAGGGTGAACAGCAAACACACAAGATGATGGACGGAATGTTGCACAATGGCAAAACATTCACCCCCAGTCACAGATCTGGGTATAATCCATCGCTATTTTGCTCACCAAGCTACCCCAGTTCAGACATGGTCATATGCAAATCAGTCTTGACCATGTGCCTCATGGGAACAGTCCAGCCCGAACTGCCAAGCCATATCTTTCCTGGACCGCAATCAAGCATCCTAGGACCGGTTTCTGGCTATCAGCCGTCTTCAGCCAAGATAGCTTGACTCCAGTTGCTTAGTGAGCACGGGACCCACGTCAGGGCATAAAAACACACAAGGTGATGGACGGAATGTTGCACAAATGCAAAACAGTCAGCCCCAGTCACAGATACGGGTTTAATCCATCGTTATTTTGCTCACCGAGCCACCCCAGTTCAGACATGGCCATATGCAAATCAGTCTTGACCCTGTGCCTCATGGAAACAGTCCAGCTCGAACTGCTAAGCCATATCTTCCCTGGACCGGAATCAAGCATCCTAGGACCGGTTTCTGGCTATCAGCCGTCTTCAGCCAGGATAGCTTGACTCCAGTGGCTTAGTGAGCACAGGACCCACGTCTGGGCATACTCTTCCCCCATAGGGTGAACAGCAAAACACACAAGATGATGGACGGAATGTTGCACAATGGCAAAACATTCACCCCCAGTCATAGATCCGGGTTTAATCCATCGTTATTTTGCTCACCAAGCCACCCCAGTGCAGACATGGCCATATGCAAATCAGTCTTGACCCTGTGCCTCATGGGAACAGTCCAGCCCGAACTGCCAAGCCATACCTTCCCTGGACCGGAATCAAGCATCCTAGGACTGGTTTCTGACTATCAGCCGTCTTCAGCCAGGATAGCTTGACTCTTGTGGCTTAGTGAGCACGGGACCCACGTCTGGGCATAACTTCCCACATAGTGTGAACAGCAAAACACGCAAGATGATGGACGGAATGTTGCACAATGGCAAAACATTCACCCCCAGTCACAGATCTGGGTTTAATCCATCGTTATTTTGCTCACCAAGCCACCCCAGTTCAGACATGGCCATATGCAAATCAGTCTTGACACTGTCACCCCAAATCACAGATCTGGGTTTAATCCATCGTTATTTTGCTCACCGAGCCACCCCAGTTCAGACATGGTCATATGCAAATCAGTCTTGACCCTGTGCCTCATGGGAACAGTCCAGCCCGAACTGCCAAGCCATATCTTCCCTGGACCGGAATCAAGCATCTTAGTACCGGTTTCTGGCTATCAGCCGTCTTCAGCCAGGATAGCTTGACTCCAGTGGCTTAGTGAGCACGGGACCCACGTCTGGGCATACCCTTCCCACATAGGGTGAACAGCAAAACACACAAGATGATGGACGGAATGTTGCACAATGGCAAAACATTCACCCCCAGTCACAGATCTGGGTTTAATCCATCGTTATTTTGCTCACCAAGCCACCCCAGTTCAGACATGGCCATATGCAAATCAGTCTTGACACTGTGCCTCATGGGAATAGTCCAGCCTGAACTGCCAAGCCATATCTTCCCTGGACTGGAATCAAGCATCCTAGGACCGGTTTCTGGCTATCAGCCGTCTTCAGCCAGGATAGATTGACTGCAGTGGCTTAGTGAGCACGGGACCCACGTCTGGGCATACCCTTCCCACATAGGATGAACAGCAAACACACAAGATGATGGACGGAATGTTGCACAATGGCAAAACATTCACCCCCAGTCACAGATCTGGGTATAATCCATCGCTATTTTGCTCACCAAGCCACCCCAGTTCAGACATGGCCATATGCAAATCAGTCTTGACCCTGTGCCTCATGGGAACAGTCCAGCCCGAACTGCCAAGCCATATCTTTCCTGGACCGGAATCAAGCATCCTAGGACCGGTTTCTGGCTATCAGCCGTCTTCAGCCAAGATAGCTTGACTCCAGTTGCTTAGTGAGCACGGGACCCACGTCTGGGCATAAAAACACACAAGGTGATGGACGGAATGTTGCACAAATGCAAAACAGTCAGCCCCAGTCACAGATACGGGTTTAATCCATCGTTATTTTGCTCACCGAGCCACCCCATTTCAGACATGGCCATATGCAAATCAGTCTTGACCCTGTGCCTCATGGAAACAGTCCAGCTCGAACTGCTAAGCCATATCTTCCCTGGACCGGAATCAAGCATCCTAGGACCGGTTTCTGGCTATCAGCCGTCTTCAGCCAGGATAGCTTGACTGCAGTGGCTTAGTGAGCACAGGACCCACGTCTGGGCATACTCTTCCCCCATAGGGTGAACAGCAAAACACACAAGATGATGGACGGAATGTTGCACAATGGCAAAACATTCAACCCCAGTCATAGATCCGGGTTTAATCCATCGTTATTTTGCTCACCAAGCCACCCCAGTTCAGACATGGCCATATGCAAATCAGTCTTGACCCTGTGCCTCATGGGAATAGTCCAGCCTGAACTACCAAGCCATATCTTCCCTGGACTGGAATCAAGCATCCTAGGACCGGTTTCTGGCTATCAGCCGTCTTCAGCCAGGATAGATTGACTCCAGTGGCTTAGTGAGCACGGGACCCACGTCTGGGCATACCCTTCCCACATAGGGTGAACAGCAAAACACACAAGATGATGGACAGAATGTTGCACAATGGCAAAACATTCACCCCCAGTCACAGATCTGGGTTTAATCCATCGTTATTTTGCTCACCAAGCCACCCCAGTTCAGACATGGCCATATGCAAATCAGTCTTGACCCTGTGCCTCATGGGAACAGTCAGCCCGAACTGCCAAGCCATATCTTCCCTGGACCAGAATCAAGCATCCTAGGACCGGTTTCTGGCTATCAGACATCTTCAGCCAGGATAGCTTGACTCCAGTGGCTTAGTGAGCACGGGACCCACGTCTGGGCATACCCTTCCCACATAGGGTGAACAGCAAAACACACAAGATAATGGACGGAATGTTGCACAATGGCAAAACATTCACCCCCAGTCATAGATCCGGGTTTAATCCATCGTTATTTTGCTCACCAAGCCACCCCAGTTCAGACATGGCCATATGCAAATCAGTCTTGACCCTATTCCTCATGGGAACAGTCCAGCCCGAACTGCCAAGCCATATCTTCCCTGGACCGGAATCAAGCATCCTAGGACCGGTTTCTGGCTATCAGCCGTCTTCAGCCAGGATAGCTTGACTCCAGTGGCTTAGTGAGCATGGGACCCACGTCTGGGCATACCCTTCCCACATAGGGTGAACAGCAAAACACACAAGATGATGGACGGAATGTTGCACAATGCCAAAACATTCACCCCCAGTCACAGATCTGGGTTTAATCCATCGTTATTTTGCTCACCAAGCCACCCCAGTACAGACATGGCCATATGCAAATCAGTTTTGACCCTGTGCCTCATGGGAACAGTCCAGCCCGAACTGCCAAGCCATATCTTCCATGGACCGGAATCAAGCATCCTAGGACCGGTATCTGGCTATCAGACGTCTTCAGCCAGGATAGCTTGACTCCAGTGGCTTAGTGAGCACGGGACCCACGTCTGGGCATACCCTCCCCACATAGGGTGAACAGAAAAACACACAAGATGATGGACGGAATGTTGAACAATGGCAAAACATTCACCCCCAGTCACAGATCTGTGTTTAATCCATCGTTATTTTGCTTACCAAGCCACCCCAGTTCAGACATGTGAGTGCTTCAGATTGCGCGGAAGGGGTATGCTCTTTCATTTGTGAAAAACCCTAATCCTTTGCCATCGTCCCAAGAAAGACTGACAGAGGATCATCTCTCCTTGTTCCATCAGGAAGTAAAGGCTCTTCTGGCCAAAGGGGCCATTGAGAGGGTACCCACATCAGAAGTGGTGCTTGGGTGTTATTATTAGCTACTTTCTGGTGCCAGAGAAGGACAGAGGCTTCTGTCCGATATTAGATCTGTGCCCTCTCAACTTCTTTTTGGGGAAAAATAAATTCAAAATGGTCACATTTGGCTCTGGTTCTGTCTGCGCTGGAAACTGGATGGTGGTGCTAGACCTGCATGACGTGGATTTCCAGATCCCCATTCTGCCAACCCACATGTTACCAGTGCTGCATGGTGGACCATGAGCATTTCCAGTTCGCTGTTCTCCCGTTTGGCCTTACCAGTGCCCCTTGGATGTTCACAAAAGTGATGACGGTGCTTGCAGCTCATCTGCGGAAGTCGGGTTCTATTCTTTGTGTACCTCGGTCAGTCAATCAATCAATCATTTGTAGAGCGCACTACATACCCGCGAGGGTCTTAAGGCGCTGGGAGGAGGGGGGCGCTACTGGTCAAACAGCCAGGTCTTGAGTAGCTTCCTGAAGGTCAGCAGGTCTTGGTTCTGTCATAGGCTCAGTTGGAGGCTGTTCCAGGTCTTGGCAGCGAGGTGGGAGAAGGATCTCCTGCCGGTGGTTGTTCTTCGGGTGCGAGGGACGGTGGCGAGTGCGAGGTCAACGGAGTGGAGCTGGTGGTTGGGAATGTAGAAGGAAAGTCGTCTGTTGAGGTAGGCTGGGCCAGTCTTGTGGAGTGCCTTGTGTGCGGGGATGAGGAGCTTGAAGGATATCCTCTGGTTGAAGGGGAGCCAGTGCAGGTTTCTTAAGTTGGGGGTGATATGGCTGTGGCGGGGTACGTTGAGGATCAGTCATGCAGATGCGTTTTGGATGCGTTGCAGTCGTTTGATGAGCTTGGTTGGGGCTTCTGCGTAGAGGGTGTTTCCCTAGTCGAGTCTGCTGCAGACGAGGACCTGGGTGACTGTTTTCGTTGTATCTGTCGGGATCCACCTGTAGATCTTGTGGAGGGTGTTGAAGCAGGAGGAGGAGACGGCGTTGACTTGCTTGGTCATGGAGAGCGGTGAGTCGAGGATGATTCCCAGGTTGCGTGTGTGGTCGGTGGGTGTCATGGCTGCCCCTAGTGCCATCGTCCACCAGGAGTCGGCCCAGGCTGAAGGGTTGGAGCCGAGGATGAGGAACTCTGTCTTGTGCGTGTTCAACTGCAACCGGCTGATCTTCATCCAGTCGGCGACGGCCTTCATTCCTTCGTGAAGGTTAGATTTGGCGGTGATGGGGTCCTTGGTGAGGGAGAGGATCAGTTGAGTGTCGTCGGCGTAGGAGATTATGTTGAGGTTGTGCTGTTGGGCAACGTGTGCGAGCGGGGCCATGTAGATGTTGAACAGTGTCGGGCTGAGGGAAGATCCCTGGGGTACGCCGCAGATGAGCTCGGAGGCTTCGGATCAGAATGGGGGGAGACAGACGTTCTGGATTCCTGCCGGAGAGAAAGGAGGTGGTCCATTCCAGAGCCTTGTCTCGGATCCCTACAGCGTGGAGGCGTGCGCATAGTGTTTGGTGACTGACTGCTGAAAGCAGGCTCGCTCCAAGCAGTAATCTCCCACCTCCAGACTATGGCTGAATGCCTGCATTCACTGGGGTTCACGATCAATATGTCAAAGTCTCAGAAGCTCCCTTTCATCAGAACCATGCTGGACAAAGTGCAATTCTGCACCTATCCTCCAGTATTTTTCCCTTTATCCTGGTTTTCGATGAGACTGATTCTGAGGCTTCTGGGTCTCATGACCTCTTGCATTCTGCTGGTGAAGCTTGCCCGATGGCTCATGCCAGTTCTGCAGTGTGATCTAAAGTCTCAGTGAGCGCAGCATCGAGGAAATCTCCACTATCTGGCCCAGATATCGGAGGGGACTGCACAAGATCTGCAGTGGTGGTTGACTAACTGGATTTGGTCTAGTGGCAGACCCCTCCCCCTTCCCCACCCATAGTTGACAGTGGTGACTGGTGCATCACTTCTGGGGTGGGACAACCAACAGGTAGATGTGGAGACCAGAAGATTCAGGTCTCCAATGGAGACTCGACACAACATCAGTCGGCTGGAGTTGAGGGCTATCCACTTAGCTTTTAAAGCCTTACATCAAAGAAAGGCTGGTTCAGGTGTTCACAGACAACACCACTGCCATGTGGTATTGCAACAAACAGGGCTGGGTGGGGTTGTGCCCCCAGTGCTAGGAGGTTCTGGGCCTCTGTACATGGCTGTTGCGCCTAGACATTTTCCTGCTCATAGAGCACCAAGTGGGTTCTTTGAGCGCCAGGGTGGGAAAGCTCAGCTGTCAATCCCTTACAGATCCTGAATGGCGACTACACCTGGAGGTGGCACAAGGTCATTTTCACTTGTGGGGAGAACCGTCTCAGATCAAATTCAGGACTCTTGTACGCCTTTCCTCTGATTCTGAGTTCTTAAAAAGTTCAGAACCAACCAGGCCCAAATTATTCTTAAGGCTCTGGATTGGACACAGAAAGTTTGGTATCCCGACCTCCTGAGCATGAGTATCGGTCCTCCGATCAGGAAGACCCTCTGGGAGCATCTCCTGTAGTACCAACAGTGCAGGGTTCTGCATCCGAACCTGCGTGATCCTCCATTTTCATGCTTGGAGATTGAGCACTAACAGTTGATGTTTTTTTTGTATCTTTCTCACAACGTCTGTGATGTAATTTTGGTGTCCATCCACTAAAACAGTGAATACCTGCCATGGGGATATGTTTGTGGTTTGGTGTTCCTTGCTCCAAGTGGGCCCCTTTTCTGCACCAATGTCACCCTTTTGGCTCGTTTTCTGAGAGGTCTGCATCACTTGTTCCCTCCTACCCTTTTCGTGATGCCCCAATGTGACCTCAGTCTAGTCTCCTTATATCTCGTGTGTGCCCCCTTTGACCCCCTACACAGCTGTTCTTTGTGAATCTTAACCATTCCAACATCTTCCTTGTGGCCATTACATCGACCAGGAGGGTCCACGAGCTTCAAGCTCTGTTGATTCACACACCATACACCCTCTTTATTCCTGACAAACTGATTCTTCAGGTGTGTGCCTCTTTTCTGGTTTGATAGGGGCCGATTCACAGAACTAATCTGAGACAAAATCCTAAACTAACTACTTTTGGTACTTACAGAAGCCTTTAGTAGTAGTAAAGTTAGGACTACTAACTTTACCATTACTAAGATAAAATCCTAAACTTACTACTTTTGGTATTCATAGAAGGGGATCATTCTGCGTGAAGGAATCTGCGGCTAGAATCGTCTCTACCAGATACATGGTTACCGAAGGTAAGTAACTCATACATTGCGAAATTGCCAGGTGGCGTAGGGGTACCCTTTCCAGGATTGTACATCATGCACAATTTAGAATATTTGACTAAATGGGCGGCTGTTTTCTTGATGTTATCATTCTGCCATACAGGGTCTAACAACTTACATATACCCTTAGCACTGATATGAGCTGGCCTATGCGCAATGGTAACTACGGGGAGGACTTATGCATGGGCAGCATCCATCTCTTTTTTCCTGACTTATCAGTCCAACACCTATCTTCCTCCAAACGTGCTGTGCTTTCCTGCCATATCGCTGACTCCTCAATAGTGGCCTCACTCTGTATCTCGTTGACACTTTCCAGTATATCCTCAAACATGGTGACCTCGGGCACCCAACTAGCGGGACCTGCTACAAACATCCTTTTCATCTTTGTTCGGGCTGTCTCCTTACCTGTCTGGTCTGCAAAGGCGTTCTCCTTACCCACATCGTCAGTAATTTTCTTGTGTGAGCTGCACTTCACTATCGTAAATTTCTTGGGGAGTGTCAGAGCCGACAAAAGCCTATGTATAAGTTGGCAGTGCTAGATCTTCAACCCATGAGAAGAGAGAAACCCTCTCTCGCCCTAAAGTTGTCCAAAATTAAGGGCGACTCCAAATGCTTATCGGTATAGATATTGACAGCCAATCCCTCACTCAACTCACAGGCTCGTATAAGGGCAATGAGTTGTGCCGCTTGGGCCGACTGATAGGAAACTCGTGACATCTCAACTACTGTGTGCAGTGTCCTGATCGCATATGCAGCAGTTGTAGTGCCATCTGGTAACTTAAAACAAGAGCCATCGGCATATAGTTCCCCTTGAGGGTCAGATTAGGGAACACCAGTCTGGTCTACCCGTCGTTTCGTCTCTTCCTCCGTACGGAAGATACAATCATGTATGTCAATTTCCTCACTCTCAGAAGGGAGAGGTAGTAATGTGGCTGGCTTCAGAGCGGCACATCTTTTGATCGTAACATGTGGTGCAAAAAGAGTTAGCTCATAACCGGTCAGACTCGCACTGGTGAGGTGCTGAGTTTTAGTCTTATTCAAAAGGGTATTCACAGCATGGGGTTCCATAACTGTGAGGTCAGTGTCAAGTATGAGCCCAGCCGATTGTATTATTGAGACGGCCACAGCCGCAACCACTCTTGGACAGCTCGGGAGGGCTCTTGCGACAGGGTCAAAGATAGCAGAAAAATAAGCACACAGCCGTTGCTTACCTCCAAAGGCCTGTGTTAAGACAGAGAGCGCACAACCAGCTGTTTCGTGTCCATACAGCACGAATGGCTTCATATAATCAGACGTACCAAGCACAGGAGCAGAGCAAAGCATGAATTTTAATTGCTCGGAAGACTGCTGACATTCATGCGTGCAGGGCAAGGGTTCATGCACATCTTTAGTAGTTAGTGTTAGCAGAGGCTTTATTAATAATGAGCAGTTAGAGAGCCACTGACGACAAAAGAAAGAAATGCCAATGAAAGCGCGCACCTCCCTCTGAGTTTTGGGATAGGCAATTTAACAATGGTACTAATACGTTCTGGGGTCAATCGTCTACCTTCCTTCGACAGTAGGTGACTTAAGTAGGTGACCTGTCGACAATATTGAAATTTGGAACGGGACACTTTATGTCCGTGTCGAGCCAAATGCAACAATCATTTAATCGTACTGTCTTTGCAACCTTTTCAGTGTCGGAAGCAATGAGAAGGTCTACATATTGGAGTGATACATTACCTTAGGGAAGCGTAAGGGAGTCCAATTGGGCTTTTGAAGCTTGGCTATATATACTAGGGCTTTCCGTATAGCCCCGAGGAGCTCGACAGAATCTAAAGCTTCTACCAGCTAGTGTAAAACCGAACAAGTACCTGCTGTCTTGGTCTATTGGAAAGCTAAAGATTGCATTTTTTAGATCAATGACAGAAAAGTATTTGGCAGTAGAAGGAATCATTGTCAAGAGAGCAGTAATGTCAGGAACCACCGGAAACTGGGGAACTACTATCTTGTTAACCTTGCGCAAATCAATCCCAAAACGATAAACATTTACAGTATCATCAGGGGAACCCGAAGGTCCCCTCTTAAGAATAAGAAGAATAGGACTATTACACACATTAGCTGTTGTCTCCTCAACCACACCAGACTTAATCAAATCCTGTTTTATTTGCAACAAGGCTCCCCTGTTTGCTGTATTTTATACTGGGGAATACGAGGCAAAATGGCGTTGTCTTTAACTTCGATTGAGACAGGGGGTATCTGCAGCAGTCCTACGTCCGTGTGACCTGTTGCCCACAACGTGTGTGTGAAAAATTCCTAGGCAATCATAAACAAGGAAACTAATGCAAGGAGGGACAGACGACTAAATAAATGCATATACATACATGTACTATTTATTTATAAAAAAAAACCATATATTGTACACAGAGTTGTTTAAAAAAACAGTTCATAAATCACAATAAACACAATAAACAGTTCATAAATCACAATAAACACAATAAATTATTAAAAACAATAATAAAGCATCAATATCAAAATAGAACAACAATTAATAATAAAACCAAGGGTGGCAAATTTATTTCGACGCGCGTTTCGGCGTGCAAGACAACGCCTTCTTCAGGAGCCACACAATTTTTAAAATCAAGGATGGGGTATGATTATCTTCGTGCCCTTTCTTAATATGGCTACAATTCCTAACGTGCACCGCAGAGAGTCCAAAGGGAATAGGGTATTTCTTACATCAATGGTAAGTTTACCTTTTTAATCATATCCAAAGTTCTTTGATTAAGGACATCTGGCTTGCAATATAAGGTGCAGCGCGATAAGTAGAAGAATAAAAAATGGTTTTATCAAAGAATTAGTCTTTCGCGGTGCAATCTTTAAAGCCTTTCCAAATCGGCTGTATGTTACTTCCTTATTTGTAGTTGCTCGTGGCTCGAACAGGGTAATGTCGAGCTAGGAGTCATAAAAAATGCACAGATTATAATTCTATCCGGCGTCCGGCGTCCGTTATGTTTAAATTCACAACTTTATGGAAGTGTCCCGTAGAAAATGATTAACACTTCTACTTCATTTTTTCACCGGACGCCGGACGCTAGATGGGAGTAGTCGCCACGCACGTGAAACTCCACTGACTCCAAGCTCGACATTATCCTGTCGTGAGCAACGAGTGTTTATAGAAACAGAGAGAAAAGAAGTAGAAGTGTTAATCATTTTCTACGGGACACTTCCATAAAGTTGTGAATTTAAACATAACGGACGCCGGACGCCGGATAGAATTATAATCTGTGCATTTTTTATGACTCCTAGCTCGACATTACCCTGTTCGAGCCACGAGCAACTACAAATAAGGAAGTAACATACAGCCGATTTGGAAAGGCTTTAAAGATTGCACCGCGAAAGACTAATTCTTTGATAAAACCATTTTTTATTCTTCTACTTATCGCGCTGCACCTTATATTGCAAGCCAGATGTCCTTAATCAAAGAACTTTGGATATGATTAAAAAGGTAAACTTACCATTGATGTAAGAAATACCCTATTCCCTTTGGACTCTCTGCGGTGCACGTTAGGAATTGTAGCCATATTAAGAAAGGGCACGAAGATAATCATACCCCATCCTTGATTTTAAAAATTGTGTGGCTCCTGAAGAAGGCGTTGTCTTGCACGCCGAAACGCGCGTCGAAATAAATTTGCCACCCTTGGTTTTATTATTAATTGTTGTTCTATTTTGATATTGATGCTTTATTATTGTTTTTAATAATTTATTGTGTTTATTGTGATTTATGAACTGTTTATTGTGATTTATGAACTGTTTTTTTAAACAACTCTGTGTACAATATATGGTTTTTTTTGATAAATAAATAGTACATGTATGTATATGCATTTATTTAGTCGTCCGTCCCTCCTTGCATTAGTTTCCTTGTTTATGATTGCCTAGGAATTTTTCACACACCTGTTTATTTCCCTGTCCTAGGAATCGTCATTTCTATTCAGGGGGCCCTTGTTTTTCACATATGTTTGCCCACAACGTGTGTGGCACATCCTTAAATTCAACGGGAAGAGGCACATCTTTGGACTGGCACTGTATAGTGCTTGTTACATTGGGGCCCATTATCATATAAACACCTTCCGGAGAACAGTAAACAACTTTGTTAATAAATCCAAGCCCATCAAATTTTCTTCGTAATTAGATGTCAACAAAAATGGTGAATCCACAGTGAAAGGACCTATAGTCAGCGTAAGGGGCTTGGAGATGGGGTTTAGGACCAGTACGCCAGAAAAACCTACCGAAACATTATTATGGCCAGACAGAGCTGCCCCGGGGACAAGTGAGAGGGAAATAGAGCTATTCATTGCACCTGTATCTACAAAAAATGTCTTAGCCGAGCCATGCAAATCTGTTGTAACATAAGGACTGCGCTGATCTACAGGTATCGGAACTTGTCCCTCACTGTCCTAGCTGTGGGACATTCCTTTCGCCTTGTCCATATCATAGTCATCACAATAGTACTGACCGCTCTTGTTGTTATCGAAGTATTTACTGTCTGGAGGATCCTGTGAGGCTGCACAGTGCTGAGCCCTGTCCTGGCTACCAGCTCCACGACTCCGTCCATGAGAACCTCGTCCTCTAGGGGCTGCAACTTTTTGCAACAACACTGGGCACTCACTACGCCTGTGTCCCTCCACTTTACAATATGCACACTGATTGGGCCCTACAGGCGTAGTATTCCGGCTAGCACGAGGACGCTGTTTGTCTGAACCACCGTGTCCTTTACCATTTCCCATAGAAGCCTGTTGCAACAACACCTTCGTCTTCAACTCTTTATGCTTTTTCTCCACCTTCTCCTTGTTCTCCCTGCGCTGGTAATACTGCGCCATACTCAATATTACAGAAGGAGATGAATATAGGTACTCTCCGAAGCCTGCAACCTAGTCGCAAGCTCAGGAAGCAAGTTTGTTACAAATCTATTGACAAACATCCGGACGCCTCCCTCCACCGACAAAACCTGTCTGCTAAAATCCCAAAATACCCCTTCAAAACAAGTGAAAAAGTCAGACACACTCATCTTTCTTCTGGCAACATGGCGTTAACGTGTCCCAATCTACCCTTCTCGGTGGAGTAAGAGAGTGCACATACGTAATAATACGACCAGGCAAAGCTGGTATCTCGGCCTTCAATCAATCAATCACGTAATTTGTGAAGCACACTACTTACCCGCAAGGGTTTCAAGGCGCTGAGGGTGGGGAGTGGGGGGTGCTTAGGCTTCTCACCAGGCTTCCTTTCTTGGTGCCATGCTTAAATCTGATTCCAGGTACTACCCAGTTCCACAACGTGGTCCTGTGCGTGCACCTGCCTCCAGATATCAACAGGAACCAGTAAACCAAAGAACATTTCAATATCCGCAAGCGTTATCAGCGTCAATTAAGCAGCCTCAGTTAATTCCTTATAATATGCAGTGGGATTTTTCCTAGGGTTAGGTAGCTGAGTATTAAGGGACAAACCCTCACTCCTTTTCCATGGAGTATAAACCCATTGTTCTTGGAACGTGACTCAACCCATGGTCTAGTAACAACATCATACTGGTCCTGTTGCTCTGGTATTTCAGGGTGATATCTGAGGTGCACATCCCTCATCCGAAATTTAGACACCATCTTCGTGCTCTTATCAAGGAGCCTACTCTGATAAGCAACCAATGTCGCAACATTTCCAAAAACCTGACCTGGCGCCTATCAGCTTCGTAGGCATGATCCTTAATTTCGTAGATAATCTGCGGTGCTGCCTCATTGAAACACTGCTCCCAAAGCCCAGTCAAAGTAGCCAGCATGTGTTAAAGGGCATGCTGCTGTACAAAAGGTTCATAATTTTTCATCACTTCCCATACATCCTCCATGCTGTAAATGGAGTTACAAGCCCACTGAGCTTCTTGATTAGCCATCACCTTTTTCTCGGCTTCCCCCACATCAGATCGTATCAATGTCCACCCTAACAGGCCCTTGAATTACGTCCAGTCTCTGTCCTCAGGGCCACAAACTGGTGTCTCAATATTCTACAACATCGGGGGATAGTAGAAACAGTGGGAGTATAACAGAGTTACCGGGCAATACCGTCGCTACTGATTGGGTCGTGGGTTTAAGATCTGTCAAGAGGGATGCCGAAGCAATAGGTGTTGCCGGAATGCTAACGGTCATAGTTGCCACAGACGGCGGAGACAGAGCAAGGACAGGAGGTGCCTTGGCCAAGGCAGACGGAGCAACAGTAGCAGAGACAGAGACGACAGAAACAGAAGAACCGGGTAGCTGGGGCTGCGGGGGAAGTACAGGGTATACCCTCTACGAGGCATACGGAGGTGGGGGTCGAACATCCAGCAATTCCTCCACAAGTGTCATTTTTTTCTCAAGCAACATAAGACTTTTCACATTGCAATATAAACTTCCTATCGACAGTCTATTCCCTTTTCTATTTTATCTCTATCATGCACTATGGCTTTCTGAGTCAACAACTGCATTCTCCCCTTCCGGACCTTTTTCTCTGCTTTCATTCGTCTCTGTTTAGCCTCCTTCTGCCTCGTTCTGAGGGAATCAAACATCGACTACCTACTCCTTTTCATAAACAATTTTTCCTGTACAAAACTAATTTTATGTTCATCAAAAGTGACAGTCAAAGGCCACTGCAACTCTGCATTGTCCCTCCTATATTAGTGCCATAACGTACTAAACATAATAGGACCAAGGCCATGTTTCACATACATGTCGAAGTTTGTGGTGCCTTCCGGAAGCGCTGGCTGACTTTCTTCCAATCTAGCATCAGCAGAGCAACGACGACAGCCTAAGCTTAGAAAACGGCTAAAACACGACATTTTCAAAAGAAAACAAGCTCACTATTTATACCAAAGAGATGTTTGCAAATACTTTTATCAAAATCTGTTCTCAAATTTATCAAATACTAATCAAAAATGGTACCATGTTCATAAAGAACTCAAACAAATTCAAGCGCTTGCCCAAAAACGGTCCTCCGACCATGCCAAATACAATTCAAAATGGCGCCATATCCACAAAGAACCAAAGCAAACGCACCTGGTGCACACAGGTCAAACAAAGTTATTCTCCACTGCCGACTCTTCGGACCAACCGGTCAGATCCAAGGCTTTCGCTGTTCATGACCCCAGTCGAGATGATCACTGGACAAGGCACCGCCCGGTCAGACAGACGGGGGTGGCTTTGAGTACAAGACTCTCTCGTGCAGGGATCCCCAGTCTGCCGCCCTGACTCCCTCACCCGTACCTGTTCGGGCGCCAACTGAAGGAAGTGACCCGATTAGGGTCACCCGGGTCACTCGCGACCGCCTCTCAGCCTGTTATATTCGATAGCAGTACCCTAATATAGGTCCAGGGAACATCTTACACTTTCCCTACATCATCTCCCGTCATTTTATATGAACGAGCCTTATAAGGACATAACTCCAAATAAGGAAAGACTCCCTTGTATGGACATAGCGCCTTATAAGGTCTGCAGCCTTTTGTGGACTAAAACTTTCACGAGAGTGGATTCTACCCGATCGATACTGCTAAGACGTCATCCTTAGCACATATGAGTAATGAAAGTGTACACTCTCTAGGAGGTACACTTCACCTCTCCCATCGACACACAAGGTTTACTCCTCAAACATCATCCTCATACTGAACAATGGGTAACACACGCACATAGACTGTATAAATACAGCACCTCTTGCTTTCAGTATCAAGGACCGAGACTTCAAGGCCGACACACTGACCAGAGACGCTGCTGCTCCGGCATGCCATCGCTCTAGCTGACATTGGTCTAACCATCCCTTGCAGGGTGTCCAACTCGAGACCAGGACGGAGCCCCACATTTGCACTATTCAGGAATGGGGATTGGACTAAATCCTAGCTGGATTCTTGACTCCTAGATTCTAGGCTATTAGGCTCTTAGGCTCATTAGCTCTTTAGTACTACTCACATGCTAGGTACACTTAGGTACATCTAGTCAGGCATCTTAGGAGTATGCACTTTATTTTATAAATGCATTATATATTCATGTATAGGGTCATGACCGTTGCAAAATGGTAGAACAATACTATTCTTATTCACTGTACTGCGGGCTCTATATCTCCGTTACTGTGTTACAGTTATAACAGCACATTTCTTCTACATGAGAAGAACTACTGTACAATAAATTCTTATTGTAAACACGTTAGACTGTTTCTTCTCTGTATCTCTCTGAGAGCAAAAACAAGCAAGCACGTTTGACTGGGTGAAAAGTAATAGAGTCTGAGGTTATTGTGTTCTAAAGTTGCACAAACTAATCTCTCTGATAATAGGAGATGCTAGTGGCACTGAGAGCTAACTAATGCGACCAATAGGCTAATATATGTGGCAGGGGTTTACACAGAGTCTGTCTGCCACCAGACCTACAGTATATGTTATCCGTAATCGTCGTAGGTCTGCATGACTAGGTGCTTTTTGGGACTACACTACAAGCCTTCCATACAAATGAAGAGTTGGTCAGACAGTATAGAATACAAACCAAAGACATTTATCGAAGGTACATTCTAGTGGAGTTCAGTCTGACCAGTCTCCTTAGATTGTGGCAGAGGGACTGACTGCAGTCAACATGGTAAGGCATAAAGTACATTTCCAACACACCAAAGACACGCCCAGACTGGAATGTTCCAGTTATTAGCAGGTGATCAAAGGAGATACAGAAGGCAGACCCTCCAGGTTTTCGCAATTTGCCTAAAAATCGAAAAATCAGCAGTTCTGTAAAAATGCAGCGTTTTGTTTACATAACTGCCCGCAAAATTTGGATGGTTGGTGGAAGGAGGCCCCTTTTAGGTCTGTGTTGACAGTACAGCTGTCTGCAATGTCAGTATGTGTGGCTTATTGGTTGGGCCTTTGCAGGCATCAGCAGATAAACGTTGCAACAATGTGAATGCTGCTGCAGGTGAGATGGTACATGCTCTAGTGGCTGAGAAGTACATGCTTCGGTATCAGAGATATGTATTTCTAATGTTTCAGGAGCTGGGGGAGGTCTGTTTTTAGCAGATGTCGCCCGTCCTGCTAGAATGTTGGCCCCCACGTGTCTATTCCTGCACGTCGCCCTCGGGGGGAACATGGGGCGGTTTCACTCCTAGAAGTAAAAGAAGAGAGGAAGTGCTGCAAAAATGACGCAAAATTTTCATATTTGTGCCGCTAAATTTGCTAATTTATGCCGCAATATCCTGGGGGGTCTGAGAAGGATGGGGTGCAATCCTGAGACTGGGCACACAATATCTTTCAGTCACGGTTACTTTGCCTACTCTCGCTTTTCTGAGTGGTGGGAGCAGGCATATCTAGTCAGAAAAGTATGCGAAAATAAGAACGGTCTATTTATTAGCACACCGAAACTCAACCTTGGAGAAATACAAAAACAGAGAATGCATTGGCAGCTGCTTTTTGGTGAGGCAGACACAAAATGAGACAGAAGTTAGTTTTGATCATTGATCAAAATGGCAGCTAATACAAAATGGCGCAGCGAATGCTAACTTAAATCGTACAGTACATATAAAATTTGGCGAAAGCATTTTTCCAATCCAACACCTCCACGTCCTGTGTAATTTTCGCACAGTTGGGATCTGTAACGTATAGGATCAGGTCATGATGCTGGAAGTTAAAACACATGCGATAAAGTGTGCTCTGCCTTCCATTAATAAATGACTGATTGGAAGGCAAGGCATATAGTCCACACCTCGTCAAGGAGTGTGTGACGAAGCGCCGTCTGGGTGTGGGTCAGTTGTTTACGCACCTCTTGGTCTGGATCACTCAAACAGCGAGCCTCGAGATCTGCAGTCTGAGACTCCAGTTCATCCACGGCCTGCTGCTTACTGCATTTCTGGCCTGTCATGTGACTGAAAATCCCCCAAAAATGCCTTAAAAGCCTTTAAGCGGCTGACTGAGGTGGTCACGTAGGCCCCATTTTGGGTAAAGCATGTGTAATGGTGTCAACGAGATATATAATGAAAGTGTTATCTTGCAGGGACCAAGGAGCGAGCTTCTAACGTAGTGTTTTTTTTTGGAGGCCCATCGAGAGAGACAATTCCACTGGAGAGGGATCCAAAAGGTCTCGAGGTAGAATCCAAGAGGCTGTGACTCTGTGCATTATGGATATTGGTATTAAGAAGTAGTCTAGGCGTGAGAATGTGTTGTGTGCCCCGCAGTAGAATATGTACCTCTTCTCCCACAGGAGGTATTGTCACCAGCTGTCCGCCAGACTCAATGCCTCCATAAAGGACAACATCATTGTGCGGCCTGTGGCGTTCCGGGTTTCGGTCCTGTGTCTCTCAGTGTCGCCATCTAGCAAACACAGGGAGATGATAGATGGAGCGCTGAAACTTTTCAGACACTCACCTCCAGTCACAGATCTGGGTTTAATCCATCATTATTCTTTAGCTCACTTCACTACCCTAGTTCAGACCCAGCCATATGCAAATCAGTCTTGACCCTGAGCCTCATGGGAACAGTCCTGCCTGAATTGCCAAGTCAGGTCTTCCCTGGACTGCAAACAAGCACCCTGGGACCGGTTTCGGGGTAACCCCCCTCATGAGCTAGGTTAGCTTGAATCCAGTGGCAAAGTGAGCAAGGGACCTACGTCTGGGCAGGCAAACACAAGGAGATGATGGACGGAGCCCTGAAACTTTTCAGACCCTCACCCCCAGTCACAAATCTGGGTTTAATCCATCATCATTCTTTAGCTCACTTCACCACTCCAGTTCAGACCCAGCCATATGCAAATCAGTCTTGACCCTGTGCCTCATGGGAACAGTCCATCCCGAACTGCCAAGCCAGGTCTACCCTGGACCGGAAACAAGGATCCTGAGACCGGTTTTTGGGTGGCACCCGTCATCAGCTACGCTAGCTTGAATCCAGTGACATAATGAGCAAGGAACCCACGTCTGGGCATACCCTGCCAACTTAGGGTGAACAAAGCAAGCTCAAGGAGATGATGGACGGAGCGCTGAAACTTTTCAGACCCTCACCCCCAGTCACAGATCTGTGTTTAATCCATCATCATTCTTTAGCTCACTTCACCACCCCAGTTCAGACCCAGCCATATGCAAATCAATCTTGACCCTGTGCCTCTTGGGAACAACCCAGCCAGAACTGCCAAGCAAGGTCTTCCCTGAACGGACCGGAAACAAGCACCCTGGGACCGGTTTTGGGGTAACACCCCTCATCAGCCAGGTTAGTTTGAATTCAGTGGCTAAGTGAGCAAGGACCCACATCTGGGCATACCCTGCCAACTTAGGGCAAACAAAGCAAACACAAGCAGATGATGGACGAAGCACTGAAACTTTTCAGACACTAACCCCCAATCACAGATCTGCCATCCAGCACACGATTCCAGTCACCCCCAAAATGACCGGCCACTCAGGGAGGGTCTCCACAAGCCTAGTTACGATCTCTAAAAAGGAAGCGGTGAGGGGCAGCAGAGCATTCAGTGGCTCATCCTCCAGGAGGCTGGAAACTGCTATGTATCTACCCCATGGGTCCGACCAATCTTTGAGTGGGATAAAGGAAGCCCCCCCCCTCAAGCAAATTAGCCACACAAATAGGCCCCCCCGTGAAACCAGCATGGTAGATGCAGGTGTAGCCGTAATGGGTGAGGAAGGGTTTTATTGCCTAGGAGGTGTGACTCATAGAGAAACGGAACATTAGCATGCGCCTGGTTAGCGCCCTTTAGGACCTCCTTCCACTTGAGTTAATCTTGAAGGCCATTAACATTCCTAGTAAGTATGCAGAGCTGGGCGGTTCAGGCTGCATTAATGTGGTCAGGCATAAGGGCACTGTGGGGATACTGCGCCAGGGCGGTGGGCACTTTCTCGGTGTACGCCAGCAACCTAGAACCTGAAGATGTACCTCACTTTCCGCCCCCTCATCCTGCACTTCTAGAACATGAAGCATCTTTCACGGTGTAGCACTGCGACCAACTTCAACTAGGCACTGGCCCCGTGTCACACCAAGTGGATTGCAACTGTAAAACACCAGCAGTCTACGCCAGTTAAGGAGCTCCAGTCATTGGAGCCTGATTGGGCCGCAAACGCTGGAAGGGAGGCAAGTGGTATCCTCAAGGCTCCCTCTCCACCCATTTGTGAGTCAAATAACCATTGTTTATCAAGCTGGACGCAGGGGGTGAGCCAGGAAGCCCCTGCAAAGGCCCATCTGTAAGTCTTGTTTCAGCCCTGCCAGAGTCATTGTGCAGACTGTTGCTACTATTGGTGAATCCTGTGTGTCGGGAGACCGAGGGCCCAGTTCCCACAGGGTATCCGGATTCCGCTTCTTGTGTCTCCATGAGGAGCGCGACCGGCTTCTAGTGTCTCCTCAGCCATGGAAGTGCCCTCAGGAGGGTGGCTGGAGGGGATTGCGCTGCTCAGTTTCCTGAGGCTATGTCGTCCCAAGTGGTTGCTGCGTGTGGGGCCATATGTCACTGATTTTATCAGTCCAGTGTGAGACTGCCTCCAGTGAGTCGAAGAAAAATATTATTTTCTTGGTAGATTACCTTGAGTGTAGCTAGGTAAAGGAGCATTTAGCAAACGTTAAGGTTGTGCAGACTCCTCTTGGCCTCCAGGAAGGATTTACGCTGTTGAACAAGTTTGGTTTAGTCCGGTAAAAGCAATATTTTGTGAGACTGGTACTGTATAATGTTCTGGGTACAGGCATACCGGATGATGGCATTGCTATTATGATAGTTCAGGATGCGAATGATGATGTGTCTTCCCTAGGCCCAAGTGGGTGGCCTCGGGGCCAGGGCCCGGTGAGCTATCTCCATTACAAAGCACGAGGACAGGGCATCCTGCAGCATAATTAAACGCAACCATCTGAAAGAAACACGTAGTGATAGATTCCTTACCTTAGAATTACCCCCAGGCGTCAGACTGGATACGGAAAGTTTTTTGTCATCAGTACTCCTGCGCATCGGTAGGCGTTGTCGTGCAGCTCCGCGTGCATCGTTGGAGCCATGTTGACGTCGTCGGAGCTACTTAGGCTCACACTGACGTCCGTTCTTTCTTTTTCCGCGCATGCAAGCGCAGATCCGGGAAGAGCTAGGACCCCCATTTTTTGACTGACTTTTTTGGGGCCTTTTACCTCATCTTTTCGAGTTGATCGACTCCTGGTGTCGTAGGGATGCCCGGTTTCAAGAACTGTGGGGACTGTCATCGCATGATGTCGGTGACGGACCCCCACCGCATGTGTCTCTATTGAATGGGGTGCGACCACGATCCCAAGTCGAGCCCCGACTGCCGGGCAGTGGCGCCGAAGATTTTGCAGGAGCGGTCCTGAAAGTTGCTTGAAGCCCGGCAGTCGGCTCCGCGACTCTCAAGGTCCCGTTGGAGGTCGAGGGACCGGTTGCGTAGTCGTCATCACCACTCTTCTGGATCTAAGTCTTCGCACTCTGGGTCAGGTAAGTAGAAGCATTCCAAGGAGAAGTTGAAGAAGCACCGTGGCTCTTCGACTTCCCCTCACTCGTCGCGCAACGCGGCTGAGGGTGCGGGCGCTGCCACCCCTGCGACGTCACCTCCAGTCTACCCCCCCCTTTCCGGGTGCGACGCCTTTACTGGTGCAAGAGTTTCTTGCTGCCATGGCCCGAATCTTTGGGCCGTCTGGCCCCGCTGGTGCGCCTACGGGCCCCGCGGGCCCAACGGGGGGTCCTGCTTTACCATCTCAGGCAGCTCCGACCCCAATGTCGCCTCCGGCGCCGCAGGCCCCCCAGGGATCTGGGATCGGACCCCGATCGACACCGGTTGACCTCGTGACACCTCCACCGGCGCGGATCTCCCCGGCACCGCTTCCGACATCGCCCGCTCTTCAGGACGACGTCGTCCCCAGCGCCAGCCCTGACCCAGACATGGTGCCAGATCGGCGTTGCTCAATGCCGATACCGACGCAGATGGGGTCTTTTATGCCCTATGTACGTCCTCCATATTTTGAGCCTGTTCCACAGACTTTAGAGGATGGGGAGGACAGGGAGGGGTCTGAGGACCCTCTAGCACAGGACTGTGCTTCTGATGCGGACTGGGCAGAGGATTTGGGGAAGGCCAGTGGTCTTGACACCTCACCTCACCCTGGCATGCTGTCTCCTCCTACCGTGGCTACGGAGGAGGGTGCCAGTTAGGCAGTGGTGTTGGGTAGGGCAGCAGAGGCTCTCCACCTTGAACTCCCTACGGTGGCCATCAGGACTAACCTCCTGATAGAAGTGCTCCAGCCAGCGGTTACCTCTTCGGCACCCTTGCTACCTTTTAATGAACCACTGACGGACGTTCTTTTGGGCACCTGGTCCAGGCCCAACACAGGGGCTCCTGTGGATAGGAAGGTGGCCCAACGCCATCGCCCGGCTCCGGGCGACCCCCTCTTCCTTACCCAACATCCCACCCCTGAGAGCTTGGTTGTCCATACCTCAGCTTCCCAAAGCGCGTTCCCTACCGCACCTCCGGATAGGGAATGCAAGAAGCTGGATCAGTTTGGCAAGAAACTGTTTTCATCTGCCAGCTTAGGGCTACGGTCGGTGAACACCGCATGCCTCTTGGGCGGTCATAACCACTCTCTGTGGGACACGGTTGCGCAGGTGCTGCCCAACTGCACGGAGGAGGCCCATGCAGTTCTCTCCCAAGTGATTGCGGCCGGGAGAGATGCAGCAAAGTTCACCATACCATGTGGGCTGGATACCGCCGACTCACTGGGCAGGTCAATTTCCACGACAGTGGCGCTTCAGCGCCACGCCTGGTTGAGAACAACTGGCTTTTCAGGGGATGTTCAGAACACCTTGATGGACAAGCCCTTTGATGGCATTCACCATATGCTGTGGTTTTTTGGACAGAGCCCCTGTTTTCCTTAATTTAGCTTATGGGATCGTTCTTTAGTTTTTAAGAACAGTAGGGTTTTTGATTTTTCTTTTCCTCGTAATTATGTTGATATATTTATGCAGTAAGGAATGTCTTTTTGAAGTGGTCGTTGTCCTTTAATGATTGCTGATAAAGTTTTTTTGTAGAGACCAGGTGAGCTGGTATTTAGTACTTGACGGGTCAGTCCTGGTACAGTTGTTTCCTGGTGGGTAGGGGAAAAGTTAGTGCATCTTTTATTTTTGTGGCCTCGAGGGCAATGACAGAGTAATTCTCTGTTTATTTTGTGAGTCGGTCCGAGGCACGTCCCGATCACGAGGGACGCCGAGTGATATAATTTAATGGCGCTTGCCCGAGATGCTTGTGCGCGTCTGGCAGGCACGAGTATGGAGACTTGTTAAAGTGATTTGCTCACGGCTCGATAAAAGTACAGTAGGACGGTATGTTGAGTGCTGTGGCCCCTTTTGGGTACGGGGAGGTTTACAGTTGCCTTTAGAAGGATGTTTGTTTGAATGGAGTTTTTCCCGTTTTTAATTTAGAACTATCTCTGACTCCAGAAGAGGTGACCGCTGACCTTTATAGTAGCGCGTCTTACATGGCGAGTGAGTACGCTAAAGGTAAGAGACCGTCGAAGAATTAGTGTTATCGTGTTGCTCTCTACACTTGCGTGATTTTATGTTACAGTGCTTTGCACGAGAACCTCCTGGTACGAGGCGAGGCACCCTGATTTGTGTATCTAAGTGAGTGCCTACTTTCTTACTTTTTTACTCTTTTACACGTTTTTGTTTTCTCACTGGGGCTGTGTGTGTGTTATTATTGCCGAGACAGCGTACTCCATTAACCCGCTCCGTGCTGCCATCGGCCGATGGCAGCACTACCTCCCCAGTGCTGCCGTCGGCCAATGGCCGACGCGGCCCTGCCCGTTTTGCGGAAGTACCGCACTTCCGCAAAATCGCGGCCGCGGTTAAGGCGTTAAGGGTATGACGGACAGCTTAGGGTTACACTGGCTTGTTCTGATGGATTCTGTTGGAGCACTGGTCCCCTTTCATTACTTGTTCGCACTAATGCTTGTGTGTATTCAACATGTGCACGCTCTTTCCCTTGGCACACATTATTAGTTTACACTTTTAAATCCTTATTACTTCTTTCAGTGATCAACATTTGGAGACACGGTGGCACAGAGATATAGACAATTTGTAGTAATGGATCAACACTTTATGTGTGACTTTGTATATATATTTAGGTTCTTCATTCCCCCTTGTCCTGAGGAGGCCAAGATTTTTCTGGAGGCAGAATCAAGTCCGCGACGACACATTATAAAATGAGTCTGATCTTGAAATTTAGGTTCAGGATCAAAGAGAACCGATTGTGCTTGATAGGAATACCTCAGAGTGTACTTCCTGTATAGAATAGGTGGACACTCTTTTTTTTTTGTTTTGACCTATTGCGTGGAAAAGGAATGACTTATTACGTATTATTTGTAGGAATACTGTTTGTTTTCTTTTTGTATATAAATGTTGTATGTATGTGTATATATATGTGTATATTGTGCGTTTGAAAATAGCGCTATATAAAAAAAAGGATGAAGTATCTCCCCGGATTTTTATATTTAAAATATGTAATCTTGCTTTGAATGGTATGTGATCGTTTCCTTTTTAAATTAACAAATTGAACTATAGGTCCCTACTGTAGGGGAATTTATAGTCCACTATTACAAAAAGATCAGTAGATATTGATCCCTCCTTACCACTTTTGTATTTACAGGCATTCGCCTTTTTTGCAACAAGGCAGACAGTGCATTGGAGCGCTTCAAGGACTCCCGGGCTACGGCAAAGTCCTTGGGCCTGTCGGCTGCTCTGCCTCCTCCGCCTTCTGCTTTTGCTCCTTTCGTGGCTACGGAAGGGGCGCCCCACAGTGTTCGCAAAGCCACAGGCCACGGCAGCAACAACCTCAGCGTGGCAGCGGACGTGGGAACCATTGCGGTGGATCAGGGGGCCAGCGGGCGGGCCAGTCCACTCCCCCCCCCCCCCGCAACATCCACTTCAAAGCCTTCCTAGTCTGACGTTTCAGGCCCATCAGACGCGAGTGGTTGGACGAATACGCCATCATCTCCACCACTGGCACGACATCACTTCGTACAAGTGGTTGCTGCTAATTCCCCTTCGAGGCAACCCCTCCAGCCATGCCACCTCAGTACCACCACATGTCGGGGGATCACTTGGCACTTCTCCAGCAGGAAATTGCGTCCCTCTTGGCCAAGAGGGCCAACAAGCGCGTTCCGATGCCAGAAGTAGGTCGTGGTTGTTATTTCCACTACTTTCTGGTTTCAAAGAAGGACAAGGGCCTGCGTCCTATTTTAGACCTTCGGAACGTCAACCGCTTCCTCCGCAGAAGTTCAAGATGCTCACGCTTGCTCAGGTCTTGTCTGCCTTCGACCCACAAGACTGGATGGTGGCGTTGGACTTGCAGGACGCCTATTTCCATATCCCCGTCCTGCCTGCCCACAGATGCTACCGGCGATTCATGGTAAGCCACGAGCATTTTCAGTTGACCGTTCTCCCCTTTGGCCTTACCAGCGCCCCTCGGGTGTTCATGAAAGTGATGGTGGTGGTCGCAGCTCATCTACACAGATTAGGGGTTTCAGTCTTCCCCTATCTCGACGACTGGTTGTTAAAGGCGGGCTCGCCCCAGACAGTTGTCTCCCACCTCCAGACTACGGCCGACCTCCTGCATTTGCTAGGGTTCTCCATCAATGTGCCGAAGTTGCATCTGATTCCCTTGCAGAAGCTTCTTTTTATCGGAGCGGTTCTGGACTCGGCGCTGTTTCAAGTTTATCCTCCCGAACAGCGAGTCCGGAACATTCAGGCTATGATTCCGATCTTTCAGCCTCTGTCCCGGGTTTCGGTCAGGATGACCCCTCGGTTGCTCCTGCATCCTGCTTGTGGATCATGCCAGATGGCATATGCAGGCTCTGCAGTGGAACCTGAAGTTCCAGTGGGCACAGCATCAGGGCAACCTGTCCGATCACGTCCAGATCTCGGAGGGCACTGCACGGCAATTGCAGTGGTGGCTCATGAATCGCGATTGGGTCAATGGCAGATCCCTCTCCCTTCCCCAACCGGAGCATACAGTTGTGACGGACGCGTCCCTTCTGGGATGGGGCAGCCCCATGGGGGAGGCGGAGATCAGAGGCCTCTGGTCTCAGGTGGAGTCCCAGCTCCACATCAACCTGTTGGAGCCTCGGGCGATCGACTAGCACTGAAGGCATTCCTTCCTTCTGTCCGGGGAAGTGTAGTGCAGGTGTTCCCAGACAACACCACTGCCATGTGGTTCTGCAACAAACAGGGCGGGGTGGAATGGGGTCGTGGGTGGACCCTATGCCAAGAGGCTCTGCGTCTCTGGGCTTGGCTGGAACATCAGGGCATGTCCCTGGTGGTTCAACACCTGGCAGGTTCTCTGAACGCCAAGGCGGACAAACTCACCGTCGGTGCATGTTGGATCACGAATGGCGTCTGAACTCGGACATGGCGCAAGGTCTCTTTCAGCAGTGGGGAGAGCCTTGGTTAGATTGTGGTTCTGAAAATCTGGACCCTGTTGTTATCCCGATATCGAGGTCCAATACCCGTGTCACAAAATATCAACGTACCATGACGAATTTGGTATCGACGAACCGATAATGATTAGGACATCATTCCTATGTATTTACATCATGATCGAGACATGCTAACACCCCCGAATCGTAGTTTCCGTCCCGATCCCTTAGACTCCATTTTGTGAACGACATCCATCTTGTGTCTTGCCCTCATGATAAGTCAATTAAAGGTCGAGCTTGATCTAAAAGGACACGTCCACCTTCCCTGACTTCCCCCTGACCTGTCCCAACTGACTCCATTGCCTTTAGCCAAACCTGTTTGGGCAGCCCCTCGCCCAGTGGCCAAGTACGATAGCATCAATACATAACATTCCTCAAACCATTCACTACATACAGACCATGCTTTCTACAAACATGCACCTGTCCATACTCCTTGTTTATGGCCAGTTTTATGACTGGGTGGTACCTTCCTTTATTGATGTTTCATCGATATCTGATGGGAGTTCCGGGCCTGGCTAGGTAATCTATCACGAATTGGACATCTAAAATACGGGCTTGCCTACATGACTTCGCTCTTTCGTATTATTGTAGAAATATGTGTATAGCCATATCATAAACTCAAGAATTCTTGCTTGCAGCTATTATTTTTGTATATAAGGAGAAGGCTGGTTCTGTAAAAACGAACAGTCTCCTGAGAACACATGACCCGTGCTTGTCGTGCTTCTAGGACACGTGTTACTTGGTAGCTATCAATAAAACTTGATCTCTGACTGAGACTAGAAGACTCCGTGTTTCTGTGGTCCGAAACAAGGGGAACTCAGAGGTCTTCGGGTGTTATTCCCTGGCACCACCGGGTTCCTAAAAACCCGGCACCTCAGTATCTGATTGCCACCGATGAGAACGCGCAATGTCATCAGTTCTGCACGTTGGAATTTACAAGGCGGCACTCGCTCAGCGACGCTTTTTCGTCGCAAGTGGAGTTGCGATCTGTTGTACGCCTTTCCGCCTATACCACTTCTGCCCAGAGTGCTGAAGAAGATCAGGCGCGACCGGGCCCAAGTTATTCTTGTGGCTCCGAGTCCGGCTTGAAGAGTATGGTATCCCGAGCTACTCAATATGAGCATCAATCCTCCGATCCTTTTGCCTCTTCGGGAGGATATTCTGTTGCAGCAGCAGGGGGCGGTCCTCCACCTGAACCTGTCCAGCCTCCACCTCCTTGTGTGGAGATTGAGCAGCGGCAGTTGACGTCTTTCGACCTGCCTCCTGAAGTCTGTAATCTTATCTTGGCAGTCAGGCGTCCCTCCACAAAAACGGTATACGCCTGTAGGTGGAATAAGGTCCTTCTTTTTCTTCTCTCTTTGGCCCAGCAGGGCTCCGCTCTGGGCACTTTCAAGGGCTATCTCTCTGCCATTTCCACGTTCCTGAGGCTCCCAGATCAGCCTTCCCATTTCAAGTCCCCTGTAGTAAATAGATTCTTGAAAGGCATCAGGCACATGTTTCCTCCTGTTCCGTTTGTGATGCCTCAGTGGGACTTGAATCTAGTTCTTCCCTTTCTAATGTGTGCTGCCTTTGAGCCACTTCATAATTGCCCTCTTAGTCTTCTAACTCTTAAGACTGCTTTCCTGGTTGCAATCACCTCTGCCAGAAGAGTGAGTGAGCTCCAGGCTCTTTCTTTAAAACCTCCTTTCCTTTCTGTTCATCCAGACAAGGTGGTTTTAAGGACCTGTCTTTCTTTCTTGCCGAAGGTTGTCACGCCCTTCCACATCCGGCAGACCATCACTTTGCCAACCTTCTTTCCGCCTCCTTATCCTTCAAAAGAGGAAGAGAGGCTCCACCGTCAGGACCCAAAACGTGCGCTCTTGTTCTATCTGAAGTGCACACAACAGTTCCGGGTGGATGACCAGCTCTTTGTTGGCTATGTGGGTGCCAAAAAAGGTCGGGCCGTGCACAAACGGACCATCTCTCGGTGGGTCTGTGCATCAAAGCATGTTACTCGTAGGCTAAGAAGGAGCCTCCTGTGGGGCTGCGTGCACATTCTACCAGGGCGACGGCAGCCACTACTGCCTTGGTACTCTGTGTTCCCTTGCAGGACATTTGCCTGGCAGCTACGTGGGCCTCGCTGCACACGTTTACCAAGCATTACTGCCTTGACAGTCAAGTCTGGCGAGACAGCTTCTTTGGCTGTTCTGTTCTTCATGACTTTCTGGTGTAATCTTGTTCGCAGACCCACCACCGGGGTTGGTATTGCTGGGGTATCTATTTGAAGGTAAGGAATCTATCACTAACGTGTCTCTTTCAGATGCACAAGTTACTACTTGTGTAACGATATATTTGTAAGAGACATTAGTTAGTGATAGATTCCTTACCGTCCCACCCATCCCCCCGTTCTGCATACTGATTTCTAGGGTTAAGGTCATCCCTTTCAGGGCCCTAGTTTCATGGCACCAGAGGTCAGTCCTTGCATGGGGTTCCTGGCGTGGAAAGTCGTGTACAAAACTGCCGTCAGTGTGCATGGGTGGCGCCTTAGTAGTCTCCGTGACGTCAACTCGGCGCGTATGACACCAGCGACGGACGCCGAGCCGCAAGACACCACCTACCGACACGCAGGGGTACTGCTGACGAAAAACTTTCTGGATCCAGTCTCACGCCTGGGGATATTCTAAGGTAAGGAATCTATCACTAACTAATGTCTCTTACAGATATATCGTTACACAAGTAGTAACTTGTGCTTTTATATTCTCGTTTGCCTTTTACGTCTGCACTGCTTGAGACTTTTTTGTGTAGCTCTTCATTTAGAATTCCAAAACACTGGAGTTTACCATATCTATCTATTGCCATATTGCATTTTTGAGCTATCCGCCACTGGACCCTATGTGCTTTTGTTACGATTTGAACCTCCTGAATTTGATGTCTAAAGGCCTCTTTCATATTAAACAACTAATATTTGCGTTGCTATTTTTATGGTTTTGCTTATATGATTTTCCCCTGTTTATTCCATAGTTTTTATTCTGGACGTTTATCTTTGGACATATATTAATCTGTTGTGCTACTATTGCATATCTCAGTGGCTTACATTTACAAAGACAAGGTACCAAAGTTGCATTATTCCTCAAGTAGGTACTATTATTTTAAGGTGGAACATCTGTCACCATAGACTTTCTTATTCTTCACTGAATATGATGAATCAGATGTAATATGTTACATCTGATACGGAGTAGTAGCATGTTTGGTATATGTTGCTTTTCTCTCACACCTTTTTAGCAACTATATATGTTCCGGGTGATTAGAGAATTATTTTACTGGTGAATAGAGAATTAATTATTTTACTTTTCAATCTCTTTTCTAAATCAACGTACCTAAGTCACATCTGACTCCTTTGCAGAGAGTTCCTTTCATTGGAGCCGTCTTGGATATGGTGCACTTTCAGGCCTTCCCTGTGGATCACCGAGTCAAAGCCATTCAGGCTATGATTCTGATGTTTCATCCTATGTCCTGGGTCTCAGTGAGGATGGCTCTGAAGCTTCTTGGTCTACTGCCCCCCTGCATTCTGCTCACCTACCATGCCAGATGGCACATGTGAGCTCTGGAGTCTGATCTGAAGTCTCAGGCCCAGCTCCAAGGGAACTGGTCTGATTCCATTCAGGTTTTGAAGGAGACTGCAAAACGTCTGCAGTAGTGGTTACGTGATTGCAGTTGGACCAGTGGCAAGCCCCTCTTCTTTACCCCATCCAGAGTTGACAGTGGTGACGGATGCATCCCCACTGGGTTGAGGAGCCTATCTGGGAGAGGAGGAGTTCAGAAGACCCTGGTCTCTGGCAGAGACAGGCCTTCAAATCAATTTACTAGAGTTGCTGGCATTTCACTTGCCATTGAAGGCCTTTCAGTCAACCATCAAAGGGAGGTTCATGGATAACACCACTGCTAGGTGGTACTTTAACAAGAAGGGGAGTGGGGTCCCTGGGTACTGTGCCAGGAGGGTCTGTGCCTATGGAATTGGCTGAGTCGTCAGGGAGTGGCTTAATGAAACTTGAGGGGACGACCCTGCAAAGTACATGGAGGGGCCTACCACTGGTACTACTCAGGAGCTCTCAGGCCAGGGTACTGTGCTGAGGGGCCCCTTTGGAGCTCAGAGCCCTCTTGTACTGGGGGGACTGCAGGGGCCTTTGTTACACCACTGTTGTCAGGGAATCTCCCAGGTTGTGAATCAACTGGCATGATTTTTGAGCTCCAGAGCTCAACGAACTCTGCTGGCAATGCCTAGCAGACCACGTATGGCAGCTGTACCCGGAGGTCGTGCAGGCCATCTTACAGCAATGGGGAAAACCCTGGCTAAATCTCTTTGGCACTGCCAAGAATGCGCATTGTCAACACTTTTGCGTTGTTGGAGTATCTACAAAGACACTCTCTGAAACACATTCTGTCTGCAGTGGTGTACAGGACTCTAGTATGTCTAACTGCTACTACGTCTCCTGCTCTCAGTTCTAAAGATCAGCAGTAAATTTGCCCAAGTCATCTTATCGGCTCTGAATTGGGCAAGGAGAGTGTGGTATCCATAACTTCTGGGCTTGAGCTTTTGTCCTCGGATCAGGGTCAAGGTCTTGCACCAGGGCCTGCACAACTTGCATCTCCATGCGTGGATATTGAGTGGTAGCAGATGATCAAATTTTGAGCTCCCGTCTGAAATTCGTTATATGATCTTGACAGCCAGGCTCCTTTCTACAAAGACAGTGTACTCTGGGATATGTTTATGGCCTTAGTGTGGCATCCAACAGACAGTCCCCTGCAAGCCATCTGTCGTATAACTTGTTGCTCAATTTATCCTTGTCCCTGCAAGCATTTGCAGTGGGCAGTGTAGGTTACTTGCCAGGGCTCTTGGCCTTTTAATGTTTTATGGTCTGTTATGCATTGTCAAGGAAACTGCCTTCCAAAGGCACAAGAGCTCCTTCCACCAGAGCTAAAGCTGCTATCACTGCCTTAGCACGTGGAGTGCCTGTCCTGGGTATCTGCCGGGCTTCTACATCACCATCAATGCGCATGTTTACAAAGCACTATAGCTTTAACAGTCAAGTCACTTTTCAGTGTTTGTATAGTTTGCCTCGGATGTGCTGGTAGGGGGGGGGGGGTTAAGATGCTTTAGTTGACTTTAGATGCAAAAAAGCTAATAAATAGAAAGAATATTTTTTGTTTAATATTATTGTAAATCAATTTTACCTATTGATTGTAGAACAAAAGAAAGAAATATCCTACATCACTATTGACCTATTTGTGAATTCAATCTTTAATGTAAATATATGAAATCAAATCAAGATTATTTTTCTTAAGAGTAAATTCCCGCGTAGAAATTGTCACGTGGACGGTCCTCTGGATCGGTTTGATGATTAGTATGGTTCACCTCTAGATCTAAACAATGCCTGGAAAGCCGTGATGCCACAGGACATCGGAAGGATCAAGCGGGGGAAGAAAGGGAGTTGGGGAGGGAAAGGAAGGGCACAGCAGGGAGGGAGATCTAAAAAACACAAAGAAACGCCAAAGATAAATACACTAACGCTCTTTCTCTACATTTAGCAAATTCCATACACTTTGGAATAAACTCTCCTTGCTCTAAATACCTGTAAAGCAAAATACGAAATCTGGGTATAGGCAGTAGTGCTTGTCAGTGCAGAGGATCGTATTGGAGTATCACTGCATGAATACAAAATAAATACGACCATATAGAGATACAATCCACAGGGTATACATGAGGTCACAGAGTAAGACCATTGAACAAGAGAACATACCCTTGTCTGGACTCCTTTGCGAATCACAGGGGTAGAGCGTAGCCCTCTACCACTCATGGGGAACCCGGTTAACAAAGGGAGCCAGAGTCATAGTAGTTAATGCACCATCAATCAAACACACACTTCACTGGCCTTTCTTTCCATTCCAATAAATGATAATAAGGAGATAGGCTAATGATTGGCCCTGTATTATATAAATACATGTGGTAATAGCTGCTCCTGATCCTTAATATAATGCTTCTTATACTGAATATAGTAGTTATTAGTCAAGTATCACATCAGACTGTGACCAATGTCGCACTTATGTACACCTCTGTTTAAGATAGCATATCCGTGGAGAAGAGGCAGAAAATAGTATTTCTCAAATGAAACAAAAATGATTGGGGAAACCGTGGATCTCAAACCATCCACTCCCCTGTCGGCCGACTATACCGACCTTACACTTTGGAATGAACTCTCCTTGCTCTAAATACCTGTAAAGCAAAATACGAAATCTGGGTATAGGCAGTAGTGCTTGTCAGTGCAGAGGATCGTATTGGAGTATCACTGCATGAATACAAAATGTATACAATCCACAGGGTACACATGAGATCACAGAGTAAGACCATTGTACAAGAGAACATACCCTTGTCTAGACTCCTTTGCGAATCACAGGGGTAGAGCGTAGCCCTCTACCACTCATGGGGAACCCCTGTTAACAAAGGGAGCCAGAGACATAATAGTTAATGCACCATCAATCATGCACACACTTCACTGGCCTTTCTTTCCATTCCAATAAATGATAATAAGGAGATAGGCTAATGATTGGCCCCGTATTATATAAATACATGTGGTAATAGCTGCTCCTGATCCTTAGTATAATGCTTCTTATACTGAATATAGTAGTTATTAGTCATGTATCACATCAGACTGTGACCAATGTCGCACTTATGTACACCTCTGTTCCAGATAGCATATCCGTGGAGAAGAGGCAGAAAATAGTATTTCTCAAATGAAACAAAAATGATTGGGGAAACCGTAGATCTCAAACCATCCACTCCCCCGTCGGCCGACAATACCGACCGAACTATGATCCTGACTTTGCCTCAGAACAAAGGAAACGACCAACTCATGCACGCTCGGCAACCTTGCAGGAAAAAAGACGCTCAGCGACCCCGCTGATAAATCAAGACTGGTGCAGAGCACCCTTACCGCCACCATAGGAAGATCCGATCCACGAAGCAGACTCGATGGGAACGGAGAAGGAAGCCCATACGCCGAGCTCGGACATCGCTTCCTCTTTATGCTTCCTCTCGCGATGTCTAGCGTGACTCGCGGAGGACCATGGGAGTGGTAGTTCTGGCTCGTGCTCGATCGGGAGTTGTAGTATCGGCCAGTGCGTGATCGTGACAGAAATATAGTATTATAATGGATTAGTAATTTTTAAAATTAATGTGTAGAATTAATTCAATGTTATTTAATAAATATTTTATTAGAAATTAGTGTATTCATTTTTCAATAAAAAAACGTTATTTAAATATTCTACAGTTTACTTATAATTATGTACTATCTTGATATTTTTTAACATTAAGGGGTCGATTCCGATTCGGGAAACCAATCCATATGACGAATCGTATTCGTAGCCGTTTCAGTACGAATCGTACAAATCCGTCCGAATCGCGTAGTACGATCCGTAGGAAAAGAATACGTATGAATGTGTGCGAACCGTACAAAAAGCAAGGGTGAATCCTTATGAAACGGACCCTCACGGTGAACCGTACGAATCGTAAACTTGCTGTACGACCCGACAAGTAGGATACGGACCGGGGAACGAGAACGCAATTCATACGGAAAACGTCTTATGAGCAATTTGTACGGAGTGCCACACACTCACATACGTACCGTACCCCTGCAATCATGGGGGTACGCACCGTATCCCGATGCTCTGTACCTCTATGCACCGTACACCTACACACCGTATACCCATGCACCGTACACCCATGCACTGTACCCCGATGCACCGTACCCCTGCACACCGTACCCATACGCACCGTACCCCTGCAATCATGGGGGTACGCACCGTACCCGGGGGGTCTGTGTCGCACGCGGTTCCAGTCGAAATATGCTTTTACGGACGTTTTAAACTTAGAAAAAGAGTTGTACGGAGTGTTGTCGTAACGAATCGTACTTACTGGTTTGTGAAAAGCTGCTTCAATCCGTATGGATGTTGCGTACTGCGTGTTTCGAATGCGATTTGTACGTATTTTTAAGTCGTATGGTCTTTCGTATGATTCGTACGGAGATCTGCTATGGGTTTGGATCGCACTTCATCGTACGTACGGGGACGTTGAAGGTGTACGATTTGTACGGGAAAAATACTCCGTACGGCGATTCGTAGGGGATTTTACCGAATCGGAATCGACCCCTAAATTATATATAATAATATTTGTAATACATTAATTAATTTAACATCATTTCATATGGGGTTTAATTTCAAGTCCCTACCTCCATTATATTCAGTAGGAGGGTGTTGCATTTTCACTGGATGGCTGTGTGTGGTTCTGAGCTTACTACGTACGTACTCGTAAATTTAGCTCCACCTCCTTTTTCAGGGGCAGGAGACATGCACACTTTTGAATAACTTTACATTTGCACTTTTTGAATATCCCAAAGCAGTAAATGTACCCAAAATTATAAGAGTAATTTACATATATAAAGTAAACTCAAGTGCCATTTACCTTTGTGAATAGCCCCACATGTTTTTAAACGTATTTGTGTTAAACATACAGAGAATCGTCCAGGCCTTAAGCTGTTGTTTTTGAATGCCTAACAAAGATGTTGGAGGCTCCATCCCTTATCCACATTACAAAACACAATAAGAGTTTGCGTGGCACAGGTAGGGCTCTTGATTGTATTTTCTTTTACCAGGTAAAGATTTCTAGTTTAAAACAAGGTTTGAAAATGTTTAGGTGCATTCAGATAATATAGTGTCAGCTTCAGAAATGCAATATACATGTACACATATTTTTTAATTGTCATGAAAAGATTGTTAGCCATAGTGTTAGCCATTAGTTAAGCTTCAATATAGGTCTTTGATGTCACTTTGCTCCTCCCAGACTTTTTGTGTTTCTGCATTTAAAATGTGTTTTTCATTTTTCAGGAAAATATGTGTAGTCAGAGAGGTCTGCTTCCCAACACAGACATTCAAACTTTCCAGATTTCCATTACGATCAAGACAAGATTGCAGTTTGACCGGATTCATGATACTCTTACAAGGGTATGTAGTGTATAATGCTTGTTTAAAAAACATTATTTTGAAAAATATTTGTGTGTTAAACATAATGGCATCATTTTATTTCCTACAGCGAAATGCCCATTCAAGATTTTTGAATTCACCCGAAACTGCCTTTGAACAGAGTACTAAGGCATATCATACAATGAACAAATTCCTAGGCTCCTTCATAGATCACGTATGTATTCTGATAGATCATGAACGCTCAATGTTGATATTTAAGAGTTATTGTTTTCCTGTTGCCCAGCTGATGCTGCACTTATTGATTTTTCACCCAGGACCAGAGAACCTCCTGTTGTATATGGGCCTCCTTCTTTCCAGAAGGAGACCATGGCAGGACCTTTGGCCTGTTGTACAATGTTGTGACGTCAGAGCAGCACAACCCACTTTTGCTGGAACATAGGAGTGACTGTATCCGGTTTTCTTCGCCTCACACAGATCTGAGGAAAGTACTAGAATGGCTGAGCATACTTACAGCGTCTCTTCTGTCTTCCTCTGTGCTTTTACAGGCTTCATGGTGACGCAATGCTGCTTCTCTGTTTTCTCCTTCCTCCCCATATCTATACAAACCCTACATAGTTAATGTCTAGGTGGTGTGGTAAGCTATAAAAGCAAGATCCAGCTGACAACCAGCACTCTTAGAACTTGGAATGTTCTATGAACAACAACAGAGCTCAATCAATAGGTCACAGGAAAATTACATTCCTGTTAGATCGGTTCATACAGCTAAGCATTAATGTTACCAATAACAGAATGAACAAACAGCCCAATGTTAAAGCTTACCACATACCTCCCTTCCTTATAAAATAAAATGGGAGGCGGTGCTGGGCAAGATGACCGGGTGGACGTTATTCACCTCGGTTCCAGGTCCACGTCACAATCCCAAGCGGATAAGCTTTACCAAAATTTCCTAAAATCTCTCCAGAACATAGGCAAGTGCCTGTGACCCCAGAAATGCTGAGTGGGTGACTTACCGAGCCGAGATAAATACGGTTTGGAGCCTTGTCGCTATCCCGATCAGCAGAGCAACGCAAAATGGCGGCCGCCACAATCGGACCAAGGTCGAGCCGCTGGAGCCTCCGCAGCTCGCCGAGATAGATGGAGAGTTGTGTTCTTGGGTGCCACCCCAGCACTGGCACTGTGTTCATAGAGGAGTGGGATCGAGATGCTGCACTCCACCAACTGATGCGCTTGACCTGAGCAATTGCCGCAAGCATGAGGAATCCAGGTGGAAGCGTGCAATATAGCCAGTGAGGAGGGGGTCTACTAAAGAGAACTGTGTTTATGCAAAAGGCGGCGGGGAGACGGGGGCACCGGGAAGAAGGGCAACGAGCAGAAAATGAAAAATAAAGAGCAACGGAACCCTGCCTGACCCTAAAATGGAGGCCGGCTCTCTGCCGAACGAACTGAACGAAGGGAAGCAATGTTTCTGTTGTCCCTGCCTCACTGGTTCTGAAGGCAACGCAAAAGTGAAATAACGGCAGCTTGGTTACACAAGCATTGACAATGCTCAGAGGTGGGCCCTCAGCTCAAACAAATAGCTCCCTGGGGGAAGGTCATCACTGCATACCTGGCCCTCCTTTTCGATGAACGGAGGCACTCCTACACAGCCAGCAATTGGTGACAGAGGAGCCCTGAGAGGGTGGGGCTTAATCGATCCCCATGGCTGACCATATCAGCGTAGACGCTGGGGAGCCACCTGGCCAGCACCTATGCCACCAAAGAAGGGGTCAAATAAAGTCTCAAACGTTTTTATGCCCTCAGAGAAAAATCAACCCCCAGATCAGGGTGAAGCCTCTGACACCATTGCCCTCACATAGGAGGACTTGATGACATCATTGAGAGAATTCAAAACAGAAATTAACAAGGATATCAAGGCTTCCCTTGAGCAACTTAAAATAGACCTGAAAGCCCACATGTCAACAGTCCAGAAAGATGTGAACTCAGTGGGCACGAGAGTTATGGATCTTGAAGCTCAGACCAAGGACCTGGACAAGCGAGCTATGGACACACAGGAAAAGATTAAAGCTCTCCAGAGTCAACTGCACCTAGCCCTATTGAAGTCAGAGGACTTAGAAAATAGATCAAGCAGGCACAACATATGAATCCGGGACCTGGAGGAAGGGGCAGAGGGACCGGACTAGAAGGCTTTCTTTGAGGGACTTTTTCGGGGATTCTAAGCCCGCGGCACGTCAAAATCAAGCTAGAACGAGTGCATCGTGTGGGGGGGCCAGACGTCTGGAGATCTGGAGGTAATTGGTTTTCGGCAGTAATTGTGGACCAGCACTTTAGTAGTTCAAGTCATACCTATCAAATAACACTCAAAAGAGGAAGCTTTGTCCTTTCTTCCGTCATTTTGCTTTTGTGACCTGCAGTATCTTCCATGGAGCAGCCTTATTTATGTTCTTATATGCTTAATGGCATGGTTTGTGAATGTCATCATCCGCTCAAACATTGGCCAATAGATATTTTAACTGGCTGTGCTTCAACAGATCAAAAACAGAGGGAAGCCTCTAGGCTTTGATGGACCTTTTGGGGGTCCTGCTTAATGCCTCAATCATGGACTTCCCATCTCGACACCTTAAATCTTGGTCTGAAACACAAGGGTCCTTTTTGAATTAGAGCAGTCATTTAGCCTGCACTATGTATTTTCACTATATTTGGGCCTCCTTAGCATCCTCCTGCTACTAATGACACATTACAAAAATGTTCTTGACCTTGCAGTGACCGGTTCGCACATTAACCTCTGCAATGTTGTTGATAGGGGACTCATTGCCAAAGTAGTTGTCAAGTTCTAAAGAGGCCGAAACTTTGCTGATTGCCTCATTCTCTGTTTAAAAATATGTAATCACATCCTGCCTCCAGGTCTTTACACTGGCTCCTGAAAGAGCAGACGACGTTCAAAACTGTGCTTGTACTCAGAGCTGTGCGGCGCAACATGCATGATCACCTGTTAGCCTATGTCCTATTACTCTCTCAGAATCCCACTAAAAAGATTTGCTGATTTCAATCAGAATTAGCGGTTCCCAGCATAAATATTAGCTTAGACAGTAAACACAATGTTTACATCTTTTGACTTCCTCAAGTGGGAGTACTTGATGGATATTTCTTCTCCCTGTCTAGTTGTTTATCTGCTTGCAATTCTAAAGCAGGTGCTTAATTTATGATGTATATGTTGTATAACATGTTTGCTCCTTGACTTATCAGACCTGTATGTCAGACGAGTCCTCTTCGACCAGCATATTAATCTCAATTTGTCTTACCTTTAACTCCGAAAGAGATGATATAACTAAGAGTTGTTTTCTTTGCCAAGAAATTGGATTATTTATAACGACGGAAACGTGATAAAGCTAATATTCTATAACATGTTAACTAATGATTAATGAGGACTTGTATTGGGTCTTGAAGTCCCTTCTGTAATTTGGCATTTAAATTCAAATGGGCACTTTAACTTTATATTTGTTAGTATCAAACCTAGACTTTTCTGAACTCTGACTACCCTCATCCTACATATTTCTCAGATTGTGACCACCATGGTTGCTATCAAAAAAAGAATTTGAGAATATCTCAATCTTACATTAGTTGACATTGTGGTAGAATGTTTCAGAATTGTTTTCTCTACCTTAAAGCTCTGCAGGCTGAACATCTAGCTCATGCGCTAGGGACTCAGAAATACATTATTCACCTTTATAAATTTGGTGCCCAAAATCTGCCATTGCAATGAAGATGTGTCATCATTCCCACTAAAAGGTATTGGCTGACCGCTTTAGTTTTACAATCATTGGTATGCTGTTACACACAATATTTCTTATTATTATTTAAATGAATTTTGAGCAGCAATGCTTCAGGATGTATGGTTTATCCTCAGTTCTCTCAAACATGTTTTCTAAATGTGTATAGCCAAAATTAATTTGCAACAAACTTCTAAATCTAAAGCAAACCACATAATGGAAATATTTAATACATCGAAAAGGGGACATAAATTAGAAACAGGAAAAGGTAATCGTTTTTTTTTATTGCTAGTTTACCAAAACACTAGTCCTCAAAATGACAATAGAACTGTACAATATAGACACTGATGTTATTCCAATCTTTCTATGCCACAAAAAGCTCATCGACTAGTGTTGTTTGGTGAGAAGTTAGTGTCTGTGTGTGTGAGATGGAAGTGTCTAATAGGGTATGCTCTGTAGGAGAAAACATCCATGTCCTACAGGCAAAATTACTGATGTTGATTACCACTACAATTTACTAAGAATTGGGCTCACAACAGGCAGAATTTGCTTAATTCTGAATGGTTTGTGAGTTTCTTTATTTCATGCATGTCTTTATTTGTAGATTAATTTTACTTGAAGCTTTTGTAGAGTTAAAATCCATTGTATCTTCAATTGGTTTGTATATCTTTAAAGAATGGTATGGAGTGTTGTGTAAGCTCTCTGAGAAGGATGGAATTTGCATATTTCCGTTATCGTTATTGTTGAGTCCTTTATCGCCTTTATGAGCACCTAAAGAATGTTTTATTTTTGTTTTCCACTTACTGATCCAAAATCCACAATTGTTAATGAGATTGGATGACCTGGTGCCCTGGCAATATAGGCAAACTTATTGTGCACCATATTTCCATGTTCCTTGTGTCCTTTACTTGTATACTTCTTTTAAGGTTCTAATACTCTTGGCTTGTAACATTTGTCATGTGACGAACCTGGTGATGAAGGAAAGTGCCAAGCATATCAAAGGCCTGTACTTTCTAACCGTAATTCATGTCCAGGATTCTCTAACCTCATGAATCCTATGTAGTTGTGAGTTCACAGGATGTCCTGGGGTTGGTGATATTTTTCAGCTGTTATAAAGAAAGCTAGAGATCATTATCACGACTGATAATTTCCTCCAGTTTATACTAGTCAAGAGGTCCTGTTCATGAGGAGGATGTAAGAGTGGTAGAAAGCGATAAAGGCTTGACCTTACTAAGGGGTTCTCCATAAAGCTGCCCCCTCTGTTTTTCCCATAAATTTTAGCAGGGTTTATTGGCCATACGTTGATGTTTTTATCCTGTTGTTGATTGTCTGTGAACACTGCTATTTGTTCATTCACATGTGTTTACATAGACAGTCTTAATATATAAGCCACTTACATTTTACCACTGTGTATTACTTTTATGACACCCTTTTACCTAATCAATTGAATATGGTAATGGTAAGAATCAGAAGAAAGTAAAATAATGTTTGGGGATCTGTATATAAAAAAATGTGTTCAGAGCATGTTTTGCTGTAGATACACATTCTCTGCATACACCTGCCATGTAATGTTGGGGTCAGACTTCTACAAGTTTTTTTCTTCAAAGAAGTCTTTTGAGTCATGAGGGATATAGTGACCCGTCCTGTAGCTTGTAATGTGCACGGGCACCGCCTCCATGTTTGATAGTTTCTTTCCCACAATCTGGCTCGGATATGTGTGCGTGCGAGGAATCCTAAATGTTACATCCCAAAGCATTACCTTAATAACACACTTAAAGGTGAATGAATCAGAGACGGTGTTAAACTTCAGTTTCAGAAGGCAATGTGTCCCCGAGATAAGGCACCTACCATCACATAAAAATACAGTCAGTTAGGTAGAACAGACACAACAATTGAGTTCTAGGGCAAAAGGAAATTTAAAGAATTATTACAAAATTCAAAAGTGTGTTACAGAAATCATAACTTCAAATGCATAAGGCTATTGAAATGAAGGCTCTCAGCAAATAGAGTAATGCAGAATAAAGCGCAAAATTGGAATAATTCTAAGGCCCAAGTGAGCAGCAAAATTAGAAAGAAATGGACGGCATCCCTATAGTAGCATACAGGAAAGCTCTGGATCACCGCAAAAACTAGGGTTTAATTACGTTTTCTGCATAGGAAATTATCAGTTTCTGCAAAATCATCAAGGTTGAGCAAAATAATTACATTCTCATCAAATCAGGGCACATTTCTATGAAACGTCGCATTGCATTCGCATCAAAACACCATCCCACTAGGTGAATATTGATTCTTCCCATTCTACGCTAATAGCATCCGGAGATTGCAGGAGAAACTAGTTACAACAACAACAGCAAACTATTGTAAATGTATGACGTACTGTGAGCTAGCAGAAGGGCCTTGGGAAAAGCAGCATATCTGTGGAAAATGTTTGAGAACAGCAAGAACGACGTTAATTTTAAATAAACAAACATGACTGCTTTACTGTATGCTGCAGAAATGCTGAACGTTAAAAATGCAGGAGGAAACATCCATTTTGAACACGGTGGCATTTCGACCTAAAGTGAGGTCTATTTAACTTCTACACAGCATACAAAACTAGTTTCAAGCGTAATAGCATCATGTCAGTGTGCACATGTATGCTGAAGAGTAAATCCAAGTTCTGCACATTGTTAATAATACACAAAAGTATAAACTGCACAAAATTGTCAACATATGCACTGCTGGGGCTCCAAGTCTGAGGAGTTTCTTTACTTCCGTTCAGGTCCAGCTGGTCTGTTCCTCGACTTGGATATATTCATATATCTGTAAAATAACCTCCATTGCCTTCTTCTCAACTGTTGCCTTCTGGAGACCAATCCGCATCAACTTCATGCCCAGTGGGACCTCAGGCCTCACCAGGGTCTCATGTTCCTCTGCTCTCCTCAAACTTTGGCATCCTTTTTAGTGGATAACGTACACAGGGTGATGGAACAGATGCTGTTTCAAAACTGTACACATTGTCTCTCGAAGTTCCTCTGAACCAACCACCACTAGGTGTGTAACCTTTATTAATCTCCCAAGCATGATAAAACTGTATGAGGCATGCCAACCTTTCATTTGAAAAAGAATCTTTGATTTCAAAGGAGGAGACTTTGAGCACACCACAAGCTGTAGAAGCAGGCTTCCGATGACACCCCCAACATCTGTGTGGAGCAGCACTCCCCTGATGTTGAGGAAGGCAAAGAGGCTGACCTATGGGGTCTTCTTCTCCACGGCCCATGAACTAGTTAACAGTCCATCTTCGGTCGGATGTCAAGCTCTTAAACAAAGACTCAGTCTTCTGGGGCCCCACTGGTCCTGGCACCTGTTGCCGCCAACCGAAATCTTTAGAGCTGACGCTGACCCAGTCCACAGGCACTATCATGTCGAGCCCAAAAGCAATTCAGAGGCTGAAGATCCTCTCGATGCCGGTGATGAGGCCAGCCTCCACTTCAAAGCAGTCATCAGTGTTGAAGATATCATTGCCCTCCAAAACACCCCCAGTGCTTAAGCCATCGGCATAGAAGCCACCATCAGATCCAAGTCCCGCATTGGCTCCCAAGCCATCGGTGCTGAAGATGCCCTTGGTACAGGGCTCCAACTACTCAAAGCAGCCTGTCCTTGAGTGCTTTAATAAGGAATGGGACACAAGACAAAACATCTCTTTATTTATCCCCACACCTGCAAGATCTCCAAAAGACTGCCTCAATTGCCGGAAGACACTTTTCTTGCAAACAAAGGTCCATCTTTGAGGAGGAACTTGCTTTGGAGCCTCCCCAGGTGCCAAACTCAAGAAGCGTTAGGACAGGGGCGTAGCCCTATCCCATTTGTGCCTTCTCCACCAGCACCTCCTTTTCCACTAACTCACACTTCACCACTTAGAGGGGCTCTCCTCAATTCTTGCACAGACAGGAAAGTCCCCTTTAGCTGGGTGATGAAGCACCGTTTGACCCAGTGCCCACTAATAGCCACCACCTATTGGCGAATGACGATGAGATGAGTGATGTCATAAAACACATGCCTGCCGAGTTTAAGCAGCGGTGGGGAGTTTCTGGCAGAGGGTAGAATCATCTCAAGTGCCACCATTAGTTGTGCCACTGATTCTGTGGATACCACAGCTAGGGGTGACAATACTACTGTCTTAATCCAGGGACACATCTGGCTCCTCATTTTGGGTTTTAAGCCTGAAGTTCAACAGCATTTGCTCAATCTGCCCTTTGATGTGTAACCTCTTTTCGGGCTCCAGATTGACCAAATGCTAGAGAAAATTAAACAAGACCCTGACACACCAAAACCCTGGGTGCCGTTCAGGCTTCTTCCCGTAGAGGCTCCTTTTGGAGTCATAAATGCAGGGCTGATTTGAAAACCATCTCTCACAAGATTCCCAATTTCTATCAGAGGCAGAAGCAGGCCTACCAGACGTACACATCTCAAGGCTACAGCAGGGGTGCCTACAGGGGCAATAATACCAGAGGTAGGGGCAAAGGGGGCTCTGGCTAGGGGAACTCTGCTACCAAGCATTGACTCCCTCCACCTCCCCACAGTCACACAACACCTGTTGAAGGTTGGAGGGGGGACGGGCTCCAGTATTTCCTCCCACACTGGCAGAAAAGCCCATTTGACACATGGGTCTTAGCAGTGGGTTACCACAGCTACTGCCTAGAACTTCTCACATCCCATCCCAACATCCCACCCCACAAACACAGCCTCATCAGAGAGCCATTCAGTCTCATGGAGGAAGAGGTCCAACTACCACCCTTTCAAAAAGGGGCTGTAGTACCAGTCCCCTCCCATCACCAAGGCAAACTGGTTTACTCCCTCTGCTTCCTCATCCCCAAGAAAGACTGTTCCCTGAAGCAGATCCTGGACCCTCAACCATTACATCCTTTTCAAACACTGTCACATGGTAGCCTCTCAGGATGTCATCTCTCTGCTGCAACAAGGCTTCATGAAAGTGTTGATATCTGTGTTTCATGGTAACAAGCTATCCTTATCAGTTCAAGGTGACCATTCGGTGTGTCCAGTCAACCAAGGCTCTTCACCAAATGTCTGGCAGTGGTCACTGCACATGTACGGTTGGGAGGCATCCACATCTTCCTCTGCCTGGACGATTGACTAATCAAGAGTGGAAGCAATCTCCACTGCTTAACTCACTCTCAGGCCACCATCTCTCTCCTCCTTAGCCTTGTGTTCACCATCAACGCCACCAAGTCAAATTTGTTACCCCTACTGATACAACCCTTGATGGGATCAACACTAAACTCAGTCATAGATGAGGACTATCCCAGCCAGCAAAGAGTCTCAACTTTTCAACATCAAGTGCCTCTTTTTCAGGCAAATCTTTTCCTTGCATTGAGAACAGTTATGCGCTTCCTCAGCATGATACCCTCATGCATTGTTATAGTGCCCTTCGCCCAGCTACATATGCTCCCATTCAAACAGTGCCTCTGTGCACAGTGGAGTGTCTGTCTGAGGATCTTGTATTGGTAAAGGCCAATGTACATCGCTCTCTGCAGTGGTGGAACACCATCAACTTGTTGCAGGGCAGGTCGTTTCTATAAACCCTGTCAGTAATTCACCATTACCAAGGAAACCTCCGAAGCCGGTTGGGGAGCACATCTTTGTGTCAAGACAGTGCATGGAGTGTGGGCCCCACATCAACAGATGCATCACTTAAGTACCTTGAATTTCTAGCAATCCATCTCGCCCTCAAAGCCTTCATTCCACTCGTTCGGGGCAAAGTGGTACCAGTCAAGACTGAAAATATGACCTCTATGTACTACCTACAAAAGAAAGGCAGCACTAATTCTCGATCTATATCCTTGCCAGCTCAGGCCGTTTGTCATTGAGCACTCCACCACCACATTCACCTGATGACTGAGTACCTTCCAGGGTTGGAAAATGTGAACGGGACCCGTCCACAAGTGAAAACCTTGCCCAAAAATCCTCCACAGCTACTTCCACCGCGGGGTCACCTACCTCTGAAAATGCAAAATGCCCAAGGTTCTACTCCAAGTACTCACAGTCCCAGTGCAATGCACTGGTCAGGGATATTTGCTTATGTTTTTCCCACCTCTCCCACTCCTATTTGTAGTGTCGAAGATGCGGAAAACATCTCAGACTCTCATCCTGTTAGCCCCTACCTGAGCCAAATAACCCTGGCATTCAGCACTCCCTGAAATGCCCATCAGTCCCCACAAGAAGCTCCTCAACATGCTGGACTTTCTCACCAAGAACCAAGATCAGATCAGGCATCAAGAATCCAAGCAATTCAATCTAGTGATCTGGCACCTGAGGTCCTAGAGTATGGCTAACTACTTCACAAGACATCTTGTGTGAGTACCGTAGGTGTCAGCCTGCTGATCCCTCGGGATCTGTTCGCTGCACAAAAAGGGGCCACCTCCCAATCACCTCAATTCTGCTTGCTTTTTAAGTTCAGAATATCGAGATGATTAAGCAGGGAAAGACAAGGATGGGAACAGCAGGGAAGGAGACCAAGCAGCAAATAACATTAATGATAGTTTATCTCAGAGTTACATATATTCATCATTTCACACTATGCAAATACCTGTAAAACAATATAACTATCATCAGTGACATCTGTAGATCGGGGGGCGTGGCTTGGCAAGCCACGATGGCGGCTGTGTCCTGCTGAGGCTCCGCGATCGGGCTAGCATCTTGCCCATTTCCAATGATCGCTGGGAGCCTCAGCCTACCAACTACTACCCCATAGAGGCTTACCTACAGTGGGGCATCCTCTAGTTGCGTCGTGGGAGCTGCGGATGGCCGTTGGACACTGACCCGTCCCTCTTCGAGCCTGGAGCCGAGTGCCGAGCGCCCAAGATGGCGGGCACGGCTCCTTCTGCTCGCTGACGACACTGCTGGACTCCTGTCCCCGGGGGGCGACCCCTCGCCGAGGCGGACTGCTGACGGCGCTGATGCCCCGGTGAGGAGTGCAGCGACCGGATCGCGGACTTTCGGTCCGGAGCTGATGACTTGCGGAGGCAGCCCGGCGCACAAAATGGCGGCCGCCTTGCTGAAGTAGCGCTATACCGGCGCTTCTCCACGTCCAGAAGCCTGATCCCGGTGCTGTCCAGATCACCGCCGCGGACCGGAGGACACCAGCGGAGGTGCCGCCTGTGTGGCGCTGGACCCTTCGGGCAACCACGATCCCTCCTGGAGGCGATAGGTGTCGGCCCTCCCCCCCCCCCTCCTCCTCCCGTGTACCGGCGGCCCCCCTACCCCCTCTGGGGCTCGCCGAGGAGTAGCGGACTGCACCGGCCCCTGCTCCCGGAGGAGGTAGAATAGATGCATTTCAGGAGTGAGGTGGTGACCCGTTGAACGCAAGGTGCACAGGGGCCTGGGGGTCCCCTACCCGTCTTTGACAGCACTCATGGGGAAGACTAATTCCTCGAAAGGGACGACTGTCCCCGAGACGGCCCCCGAGAGGATGCCACAGACGAGAACATGGACGCAAGCCCACGCGTCGCAACCCGACCCTACACTGTCGGCAAAGTTGGACCAGGTGTTGGCGGCAATCGAATTATCCCGCCTTTCGATGGAGGAAAGATTAGGCGCCCTGACAACGGACATCAGCCTAATCCGTGACGACCATCGGAAGCTGGCGGACAGAGTAAAGGAGGGAGAACGAATCGTGTCCGAGCTGCAACCTACGATGAAAACACAGGACGCGGAACTGAAGGAGATCCTACACCGCGTGGCGGCCCTCGAGGAACGCACAGTGGACTTGGAAGGGCGCTCCAGAAGATGTAACATCCGCGTCCTCGGTCTGCCGGAAGGGATTGAGAACTCGGACCCTCTGACGTACATGGAATCCTGGACCAAGTCGTTCACACCGGAGGCGGACAGGTCGCCATACTTCTCCATTGAAAGAGCCCACAGGGTCCCGGCCCGGGCACCCAAGCCGGGCCTTCCTCCGCGACCCATGTTGGCTAAATTCCTGCACTTCCGAGACCGTGATGCGGTGCTCCATGCGGCCCGGACTGCGGGCCCCCTACAAGTGGAGGACCAACATGTAATGGTGTTCCCGGACTATGCACGAGAAGTCCAGCACCAGCGCTCCACCTACCTAGACGTCAAGAGACGCCTCCGTGCAAATGATCTTCAATACTCCCTGCTGTTCCCGGCCCGCCTGAAGGTCCTGCACAAAGGGAAAGCCCTCTTCTTCAACACGGCGGAGGAAGCGCAGGATTGGACTGAGTTTCACTGCCCAATAATCCCTAACCCTGGTCCCCAGAGAGCACGCAACAACAACTTCAGACGATCCAGACGACGAGGTGCGAGCCGTGCTCGATCAGGCCGCCCCAGGGGCCAGGGGTCACCCCCCACGGGCTCACCCGACCTCACACAAATCATGCAGGAGCGACGAGAGGCCTTAAAAGCGGTGTCCGGACTGCACACGTCGCCCGCGGCGTCGGATCTGGAGGGTCAACCACACCTGTTCACCCCTGAGAAGGACCGGGACAGTGATGGGACACTGTCGGGGATCGGACCGATCTCCTCCCCCCTGGTTGCGGGGCACACCTTGGACGCTACCCTGGCCAGCCAACCTGGCGCCTCTTCATGATGAAAGGACTACCCACTGTTATATCCTTCTCATGGTGACCTATGGTGCTGCGCGACGTCTAGGAGCCTAGACTGTTTTGTCATATGCATGTAAGTGCTAGCGAGCGATAGACGCTTCTCCTGCAAGAGCCCGACCCGCGCACAGGCCCAGCAGCGACACACGCTGCCGCCCCCGCAGATATTTGTTGTATTTCTCCCCTAGTGGGACACTAGTTTGGATATGTCACCTCCGGTGAGATATCCCCTGTATTGGGACTGTTTCCCATCTACGGTTCTGTTTGTTGTTAATCCCCTTAGTCCCTCCCCTATGACTGTGGAAGCTTGGCGCATAGGAGCACACGTGGCACATACACACTGGCGGCCGCCGGGGGCTGCAGGGGGCTCCTTCTCCCACTCACGGCATCCTACGAATGGCAGTCTCAAGCTCAGACATTAATGTCCTTACACTGAACGTACGAGGCCTACACACGCCCAGCAAACGCTACTCTGTTTACTCATATATTAGGCGCATGTCAGCCAATATTGCGTTTCTCCAGGAGACACACATTAACGCTACCGAACTCACCCGCTTGCAGGTCAAGTGGCGAGGGATCCTCTGTGCCACACACTATTCGGCGTTTGCGCGCGGCGCGTTAATTTGGGTCAGGCCTGGCACTCCCTTCCGGGAGCTTCGACGGGTGGTAGATAGAGAGGGCAGGTATGCGCTTTTAGAAGGGATACTTGATGGCCAAGGCATACTCCTTGGCAGCATATACGCCCTCAACACAGATCAGGACAAATTCTGGGACCACCTCACGGGCGTTTTGGCCCAGTTCACTACAGTTCCGTGGGTGCTGGGAGGTGACTTTAATTGCTCATTGGATCCCACCCTGGATCGCTCGCATCCTCCCCCCACACACTCCCCGGCCCCCCGGCAGGCAGACCTCTTCAAGGCATGGACTATGCACTGGGCACTCACCGACGCATGGCGACACCTACACCCACTGGCTCGCGTCTACTCTTTCCACTCGATTCCACATAACCTCAGGGTCCGCCTGGACCGTTTCCTCTGCTCTGCACCAATCCTCCCAAAGATCACATCTACAGATTACTTGGGCCGGATCCTCTCGGATCATGACGCCCACATCGTTCGGCTGAGCTGGCGCCCCACGCACCCGCCAGTCCCCACCTGGCGCCTCCCTAGAGACTGCCTCTCAGACCCAGTATTCAGAGACGCACACAAACCCAGCATCCAAGACTACTTTACACACAACACAGACACTGCATCTTCGGTACTGGTGGAATGGGACGCTTTTAAAGTGGTGGCACGAGGCGAATGCATCAAACAGGTAGTCGGGGTCCGCCGCACCTTGGAACGGATGCTCCAAACCTCAGAGCAAACTCTGGCCGCACTCACTACACAGCCTGACGACTCGGAGGAGCACGCCATGCTCACGGCCGAGGCTAAGACGGAGTATCAGACCGCCTGCGCTGACCTCCGAAGATACAATTTTAGGACTTATGCCTCCAGGGGACAAAACTGGAGCGCTACTGGCTTGGATGGCGAGGCAGGATACCGAAATCAAGCCGATCACGGATATTATCAATCCGGACGGCGTGCTGGTGCGCTCACAGGCCGAGATCCTCCTAGCGTTCCAGCGAGACTATACGCAAGTGTACGGGACTCCGACCCAATGCTCCCCTTTTTCGGTGGATAGTTTTTTAGACCCACTGACGCTACCCACGATTTCGGATTCGGACAAGCGCACCCTTGACGCCAGGATCAAACCCTCTGACATCACCCAAGCGATTAAGGCCATGTCCCGGAATAAAGCACCGGGACTGGACGGCTTTCCGCTGGAGTACTACTCGACATTCTCTCCCCAGGTGGTCCCCCATTTGTCGCGGGTATTCGGGGCGTCCCTTCATCTAGGGAGGTTACCTCAGTCACTGCGGGAATCCGTGATTGTCACCTTTCCCAAGCCCCACAGAGATCCACTCCACATGGAATCGTACCGCCCCATCACGCTCCTCTCGGCCGACTGTAAAATCCTGGGGAAAATTCTGGCTGATCGTTATGCACAGGTCATACGCCCGCTGGTCCACCCCGACCAATGCGGCTTTGTTCCGGGGAGAAACACCTCCCAGAACCTCCGCCGTGTCTTCCATGTTCAGGATCAGGTGCGTGGCAGATTTCCCCGCGCCGCCTGCCTCATTATGGACCTGGAAAAGGCATTTGACACCCTCACCTGGCCCTATCTCTTCTCGGTCTTGCAACGCCTCAATGTTGGCCCGACGCTCATAGCGTACACACGCCTCTTGTATACCGATCTGACCACGCGAGTCCGTATCGGGAAACGTATATCACCAGCGTTCGAGGTTCGGCGGGGCACGCGACAAGGATGCTCCCTGTCGCCTCTCTTATTCGCATTGGCAGTCGAGCCGCTGGCGGTTCGGCTGCGCCTGGAGGGTGCGGAATGGGGTATCCCACTTGCGGACAGCACGCATTGTGTCTCCATGTATGCGGATGATCTCCTCATATACGTCCGAGACATCGAAACGGACCTGACCCCTATAGGGGTGACACTAGAGGAATTCGCGGATGCCTCGGGACTACAGGTGAACTGGGATTAATCCACAGTCTACCCCTTACACCCGAGCCTACCCCCCCGGGAAGTCGAGCTCGGAACGCATAACCTCTCATGGTCCGCGGACGCCCCCCGCTACCTCGGTGTCCACTTGTACCATTCCCCAGCTGACCTCTTCGCAGGGAATCACCGCAAAGCACTTGCCAATCTGCGCCCGGCTGTCGCCTTCTGGAATAAACTCCCACTGGCCCCAATAGGACGGATAGCACTGGCTAAAATGATAATGCTTCCCCGACTCCTCTACCACTTCACGAATTTACCAGTAGTACCACCCAGGTCTTTTTTCCGCGACGTTGACTCCCTCCTGGGGACCCTTATCTGGGGCAAAGGCCGACACAGGGTCGCCCTGAAAACCCTCCAACTTCCCACGACGTTGGGCGGGCTTGGAGCTCCGTCCTTCGAGTCATATTTCCTTGCAGCACAGCTCCAGTGGCTGTCGTACTGGACGGCGGATCGTTACCCTCAGGAAACTGTCACCTCGACCGGCAGAATCGCGGCCCCAGAACTCACCCGTCTACTACTCCCGGGCACCAAGCCACGGCGCACATACCCCCTCCAAGTGGCGATAGCGCGCCGGTGCATGATGCGGATCCACCGAATGTCCCCCAATAGGCCTCCGTACTCTCCGCTCTTACCACTGATTGGCAGCCCCAGACAGGACTCCTACTTCACGGCCCCGTTCTTCGCCGAATGGTCGCGCTGTGGCATCACAGATCTGGAATCGCTTTTTGAGGAAGGCCAGATAAAAACACTTGATCGCCTGACCGCTGAATACGGGCTCCCCCCGGGCCAATTCCTCAGATATCGACAGCTGATTGATGGATACCGACCCCTTTTTAACCTTCGTACGGGAGAGCCAGACACGCATCCAGTAATACACACTATCCTACGTATGGGGGTGGGACGCCACTTAGTCACCTGGTTGTATAAATCCATCCGTGAACTCTCACACGCTCCCCTGACGGCCTTGCGAGCTACATGGGAGGAGGACATAGGCCGTGCACTACATGACTCTGAGTGGACTAAGGCGCTGGAGGCCCCCAAACGCGTCTCCAGGAACGCCCGCTTCAAGAACATCCAATACTACATCCTGCACAGGGCGTACCTCACCCCAGCGCGCTTACAGAAATTCTATCCCTCCACGTCATTCCTCTGCCCCAGATGCTGCTCCCCTGCTGCAGATTTTCGCCACATGTTCTGGAGCTGCCCTGACCTTCAGCCCTTTTGGCGGGCGGTACACGACACCCTGTCGGAACTGACAGGTCTCACGACATTATCCACCTGGGAGTCTAGTGCACTAGGCATCTTTCATGTCCCTAAGCGAGTCCCAGTGCATAGACGCTTCGTGTCCTTGGCTCTTTTGTTAGCGAACAGATGCATAGCCATGCGCTGGCGATCCCCGGAGGGTCCCCCTATAGCAGCCTGGACGGGGGCGGTCGGTAAATGGGCGGCGGCGGAAGAGGATGCTCTTAGAGAAGAAGAGGCCAGGGGCGCGCGTAAATTTCCTATATCCATGGACTGGGCCATGCTCCTCCACAGCTTCCGGCAGTCCACAAGTGTACGCGATCCACCTACCCCTTCCCCCCCCCTTCCAGCCCGAGAAGACCAATAGCATCTGCCTGGTGTTTCCCCCCCTCCCCCAGAGCAAGCCCCTGATTGACCTCCCACCCTTCTGAAACGCAGGCTGATTAACTCCCTGGGTGTCCAACCCCCCCCCCCCCCCCCCCCCCCCCCGACGCCCACCACCGGTATTCCCCTGTTTTGACCATGCTGGCGCCCACATGCTTCCCTCCCACGGTTTTGTCCCCCCTTGTTCTCTGGTAGCACCGTTCACGGACAGTACAGACCCCGATCCAACGCCCCTGTGACGGGAATTTACGTACCTGTTGTTGTCCACTGTACTCTTGACCATGCAGGTTTACTGTTTCCCAACTTGCAGACATGGTTGCACGATCTGTACAAATTGATTGAGGAACTGTATATTGCACCAGTTGTATAAACCGAAAAACGTTGCACGCATGGCTGAATGTTGATGCCACGTCAGCAGATTATTTCCACTGTATTCACCTACTCTGATGCAACAATAAAACAAATAAAAAAAAAAAAAAAATCAGTGACATCTGTAGATCATAAATGCTTGTAGATAGATATATCAAGGACATGGAAGTGTGTTCCACGTGAGATATATGAATTATGATTGTACATAAGAAAGCTCTTGCCAGGCTGTCCAAGAGAGGAGAACAAAACCTCACTCTATTGGCACCCCCTGTTAATTGGCAATAACAAACAAACAAAGCAAATTAATTCTCCTGTGGCTGAAGCTCTTGATATTCCTCTTACAAAAGCTCATAACCATACTTCATAGTGATCGAATTTCCACAGTTGTAAAAAGCTATTTTATTCCTCATAGCTTATCTGTAAACCCCAGGAAAAGTATTTTTATTTCTCGAAAATTGTTTGTATTGTTCCAAACAAAACACAGCCTCAGAAATGGCACTTTAATTCGAATTCATTACCGTCCTGAACTCTGTTTATTCACACAGTGTGAGCCCCAATTATTTTTTTCCAAAAAGGAACGAAATGAAATACAAATTGTGTTTCTTTAAGCATTGTTCCATAAATGAAAGAAATTAAATACATCTTGAGTTTCAGGACACTCGTCTTTCTTCCACATACCTGTGGTTAAGGCCTTTATGGCCTCCCTCCCCTTGCTACAGTGTGGACTCTCAATGTAGTCCTCACCAGACTGATGGGGTACCTTGTTGAATCTCCCCAAACTAGCCCTGTCTAGTACCTCTCATAGAAATTGGCTTTTCTGGCTGAAATTACTCCTCTAAGATGCATTTGTGAATTGCAAGCACTCACATTACAGGAAGCCCCATTCAAGTGCATAATGACAGGGTAGTAATGAGGACCAATCCTAAGTTTCTGCCCAAGGTGGTATCCACTTTCTGCCTTAACCAGACAGTTGAACTTCCAATCTTTTTCCCCAACCAGACTTGGCAGTAGAGAGAGCACTACACAATCTAGATATTAAACTCTCACCATTTATTACATTGACAGGACTAAACCTTTCCGCAGGTCATTGCACCAACTCTTTGTGGCTTTTGCAAAGGTCAGCCTATATCTAAAGCTGGTATCGCTAAATGGATAGTTGAATGCATTCAGACCTGCTACCATAAAGCCAAAAGAGCCATCCATGTTATCCAAGAAGGCTGCAACTATGGCCTTCCTAAGGAACGTTCTCCTAGCTGACATATGTAAAGCAGCCACCTGGTCAACCCCACACATTTTCACCAAATGATATTGCATGGATGTCCTCCCTAGGCCATAGCCTATGGAAATCTGCATCATTCACATGCTAGCCACCGCTTGTAGTAGGGTACTGTTTTACTGTCCATGCAGAGCATGCCTATCGATAGCAACACATGCTATGAATGGAAAATGTTACTTACCTTGTTAGCATCTGTTCATAGCCTGTAGTCTCACATGCACCCACCCTTCTCTCCAGAAGTGTGTGGATCTGATCACAGATCTCTTCTCTAACTACTTAAGCTCCTTTCACAATACACATGTTCAGCACACTCTTTCTACTCACCACTCTATGATATTCAGACCGCTGTGCAAAAATCAGTCTAACGTGGAGTGGGTGACTATGCACATTGCCAGTTAAGGGAGAAGTCACTATTTACCTAGTGACTCAAAAGACTTCTTTGAACAAAAACAACTTGCAAACATTCAATCCCAACACTAGATAACAGAAGTATGTAGAGCACAGCACTACATGCTACAAACAGATGCTAACAAGGTAAATAAAGTTTTCCTTTTCTTCTGTAATGCATACCTGATAGTCTCATGCATGAAGGGTTTTGTACACCTGAGATAGTTGTAAAAACGAGCTGATTGATGTACAAACCCATTTTGTGATTTAAAACACCTCAGTTCTCAAAATCATGTGGTTTGCAACCACAAATGAAATTGTTCTATTTACTAAACCAATTTTGTGAGTTGGAAAAGTCTTTCCACTTTGCAAAATGGGTTCTTGGCCCATTCTGACTCACATTTTGGAGGGGCTGTGAAAAAGGCATCGCCTCCTAACTGTGAGTCGCAATGGAATATGTCAAAACCCCTTCCATAGGGCCACAGTCAAGCTGAGGTTAATGGGCCCAACTGTGGGGATTGAGGCCTTTTACCCGTGATGGTCTGGGACCTGAACTACTGTCGGTCCAGAGTAACTTGGCCAAGTACTACCTCTTCAACATTTGACTCTTAGTGGTAGACTTTATCAAGCAGTCTAAAGCTCTTCAGAGGGAGGCAGGCAGAAGGAACGTGTAAGCTTATAACTCAAAATACCCACAGTGGCCACAATAAGTCGATTGACAAGTCCAATACTTTCTATGGGTTATAAAGCAATATTTCTTTTACATGCAAACTAAATAAACCACAGAGCCGTCTCTCAAGGTTAGCGCCCTAGTCCACCCCTGCGAGTCCTCTCCAGTGCTAAACACCGCATCCCTAGTTCATTCTGGGTGGTGACCCCAGGTGCAGTCCCCGTGAGCAGAGTGCATCAAAGTCTTGCTTTGGCCTCAAAAGTTCAGCTCCCCGGGAGATAAATAGCTGAGCTCATACAAGTGTCAATAGGGACACCCTACTCTAGTCTTACACAACCACGGCCTTCAGACAGGCTTCTTGTTGGTAAGGTGGTGAAGCAGTTGCAGTGCTGTAGGGCAACTTCTGGTCTGGGTCCTAAGTCCCTCTGCCGGTTGCGGGGACTCATCCGGCATGGCAGCACCCCCAACGGTCCTAGTGCTCCCAGCCAGCTTCTGGGCCACGGCCACTGGTGACAATCCCAGTGAGGTGGATCGTCCAGTTAACTGTCCTCTTCCTAGTATACTGGGGTCACAGACATAGGCGACATCCCCAATGAGATCAGTGACATCAGTTAATGGTCTGCAACTTCACTGCAGCCACAACTGGGGTGACAGACTTCCCCCATAGAGAAGACGGCTCTCTAGCAATACTGGACCAAGTGCCTCCTACTCTGCTCATCTGGGTCTACTCCAGTATGCCTGCTGGGCCCCGCTCCCCCTAGGCTCTCTCCTCCTCTTACAGGGCACACTAATCTTGACAAGCAGGCAGAAAGCAAATGCTTCAGGCACAGAACAAGTGTTTTTGGCTTTGTGGTAGGTGGCCCCTCACCCTGCTTGAAGACTGAGAGATCTTGGTTCTCAATGCTGGGTGATGCAGCTCGAAGTCTTGATGACTTTCTTTCTCATGATGAAAAGGGCTGTTCAACAAAGTCTGTGACTCCGGCTCCCACCTTTATAGTCCAAATCCAGACATGTGCGATTTAGTGTACATGGTTTGAAATTCAGGTTGTGGGGATCAGCACCTTTAAAAAGCTCCTCTGCATTGTCCTTTGTCAAAGGGACAGTTTGTCACAGCATGAGTGGCTCCAATTTGATTGACCCTCAACACAGACTAAAGGGGATGACACCTGTCTATCGGCCTTCACTGAAATATGTCCCTAAAGGTTCAAAGGCCTAAGCATTCCTTTCTATCAAGATTCCTTGGTCCACAGTGCCAATGCTATCATTCCTTGATACCAAGATCATGCTCAAGTGACCGGTAACTCTTCTTGGAATGAAAGAGACCTTTGTTGTGCACAGAGGATGCTCTGATGCTCTCTTCTCCAGTGTGTGTGTGTGTGTGTTTTCACTCTAGTCCTCAGAAATACCAGCAATACACTTCTGCTATTTGGGGGCTGCAGTCCTCACCACCACAAGCCTGTACCATACACAGGCACACACATGTATCCCGTGACGCATTACTATGAAACGGACTTAGGTCATGATGCGCACACATGATCAGTGTTCGCCCATGACCAAAAATCATTACCTGAGATCCAGATACCCAAGCAGCTGTGGCAGTCAGGACAGGGGTACACATCTGTCTCCATTCACGGGACTTTTCTGTTCCAAGTGTGTGTGTGTGTGTGCATATTTATTTATATATATTTTCCCCACTTCTGCTTTGACTAGAAAGTTAGGTACCAACACTACTTGAATCTTTTCTTCTTCAAAATTTATTGCAAAAGAGCTTGATACGTTTCTGCAGTTCCTACTGTCTTGCTTATATTATATAGACAGCATTTTGGTTTACATTTAAACCACTGCGTGTTACATACACAGTGGCATAGGCATAGAAGAGATACTAATGTCTCCAAAATCCATGTTAATATAAAGTGCTCTGTGCATTCTAAATAAGTGAATACAAATATTAAATGATGCACATATATCACGAACAGTGTATACAGTAAATAATGCTCAGATTTTGAGATTCTCGTTATAGACCTCATTGGTGAAAAGGGCTCTTTCCCATTTAACTGTTACCTAAATTCGTTCCCATGTGATGAGTTCTAAATAGCGCGTCATGTTCACAGTGTCTCTTTCCCAAGTGGGTTACGAATACATCGCATGTACATTGAACAAGACCAGAAATAACAATAGACTGTCGATGTAGCTACAGGGAAAAAAATATTATTTCATGATACAAATGATCAAAACTATTCAGTGTCACAAGTGGGTCTTTGGATAGTTCAACTTATCCTTGGACTGTCACATTGATTACCAATTAATTATTGATAACAGTATAAGTAAAGTACAATGCACTTCTCATACATTGTACTAGTACCATCACATATCGGCATCTGAACCTTAATTATGTTAGAAATCTTTCAAACTTCATCCTGATACGACCTTAGTTGTACAGCTCATAAGCAGTGATTAACAAACAACAAAAAACAAAATAATCTGTACGAGACAATTAGTTATGGATTCCTCACCTTAGAATTACCGCCAGGCACCAGACTGGATCCAGAGAACTATTTCTTCAGTAGTGGGCGTCGACTCCGCATTCGTCGTGGTCGATGGAATGACGTTGCGGTATCTACTTAGACGCCGCACCTGCACGCTGACATCAGTTCTTTCTTTTTCCTCGCCAGCCAGCGCATATCCGGAGAGAGCGGTACGTCAAGTCACTTTCTGACTCTTTTTGCGACTTTTTGTCGTTATCTTTTTGAGTCATTCGACTCCTTGTGCACGTAGGGATGTCCCGTCCTCAAACCGGCTTCAAGGCTTGCGACTCCTGTCGCAAATTGATGTCGGTAACGGACCCGCACCTCGTGTGCCTTCGGTGTTTGGAGCGCAACCACGACCCGAAGTCGTGCTCCGACTGCCGGGCCATGAACCTGAAGTCTTTACAGGAGCGGTCCCAAAAGCTTCTCGAGGCCTCGCAGTCTGCTCCACGCCGTTCGATGTCCCGGTCTAAAGGTAGGTCGCGGGACCGGTCGTGGAGCCATCACCACCACTCCTCTTTGAAGTTTTCATCTTCGGGTAAGTCGAAGCACACGAAGAAGGTAAAGATGCATCATCACTCTTTGCGTTCACCCCGTCCATCGGCCGACGGGAAGCGGAAGGTAGTAGTCCTGCTCCACCCGCGGAGCCCGTTGGGTCAACTCCGGCCTTCCCGGGAGCTGGAGCGACCCCTGTCCAACTTCGTAGCTTTTATTAAGCCCTCCTTTCCAACTCTGGGCAGCCTAACTCCGCCGGCGTGCCTTCAGGCCCCGCGAACTTGGCTGGGGGCTCTAGGCCTTCGATGCCGGTCGACCTCGTGACACCTCTTCCTGCGCCAAATCCAGTGGCGACACCTCCGCCCACTCCGACGCTGGTTGTGTCCCCAGCCAACATCGACTCTATCCTCCCCCTCAATTTGTACCGAAGCTCTCCCCTGGTGTTCCCTATCGCCCTGAGTGGCTACCAGAGGAATGTGAGGAGGACTCGGAGGGGTCTGTGGACCCTTTGGCAGACCAGTTGGAGGAACTGGACTGGACAAAAGAGTTGGGTGAGGCCAGTGGTCTGGATAGCTCCCCAGACCTTGGCATGCTTTCTCCCCTTACCGTGGCTGTGGAGGAGGGTGCATCTTACGTGGTTGTATTGCGTAGGGCTGCTGAGGCCTTAAACCTTGAGCTTCCTATGGTGGCGGTCAGGACTAACTTCCTGACCGTGGTGCTTCAACCGGCAGCGGCCTCTTCAGAGCCCCAGCTGCCGTTCAATAAGGCCCTTACAGACATCCTTTTGGGCTCTTAGTTATGGCTCTCTTGGCCAGGGGAGCCATCGAGCGAGTTCCTACCCCAGAAGTAGGTTGTGGTTGTTATTCCCACTACTTTCTGGTGCCCAAGAAAGACAAGGGCCTGCATCCTATCTTGGATCTCAGGAACATCAACCGCTTCCTCCGGAAGGAGAAGTTCCTAATGTTGACACTGGCTCAGGTCCTGTCTGCCCTTGACCCTGGATGGTAGCGTTGGACTTGCAGGACGCTTATTTTCACATCCCCGTTCTGCCGGCCCATCAGCGTTACATACGGTTCACTGTAGGCCACAAGCACTTTCAGTTTACAGTGCTCCCCTTTGGCCTTACCAGCGTCCCTCGGGTGTTCACGAAAGTGATGGCGGTGGTTGCAGCTCATCTGCGCAGATCAGGGGTTCCAGTCTTCACCTATCTCGATGACTGGCTGTTGAAGGCGGGCTCACCCCAGGCTGTCTTCTCCCACCTCCAGACTACGGTCGACCTCCTGCATTCAGTGGGGTTCACCATCAACATGCCGAAGTCACACCTGATTCCCTCTCTGAAGCTTCTTTTCATCGGAGCGGTTCTGGGCACAGCGCAGTTTCGGGCTTATACTCCCGAGCAGCGAGTCCAGGATATTTGGGCGATGATTCCGATCTTTCAGCCTCTATCCCGGGTTTTGGTCAGAATGACCCTAAGACTACTGAGCCTCATGGCCTCCTGCATTCTGCTGGTGGACTATGCCAGGTGGCATATGCGTGCTCTGCAGTGGGACCTGAAGTTTCAGTGGGCACAGCATCAGGGGAATCTTTCCGATTGCATCCAGATCTTGGAGGGTACTGCACACCAATTGCAGTGGTGGCTAACGAACCAGGATTAAGTCGACGGTAGATTCCTCTCCCTTCCCCAACCAGAGTTTAAAGTGGTGACTGATGCATCACTTCTGGGGTGGGGCGGCCACATGGGAGAGGTGGAGTTCAGAGGCCTCTGGTCTCCGGCGGAGTCCGAGCTCCACATCAACCTCCTGGAGCTTTGGGCGATCCGTCTTACTCTGAAGGCATTCCTTCCTTCTGTCAAAGGGAGAGTGGTGCAGGTGTTCACAGACAATACCAAAGCCATGTGGTACTGCAACAAAGAGGGCAGGGTGTGTCGTGGACCCTATGTCAGGAGGCATAGTCCGTAACTTGGTAGACGGCGACCGGGAATCACAAGAGGGGGAATACAACGTAGCTGATTGTTCTAGCGGAAACGCAACAGTATTATAAGTCATATGCCGACTAGAGCTGATCCCCTCCCGGTACAGAGACACACTAACATGTGTTAAGAGATTCTCACTGCACAGCCACACACTTTGGCTGTGTTGTTCCACTGACGTCCATTAATCGTATTCTGGTGGTTTACCGACCACGAAAATTCTCTTCTACGAGTTCTATTTAGAATTCTACTGAATTTCACCCACATTATATCCTTCTTGACTGGGCCTACGTATCGATAGGCTGTGCCACAAGCCCTGAAGAGTCGTGTGACTCACCACACACGACGAAACACGTGTCGGCTGGTTGTGGACCATAATAAACTACCCACTTTCAAGGCTTACTGGAATTCCTGCAACTGATTACTTGGCTTTATCTGTATACACATATTACCTGAATATTACCTATGTTATACCCGGTGTATTTGTGTGCGGGAGCATTGCTGTGTTGATGTTTTGTGGAGCCCTTTAGACTACTGTTGAACGGTTAAGGGTTTTTACCGTTCGCTCCTACGCACCATAACTTACTTCCTATATAATTACCCACAACGGTTACACGAGGTAGTGCGCTTAATTTCTGAGATTCTATAAACCCAGAAACAAGTTGTTTACCTATGTCAGGAGGCACTTCATCTCTGGAAGTGGCTGGAACATCAGGGCTTGTCCCTGGTGGTTCAACACCTGGCAGGTTCTCGGAACTCCAGGGCAGACAAACACAGCCACCGGTGCATGATGGATCACAAATAGTGTCTTCAATCGGAGGTGGTTGAAGGTCTCTTTCAGCGGAGGGGAGAGCCTTAGTTAGATCTATTTGCCACCGAAGAGAACCCGCAATGTCAGCAATTCTGCGCATTGCAATTTCCAAGGCGGCACTCGCTAGGCAACGCTTTCCTTCACGAGTGGAGTTGCGGTCTTCTATATGCCTTTCCACCTATACCATTTCTGTCCAGAGTGCTGAAGGAGATCGGGCGACCGGGCCCAAGTCATTCTTGGGGCTCTGGACTAGGCACAAAGAGTCTGGTATCCCGAGCTACCGCACATGGCCATCGTTCCTCCGATCAGACTGCCCCTTTGGGAGGATCTTCTGTCGCCGCAGCAGGGGACCGTCCGCCACCCGAACCTGTCCAGCCTCCACCTCCTTGCGTGGAGATTGAGCGGCGAAAGTTGACAGCCTTCGACCTTCCTCCCGAAGTCTGTAATGTTCTCTTGGCAGCCAGGTGTCCCTCCACCAAAACTGTAAACTCCTGTAGATGGAACAAATTTGTGGCATAGTACGCAGCAAAGGCTGTGGATTCCCTTTCTGCTCCTCTTTCTGAGGTGCTTTTGTTCCTCCTTTCCTTGACCCAGCAGTGCTCTGCTCTGGGCACTCTTAAGGGCTATCTATCAGCAATTTCAGCCTTTCTTCCCCTTCCTGATCAGCCTTGTCTTTTCAAGTCCCCTATTGTAAATCGCTTCCTTCAGGTAGGGCATTACTCATTTGTTTCCTCCAATTCCTTTCGTAATGCCCCAGTGGGACCTGAACCTGGTTCTGACCTACCTTGTTTGCGCTCCTTTCGAGCCGCTGCGTAACTGTCTTCTCAGACTTCCTTTCCTGGCTGTTCATCCGGACAAAGTTGTCCTTCGCACAAGGCCTTCTTTCCTTTCCAAAGTGGTTACCTCTTTCCACATAGGACAGACCATCACTTTGCTCACCTTCTTCGCGTCCCTGCATCCTTCTAAAGAGTAGGAGTGGCTCCACCAACTGGATCCAAAACATGCGCTTTCATTCTATTTGGATAGCACAAAATAATTCCAGGTAGATGACCAGCTCTTTGTTGGCTTATGTGGGCACCAAGAAAGGTCGGGCTGTACAAAAAACAACCATCTTTCGATGGGCCGTTCTTTGCATCGAAATCTGCTATTCCTTAGCTAAAAGGGAACGTCCAGTGGGGTTGCATGCCCATTTGACCAGGGCGACTGCAGCTACAACTGCTTTAGGACGTGGAGTCCCCTTTCATGACATCTGCCAGGCAGGTACGTGGGTTTCGTTGCACACGTTTACCAAACACTACTGCCTGGACAGCCAAGTCCGTAGAGACAGCTTCTTTGGCCGTTCAGTTCTCCAGGACTTTCTGGTGTGAACTTGGTTCGCAGACCCACCTCCGGGGTTGGTATTGCTGGGGTATCTATTCTAAGGTGAGGAATCCATAACTAATTGTCTCTTTCAGATGAACAAGTTACTTACCTTTGGTAACAATATATCTGTAGGAGACATAGATTAGTATGGATTCCTCACCGCCCCAGCCATCCTTCCTGTTCTGCGAACTGACCTCTAGGGTAAGAGACTTCCCTTCAGGGCCCTAGTTTTGTGCACCAGTGGTCAATGTCTTGCATAGCTCTGCTCTTCTGTCATGGAATGTCATGTAAAGAACTGACGTCAGCGCGCAAGGGCGGCGTCTAGGTAGATACTGCAACGTCATTCCGACCACAACGCCAACGACGAACGCGCAGTCGACCAACGCCACCTACCGACGTGCAGGGGTACTGCTGAAGAAAAAATTCTCCAGATCCAGTCTGATGCCTGGGAGTAATTCTAAGGTGAGGAATCCATAACTAATCCATATCTCTTACAGATATATCGTTACCGAAGGTAAGTAACTTGTTCATTAGTGCATGCTTCATGTGCCTAAGATTGTGCATTCATATGATCTGTGTCTTTACAACTGGCTATAACGAGATGAAAGAAGATCAGCACGGAAATTGGAAGAGCTGCTTCATAAATGGACATATGATTCCTCATCGGAATTAAGTCTGTTCTGTTCAGAATAATAATATAACTGGACTCCAGTCTCACTGGAGTTCCCTGTTACCCCCCTACTGTTTTTCGGTACTGAATCTATTACAAAGTAGACCAGCTCAGCCGCATTGACATTATGTATTTCATGCATTTGACAAGCAACTGGATAGTTCCTGTCTTTATTGGTAATGGCCAGTGCTTAATTTGTGCCGGTGCTTTCCTGTGATCAGCACCGGCACTTATTTTACCAGGAACAATACTTAAGACTTTGACGAAACTGCAGTCAAATCACAGACTTCAAAGAACAGGCCAGAGATCTAAGTGCCAAACTCCATAACCAAGGGTACCCCTCAAGGATAACAGAAAAAGCAAGAAAATGAGCTAGATATCAAAACCGCGACAAACTAATTGAGGCACTGCCACAGGAAACCAAGGCCATGCCGCTCAGAAATTATGATTGGGATCCACCCCTCATTTCCCACAAAAAAGCTAAATCCATCCAGAGCAAAAACAACACGATCCTGAATGCATGGGGACTGCCAAAAGTTGTAGGCCATTTCGCATGTGGTGATTGCAGCGTATGCCACCTTACGAGTACCACCAAAACACTCGACCTCGAACCAGGGAATACATGGGAACTGCGTGCCCACACCAACTGTAACACGGCACACGTTAAATACCGCATTGTATGTCCCTGCAATCTTACATACATCGGTATGACTAACAGAAAGATAAAAACACGCATATGCAAACACCACAGCACGATCCGGTGCAAAAAGAACACCACAAAAATGACCAATCATTTTCTCGAAGTGGGTCACGCAACCAACGACATGAAATGGGTAATTATTGAAGCCCTGGACCCCAACACTCCGAATATCCAACAACAGTTACTTCACAAGGAACAGAGATGGATATATCGACTTTCCAGTCACAAGACTGGTCTCAATGACAATATTCCGTGGAATAGCCTGAGCAAACGGTAACATAGACTAACATCATCACGATATACCTTGTCATGCATATGACTCCAGAAACATGCGCTCGCCTTTATCTGTCATGGGAATGAATACTCTCCTGCTAAGCCCCCCTTGTTTTGCACAGGGACCACTCAGGATGTCCCTACCCCATGGCACCATATGCCCAGCTCCCCATGAGGGGCACCACCATTTTGAGCTCATATAAAAATAAAAATAAGGGACCACTTCTACCCCTTCCCTTTATGCTGGCAAAGTATGTCATTTTCATGCACCTAAGAACATCATGTAATACAGAACTTTGGCATTGCACATATGTGCATCCGTTTTTTGTCTCACTTCGTTGGCCACCTACTCGCGCCAACCGCGCATGTCCGCGCATGCGCACTGTTTGCGCATGCACCTTCGACGCACAATCCAGGAAGCGCTGCCTACAGACTCACGCTACTTAACCGGCTGGTCCCGCCGCACCGGCCACCAGCCGGGACACCGGAAGACCAGAATCAGGTTTACTGCGGAGGACACAGCACCACCAAGTAAGGCCTCGGGGCTCCGCAGATACTGCCATGTACGCATAAAACCAGCCCCATTATAGCTCACATGAGCGCCTTCATTCTTCCTTTCCATTTCAGATTGGTAAAACGCTGTGCCTCCTCCCCGAGCCCCGTAAAACTGCCATACTCCAGTGTAGCATTGTAAATATTGATGCATTTTTAATCTTCTTTCTGTATATAATTATCGTTATTCCCAATGTTTAATCACCGCATGGTAGCCTTTTACGTACACCGCACATACTTAGTGGTAACATCACATATCGTGCATGCTTTCAAAAATTGCACGCAGCGCGCCACGGGCTGCTGGGTTTCCTCCCCAGCGGACCATTAGCACGCCATAGTGCTACATGACTAAGTGCACTCACAAGCGCACTAGGAGCTCCTTATTGCGCAGCGCCACGTTTACTGCTGCCAGTTATCTCGGCAATGGCATGCCATTCACTAATTGCATGTTGCCTAGCCAGATACAATAGTCACCTGAAGGGCCCATAGAGACTATTGCATGACACAGATGTATGCCAAAAGATTGCATTTTATGTTGCGAAATCATGTATGTTGTGTACTGTCTTTTCCTTCCTTACAGGAATTTTTCGCTACCGAACAGTGTCCGTAAGTACGCCGACACTGTTCCCCCTTTTTAAATCCAATTTTTACTACACACCTTACCGCGTGTGTAAGAAAAAACCCTGTTTCACGTGGCCACTGTCGTTTTTGCCACTCACCTTTTCACCTTTGGTCCTGACGAAAGCCCCATAAGTAAACCTGAGGGGGCTGAAACATGTAGACCGCATCACTTTAGACAACTCACAAGATAATTATTCCTAAAGTAGTTGTATCACATAATTTTAAAATAATACCCTGGGCCGCCAACAATAAAACATTAGGCAAGGATTCCCAGAAGTATTTTTTAACATTCATCTTCACGCACATCACAATGTTGCACCACACCCGCTCCACTGTAGTCCGGCGTCGAAGCACAACCAGGAGGCACTCGGCCGCCTGGTTGGGACCCCGATGATGAAGCATGACACCAACCAGGTTGGTGTGTGAGGGGTCTTTTAATAACACCAAATGGGTCCAGTATCTAAGCCACAACTTATAGTGACTAAAGACAAACGCATACACATAGTGGGCTAGTCCACATTGTTTCTACATATTATTCTTGGGGACAGGACACGCCCTACATATCCTGGCTCTCCAATTGATTTTTTTAAATTTTCAGCAGCGCACAGCTGAAAGAGCTCTCGAGCTACCATTGTTTTTACACATCACATTGCATCAGTACTAAAATCACACCGTGGCAGAAAACCGAGGCTTGCGCTTTACCTTGGATGACGTCAACAGCATCCTTGCCAATCCCCCATTAATAGCTGACTTCAACATGGCAACTACCATTTCCCAAACAGCCGACTGGGAGAGTTTAAATGAGAAAAAACGCAACCGCATTTGCACCATTCTCCACGGGTTCATCCTCACAGAATATTTGAGAAACAACACTGCCCCAAGAGGATTAATAGTAACAAATGCCCCACGCATCTTCCTCGAAGATGCTGCCTTCAAAAGACTGCGCACAAATAGCGTGGAGATGCACCAGGGACTGGATCATCCTGATAATCCATACAGTCAAACGACTCTCTGATGCTATCCTCATTGAAATTCAAGCAACCGAATCACATTTCAAAGCCACCTTGACCTCCTTTAAAAAACGCCTGGACGAAACTAATAAAGAAATCAATGAATTCAAAGAAAATTTAACACAAAGCAAGATCAATAAATTTCAGAAGGACCTCAAGAAATTCTCCTACTCAAAATCATATCCATATTCCGAACCTGACTACAAAGCCCCAAACAAAAGTGATACCTCAGGAGGATCCTCAGATGAAGACTCATCTGGGAGTAGCAACTCCAGCGCAAACAGCTACAGGAGCAAACAACAAGGTAGAGGAAGGAACCAAGGCTGGCAACAAACGTGGACCCCAGCACCTCCAGGACCTAACATGCATTACCCGGGCCAGTACCCACCGATGCACCCACCATACGGATACGGATGGAACATGCCTTTCGGACCACCACCACCTCAGCCTTACCCTAATCAAAACCCACCGTTCCCTTTTTTAGGGGGAGGCCCACGAGGCAGAGGGAGAAGACGCCGAGGGAACCAAGTACATTGGGGAGAAGACCAACACGAGGGAGCCCTAACGAGGAGCAAAGCCAAGGACCAGCAACCCGGGCCCAGCACGAGATAAGCTTGGTAACCAACTTATCAACTCACATTCTAACCCAAAACGAACAAGCAGTGCTAGAAAAGGGGCTAGGCTTCGTACCAACTGCAAGGCTGGATAAATTCCAGTTACAGTGCGAGCTAGCAACCTTTTTTAGAAAGCTCAAACTAAAAGCCTTCTTCGAAACTTGTACAATCGTCGCCACACCTCAGACAGAGGGAGACACTCAATTCAGAGTAAAGTCAACTTTCATGCCTCCCCCCACCACCATTCCACCAGAAATATTGGTATACGAACAAGCGGTGTTCAAAGACATTGCAGACCTCCAGGAGAACCACATTTTCCAGAACCTCACCAGTGGGGGAACGAATGGCCATACAATCCCTACAATCCAACGAGTCCATTGACATTAAACCTGCCGACAAGGGCGGTGGGACAGTAATCATGAACTAGGTGGACTGCCAAAAAGAATGCATGAGACTCCTCAGCGACACCAAGAACTACAAGAGACTGGACCAAGATCCCAGTGACAACCTGAGATTACGCATCAACAACTTAGTTGAAGAAGCCGAAACCACTGGGCTCATTACAACTAGCGAAGCAAAATTCCTGACGACCACCGAAGGCAAAATTCCCTACTTTTACATAGTACCAAAAATCCATAAAAACAAAATGCCACCACTCGGCCAACCCATCGTATCGGGCATCGGGTCTTTATTAGAACCTCTATCTCGCTGTTGCGACTTCTTCCTCCAACCCATGGTAAAATCTACTAACACCTACTTGCAGGACACCAAAGACCTCCTCTGGCTCCTTGAAGGACAAACATACAACCCCGCCACATTACTCCTGGTAAGCCTCGACGTAGAAAGCCTCTACACGAGCCTTCCCCAGGATGACACCCTCAGAGTCCTCGAGATCGCCTTGGCCAACACTGCATGGCAACACCGGACGTCCACCAAATTCATTTGGGATTGTGCAAAACTAGCCCTAAAGGACAACTTCTTCGAATTTGAGGGCAAACTATATCTTCAAAAATACGGCACCTCAATGGGGAGCGTTTTCGCACCTAGTATAGCAGGCCTGTATGTGCATCATTTTGAGACACAGTTCATCTTCACCAACAATGAGCCCAAATTCCCGGAAATAAAATTTTACAAACGTTTCATCGACGATATTCTGCTAATCTGGGAAGGCAACACTGAATCACTTTCCAACTTTTGCCAGTGGCTCAACAGCTGTGATCATAATCTAAAATTCACCTACAATTCACATCCAAACAAAACCACATTCCTGGATCTGGATATTGAGGCAGAAGGGTGCTAGCTGAAAAGTAAAACTCACTTCAAGCCCACTGCCCGCAACTCTCTGCTACATTTCTCAAGCTTCCACCCTAGAACCCTGAGGGAGAATTTACCCTATGGACAATACTTAGGACTTCGACGAAACTGCAGTCAAATCACAGACTTCAAAGAACAGGCCAGAGATCTAAGTGCCAAACTCAATAACCGAGGGTACCCCTCAAGGATAACAGAAAAAGCAAGAAAACGAGCTAGAAATCAAAACCGCGACAGACTAATTGAGGCACTGCCACAGGAAACCAAGCCCATGCCGCTCACCTGTGTAACCACCTTCAATACGGTCTCCAACCAAGTATCAAAAATAATAAAAAAACACTGGAAGATCATTTAGACCGGAAATTTTGATTGGGATCCACCCCTCATTTCCCACAAAAAAGCAAAATCCATCAAAGGTGCAGTAGTCTGCACAAGGCCAAAACCCATCCAGAGCAAAAAAAACACGATCCTGAATGCATGGGGACTGCCAAAAGTTGTAGGCCATTTCGTATGTGGTGATTGCAGCGTATGCCACGTTACGAGTACCACCAAAACACTCGACCTCGAACCAGGGAAAACATGGGAACTACGTGCCGACACCAACTGTAATACGGCACACATAATATACCGCATTGTATGTCCCTGCAATCTTACATACATCGGTATGACTAACAGAAAGATAAAAACACGCTTATGCGAAACGCCGCAGCACGATCAGGTGCAAAAAGAACACCACAAAAATGACCAATCATTTTCTCGAAGTGGGTCACACAACCAAGACATGAAATGGGTAATTATTGAAGCCCTGGACCCCAACACTCCGAATATCCAACAACAGTTACTTCACAAGGAACAGGGATGGATATATCGACTTTCCAGTCACAAGACTGGTCTCAATGACAATATTCCGTGGAATAGCCTGAGCAAACGGTAACATAGACTAACATCATCACGATATACCTAGTCCATGCCTATGACTCCAGAAACATGCATTCGCCTTTATCTGTCATAGGAATGAATACTCTCCTGCTAAGCCCCCCTTGTTTTGCACAGGAACCACTCAGGATGCCCCTACCCCATGGCACCATATGCCCAGCTCCCCATGAGGTATTACAAGGAACAACGGTCCTGTGCTAATTGGGAAAATAGTGCAAGCATTAATGATATATAGACCACAATGAGTACTACATATGTTCTTCCAATGTCCAGCCGGACAAAGGGTTTTAATTGAATAGATTTTCAAGAGTAAATTTCAGAAATATAAGTACAAACAATTATACACGGGCACAGTCCTGTACCCCACATAAGGGAGAGAGTGAAAGGAGAGGACAATAAACTTGTGCACAAAACACAGAAAAATAAGTTAAAGAAAATTCAGTAGTCAGGCACAAACTGTGGAGCAAAATAGGCTTGCATATGAATCTTAATAATGCAAACTCTACAAAACAATAACCCACATCATTTTCAATCAATGGTTCATATGTGGTATTGTTCCAAAACAGTCGACGTTTCGATTCCTAGCTCCTAAGTACATGGGATCATCATCAGGACAAAACTACATTACAATTGCCTGATTTGTTAGAGTACACGCCTGTTGAAGTAAAGGGATAAAAACAGGGGAGAAAAAAGAAACAAAACCTAGTCAGGGATATATACATAAAGTGGTCAACATTACTTCTTAATATCCATATAAGTGACCTGCACCACAATTTGAAAGAACGACTTATAGTTTACATCTTCAGTTAGAATCAGGACCACCTGTGATAATTTAATAGAAACCGGTTGTTGACTTCAACATTGAAACACGATGTCATGGTTAACGTGCTTAGGTGCGTGATGAGTGACGCGGCTAGAGGCAGACCTAGTGTGCAAGAAGTCACGGCGTGCCCGAATCACGGTTAACGTGTTTAAGTGAGTCAGGGCTGTCGAAGGTGCCTAATTCCGGTAGTGGGATTGAGACTAGAGGGGGTCTGTGTTCCGGATTTGGAAAAGATCCCTAACCTTACCAGAAATCAGGCGTAAGGCAGCGCGTAGGTTGATGTTCAAGGGAAGGGTCTTGCAACTTGCGAGTTGTCTGTTGGGAATAAAAAAGCGGTTGGTGTCTAGAAAAAACGGTGTGGTGAAGGTGGAAGTGATATGTGAACGCCTGAAATTACCTGTTCCCCACTAGAGTTGAGTCCTTAGGGGGTTTCCATAAAGTGATTACAGGGGGTAACCAATGAGCCAAATGAGTTTTCAAGGACCGCGCTTAGTTGCGGTTTGGTAGCTTGGTTGAAGCTGGAGAAAAAGAGAGGGCAATGAGTGGCTCTATTTGTAAGGGAGGGATGGCCTAGGGGCTGAGCGTGTGGTTCGGCTTACCTTCGATGAGACTCCTCGATATGTGATCAGTACATCGTCCGCAGCACAGTGGCCGGAACAAGTGTGCTAATGAGCCGGTATGTTTTATAGGCTGACTCATTTGCGAGGCATAGAAATCGATGACGGGCGCAAATGCGGGATTATGGCGGCCATCTTGGAGTGGTGTTTCGAATACATGCTTGGATGTGCATAGTAGAATATCAGGGTCGGGTTTGGGATATACGTAATGTCTGCCCTGGGGCTGACAGTTGTGAAGGGGACGTGATGACCGGGTGAGGGGTGATTGTGATTGCTGTTACGAGTCGGTGGGTGTGAAAAAGGATGAGGTGCTTATGTATCTACAGTGCTATATACATCAACGTCTTTTGAACACAAGCTGTTGTTTACTGTGGAATAAAAACACTTAATAACAATTTCTGATTTTGACATTGCAGTTACATGTATGGACTGCCTCGTGAAGGACTGGCAGGACCACCTAAAGGGAGGTTCAGTTCGTGTCCTGAGCAGGACCAATGTTTATAGTAACGTAGTCCAACCCTCCATCCTGATGAGTCCGTTTCTTATTGTGTCAAATTGGATTATTGACTTCAGTTCCTCTCTGTTGAGGAGCTGTGCCGTGTTCCCGCCCCTTGGTGGAAGCTTCAGGACTTTTAGGATGGTCCAACGGATGTCATCCTCGTTGTGGTTTGCTTCAGTGAAGTGGTCAACCAACGGAGCATTTTGAGTCCTGCACCTGATGGGGCTTCTGTGTTGGCCAATCCTAGTTTTGATCTTTTGCGAAGTTTGGCCAATGTACAGTAGGTTGCATGGGCATTGTATTAGTTAGATGATATTACTGGTATTACAATTTGACAAAGTACGACAATGAATCGTAATGCTGTTGAATGTTAAACTTTTGCCTTCAGTTGTAAATGTACATACATTACAGCAACCACATTTTACATGCCCCACAGGTGGGGGTAAACCCCATGTTGACTCAAGAGTAGCGGATGGGACATTAGTGGGTAGGGAGGCTCTGACCAAATGGTCTTTTAGATTTTTACTTTTGCGGAATGCAAAGAGTGGACGTTCTAATTTCAACACTCCCGCATTCACGATTGGCCAATGTTTGATTATTGTTTTTCTTATGTGGTTAGAAACTGGAGAGAATGTGGTGACACAGGGGATCCTTTTCAGTTCTTTCTTAGGTTTGGGTGTTAAGAGCACCTCCCTAGGGCAATACCATGCTCTTTTGCAGGCATTTTTAACAATTCTCCTGGGGTAACCTTGATTTCTGAGTTTGGATGTTAATGTGTACGCTGCCTTGAAGTAGTCCTCTTTACAGGAGCAGTTCCTTCTAATCCTGAGAAACTGTGAATATGGAAGGGAGTCCCTCAGAGCTCTGGGATGGTTGCTCGTGTAACTAAGGAGTGTATTTCTTTCTGTAGGTTTTCTAAAAAGACGTATCAAAAGTTCAGCTCCCCATGAGGGGCACCACCATTTTGAGCTCATATAAAAATAAGGGACCACTTATACCCCTTCCCTTCTTCCTGGCAAAGTATGTCATTTTCATGCACCTAAGAACATCATGTAATACAGAACTTTGGCATTGCACACATGTGCATCCGTTTTTTGTCTCACTCCTTACCTTTAGAATATGACCACTGTAAGATGGCCGCTTCGTTGGCCACCTACTCGCGCCAACCGCGTATGTCCGCAGACATGTTCTTGGGGACAGCACGCGCCATACATACCCTGGGTCTCTGATTGATTTTTTGTTAGAATTCCAATCATTTTCTGATGGTATGTATTGTATCATGTGATCATTCTGATTTCACTAATACTTACTATCTCCTTTTTCCTTTTGGTAAACAAGAAAGTATACCGCTCCTTGAAATTGGCTTCCCTTTTTGCTTTGTCTAACACTTCATGGCTGCAAGCTCTTGCTAAAAATCTGTCTCTTCATTCTACTTGGGCCTCCCCCAATGTGATTTAATTGCTGCAGTTCTGCCTCATCCGGAGGTTCTCGGCGTACAGAATGCTGTTTATAAGTTTAATGGGGTAAAAGCTACCAGCATGAAGGATAGAATTACCCTCCATAGGCTTCCTATAGGGTTTGGTGTGAATATTGTTTTTTTTCTCACAAAAATGGCCAAATCTAGGAAGTGTACCTCTGTGGTGCTGATGTTTGTAGTGAAGTCAAGGTTCAAATTGTTAATGTTGAATTTTTCTACAAACATCTTGGCTGTAACTGCTGTGCCCCTCCACATAATTAAAAGATCATTTATAAAATACGTCCAAAGGACTACGTTTTCAGACCACTCTGTGGATAAGGCTACCACGAGCACCTGCTCCCACCACCATCCCATATGCAAATTAGCATAGCTGGGGGCGAAGTAAGTGCCCATGGCTGTTCCTCTGACTGCTTAAAGGTTTCTTTACCATATAAAAAGAAGTTGTTTTGCTGGCACCATTCTGCCATTTCCAAAAGCATTTCGGTATGTTGATGTAAATGGGTTGGTCTTGTGTCTGGGAAGTGCTTCATCGCTCTTACGCCATCGTGGTGAGAAATGCTAATGTAAAGGGAAGTCTCGTCCATAATCATAAAGACATATGAGTCGTCCCATGTAATGTCATAGGGGCACATGCATCAAGCTTTTTTCTGTTTGCGAATGAAAAAAGGCATTTTTTGATGCATGTACCTTTTTCCATTTGCAATTTAGGGAATCGCAATGTATTGCGATTCCCTAAACTGCAAATGCATTTAGGGAATTACAATTTGCGATTCCCTAAAGGCGATGCATGTAACCTTTCCTAAATGAGAATACTTATTTAGGCAACTCTAATTACCATCAACTTCAGGTTGATGGTAATTTGTGCATGCTTTGAAAAATGCACAAAAATGCATTTTTCAAAGTGCCAGATAGGACATGTGTGTCCGACACATGTGCACACTTACCATTTTTGGGGGGTGTTTCAGGGGGGCCTTAGGCCATCAGACACCGTTGGATTTGCATTCGCAATTTGCGATTACCAATTAGGTAATAGCAAATTGCGAATGCATTACCATTCATTCCTGTGGGCCTGTAGGCCCATAGGAATGAATGGAGTCACATTAGCGTATAGCGATTCGCAATTACCGAATTGCTATTAGCTAATGTTAAGGAATCGCAAAATGTATTGCTATTCTGACATCCTAGGAATTTGAGATTACCAAATTGCGATTCCTTAAAAATAGCTATTTGGTAATCGCAAATGGGGAGTTTGATGCATGTGCCTCAAAGACTCTCTGCAGAAAGTCACCTGTATAGTGTACAAAAAAAGCAAATTACAAATGTGTTCTGTAAAAAATAATCATTATACTGAGATCTGTTCTCAAATAAACCCCCAATAGCAGAGATTATCGGTTTTCCCAGAGGGTTCTATGCATTTTTATGCACCTTGGGAATAAGTTACAATATTGGTATCACTGGAGAGTCAGCCCTCGGGAACAGGTATTTCTCCTGTGAGATCAGACCCAGCCCTCTCCAATTTAGATAGTTCACTCAAATAGTTATCTTTAACTTCCTTATGTTTATTTGGGAGACCTTGCAATAACAGTTTAGATCACTGAGTTGTTGTTTTGCTTTTGCTGTGTTCAAGGGCCATAGGACAACATTGGCCCACTTGTCTGATCGACGTATAACTACACACTTCCTTGATTTCAATGTATCTATCACCTGATGGTACTGGGTCGTTTAGGCCACGTTATCATATCTGAGTCTCTGACTTGACTCACTAGATAGCCTCTTCATATCAGCAATTACTAAATCAGAAAAGATATCCAGGGAATCTCTTGATGAGATAGTCAAAAATCAGGTTTGAAGAAACAAAACATTGCTAGACTTTGGGAAGCACAAACTGCCCCAACACTAGGAGAATGGTGCAAAGATATGGATATGGACATGGCGGCCGAAAAGGCCATTCACAGAGGGTGCCCCAAAAAATGGGAGCGGATGTGGGGAAAGTTGAATACATTCAGGGGAGGCATCTGTACCTCACCAGTTATAGAACCACTATCCGACGAGGATGACTGAACTGGAATACTATGCATTCGCTAATGGACCTATGCTGTATACACAATGCAATGTTAATCTACGGTTAACACTTTCGCCACGGAGCTAATTCCCCACGGTGCTAGGGGGAGGGGGGCCGCGCGCAGAGTCACGGTGCTTGTGACGAGCTTGGCTCGTCACGCTGCATGGTGGTGCTGGCTCGTCATGACCACGCCCGTTTCCACAGAACGTTCAGCACAGCAGGGGAATTATCCCCGCGTGTGAGCGACGTGACGGGTCATGACGAGCTCACCTCGTCTTGAGCACAGCGCCACCGTGCCTCATGACGACAGCACACAAGGTGTTAAAAAAGATGTATGGTCATGTCATGGTATTGTGTCATGTTGCTAATGTTACTAATGCAACATGCAACATTTTTGGGTTTAAAAGAAGTAGATGCACTTCCATAGATGTCTACACCAAGTTAATCTGCCGCCTCTAAGGTTGAAGTGACCGGGCTTTCTCCTTCATTTTTTTTCTCCAATTGATCCAGTTCTTGCAACTGTTCCCTATCAGCCACTGCCAGATTGCTGGTGACTATATCACATCTACTGGTGGAGCACGGTTTCATGATATCCTTGGTGGCAAAGTACTTTTGAAGTTTAAACCGCCTCATAAATTTGAAAAAGTCTATTTGGGTATGTCCATTGTAAAAAATTGGGAGGGACATAAAAGTTGAGACCAAGGGAAAGTATTGCTTCTTCTTCCCCTGTTAGTTCATTGTTCGTGAGATTTACTATAGTTTGGGTATTCTCCACATCCATCATTTGTTCTGGCAGGTCTGTCTTGTTTTTGACCCAGATCTGGGTCCCACTGCGTCGTTTCCTTCTTTGCCTCCCCCTTTCCATTTTATTCTTTTCTTTGGGGGTGTGGCTTTAAATTCAATGTTCGATCTCACCTTAAAAAATTGAGTTCCTCCATCACTGTGCGATTGTCTCTATCGGACCCTGTTCTGCCTGATTGCCTTTCTCTGGGTCTGTTTCCACCACGGAACTGAATTCAGAACTGGTTCTGGTTTTTGATGATCGCACAAAGTTAACTGGTTTTTCCGATAGTTCCTGTCATTGCAGGTTGTCAAATCTGCGTGAGGATTCATATATCTGCCCCCTGTGGTAGTCAATTTTGTCTCTTAGAAACATTGAGGTTTTTGCAGTTTTTGATTCCTTGTTCATATTTCTGTAGTCTGCTTGTCATTTCTTTGTAAGGTTTGGCCCTGTTTCTCTGCATGCTGGCTCAACTCCTATTGAATTGTTTGTGTCTCATCCAGTATTTTATCATGATCTGTTTTGCCATATTTAATCAAAATTGTTATCATTATTCTTTTTTTACTCAGAGCTTTTTTCTTCCCATTCTCGAAGCATGTCAAGATCCGAATTCTCCTATGTCGGGGATATTAATATATGTAAACCTCTTTGAATGCTGCCTGCTTCTTAATATTTCAGGGGTGATTTACACTCCCACCTTTTAGTGACTTTTCCCAATTTCTACAGTTTCGCACGTAGATCCAATTCTGGGGTTTTGGAGGTGGGACCTCCACTCAGTGCACCCGAGTGCAATGTTAAATTCTCATTGAATATCCTTTCAGCCGCCTCCTCTCGTTCTCGAAGCCACTCATTCACTATTCTGATCCGTAAAGCCTTTATTACACGAGCGCAGGCACCTGTGGCCACTTATCTGCAATCCTGGACGCCCTCCGACACACCGGTTGCTCGTCTCTTCACACTTCATCTCAGTCATTTGCTGCAACAATTGATCAGCTACCAACACCTCAAAGTAGTTAGTAACTGATTCTTGGGATACCTGCCCTTTAGTGAACCCCGTTGGGTGACTTTAGCAGAAGTATTTCCCAAACCCAAATAGTTTTTTGGGTGTTTTTTTTTTTTAAAGCGGCACCACTTCTTTCAATGAACACAGGCTGCTTTAAAAAGTGCCCTGTTTGCCGATGTAGACACAGAGATAGTGGTCTGCTGTTCTTTGCAAGCCACCTTCCCTTTGTTTGTAGGCAGTTACAGGAGGGCTTACAAATAGTGACCGCGCTAATTAATACTCATTAGATATTGTTCCACTTATGACTGGAGATTTTACGCTGTGACCTATTACTACATAGCTCACGTTCCAGAATCTGAGACATGTCCTTTAGTACATCAGGCACCTAAATGTTGAAATACATCCATCATTGGTACACTAAGACGGAGCTTGGTACTCTTTTTCATGTGTATTATCAACTACCATATATTTGAAACTAATATATCAGCTCTAACAGATCTGGATATTGTTTTTTCTAAGATCTAAGAGAGTAGGGTTTCCAAGATCTTCATATTTGATGACTGCTTATGCCTGTCTCAGATGGCAAGACATACTGATTGCTGATCATCTGCAAACAGACACCTTTAAATAGAAGTCTTTGTAGCACACTAACATTTTCTCCCTGCAAAGTACAATTGTCTGGGCAGAAAATATGAACTGCCAAATATCCAAAACGAGCTGGTTTGGGGTTGGTAGTTTTGTATGAAACTGAGTTTTTTAGCCAATTCGATGTGGAACAGAAAGTTGAGACGCAAACAATGCGTTGCGTCTCAACTTGGAGGTCTTTATTCAAAACCAGTAGAGTAAGACAAGATTGTTTTGTTTTTCAGAGTTATTTGGTCCTGAGGAGAGTTCCTTTTCCATAGGAATTCGAAACGCATTGACTACGTTTTTTGCTAGGCCAATCAAGCAAAGTCATCATTCCAAGAATTTTTGTAGTGTTGTATTTTTAGATGGCCTATTGTAGAAATTTGCAAATCTAGTAATTATGGTTTCCAATATTGAATGAAGTGATTCACGTATTGATAACATTAGCCGCTGGTACCCCAGGGTGGGTTTCTAGTGAATGTATATATGGTGTATGTAGGAATGTGAGAATGAGTTGGAACCCTAGTATGAATGGTGTGTCACTTGTGTGTCTGAGGAAGAGCATGTTGTGAATTTGTGAAGACCTGGATAAGAATGAGGTTCTCTGTATGTGTGAAGGTTCTCAGCGGGGATTCGTGTAATGTTTTTTGTGACGATAGATTTTTGTAAAGGTTCCTCGAACTGAAATTATTTGAATCGCATTTTGAAAAATAAATTGATAAATGCAAACTGAAAGAGTGGTTTAGAAGGGTCAGTTTTATTCTGCCTCATCATGTTTCAAATTTACTAAATAAGTGGCATTACTGGCAATTTGTAGTTGTTTACCATTCTCCTGGAGAGCATGAGTCGGCCCGGTGCCACATGGGCCCACTCCGGCACCGATGGCGGACTCCACGGAGCCGCGCTGGCGCCGGGTTCTGGATTTGTCTCCTGAGGTCCCTTCTTCACCTGAGGTCCGTCAGGGCGGAGTCACGCGTTGCCGTCCCCCCGGTGTGCAGGGATGCTGTGGCAGAAAAGTTTTCCGGATCCAGTCTCACGCCTGGGGATAATTCTACGTTAAAGAATCTGCCGGTTAGAATCGTCTCTACCAGATACATCGTTACCGAAGGTAAGTAACTCGTACATTTAGAAGTGGCCACAGGATGGAGGCAGCTCTGGTACCGGCCAGTGACCATATCAGAAGCATTGTGGATAAGGGCAGCTCAGATGTGCTTATATTACTAGATCTCTCAGCGGTGTTTGACACAGTGAGCCGCTCCATGTTAGTGACGCAACCTGCCCAGATAGCAAAGCCCTGCAGCTGTTACAATCTTTTTATTAAGTAGGACAAAGATGGTGATTTGTTATCAATACTGTTTCAAACCGTTTTTCTACCTTTGAAGGTGTCACAAGGCTCTTTATTGAGCCCCAACGTTTTTAGTTTATATGTCTCTCCTCTACCATCCTTGATTAGATTGTTTGGTTCAACTGCCTTATTTTATGCAGATGGCATTAGGAATGTTGTCATTAAAACTGATAATATCCAGTGGGCCTTTTCAAAACTGTATGCGGGAGGTCGGAGTTTGGATGAGTAACAAGTGTCTGAATGCAGAGAAGACAGAGGTCCTTATTTTTGGAAGTCAAGCAAACATCTGGTCTGCTTCTTGGTGGCCTCTGGAGTAAGGTATTCTTCCTGCCCCAGTTAAATCGGCGAGAAACCTTGATGTAGTCTTTGATGACTCTTACTTTAATCAAACAAGAAAGTACTGCTATCTTGTTCTGTTCTCATGAAACTTTCCTTGCATTCCGTTGACTTCTTCGAAAACCTTTGGATCAGCACTAATTTTATTAAGACTGGACTACCCCACCCCCCCTGTGAGTGGCTTTTCGGCTTTTGGAACTCTTGGCATCCTGCATCTTGTGTGTCTACTATGCCTGATGACATATGCAGGCTTTGCAGTGGAACCTGAAGTCTCAATGGGCCAAGCACCAAGGGGATATCTTGACTACCATCTAGGTTTTGGAGGAGACTGCAAAAGACCTGCAGTTGTGGCTCAACCTCAGTTGGATCAGCAACAGACCTCTCCACCTGTCCCACCCAGAGCTGACAGTGGTGACAAATGAGTCATCTGAGAGAGGTGGAGATCAGATGACTCTGGTCTTGGGCAAAAACCCGTCCTTATATTAACCTGATTGATTTGGATATTTTCGCCTGCTTCTGAAGGCCGCCCTGCTATCCTTCATGGGAAGGCTGGTTAATGTTCTCTTGGACAACACCACTGCCACGTGGTACTGCAACAAGGAGGACGGGGTGGGGTCCTGGGTGGTGTACCAGCTGATAGGTGCTCCAGGGCATTTCCCAGATCATAAACTCCATGATGGGATCTTTGAAAGCCAGGACAGACAGGCTCAGCCAGCAGTGCCTGTTGGATCATGAATGCTGGTTACACTCAGAGGTATGGCAGGGGAAAACCCTGGTTACATCTTTTCACTACTGCAGAGAACATGTAACGTCAAAATATTTGCATTTTGGACTTCCATGAAGGCTCTCTCTCGAAGGTACATTCTCTTTAGAGTGGAGCTTAGGATCTTGTATGACTTTCCAACTGCTTCTCCTGCCCCAAGTTCTGAAGATCAGGAGCCATCAGGTCATCCTAGTGACTCAGGATTGGGCAAGGAGAGTGTGGTACTCAGAACTTCTGGAGATTTGTGTATCTGTCCTTCAATCAGGCTAAAGCTTTGGAAGGATATTCTGTTGCAGCAGCCTGACATAGTCAGCCAGAAGCCAAGCAATCTGCACCTCTTTTGTGTGGAGATTGAGCAGCACCAGTTGACTATTTGAGCCTCCTCCCAAGGTTATGGATGTTATCCTTTCTGCATGGTATCCCTCTACAATGAATATTTATGCAGGGCTCTGCAACAAGCTTGTAACCTGGTGTGGCACCTGCAATACACAACAAATTACAGGCCAAACTGATGGTGTCTTGTTGTTTTTATTATCCATAGCCAAGCAAAAAATTGTGGCTACTATTAAATGTTATTTGTCAGCCCTTTTTGCCTTTTTTGCGTGTGCTAGAGCGGTCATCCTTGTTAAAATCATCTGTTGTGACAAGGTCTTAAAAGGTTTGACTCATGATTCCTTCAAAATCTTTGTGATGCCACAGTGGAGTCTAAATTTGGTTCTTACTTTACTCATGTACATGCCATTCAAGCCCATACACTGCTGTCCAGTATGTCTCCAGACTGTTTTTCTGGTTCATCTTGTGAGCTAACTGCAAGCTCTCTTGTTGCAGCTGGATTATGCCATCTTTCACCAAACAAAGTGGTACTACGGACCAACGCAGCCTTTTTTCCGAAAATTATTGCATCTTTTCAGTTCGGCAATACACCACTCTTCCAGCATTTCTTTCCCAACCCGACCCCGTGGAAGAGGGGTGGACCCTAATTAAACTTAAAGCTTTTACATAAATTGCCCCAAAGACCTTTGGGTGAGCAGTCAGCTCTTTGTGGGGTTCTCTTGGGCAAAGAAAATCAAGACAATGTAGAAAATAACTTTATCAAGATGTGCTATTCACTTGCCAAGAAGTAGCCTCCAGAAGGATTGACGGCCATGCTATCAGGTCCAAGACTGCTACCACTACATTGACACACAGAGTGCCTGTTCTTGACAGCTGTTAGACTGAGACATGGGCATCAGTAGACACATTGACGAAGCACTATTCCCTCTACCTCCTGGAAGGGCATTTCACCCATTCCAGAGGTCGACCACCTTGGGATGTTCTGCTTTGGTATCTAGTCTAAGGTTGAGAAATCTGCTTTTTAAAATGTCCTTTAGAACAACACGTTGCTTGCCTTTGGTACTGCTGTTGCTGGTGGGGAGACTATCTAACAGCTTCTGCCACTCCGTTCTGTGAAATGGTCTCCATTCCAATCTAAAAAGATCCCATTCTAGGGAGCTGTACACTGGTATCACTGACTATTGTTGGGCTCTGTGGTGTGGTCGAGGATGTAGTCAAAGTCAAGAAAGTAACTGATATCAGCGTGCAGGGGTTCTAGTCTGAAACGAATTAGACCGGGGTCCGCATTATGCCATCTACCAGCGCATAGTAGCAATTCAGTTAAAATCATCTTAATTGTCTGGCCCCTGCAGATATTCTAAAGGTGAGGAAACTGGTTAGATCCACCAGAGAGCGTTACCAAAGGTAAGTAACTTGTTCTTTTGGACACTCCACACTCTTGGTCATTGAGGAGTCGGTTAATGGTTTTGCAAATTTTTTCTGTTTGTATCCTAGAGTCATAAGGAAATGGATTATATTGTAAAGGAAAAGCTTTGGCTTGAGAAAATTCTTGGGATGGAGTTTATGGAACCTTATGACAAAAGCATCTTCTATAATGGTATGATGATCCCTGATTTTTTAATACATAGAGACATTTATGAGGTGGAAGGTTATGCATGCCATGTTTTTGTCAGTAACTGTATGTGCTTCACAATCAGTAGGACAATAGTTTATTAATTTAAATTTTGTGATAGAATAAAAAAAATAGCATTAGATAAATCACATCTGTTTACTGCAAGTAGAATACCTACTTTGAAACATTATTTACGTCTGTTTTTACCTTGTACTGTGGGTGAATTTGAGCTAAGAATGACAAATAATTAAATCAGATCCGTTGTTAATTAATTAAAGCTGACTGGTTTAAATTTCCTTACTTTACGGCACACAGAGTCTACATGTAATCCTTAAGACACTGCTGCAGAACTCTTTCCCTTCCCATCAAGATTACACACACTATTAATGTTCCCTCAAAATGCCTACATTTAGTGGCTTGTTTATCATGAAGTGTTTTAAAGAGCAACAGTTTATAGTTACAATATGGCCGCATTTCGTAGCAGAATAATTCTGATGGATACCAAAACATGCAGGTTCCTCACAAGTTGAATAATCCCTCGAGTCAGACTGGATGCGTACATTTCAAAGCTCCAAGATGCTGGCAGGGATCACTGGCTTTGATGCCAGAAGTGATGCCAGACAATGCTAAAAAGCCGTACAGCACCCATCCTGGTGCATCATCATCAGTCCCCTTTTTTCCATGTCTTTGGTCTGGATCCAGAGCTTGTTCTCTGTGAGAGTTGTGTGAGCATTTTCACACAAAAATTATTTGTCTCTCCCAAAGCATTCAGGCTTGAAGACTTGGGTGTTTGGACAAAAAATGTAATTGTAAATATCGGGAGACCGAAATATTGGGAAAAAATATTGTGATACAATAATAGCGTGATGCAGAAATATCGTTGGCTAGAACATAATTTTTTTTCAGGTAAGTAATATCAGTATTGGTAATAATATAGTTGTAAAGCATTTCATTTTTAATTATCTTAATGTGTTTTAGTTCATATATTAATTGTATGTATTATTACTGTTTGTATAATTGTTAATATTTTGTAATCTAGTTTTTAATTTTAAGTGATTTTTTATGTAATTGCTAATAGTAATTTATGTTGTTGTAGCAGATTGCTAGGTCTATGGTATAGGGTGGGAAGTTATGCAATAATTAATCGCTAATTATTAATCATTTAATTGAAGATAAATTATGTGAATTGTGTAATAATTCCATTTTTTAGTTATATTTTAGGTGTGGTTGCTGGGTTTGTTGGGGTATTGGGTGAGAAGTTGAGTTATAATTAACAATTGATGTATTAATTATGTAATTGATTATTATGTAAATTGGGTAATAGCTTTACATTTTAGTTATATTTAAGGTATGGGCTGATGGGTTTCTAAGGACATAGAGTGGGAAGTTAAGTAATAACTGTTATTTATAATTATATAATTGATAATTATCTACATTATGTAATACTGATTTATTTTAGTTGTGGGTTGCCAGGTCTGTAGGGGTGTAATGTGGGACGGTAAGTAATAATTAAAACATACTTATTAATTGGTAATTAATTAGTTAATTGATTATCAGTTATGTAAATTGTGTTATACTTATTTATTTGAGTTATTTTTTAAGTGTGGGCTGCTAGGCTTGTAGGGGTATGGTGTGGTAACTTAAGTAAGTAATAAATAAATAGTTTGTTTTTCTAAACTGATAATTTATTGGTGTGTGTGTGTGTGTGTGTGTGTGTGTGTGTGTGTGTGTGTGTGTGTGTGTGTGTGTGTGTGTGTGTGTGTGTGTGTGTGTGTGTGTGTGTGTGTGTGTGTGTGTGTGTGTGTGTGTGTGTGTGTGTGTGTGTGTGTGTGTGTGTGTGTGTGTGTGTGTGTGTGTGTGTGTGTGTGTGTGTGTGTGTGTGTGTGTGTGTGTGTGTGTGTGTGTGTGTGTGTGTGTGTGTGTGTGTGTGTGTGTGTGTGTGTGTGTGTGTGTGTGTGTGTGTGTGTGTGTGTGTGTGTGTGTGTGTGTGTGTGTGTGTGTGTGTTTTTTTTGTTTACATTCCTCCTGAGTTTGTAGATTTGCTTGCGTGCATCCAAATCGTTGGTGGTGCAGAAAAGGGGCGATACCGCAAATGCCTCGTTAAAACTGCACAAACTTTCCTCTACTTAAGAGAAATCCCGAAATCTAGTCTGTAGGAAATATCCATTTTATTTGTAGCTCTTGCCAATAGTATAGGAACACGTTTCGGCTGCCCACAGCCTTTGTCAACCTAACTTAATGTGCAATTTTTTCCCGCATTTAAACTTGCAGACCAGGTGATGTCACTCTCATAAGCATAGACAAATCACTTTCATCTCAGTCTTTTATTTTTCAGATTATCATGTTTCTGTTTTACCATCACTTGTTGTACTAAAATGAGTTTAAAAAAATGATATTCAGCACAATAAACAGTTCTTAATTATGTTCATATTAAGAATGTCATATTTGTTCTAAATTTATAGGGTTATTCAAATATGTAAAGTGTTTGAAGTGAACTACTTTCACTACTGTTGCTTAGACTGGAGTGGGACTAGTACATGTTAACCCCTTCGAAGTCCAACACATTCCTTACTGTTGCACAGAGTGGAGTGTTAATAGTAAATCTTATCCCTCTGAAGTCCTACACTTTCCCTAATGTTGCACAGACTGGAGTGGCAATAGTAAATGTTACTACTCTGGAGTACAACAGTTTCCCTATTATTCCCACACTTCAATACATTTCCTAATGTTTAAATATATCTATCATGTTTTATTTTTAAAATGTTATACTGTTTGTGTGTGTGTGTATATATATATATATTTTTTTTTGTTTATTTTATAATATGTTTAGTAATTGCCTTTTCGGGAATTTACATTTCTAAATATTTTTTCTGTTGCTATTTTTAATGTTTTGCAATTGATTTGTTAATATTTTATTTGTTGTGTGTGTTTATATATATATATATATATCTTTTTTCAAAAAGATGTTCCCGTTATATATATATATATATATATATATATATATATATATATATATATATATATATATATACAGACACACACATATGTATCTTTTTCATAGTAATACATTTAAAAAATAACCAAAAGATTTCTAATGAAAAATATATATTTTAATATTGTTACAATATATATATATGTGTGTACATAAACATACACGTGTTTGTATAAGTATATATGTATATATAGTATTACATATTTAAATGTATTCCATTTACATTATATTAAAATATTTAAGATTTACTATTTTTAAATATATATGTTTAAAAACGATATCTGTGTATGTTGTTTAACAATATTAGTGTGATACCATCTTTTATTCTCGATATTTTTCTAAACAATATTTTTGACAATATTTTTGTTACATTATATTATTGTTGTTGATATTGTATTGGTGTTCAAAGCCTTGTATAGATTGTGAATGACGGATGTCCATAACCGATCCCCACTGTTTTTTGTCTCTGGTGCTTGGAGTCAGACAATGACTCCATGTCCTGTTAGTCATGCCTTAGTATGCATATGAAGGAGATCAAAGAACGGTAGGCTCAACTGTTTACGCCTGAGACCCTCAATGAGAGGAAAGGCCGACATTGTTAGAAGACTGGTTTGAGGTCACCTCTCATTCATCCAGAAAGCAAAAGAAACATAGAAAACAAAAGAAGCACATAAAGGTAAGTCTCCTCAATGCCTTTTCCTCCCAATGGATCGTCATCCTCGGAGCCGGAGTTGGTTGTTGTGGAGTTAGCAGATTCGGCTCCACATAGTGATTCAGCTCTGATACCAGAACCAGACCGAGCCCGGAACTACTAGGCTCACTGCTGACTCCTACTTATCCTTATTTCCTGGAGCTGGGTACTGACCGGACAGCAATGTTTAATATTTTTGCCCATGAGGCAGTCACCTATGGTGCGCTTTTGGGCCATATGGAGCCATTTGGCATTTCATTTTTCATGCCTCTGACTCCAACTATTGCACCATTCAGCACCACACCTCAAGCAACTGCTGCTCCGGTCCTTCTTTTACACTGCCACAAAGGTATACTGCTCCTCCTTTGCCACAAACTCTATGGCCCAGTCCCCCTCAGAGGCCACTGAAGCGATCACCTCTGTCAGTAGTGCTGGTTTGATGCACCTGCACTTGACATGATGCCGCCAGCACCACCTCTTCGTCCAATCGAGCCCGTCCTGAGCATAAGCCCAGGAGGGGGGCCCAGATACTCTTGAAAGAAGAGGAGTACTCTCAAGAGCAAATGGCCTATGGTCAAAGGATCCCTGAGATTTTTGTGTCAGATGCTGATCCTCCGAATCTCTTTGTATTGGGGAAGACGCAGAACAACTGACTAAATTGGCAGGACTTTTCATCTGCAAGTGATTTGGATACTTCTCTAGAGCTGGAACTGGATTTTCCTCTAGGCCCTCCAACGCCAGACGCTGTCTTTGTACTCCTTCATGAGGAAGGCCACAGAAGTGCTGTATTTGACACTTCCCTCCTTGGATGTTAAAACCAGTTTCCTTACAGAGGTTCTCCTGTACTCCGCTTGAATGTCTGAATGTCTTCTCCCTTTTAATGATGTCGTTCTAGGACCCATCATGATGGCATAGGAGGAGCCTGCCTCAGCCCTAGCAGTGGATAGACTAGTAGTGAGATGCTATTGACTAGCTCCAGGGGATCCTTCCTTCTTATCCACTCACACATCTCCCGAGAGCCTTGCTCTTCCGGACAAATATCGGGGACGTTTCTGTTGACCCCTTTTGTCTGAGAATTGAAGCGTATAGAGGCTAGGCAAAAGCCATGTCTTCCAGCAAGATACACCCATGCTCTTCAGAACATGGCCCAGTTCATCGTGTTAGGGATGACAAAAAAAATCAAATTTTTCCAAGATCATCAGGGATGGACAGGACCCTTATACCACATCAAATCAGGCCTTGACATGGCCTTCAGTAACAGTCCTCTGCCATGCCTGGCTTTACATGGCAGGTTTTCCTCATCCGTACAGTCCACTCTTCTAGATCTTCCTCTTGATAGTGTGTGCTTATTCAATGACAAAGCTAATGCAGCCTTAGATCGCTTTGGGCAAGTAAAGCTAGAGCCAGGTCCTTGGGACTCCAGCAGCCTCAGCCTCAAAGAAACTACAGACAGTTCCATTGTTTTTGAGGGTTCGCTAGAGTGTTCGGCTTTCGCCAGTGCCAGACCCTCCCTCCAATACAAAACCCTCTGCACTACACAGGTAGCAAGAGGCAAAGACTGGGCATCCTTTCATCAAACCGCTGCCTCTTCATTTGCACCACAGGAAAAGCAGGTTTACTTTATTTCTCCCAGCACATCTAGAACCTGTGGGAGGTTGGGTGTCCTTCTTTCTTCCAGCCTGAAAAGCAATTACTTTAGACCAGTTGGTCCTTCAGATAATAGAAAGTGGGTATACATTACCCTTCCAACAAGCTCCACTTTCCCCCGCTACCTTCCTCCTTCCTCCTTCCCCAAAGACCATCACTCCATCTTTCAACAAAAGGTGACGGAACACCAACTGAAAAGAGCAGTAGAGTTAGTGGCAGAGCTGCAGATGGGGAGAAGCTATTTACAAAATGTTCTTGTTACCAAGAATAACGGTCTTCATCTGATCTCAGGGTCCTCAACCTCTGCCTCCAAAAGGAGAAGTTCAAGATGCTGACTCTAGCTCAGATATTGTTGACATTGGAACCAAGAAGCTAAATATTGTCGCTTGACTTGCAGGATGCGCAAGTGCCACATGCCGATTCTTCAATTGCACTGAAAATACCTGTGTTTTGGGTTGGGTTCCATTCATAACAAGTTTGTGGTTCTCCTGTTTGGTTTGACCTTAGCACGTCGAGTCTTCACCAAGGTGATGGCAATGGTTCTGGCCCCTCTGAGATGATCGGATATCCCAATTTTCCCATACTTGGACAACTGGTAGCTGAAGGCAATGTCATTGGAGTTGGTGTTGCACAATCTGCAGTCTTCGACAAGCCTGCTGTTTGGCCTGGGTTTTTCAATAAACAGATCCAAATCTCACCCACAGCCCTCCCAACATCTCCTTTTCATAGGGTCGATTCTGGACCCTTCTCCATTCTCTGTTCCTTTTCTCCTCCTCAGAGGATCCACGACATCCAGAATATGATTCCAGCCTTAATGGAAGATGAGTCCCAGTCATGTTGGTCTTATGCCTGCCAGGTCTGCTAGCTTCCTGTATCTTTCTGGTCACGCACACACATTGACACATGAGGACTCTGCAGTAGTGCCTCCACGGATAGTGCTTTCAACACAGGGGTGATCTAGAAGACCCCATTGCGGTCTCCTGGGCCACTGGTGCAAATGCAGTTTAGGGGTAGATTGAGGTGAACCATGATTTAAGGACACCCTTCAGTCGCTTCCAGCTGTGGCCACAGTAGTAACAAATACCTCCACTCTCATCTGGAGATCAGAAGTCATTGGTCTCTGGAGGAGCAGGTGCTTCATATCAACCTGCTAGAGCTGGAGCAGTGTGGATAGCACTCAGGGCCTCCCCATCCATCCAAGGTTGGTCTATCGATAGATTGATGGACAATGCAGCTGTTGTCGTATGTGAAGAAATAAGGGGGGTAGGGTCTCACCTTCTGTATTTAGAGGCGTTGAGGCTGTGGTCTTGGGCAAAACATCAGGGGATTTGGTTATCTTGGCTGGGTTTTAATGTCGGAGCCAACAGCATGAGCTGGTGTTCTCTTGCCAACCACGAGTGACGTCTTCTGCCTGAAGGAGCCCTGTGGACTCCTCAAGTGGACTTGGTCATCTCATTGGAAAACAGTCAGGTCCAGCAGTTCTGCTCCCTCTAGTATCCATCGAGGGGAGCCTTGGCAGATGCTTTTTTAGTTGATGTGGAACTTTCAGCTGCACTCTGTTTTCTCCAGTACCCATGATTCCTCGTATTCTGGGGACGATTTGCCAAGACCGGGCTTGAGTCATCTTTATTAGTCTGAATTGGCCAATGGGGGTTTGGTATGCGGACCTTCTGCGCTACCCCTATGTCCCCCGCTTCAGCTGCCCTCCATGGTGGAGGTGGTGAACGCTATCTTATCAGCTCATCGCACCCCCACAAAATCTGTATATTCAGGGAGAGGGAGCAGCTTTTTATCATGGTGCTCAGACAACAATGTGGACCCCTTACAACCATATTGTTGCAGGTCGTACCATTTACACTTTCCCCGACTCGGAGAAGGTGTGTGGTGGGCACTGTAAAGGGTTACGTGTCCATGTCATCAGTGTTCCTCTGTTTCCTTGAACAACCTTTCAGGTCCCCATTGAAATAAGTATCCTTACAGGGTTGGCCAATCTAAACCCTCCAACTGCTTTTGCTATGCCCAAATGGGAACAAAACCTTGTTTTAACTTTTATTGGGTCTCTGTTTGAGCCGCTTTACATTTGTCAGTTATGGTTATTAACTATGAAAACTGTGTTTTTAGTGCCCATTACTTTGGCAAGGTGGGTCAGTGAGCTGAAAGCACTGATTACCCCTCTGCCGTTTACATCTTTTTTCCTTGACAAGCTGGTGTTACGAATCGGGTCTGCTTTCCTTCCGAAAGTGGGGACCCCATTTCATTTGAGTTAATCCATCAACCTTCCAACCTTGTTCCTATACCCCATCCCATGAAAAGAGCAAGGATGGCTGCATTGTCTGGATCTCCGAACAGCGATCAGTTTTAAACTTACCAAGGACATCAGAGTGGATGACCAACTTTTTGTTGGGTACTCAGGCAGCAGAAAAGAAAAAGTGGTTCAGAAAAGGATGTTGTCACATTGGATCATCCTTTGCATCAAGGCGTGTTATGGTAATGCCAAAATGTAGCTGCCTGAGAGAATAAGAGCTCACTTCCCCAGAGCCAAGTTATTGTCTTCTGCCCTCACAAGTGGGGTACCAATTGCAAAGATCTGCAAGACAGCAACATGGGCAACCTTGCACTTTTTTGGCAAGTAATACCACCTGGATACTGAGTTGCGCAGGAATGAACGCTTTGTGAGATCTGTGCTGCAAGACTTACTCATCTATTGCATCCATAAATACCCCTCTGAGAAAGATACTGCTTGGGAATCTATTCAACAGGCGAGGAATCTGCAGGTAGACGTATCCACCAGAAGAAAATGTTTCTTACCTTAGTTAACAATCTTTCTGGTGGATACTCTGTCTACCTGTAGGTTTCTCACCAATCCCACACTACTCCCTATTTGGTAAATGTAGTACAAGGAACGGATTAAGAAGTCCCAATTAAAGTTGGCACTGAATTTCTAATCCATGCCACTCCAACTGCTCACCTTGAAGGCTAGGAAACAATTGATGGAAACTGATGTTGTTGTGTCCCAGTGGGTACTGTATGGCTTTGAGGCGTTGTCGGGTGTCCCTTTTGGCAGTAATGCAAGGCAAGCACCTCTGTCGGTGTCTTGAAGCTTTGAAGTTTCCAGATCCAGTCGGACACCTGGGATTATTCAACCAGTGAAGCATCTGCAGGTTGATAGAGTATCCACCAGAACGATTGTTAGCGAAGGTAACTTTTTCATTTAGAGCACGGAGTCTGTCAGGACTTTGTAGTGATCTGTTGAAATTTACCATTTACCATGGAATAGATACCTGAATTATTATGCGGATTGTTAATCATCACAGCAAACTCTACTCCGCATTCCAATGATATTTTCTTAGGAGATTTCAATTTACATTGGGAGGGTCACGCTGACAAGCAGATTACTCTACTTAAAGCCTTCTTTAAAGATCAATCACTGGTCCAAGAATGTCACCTACCTACCCACTCCAAAGGATCTACCTTAGACTGGATCATAGCTAAAGAAAAAGCTATTGATAAATTGAATTTACCCCCTGCGATTGGTCTGATCACCACTTCATTACCTTCCAAATACCATTCATAAAAATTAGGAAGTCTTCACAGACAACTAATTCCAGAAAATGGACTTGTGACACTTGAGGACTCAATTTGGTTAACGTCGCAGCACGCTGTGAAACAGAATTGCAACCCCCTAGTAAATGGTTGACGTAAGTGACCTCACGAAATACTATAACATCACAATGTTGAGTATTATTGAGGACATAGCCCCGCTAAAATTGAAAAGGATCCATGGCACAGATAAAAACCCTTGGTTTAACAGTGCCCTAAATGAAGAAAGAAGCTCACTCAGACTCTCAGAGCAAAAATGGAGACAACACCCTTCCTCGCCCCATTTAATTCAACTAAGACAGTCCAGGAAAACCTATAATAAAAGCATTCAAAACTCAAAAATGACTTCTTCAGAAAAGAACTGTATAAAGCAAAAAACAGACCGAGGAAACTTTTCGATCTGCTTAAAGATCAATCTAATAAAGCTGCTGTATCTGCTCCAACTACCGCAAAAATGATGTTAAGTAGCAAAGACATCTCCTCCTTCTTCACAGCGAAATCCATTTCAATGGAGGTGGAGCTCAAAAAAGCAGCTGAATGCCCTGAATTCATCGAGAGCACCCTAGATTAGCATCAATGTCAACCAGAGTTGCAAAAACCTAAAATAATGCCCGGTGGTCAGAATTCAAGCCAATCAATGAACTTGACATTGCAAAGATCATTTCGACCTATGAATCTAATAATCATTACAACGATCCCTAACTTGCAATGTACTGGTCCTCAATAAACCATCTACTCATCCCGCCATGGTCAAAGATCATCAAAGCGTCATTAGCACAAGGCGCAATTCTGGAATGCCTAAAAACTGGACAAGTTATTCCAATCATAAAAAACCCAACATAGAACCCCTCTGACCCAAACAATTTCAGACCAGTAACAAATATCCCCATGCTAGCCACAGTCCTGGAAAAATGTGTGCAACAACCACTGAGCCATCATATCTCCAAATTCAATCTACTAAATGACTTCCAATCCAGATTCAGTTGTAACCATAGTATGAAAACTGCAATTCTGCACATCGTGGACAACGCTCTACTTGCCCTCGACCATAACGAAACATGTCTCCTAATCCTGCTTGACCTATCGTTGGCGTTCGACACGGTAAACCATGCCAACATTCTAGATCGCATTAAAAATAGAATGGGAGTAGAGGGTACTATCCTAAAATGGTTTAGCTCTTTCCTAGAAAAAAGATTGCAAAAATTCAACGTCAACCAAACTTTATCAGTTTCATCCGGAAATACAATCGGAGTTCCACAGGGATCCACACTACCCTCGGCGTTATTCATTCTGTACATAGAATTAGTCACGGAAACACTACAGCGAGTAAACATCTCTTTCCACATGTACGCAGATGACACTCAGCTGTACATCAAAGTCACATCGACCGAAGAGATAGGTATCATAAACCAGGCACTAAAGAGAACCAATCATTGGCTAACCAGTAACCATCTGAAGCTTAACCCACATATAACCGAATTCCTGCTGATCTCCCCCAGAATAGCTCCACGAAGTGGACCAATCTGATCATGGCATTAAACTGTACTCCGAAGATTGTTGATTCCACTAAATCCTTGGGAATTATTCTGGACAAAAACTTGAACATGCTATCACATATTAACACAATGGCAAAAAACGCCTGTTTCCATTTAATCTACCTCAGAAAACTGAAACCATTTAAAAAAAAAAGTCAGACCTCAAAACAGCAGTTCAGGCACTTGTCATTTCGAGGATAGAGTATGGTTGCACAACGCTGGCCGGTCTACCTAAGATCTCAACAGCCCCACTGAAAGCTTGTCTTAATGCGGCCACAAGACTTATAACAGGATCCGAAAAATTCGACCACATCACCCCTCATTTGAAAGCTCTCAACTGGTTGCCCTACGAAGCAAGAGTACAATTTAAGTTGGCATGCATCACTCACAAGGCGGTATATTACCGAACACCTGTGTACCTAGCCCAGAAAATCACTTTATCTGGAGGATGCCATATCTCTAGGAGCCATGGAGATCTACTACTGAAACCGGCCCATATTCGTAAGAAAAGAACTTATGACCAAGCATTCTCTGGCGCTGCTCCTCCACTCTGGAACGCTCTCCCTCCCAACTGTAGAAAAATCCCGTCCATCTCTGCATTCAAAAACGAAGCTAAATCCTTGTATTTGAGTAAATACCTCCCACAATCTCAACAGGCTTGCCAGCATCATGGATCCTGCCTGATCAGTTACATGCTACCTTTCTTTGAACATTAACCTTTTTGTGGTTTGTATATATGTACATTAAGCTTGATATTTTTGCTCTAAATAATTGTACAACAACCGATGACTTGGTAAATGAAAATGTAAAGCGCTCTGACACCCTACTCAGGGTCATGTTCGTACTATATAAAACACAAAATAAATAAATTAAAAAAATTAACATGTGAGGAGATCCATAGTACTAGATGGCAAGCCATAATTATCTACCTCACATACCACATTTCGGTCACTGGCACCTCTCTTAGGGACTTGGGTAACCACAGCACATGGGCTACCCACCACAACTCGATCTTTACACTGTAATTATTTGTCTGAGGACCTTTGGGTACACTCTCACAGAAAGGATAATTAGGCTGCTTTAAAATGTAAAGAAATATTGGGCCAAGTGTGTTCTCATTTTTGTTTCAGTAAGAGGATCCCCAAGGTGGCTTTGCGGGTCTTGCTATTGCACAGATATTTTAATTTCCAAATATCGAAATTAAAGTCCCACAGCATGAGCGTCGGCAGAGTGTCTGCCCCTTCTCCATCAATTTTTCTCTAAAATGTATGCTGTAGCCTGTAAGCATATGCTCAAATCTGGAAGTCTTTTCATGGGGCGGGGCCCTGCATTCAAAGTGATTCCAGAGAAGGTACTGCTATCTGTTACTGGTGTACTCCGGGCAAAGAGAATATTATGCTCAAGTTGGATCAGCTAGGTGCTTCCTTTGGCACTTGTCTATAGTTAGTGAGGGTGAGCAGCCAAGGCTTGACCCCAGAAACAGTATGACATAGTGAATGGCGTTAATGTCCAATCTTTTTTTTTTTTTCCTAAAACAATAGAGTTGTGGCTATGTTTTTCTATGGGGCTGAGGTGGAATTTGGTATCATTGAACATCATTGGCTCGCCAGTGTTTTACGAGGGCTCTCAAGGCTCAAGAGTTTGTAGAAGTGATACAGATGTGAGGACTCTAGACCTAACTCTTACTCTTTCAACCATGAGTACCACACTGAAGAAACTGAAGCCATAAGTGCTGAATTTTGATGACCCTTTCCCCAGGTGTTTCTCAAAGCACCATAAGGGGCTTCCCAATTCAGAGGAACACTTTCCTTGGAGCACCGTGCAAGGTATTGAAAGTTGATTCTTCCCTCTAGATGCTATGTCCAACTGCTGCAATTGTGAAACCTTCAATAGACTTTCACGTAACTCTATCCCCTTTTCAGGGAACTTGCAACATTGTTCCCTGGTCCCCTCAGGTTTGTTTTTTTACCAGGACTCTAGTTGCTAATCATACAGCAAGCTGCTTAATACTGCTTCTGGTATATACCCTATAGAAGAGGAAGCTGCAGTGTTCAGTGAGAGCAGAGGAGCAGAGCGTGAGCCCTGATCCAGAAGGCTGTCACACCAAGTTACCTGAAACCTCATGAAAGATGCCTTAAGGTAGTGAGATTTCAAGACGCCAGGGGGATTTTTAGAGCCCAGCTCACCTGACCAGATTCAGAGGTTGAGGGACTGTTAGTGTGGTGAGCCTTCATAGTGTGTGGAACAGCTTGATTCCATCCCCAATCCCAGATTCGAGGAGCAGCGCCAGAGAATGCTCGGTCATCACCTTGTTTCCTGTACTAGAGGGTAACCAATGTTTTCTTCTTCCCCACCAGCCTTGTTGTATTGACCAGTAATGCTTGAAAATTCTGTTTAGCCCTTCGCCCACTGTTCTCGATTGTAGCTAGTTATCTCTTGGCGTATCACTGCAGTTACTTGTCCCAACTCTTTGAGCCATTAAATCCAGTACATGACCTGTGCAAACCAAAAATCTTGTCCTTAACTGATTAGTTCTAAGATATTTGGCACCAGATTTGATTCCCTAGGTAATATCATCCTGGGTGTGTGTCCCCATTCCTTTAACCATTTCCCATGTATTACCTCAAGACTAACTGTTTCTCAGAACTCTGACAACCCCAATAAGGTGTTAGACTTGAGTATGAGCTTCCTTTTTTGAGGGGAATGGCCTCAGTTGCAGGGCCCTAAACACACTGAGTTGTCCAGTCTTGCACCTAGGGCTACCAAAAAACTAAGCATGGGTGCAGACACATTACAACAAACTTGATACTTTGCATTCTACTGCTTGGTGCCTTCGGCTCACAGGCTGGTTAGGATAAATTGTAAATGATGCAGGAAATGCTCAAACATATCTCCTCTCGTCTACCAGGAACTTTGATCACATCACACCCATCATCTGTAAACTTTATTGGCTTCTCATCGAAGCAAGGATGCAATTTAGAATTTTTTTGCCTCACTTACAAAATGATTAATTTAAACCCACCCCACTTATCTAGTCCATCTCCTAAACATCTCAGAAAGTCTAAGAGGTCTAAGAATCAGATCCACACTGTTCTTTGAAACTCCTAAATGCAAAACCTAAACCGTCAGCATAGGTCTAGAACCCACTATCTCCTTGCCGAGCTACAAAGTGCTTGAACCCTCATGGCCTTGATGAAAACATTGAAAACACATCTATTTTGATTGTACGTGAATTATATGATTCTCAACTAACTCTTACATGTTTAAACTCCCATAAGCTGATCATTCTGTAATCCTCCACCTTCTTGCTACCATTTACTTTACCTTCATCTTATAGGATAGGTTTTTTCCCTATTCTTTTGTAAAACACGCAAATGCTTCATGCTGAACAAGTGTTGTATGAAATCGCAAATAAATAAAAACGTAGGCCTTAGGGCCCTATGTTCATTTCTGTAGGGTATAAAAACTCTATCTAAGCATCAAAGGTTTCTTGAATTCTCTTGTTTCTAGTGTACAGCCTACCTTTTTATGAATGTAAATAAAGACCTTTCATAGTTATAGTTCTAACTGGACATTAAGTTAATTAAGTGCTGTTACTTTTGTGTATTTTTTGTATGGATACTCCTAACCGGAGATTCCTCACCTTTAGAATATTCCCCGGGCCTCAGACTGGATCTGGGCATTTTAAGAGCAGAGCTCCCATGCGCCGCTAGTTTATATTGTGCTCCTTTGAGTTGACATCTTTCCACCCAGGAAGTCATTTAGTAGAGTCGCATATAGGTGCCACCCCTCCGTACCATATCAGGTTTTTTTTGTACCATCGAAGACTGGTTCAGAGCTCTGCTCCCTTTTTTCAGTTACTCAAATCCTTACAAAATATTTTCCAGTGTGCAAAGGAACAATGTCACCATAGAAAACGACAGGATTCAAACTGTGTTGTGAGTGTTGGAAACAGATGTCTGTGACGTACCCACATGAGGTGTACCTCTGGGGTTGGGCTTAGGGACATGGCTTCAAGTTGTGAAAAGAATGTACTATCATCTACCCAAAGGCTATCTGGAGCCATAAAGCAAAACTGTATGTGCCCGAACACCGAAAGAAGTTACAGATCGTGGGTCCCGGTCCCCCTTTGAGGGCACAGACTCAATCCCATTCTCAATGGCACTCACATGACAGTTCTTCTTCTTTGTCTGGGGTGTCTGGTAAGTCAAAGTCTAAATGTATGAAGAAGCACCCTTTGTCCTTGGAGAAGTTGGGAGGGCATCGAAGTGCCAATCGATCTTGCTCCCGATCCACGATTGTAGAGTTGAATCTGCAATAGGTCTCAAGGTACCCCAAATATCACATGATATTGGTGATGAATCAGGAGGGTGAGGGCTTTGGGGAGGCTCAGCTGCATTTTTGAACACTCTTCCTGCACCGTCTGTCACGCCTTTGGGACCCAAGTACCTGCAGGGGCCTTGATGTAAGGATATTGGCCGTAGGTCTGCCTCTGCACCATCAGTGCCCTAAAAGCCTGCTTTGGGTTCTGCACTGACTCTGTTGCTAACTTTGAGTCCACCTCCAAGTCTGCTCTGGTCCCAATGTTGCCCGAGGTTAAGCATCAGCCGACTCCAATGTTCGACCTCGAATGGAATACACTTCAACACATATCAAAATTACACCTTGACTCCACTCCAGCGCACCTGGCCCTAATGTGCTCTAATTCATTTCCTCTCCTGCAGGGCATTCCTCAGTCTTAATCACCTTTTTGGCTTGGATTCTGATAAACCTGATAATGAAGAAAGTGATAATGGGGATGATTTACCACACTATCATGATGATATCTACATGGGCTTGTAGAATGCTAGTAGGCTGTATACCTCCCCTGACTGGGGTTGATTCCATCTCATGGACCCCTAACAGAGGAGAGTGTGTCATTTGCCACAGTGAATAAACATGCAGCTGAGGTCCGAGACTTACAGCTGCCTTCAGTTTAAGTCAAGACAATTGTCCTGACTGAGATTGTGCACCCTGGGTGAGCCTCACCTGGGCCCTTATTTCCATTTAATGAAGCCCTGACGATCCAAATGGGCACTTGGGCAAAGCATTGCACTTGCTTGCCTACCGGTAAACAGACAGTTTGCAATGTGACCCAGACTTTCTTATGCAGTACCTGACTCCTGAGAGTTTATTGGTCCGAGCTTCCACCTGTAAAGTTACCCCAATGTGTTCCCCATGACCCTTCCAGACAGGGAGGCAAAAAGGATTGAGGCATTCAGGAAGGTGAAGTTCTTTTCTGCCCACCTGGCATTGAGGTAAGTTTGCCTGGTTGGCCATTATATGCACTCCCGCTGAGACATGGCCAGCGAGACGTTGCTGGTGGTGCTGGAGGAGTAATGGGTCTCTTTGACTGAAATCAGTTAGGAGGATGTAGCAAAGTATGTCATAGGGCTGGGCTAGATCCTACTGATTGCTTGGGGTGTGTGGTGGGCTCTAGTGTGGTGCTCTGCTGCCATGCGTGGTTGCAGTCCACTGACTTTTCTGGAGACCTGCAGGCATCTCAAATGGATATGCCTTTTGATGGGTCTTGTCTCTTTGGTTAAAAGGGTGATTCTGCCTTTGAACATTTTAAATAAAGCAGAGCCACATCTCATTCCTTGGTCCTTTCAACCCCTGCCCTTTCAACCCCTGCCCAACAGTTTCCTCAACAATCCCAATCCTTTTGAGGCTATTTCAGAGGCCTGTTTTATAAGAATCGCTAAGCCCTGCCACCATTGCCGGAGTCACTACAATCGTTTCATGGCCAGAAACGGACATTGACAGGGACATAGACAATAGATTGGGATGCAGCCATGTAAGTTCCAGTGGCTGAGATTAATTAATGCCTTCCATCCATCACTTATGTGTATACTTCAGGGGTAGAGATCAAGCTGACATCATGCAGATCATCGGACACTAATCCACTCAGTCTTCCAACCCTATGGCATCAATCTCCAAGCCGCCTTACTTTTTCCATTACCAGTGTATAGCCACTATGTAGGAGGCAGGATCAGTCATTTTCTCCCAGGGTGGCTGGCCATCACATTTGAAAGATTGACCCAGCAGGGCTTCCCTTCCTTTCAGACTCTCCTTACCTTCTTCTCACATCAGAGCTGCTTTAAGAGGAGCAGCTATCCATCTGGCTGCTAGAGGTGCAGACTCTACTGGCCAAACGAAGGCCAAATTCAAAATAATCTCTCTGGCTTAAGTTATGTCTACCCTGAATCCGGGTGACTGGATGGTTGCTTTGGACTTGCAGGACACATACTTTGTTGTGCCCGCTCTGCATTTCCACAGAAGTCTCATGCGAATCAAGGTCAGTCAGGTGCATTTTCAATTTGCCTTGCTCCCTTTCGGAATTACCAGCACCCCTTGGGTGTTCATGAAAGTGATGGCAGTTGTCGCTGCACATCTTTAAAAGTTGAGAATACCAGTTTTTCCCTTCCTCGAAGACTGGCTGCTGATGGTGAGTTTGCCATAGTCATAGTAGTCAAAGTCTTCTGATAAATGTTGTACCTCACTTGTGTGGGAGCCTAGTGCTCGCGACAGGAAACGTCCCAAAACGCAACATGAACTCATCATATTTTTCCTGTGACAACGTATCCTTTTTTGCAATGTTCCTAGCTGTGGATTTTGGACCCTAGCTCAGCCACTACCTAGGGAAACCTTGCAAACCTAGTCATTTTGAAAACTAGACACCCAAAGGAATCCAGTATGGGGTGACTTGTGTGGCTCTCACTAGGCTCCATTAACCAGAATCCCTTGCAACCCTCAAACTTTGTCCAAAAAAAACAAATTTTCCTCACATTTCTGTGATGTGAAGTTCTGCAATCTGCATGGAGACACAAACTTCAACCAACCAGCATCCCTCAAAGTCTCCTAATAAAAATGGTACCTCACCTGTTTGGGTAGGCCTAGTAACCGTGACAGGAACGTCCAAAAACGCAATGTGGAACCATCACATTTTTCATAGTGAAAACTGACCCCTTTTTGCCCAATTGTGGATTTTTGACCATAGCTTTGCAGGCACCTAAGGAAACCTAGCAAACCTACACATTTTTTAAAACTAGACATCCAGGGGAATCCAGGATAGGGTGACTTGGGTGGCTCTCAGCAGGTTCTGCTACCCAGATTCCCTTGCAAACTTCAAACGTTGTAAAAAACAAACACGTTTTCCTAACATTTCTGTGATGGAAAGTTCTGGAATCTGCTGGGAGTCACAAACGTCCACCAACTCCGCATTCCCCAGTCTCCAGGTAAAAATCGTACCTCACTTGTGTGGGTAGGCAGAGTACCCGCCACATGAAACATCCCAAAACGCAACATGGATACATTATATTTTTATAGTGTAAACTGACCCTTTTTTCGCAATGTCCCTAGCTGTACATTTTCAACCCTAACTCTGCCGCACCTTAGGAAACCTAGCAAACCTATACATTTTTTACAACTCGATAACAAGGAGAATCCAGGATGGGGTGACTTCTGTGGCTCTCACCATGTTCTGATACCCAGAATCACTTGCACATCCCATACTTTGTAAAAAAAACACGAAACACATTTTCTTCACTTTCTGTGATGGAAAGTTCTGGAATCTGCAGGGAGCCACAAACTCCCCCTCCACACAGAATTTCCCCAAGTCTCCCGATAAAAATGATACCTCACTTGTGTGGGTAGGCCTAGCGGACGCGACAGAAAATGGCCTAAAGCATACTGTGGAGACATCAAAATTATCGGTTTACAAAAAGACCTTGTTTTGCGAGGGAGTCACCTGAGTTTTTGATTGTGGGCTCGGGTGGCCATCTTGAGAAACCTATCAATACCAGATATTTCTGAAAACTAGACACCCGAGAGAGTGCAGGTAGGTGTGACTTGTGCAGATCCCCCAACTTTTTCCTGCCCTGAATCCCCTGCAAACCTCAAATTTTGCTAACAAAATCACATTTTCCTTACGTTTCTGTGTGGGATCACCGTGCCGGCACAAATGTCCTACTACCCAGCCTTCCCCTTGGTCTTCCGATAAAAATGATACCTCACTTGTGGCGGTGTCCAATGCAGAATCGCCTTAAAACAAAATATATTGAGCTTAGAGTTCGCTGTGCTATCCCCTCAATCCCTATATTTTTGGCCCTTCCCAGTTGCAGGCCCTTGGTCCACCCACACAAATGAGGTACCATTTTACTCAGGAGACTAAAAGGAATGCTAAGTGGTAGAACATTTGCGCCGGCGATGTGAACCAAGACAGAAATGTGAGGAAAATTTAATTTCTTTTTAGCTTAATGCTCCTGCGTTTTAGGTACCGGTTTCGGTGGCCATATAGGGAAACCTACCAATCCCAGACATTTCGAAAAGCTAGACGCCCGAGGGAGTCCAGGGAGGTGTGCCTTGCGTGGATCCCCCAACATTTTCTTATCCAGAATCCCCAGCACACCTCAAATTTAGCTAAAAATCTAATTATTCTCACATTTCAATCTGGGATTAAAATGACGGCAAAAATCACCTAACATCCAGCGTTCCCCTCAGTCTCCCGAGTAGAATGATAACTCACTTGTGTGGGTGGGCCAAGGGCCTGCGATTGGGATGGGGCCAAAAACATAGATGTTGAGGGGATAGCACAGTGAGCTGTAAGCGCTATATTTTTGTATATGTGTTTTTAGGCTGACTGCATTAGACACCCACACAAGTGAGGTATCATTTTAATTGGGAGACCAAGGGGAACGCTGGGTGGTAGTACATTTGTGCCAGCGTGGTGATCCCAGGCAGAAATGTAGGGACATTGTGATTTTTTTTCAGCTAAATTTGAGCTTTACGTGGATTCTGGATAAGAAAACATTGGGAGATCCACGCAAGACACACCCCCTGGACTCCCGAGGGTGTCTAGTTGTCAGAAATATCCGGGTTTGGTAGGTTTCCCTAGATGCCAACCAATCCTGGGACCAAAAACGCATGTGACTCCCTTGCAAAACCAAGTTTTTTGTGATCAATAATTTTAAAGTCTCCACAGTACATTTTGGGCCATTTCCTGTCATGGGCTCTAGGCCTAACCACACAAGTGAGGTACCATTTTTATCAGGAGACTTGGGGGAATGATGGGTGGGTGGAAGTTTGTGGCTCCCCGCAGATTCTAAAACTTTGTGTTTCTTTTTACAAAGTTTGAGGTTTGCAAGGGATTCAGGGTAACAGAACCTGGTGAGAGCCACACAAGTCACCCCATCCTGGCTTCACTTGGGTGTGTAGTTTGCAAAAATGTACAGGTTTACTAGGTTTCCAGAGGTGACGGCTGAGTTAGGGTGAAAAATCCACAGCTAGGCACATTGTAAGAAAAGGGTCAGTTTTTAGTGGAAAAATGTGATGTGTACACGTTGCATTTTGAGACGTTTCCTGTCACGGGCACTAGGCCGACCCACACAAGTAAGGTACAGTTTTTATCCAGAGACTTGGGAGAATGCTGGGTGGGTGGAAGTTTATGGCTCTACGCAGCTTCCAAAACTTTCCATCACAGAAATGTGAGGACCATGTGTTTTCATTGACAAAGTTTGAGGTTTTCAAGGGATTCTGGGTAACAAAACGTTTGCAAGGGATTTTGTCTAACAGAACCTGGGAAAAGCACACAAGTCACCCCATCCTCGATTCCCCTGGGTGTCTTGTTTAAAAAATGTACGTACAGGTTTGCTTACTAGGCTTCCCTAGGTGCTGGCTGCTCTAGGGCCTGAAATCCATACCTAAGCTGGCTTTAAAATAAGGCCCGTGCTCAGTGGGCTTTCTGCCACCCTGTGATGAGCGACAGATCGGGGATATTGCCCCGATATGCCTCCAAGGGGGGCACGAAGACTTTGGTCCTGGGAGGGGGTGCATTGGCATGCCCTTTCTGGACAGCCCCCAGCAGTACGTATTTAAAAGTAGCATCATTTCTGGTGTCTAGTGGGCTCTCTGCCCCATTGGGGGGCAGATCAGGGGCTATTTCCCCCATCTGCCTTCCAGGAGTGGCAGAGAGACTGTGGTTAATATATTCTTTTTGGGGGCATTGGCATGCCTTTTCTGGGCAGCCCCCACCCCTACTTATAAATAAAACAACTAAACCCTGGAGCCTAGCGGGCTTTCTGCCACCCGGGGCGGAGATCGGTGGCTATTGCCCCCATCTACCTCCGGGGGGGGGGGGGCTCAGAAAGACTGTGGCATTCTTCTTGAGTGGGGGTAGGGGTTTGGGGGAATTGGCATGCCCATTCTGGGCAGCCCCCACCCCTGAACTTTAAAAATGAATAATCCCAGTGCTTAGTGGGCTTTCTGGCTCCCTGGGGGCAGATAACAGGCTATTGCCCCCATCTGCCTCCCAAAGGTGGGGGGGGGGGGGTGTTAGAAAGACTGTGGCCATTTTTTTGAGGGGGGTGACACACCCCTAAGCTTTGGAGAAAAAATCCCTGGGCTTCTTTCCCCCCCACCCCCCCAGGGGGGCAGATAAGGGGCTATTGCCCCCATCTGCCTCCCAGGGGGGCAGAAAGACTTTGGCAATTGTTTTGGGGTGGGGTCATTGGCAGGCCCATTCTGGGCAGCCCCCTCACATAGGTATAAATAAATAAAAAACGTATCCCTGGTGCCTCTTTTATATTTTATTTTTAGCGTTTTATAAAGTGCAAACTAGACCCGAGACATCGGGTATCAGAGCGCTTTACATGAGCACCAGTTTAGTTATTGACACATTCATTTTTGTTAGGCACAGGGAGATTAAGTGATTTGCTCAGAATCACAGGATGTTGAGCTTCGTTGCTGAGACTCGAACCCGACTCCCCAGATTCGAGGTCGACTGCTCTCGCCATAAGGCTATATCCTCTTCACCTTTTGGGCTTTCTGTCCTCCTGCAGGGCGGATAAGGGACTCCTGTCCCATTTGCTCCCCCCCCCCCGGGAAGGGCAGACTGAATATTACGCCACTTTTTTATGGGGGGAGCGAAGGCCCTTGTCCAAGGGGCCGCTCCCCCCTTCCTGGTGCCTAGAGGGTGGATCCCTGCTCGTGCATTCCCCTCAATAGGGAAGGGTACTATTGGAAAGGGGGGATTCTCCACTTTCCAACTATACCTCTCCCATGTGATTCGGGGGGGAGGGGGGGAGTTATATAGTCCTAAAAGCACTGAAACAATGAAACTGAAACTATGTTTCAGTTTCATTCTCAATGTAATGACGTCATTACATTGAAAAGAAAAAAAAAAACTCAGGAGTTTGGGGAAGCTCTTTAAAGAATATTGGGCCAGATGTACGACCCATTTTTGCAGGGGCCATGTATAGGGCCTATTTAGCGAGTCACAATTTTTTTGTGACTTGCTAAATATGTTTTGTGACTCGCTATTTGGAAGGGGCACCCCCTTCCAAATAGCGAATATCAGAACCATGTACTAATGTTTTCCGACTGCAATTGCGGTCGCAAAATAGTTTCAATTACCACCTACTTCAAATAGGTGGTAATGCATTTCCAAATGGGAAGGGTTCCCAGGGGACCCCTTCCCCCTTTGCAAATATAGGCAACATTATTTTTTAAGGGCAGGCAGTGGGCTGCATCTTTAAAAAAACTGATTTATTTCAAAGCAGTCCCAGACATGGTAGTCTGCTGAGCCCAGCAGGCCACCATCCCTGGGAGGGCTGGCATCCCTAATGGCCTCGCAAATTGCGAGGGGCTCATTAGTATTAATGAGCCTCGCAATTTGCGACCCCACTGGGAATCGCAAACAGTGTTAAACACACTGTTGTACATTTCATTTAGGGCCTTGCAATTTGCGACTCACAATTTTTCGCAAATTGCGAGGCAATAAATGAAATGGTCGTACATCTGGCCCATTAAGATGCATAGCAGTTTTGACTTACGTTTCTGTGCCGGACATGTGAAGTTAACACCTAATTAGGTTTGTAGCATGTATGGCTCTAGATACTCTTGCTTTGCATATTTCTGCCATCTTGTGGCCGGGACATTTGCAATTTATTTATCTTTGAAGTAGCTTGAGTCACGAGACCTGTTGAGACTTTGCCCACGATATACCAGGACACAGGGTGTACTTGACATTGTTTTTTTCCTCCAACGGGCTAGAATGTTCAATGTTGCAGCTCTGGAATCAACGTATTTCTATCTGGATTCTTTGGTGTCACCTCTTCATACTTCAATGCCCACGACTGGAAAACTTCACAATGCCAAGTGAGAGTTTTGTCTGCAATGCCCAAGACCTTCATCGACAGACGCCAATTGTTATACAACGACCATCGATCCATCTTGACGGGCATAACCATTCCAATATTGCCCTAGATTTAATGGCAAGTACTCCTGAGTGACTACCATGGCATCTACAATCTTTGCCTATCGCCACTGCACAACTAAATTTCCTGTGACATCTATTGTGCCTTTAGCTATAGGAAGAACCTCTGGTATGCTCGAGAACAGCAGTGGGCTTACCGTAGGAAGCAGTGGCAAGCTTCCCTCAACGCTTCTGTAATTTTCAGACTGGAAGACTTGCTTGGTGTTGAGGAGGAGTAGGCTGACCCATCTGGTATTGCAACAGCAATGGTCCCAGGCAGAATCTAGTGTTGATGACAGCCAGGGCTCCGCACCCTTCTAGACACTTTTCAACAGGTAACCATTATCACACACACATTTTTTGTGGGTATCTCACCTTAAGGACTGGACCATACAAGACACCCGGTCCTGGCCGAGCACCTCCAGGTACCAGGTACAGCACACCTACCACCTGGAACTTCTAGCCATACGTTTAGCCCTCTGGGACCTCTTAAACCCGTTTTCAAACCAGTCCTCATAAAGATAGACAACATAACAGCCATGCATTACATCCAGAAGTGGGGTAATGCATTCCTAGCTCTCTCCACTGACGCCTCAGCAAATTCATGAATTGGAACTCCACCAACAAGGCCTACACAAGTCCTTTCATTGGTGGGTAACCCCGATGTTGGACTTGGCCCTTTCTACAGGGTCATCCCTTGAACTTTTTGCCTTCCTCCTATATTCTCTCTGACCTGTTTTTGTTGCTTTAATGACTCCGGGCACTTTACCACTGCTGATCAGTGCTAAAGTGCATATGCTCTCCCTACTATAAATGAATTCTATATTGATTGGATTCCATGATTGGCTTATTTGGTTTACTGTCAGACCCCAGTAAAGTGCACCAGGAGTGCCAGGGCTTGTAAATACAAATGCTGCTGGTTGGCTTGCAGCACTGATTGTACCACCCACAGAAGCAGCCTGGTAAAATGTGTCTAAGGTGTGCCATTGCAGAACCTGCGTGCAGTCTGGTACTGTCATGCCGACTGGGCAAGTGCACCCACTTGCCAGTCCCTAAACCTTCCCATAACTTCATATTAGTCACCCCTATGGTAGGCCCAAGGGCAGGGTGCATTGTAAGTATAAGGTAGGACAAGCCCTGATGTGTGTGGCATGTCCTAATAGTGAATTACAGCCATTTTTGTTTTTCACTATTGTAAGGATACCTGTTCTCATACACCAGAATGGGCTGTTGGAATTGGTACACTCTATGATCCAGACTCAGGGAACATGGTAGCAATTCGAGTTTAGTATGCCTGAACTCAGAATAATAAAATACATTTTTTAGTAAAGTTTTTTTTAATGTTCTGTGTTTGCAAATACCACTTTTAGAAAGTTGGTATTTGCTAGCCTAACCTTTTCAGCCCGCCTCTGCTAGGATGTGTATCTGCTGTCTGGTTTCTGTGTGTGACAGGGCTGGGGAATTCCAGGAGACAGGCTGGGCAGCCAGGTGGTGAATAGAAAGATTACACCAGGATGGGTGGGAGGAGTGCCCCTTGACTCTGAATAGGGCTGTGCTCTGCCACCACAATGCTGGCTCCACCTCCTGTGGAGCGTCTGATGTCTCTGCCCTACACCCTGAAAGCAGAAGCCTGCATCATGTCAACAAAGTGCTCAGGAACTGGACTGAACAAGGCAAAGGCCCCCTGGCCTGAAAGAACAAAAGAAATGCAGTATAAATATAGGAGCCCTGCTCCTAAGAGATCAGATCCTGCTTGAACCACGAAGAACCTCTGCCCGACAAGAAGGACCTGGAAAAGCTGAAGGAGGAGTACTGTCCCTGACCTGGGGGATTGGCCTGCAGTGGGTGCCTTGCTGAGAAAGGAGAGGAAAAGACTGAGAGAGACTTTTCAGAACTTGTGCTTCAACCAAATCTCCAAGGGCTTGTGGGTGAGCTTGCCCCCTGAACGGAGTCCCAGGAATATTGGACTCCTCCTGCCTCAAGAGCCGCTGGACATTGCCCAAAACTTGCCCTGCCGCTGGAGCCGCGATCGAAGTGCGACTCGAAACCCTGTTTACTCTGCATCCGTGTCCATGGCCGCTCCTCACCGTGTGGCTCCGCTCTGTACGAGCCGTAACCTGCACTGTCCACTGCCAGGCTGCCTAAACCCCGCTGCACCCTCCCCCGTGAGCCGCACTGCTCGCCTCGCCGCCCCTGCCGCTGGCAGTTAAAGACCGGAGCGCCCCGCAAGGAGAATCCGCCCCGTACGCCAAAGCATACCGGCTCCCCTGGCGCCGCACTCCAGAAACCGAACCCGCAGCCGCGCACTGAAAAGTACGGCTCGTACGCTCGAGGCGTACCAGCCGCCCCGTACTGCGCCGCTGGCTTCGGATTGGCATCCCCGCTCCATGGGACAACGTGCATCCCGCGCCGAATTGTGAAGCCGCTACGACCCGGACTGTCCGCTTTGCCCTGCAGCCCCGCTCAGACGCCCCGAACCGAGGCATCTAACCAAGCCAGGCCCACACCGGAGAAGAGCCCACGCACGCTCCTGGGACACCTTTACCTGCCGCATCATCCGTGTCGACCCCTACGAACTTCAAGGTACTGTGAGAGTCGCCCCTGACTGTGTGCGCATCAGACCAGCGAGTCTACGTTTTTTACTCTTTTAAGACACGAGAGAACCGCGCAGTCAGCGCGACACGCAGAGACCATTAAGACACGCATTTGTGAAGTAAAACTTTGCCTTTCTAGTAGTATTGTGGCCTAATTTTAAAACGTAAGTGGTTCTTGTGCTAAGCCTTATATAAAGTAATTATTTTTGATACAAAACCTCGTGTGGTATCCCTTTTGTGGTGTTATCATTGAATTACTGTATGCACTTACAAATGCTTAACCCGTAATGCTCTGATGTTTAGCCTTGTCTGCTCGCGCCACGCAACCTAGAGGGTGAGCAGGGGTTATTTTAAAGAGTAATTCCCTTGCCCTGACTAGAGGAGAGGGTCCCTGCTTGTCACAAGTCCTTACCTGTGCCAACCAGAGACCCCCAATTCTAACACCCAACCATCAATCTGTTGTCCACCCGTGAAAACACAAAATGGCAAAGGTTTGTCCTCAGGTACCCGCACTGTCCATCCATGGGTAATTCACTATGAGCTGATATTTTTCTATGTTTTTCTCCACCTCTTCCCGTACATGGCGAGGCAAATAGCTATGCCTCTCATTCTAGTAGCACCAACCTAGGCAAGACAGCCCTAGTACCGAATGCTCCTGGAGAAGTCTGACAACCCCCACGTGAAGCTCCTGGACTATCTCTCTCAGAATCAGAGACAGTTTAAGCACATAGACTCCAAACAACTGAATCTAGTTATTTCTCACCTGCGTTCTTAGAGTTTGGCTACATCAGAGTTCAGAGGAGGGTTTGCTCATTCTATGAGAAATACGCAAGCCCACAGGTTTCACCTGATACGCAGCTAAATGGAAGAGATTCATGCACTAGTGTACCTCCGAATAGTTAGACCCTTTTAAAGTCTCTTTACACAAGATTGTGTGCTGCCTCTTACGTCTGTACAAGTCAGGCCAGGTAACTGCAGCATACTTACAAAATACTTTTCAATGTCCCTGTTCTTAAGCTTTTTAAGGGTGGCCTTGAAAAAGGAATTGTTTCCATGACCCCCAGTGCCCCTGTATGGAACCTTAATATGGTTTTCACATGATTCATGAGTACATCTTTCGAACCTCTCTACTCCTCTGACTTACAAATTCTGTCTTAAAAGGTGGCTCTCCTGGTACCAATCTAATCTCTCAGACATATTAGAAAGCTCTTACAATACAAGAATCATTCATTCTGAGGGATACTTCTACCTGCAGATTCCTCACCTTTAGAATAAATCCCAGGAATCAGACTGGATCTGGAAAACTTCAAAGCAACAAGGTCAAAAGTAAAGGGTACTGGTCCCGGTCGCCGCCGAAAATAACATCTGGCGATGCCACTGATACCATAAAGCACCTGCCCTGAAGCATAAACATACATTGCCTTTTTCTTGTACCTTCGACATGGATCCGAAGCTTTACTCTCTTAGGAATTTTCCCACAAAATTATTTTTGCAGTACCATGTTTCCTCCCAAGAAGTCTGGGTTTAAACCCTTTAGAGGTTGTGAGGGACTGATCTCCATTACAGACCTCCACATAGTCTGTGTATGGCGCTTAGAGTCTGACCATTATTCTAAGTCTTGCTCTTCGCACCTCAGTGCACCCCGGGGCAAAGGACGAATATTGATGCCTGTATCGATCCAGACACCTTTTACCACTCTCCATCTTTCTCTTTGGCCGAGAACAAAGGGAACGTAACAAGAAACGTTCCCTGGGAAAGTCTCCTCATTGCTCTCCATCTCCCACAGGACCTTCGTCACCAAGCTTGTTGACCTGACGGCAGTGGATTCTCCGCCCAGCCCTACTCCATTTTTGGATCCGGCTCTGGACAACAGCCATCATTCCCAGAGGCTTTGGTGTCTTCACCTCTGCCAGTTGAGACTCTGGCACCAGATCTCCCTGAGTTCCTTAATCCAGGATCGGCTCCAGTGGCATTCTGAATGCAATGTATTCCATTTCCTCGAAGACCTCGATGCTATCCTGTGTACCGTCGGGCCCAGCGGCCTCACTGCACCTGCCAATGGTCCTGCCTTTTCAACCGACTCCCTTCCGTGCCACACCATTGGTGTGACATTCCGTGCCACTGCCACACCATTGGTGCCTGCACCATACCGCTTAGATCCAGGGCTCCACATCTCGTACCACAACCAATGCCATGGATGGCACCACTCCACCTCCACCACCTCCTTCACTGCCTCCTCCTCTGTCTTCAGATACGACAGCACCAGTGCCACAGCCAGACGTCGAGCCTCAGGTTCATTCTCACAAAGAGGCCTAGAGGTTGTTAGAAGAGGAGGCTTTAGAGCATGCATCCACATTTTTGGAGCGGATTTTCATTCTGTGGCATACATTCCTGGTAGTGACCCAGACAGGGACACTCTGGAATTTCAGGGCCTGTCTAGGACTAGCGGCTTGGATACCTCCTCTGACCTAGCTATGGACTTTTCCATTATACCACTAATGCCAGAAGTTGTCTCAGTGTATAAGGTTGTGTTAAAGGCAGCTGAGGTTTGAATTTGCAGTTGCCAGCGACCGAGACGAAGAGTAATGTCCTCACTGAGATTCTCCTGGCCTCATCGACCTCCTTTAAACCTCTTTTCCCCCTTCAATGAGACGCTGCTTGAACCCATCATGTCAGCATGGGAGAAGCCTTCCTCTGCTCTGGCGGTCACCTGGTGGCTATCATAAGCACTCAATCAATCAATCAATCATATCATTTGTAAAGCGCACTACTCACCCTTGAGGTTCTCAAGGCGCTGGGGTGGGAATGCTGCTACTGCTCGAAAAGCCAGGGCTTGAGGAGTTTTCTGAAGGTCAGCAGGTCTTGGGTCTGCCGTAGGTGGATGGGGAGGGTGATCCAGGTCTTGGCGGCAAGGTGGGAGAACAATCTGACGCCGGAGGACGCTCTTCGGAAGTGGGGGACTGTGGCGAGGTCGGCGGAGCAGAGCTGGCGGGTGGGGGTGTAGAAGCTGAGTCGTCTGTTGAGGTACGTTGGTCCGGTGTTGTGGAGTGCCTTGTGTGCGTGGGTGAGGAGCTTGAAGGTTATCCTCTTGTTGAACGGGAGCCAGTGCAGGTCTCTCAGGTGGGGTGTGATGTGGCTGCGGCAATGGATGTCGAGGATCAGGCGTGCAGAGGCGTTCTGGATGCGTTGGAGCTGTCTCAGGAGTTTGGCCAAGGCTCCTGCGTAGAGGGGGTTTCCGTAGTCCAACCTACTGCTGACGAGCGCCTGGGTGACCGTTCTTCTCATTTCTGTGGGGAGCCACTTGTAGATCCTGCGGAGCATGTGGAGGGTGTTGAAGCAGGAGGAGGAGACGGCGTTGACCTGTTTAGTCATGGAGAGGGTGGAGTCGAGGATGACCTCTAGGTTGCGTGCGTGGTCGGTGGGTGTTGGGGCGGTTCCCAGTGCGGTCGCCACCAGGAGTCATCCCAGGCCGAAGGGGTGGATCCAAGGATAAGGACCTCCGTCTTGTCCGAGTTCACTTCAGTTGGCTGTTCCTCATCCATTCAGCGATGGTCTTCATTCTTTTGTGCAGGTTGGTTTTGGCGGTGTGGGGGTCCTTGGTGAGGGAGAGGATCAGCTGGGTGTCATAGGCGTAGGAGATGATTTTGAGGTCGTGCTGACGGGCGACGTGGGCGAGCGGTGCCATGTAGATGTTAAACAGAGTTGGGCTGAGGCATGAGCCCTGGGGTACGCCGCAGATGATCTCGGTGGCTTTAGAGCGAAAGGGGGGGAAGGCGGATGCTCTGTGTTCTGCCAGAGAGGAAGGAGGTGGTCCAATCCAGGGCCTTCTCTTGGATCCCGGCGTTATGGAGGCGTGTTCGTAGTGTGTGGTGGCAGACCGGGACTCTTCTCCTGGCAACCCTGCCTTCCTCTCCATGCACCCTTCACTGGAGATTAGTCATTCAAGCTTTCTTTTTGGGGGTCAGTCAGGCAACGCTTCCCCTACAGCCCCCTCTAACAGGGAGTCCAGTTGCCTAGGAGCCTGGGGCAAGAAGGCCTTTTCAGTGAGGAGGCCTTAAAGGACATGGCCCAAGCGATTTTACCGCATGTTCTTGCTGACATGAAGGACCATTTTCAATAGCTCATTGCTGATAGTCAGAATGTGTCCCTGCACATTATCAAGTTGGGGCTGGACCTGGAGACTCTGTCGCACGGGCTGCGGGAATCTCCACTGTGGTGTGGCGTAATGCTTGGCTGAAGACGTCAAACATTTCCTCCGATGTCCAAGCGAACCTAATGGACCTCCCCTTTGATGGAGTATGTCTATTTGGGGTCAAGGCCGACCCAGCGTTGGAGTTGTTCAAGGCTTGCAAAACTGTGGTCAGACCTCTGGGCCTTCAGATCCTGCCTCTGACCAGAGACTACTAGCCTTCTCGACGCTTTCTTGGCTTCCAAAGATACTCTTCCTTTCGGTCACGGCAGCTTACACCAGTGCTCCAGCACCAGCAGAATCCTGTCATCTGACAGTACAGAGGATCTAGTAGAGGAAAAAGGTGCAGATCTGCCTTGCAGCCCTCCTCCTCTTCCTCTCCCAAACCATCAGGAAAGCAGGCCCGGTTTGCTTCCCCAATCCCATATGGAGCCTGTGTGCCGCTTTCTTCTGGCCTAGAAGGTTATTACTATGCAGGTCCCTTCAAATTTTAAAAGGGGCTACGCCCTCCCCTTTCTTCAGGTTCTATTGACCCATGCCCCCCACCACCCTTATCTTTGCCTCCTGAACGAAGTGTTTAAGTTTGTGCCAGAGAAAGAAAATGGCCAGGGTAATTATGCACATTATTTTGTGGTGCACAAGATGGACAACAGTCTGCGTCCAATTTTCGATCTTGGGTACCTGAACTAATGTGGAATGCATAATTCCAAATCCAAATCCTGCAGACTCATCGGAGGTACTTGTGGTTTGTGGTGTTTTCTACATATACCATTGTGTGGTACTACCCTTTGGTTTGACATTGGCACTTTGAGTCTTCACAAAGGTGATGGCAGTGTTTACGGCCCATCTCAGATCGTCAGCATCCCCATTTTCCCATATCTGGATGACTGGCTCCTCTAAGCCAGCTCACCGGGCATGGCATGGCGCCATCTGTAGTTAACTACATCCCTGCTGTACGACCTGGGCTTTTTAATCAATTAGTCTAAATCTCACCTGTGTCCCTCCCAATTACGCAGTTCATAGGGTTGGTAGTGGACACCACTCTTCTCTGTGCCTTTCTGCTACCAAAGAGACTAAATGACATCTGGTTGGTTCCATCGTTTCAGCAAGGCGAGGGAGTCTCAGTCCTGAGTGTCCTGCATTTTGTAGGTCTACTGGATTTCTTCCTTCATCTCGTTGCACACACACACATTAGCTCATGAGAGCCCTGCATTGATGCCTCCACAGGCAGTAGCTGCAGTACAGGGGAGGCCTATCTCATTACATTGTGATCTCCCCCAGCGTTGCAGTGGAATTGGCTTTGGTGGGTGGGTGAGTAGAACTTAACTCATGGGATGGCCTTCCCTCCTCCTCCTCTGTTTGTGACTACGGTAGTCATGGATGCCTTCACCCTAGGGTGGGGAGGCCATCTGGAGATCAGGGGCCTCTGGCCTCCAGTTGAGCCACTGCTTACCATTAACCTGTTGGAATTGCATGTAATTTGGCTGGTGCGCAAGACATTCCTCTCCTCCATCCTGGGTCGGTCCATCCAGATCTTGACAGACAACACGACTGCTTGAACAGAAAAGGAGCAGTTGAGTCTCACCTTCTTTTCATGGAGGCATTCAGACTGTGGTCTTGGGCATACTGCCAAGGAATCTGACTCTCCACAAATCACCTAGCGGGGTCTCTGAATGTCAGCACTGACAGCCCGAGTCGATGTTACGCTGCTGATCACAAGTATTGTTTTCTGCCTGAGGTAGTACAGGACATCTTCTCCCAATGGAACACTACTCAGGTGGACTTAATCGCCTCCTCAGAATTCTCAGTGCAAGCAATCCTGCACTCTTCGGTAACCGTTGAGGCGAGCCTTGGGAGACATGTTTCAGTTGAGGTGGAACATTCAGCTGCATTACGCGTTTAACCCATACCCTTGTTTCCTTGAGTTCTCAGGAAGATTTGCCTAGACCAGGCCCAGGTTACTCTCATTGCCCCAGATTAGCCAATAAGGGTGTTGTATGCAGACCTTCTGCACTTCTCCACATATCCACCACTTCGCCATCCATCTTTCTTTGCCGGAGGGGATGGCCTTGCACCACAGTCTCTGAGACCTCCACCTACCTGCTTGGAGATTGGGCTGGCACATCTGAACTTCTTTCAGTTGCTACTGGAGGTGGTCTACATCATCTTGCCTGCACGTCGCCCCTCCACTTAGACAGTTGATTCCGGCAGATGGGGCAACTTTGTTGCATGGTATGCAGACAGTGGTGTAGATCCCTTGCAGGCCAGATTATCTCAAGTGCTGCAATTTGCGTTTTCTCTTGCTCATAGGGGATGTCATTGTCATTGTGAATGGTTATTTAGCTGTCTTTTCTGCTTTCCTATGTCTGCCATTTCAGTTATCCCTGTTTCAATCCCCTGCTGTCATATGTTTTCTTAAGGACAGGGCCCGTCTTTTTCCTCCAACTCCCTTTGTGGTTCCTCATTGGGACTTAAATCTGGTGCTTACCTTTTTGATGATACTCTATTTTAGCTCATTCACAGTTGCGCCCTTTGTATTGTGACCCTCAAAACTGTGTTTTTGCCAGCTGGTAGGGTCAGTGAGCTGCAGGCCCTTAGCTGTTGCCTTCTTTTCACTACCTTTTTTTCCAGATAAGTTAGGGTTGTGAACCGGGCTGCTTTCCACCATTAGTGGTTACTCTTTTCAATTTTGCCCAATCAATTACTTTTCCGACCTTCTACCCTCCTCGTCAGCCTAGGAAAGAGAAGGAATGTTTTCATTTGTTGCATCTTAGGCAGGCACTTAGCTATTATCTGGACAGCACCAAGGACATTCTGTCAAATGACTAGCTCTCTGTCGCTACTGTGGTGCCAAAAAAGGTAAGGCAGTACAGAAGAGAACTCTGTCTCATTAAGCATCAAGACCAGCTAGGCCTTAGCCAAAAAAAGCCTCCTGAGAGGATCAGAGCCTATTCCACAAAGGGCTAAGTTCCTCACATCTGTCCTCGGTTGAGTTGTTCCGATTGCAGAAGCCTCTAAGGTGGCAACGTGGGCAACTTTGCTAAGCATTAGTGACTGGATGCGGAGGTGCACAGGGATGGACACGTTCATGTCTGTCTTGCAGGATTTGCTTTCCTAACCATACATCAAACCTCCTCCTAGGCATGGTTTTGCTGTGAAATCTGTTCTGTAGGTGAGGAATCTGCAAGTAGAAGTAGCCATAAAGAAGAAAAAGGTACTTGCCTGTGGTAACTATCTTTCTGATGGTGGATACTCTACCTACCTAAAGATTCCTCACCAACCCGACTCCCTCCCCGTTTGATGAATGAGTTATAGGAAAAGTTAATAAGATTTCCTGTTGCAATATTTTGGTACTGCAATCCATCATTGTCAATCTTTCCTCTCACTTCGAAAGTTTGGGGAAAAAATGAATGAAACTGACGTTGCTGGGCAGGCACTTTATGGCCTCTGTGGGGTTGTCTGATTTCACTTCCGGCTTCAACCAGGTCCAGTGCTCTCTGCCCTCGAACTCATTGCTTTGAAGTTTTCCGGATCCAGTCTGATGCATGGGGTTTGTTCGAGAGGTGAGAATTCTGTTGGCAGACAGAGTATCAAGCAGAAAGATTGTTACCACAGGTAAGTAACATTTTCTTCAGATTCAAAAGGATAGGGTAGTCCTTTGAACCAACCCTGAGTTTCTGCCAAGGGTTGTCTTACCTGTTCACATGAACCAAACCATTGAGCAGCGAGTCTCCTTCCCAAAACCAGAGTCTGTAGCGGAAAGGATGCTTCACACCCTAGATGTTTACAGGGCACTCATATATTACATTGATAGAACTAACTCTTCATAAGTCAAATCATCCTTTTGTACCCTTTTCCAGACTCTACATGGGCCACCCTATCTCTAAATTGGGCTTTGCTAGATGGATTGCCACGTGCCTCCAAACTTACTACGCTAAAGACCAAGCGAACATTCCCCATGTCCTGTAGGGCCCATTCCACACTCAAAATGCTGCTTTGAATTTCCTGGGTAACATCCCCATTGCTTATATTGGCAAGGATGCCACTTGTTCAATTCCACACACATTCATTGAGCATGACTGTGTGGCTATTGTAGCCTGTCAAGAAGCTTTGGTTAGCTGCACTGTCCTAAAAACACGGGTAATTACATTTATATCATCTGCTCTCTATCCTCAACTTTCGGAAGAAACTTTTGATATTTACAGCTACACATGCTACAGATGTAAAAGGTTCTCTGCGTCACTAATCGATACAAACAATGGGTTACAAAGTAAGTAACAATTTCCATTCACACCGTAAACAATCTTTTATACACCTATCAATGTTGTGTGACCAGTCAGCTGCAATTCAGCTGTTGATTTTCCTTGGACTTGTACATTTTAAAGCTTTTTAGTCTCACCTCCAATTAACTGCTACTCTCTAAGCAGGATCGACTGTGAGGAGAGGTGTATAAAGTTTTTGTAATATTAAGCATTCCCTTGTCAGGAGCCTCTAAGGCTGTTATAGATGTATCTTAAAGTGACTCCCGGAGGAAGAGAGGGGCGGGCGTTGGATGCAGAAGACAGGTAACGGGCCTGGCCTTTGCGAGACTTTCTCTCCCATGCAATCCTCTCTCTTAGTCACTGGCTCTCCTCCCCTCTGAACCGGTGAGCATATCTTCTCAGCTTTTAGCTCTCTATGGATAGCTCTTCAAGTCTGCCCCTTTCTCTTGCAGGGACGGAGAAACTCAACCGGGGGTTTGGGGCAGGGCCGGCTTAAGAGCCGGATGGCGCCCTGTGCGACAAAGTTTGTTGGCACCCCTAATGGTCACTTTTGCCACAGATCCCTCACTGTCACCCTCCAACAGTGCCCCTCACCTCTCCATAGTCCTTCTCTCACATGCATTTGTTTTGTTTTATAGCGCTACTGTAGGGTTTCAGAGCCCTTTGCATCACACACATAATTCAGAGACAACGGATCATGCGTGCATAAGTCAGTGCATAGGAAACGTTATATAAGATCAAGAGGACTGGTAGTGAGTATAGTTTGAGTGCTTGATCTTGAACAGCACAAACTCAGAATTTAAAACGTAACTTCTTGCTTGGGTTCGCTTTACCAATGAGAATGGGTCTCTACCCAAATGAACACTTTTTAACAACATTAGTATAATGACTGGAAAAAATCATAACGCTCTAACCTGTACCTTGCAGTGTATATGCGGATTCTTAATGAGAGTTAATAACTCACTCTACTGTGTTAGGATTGTGACTTGTAAACTGCTATTAACAAAAGCATCTCTCTGACAAAAGCTGTAAACAATTGAACCAGCCACATTATATGCACTTTTGTGATCTGTATGGTACACGGTCTTTGCAGCATGTATATTAACCCATCTGCGCAACTTTGTAATGAGTTAAAACATCCATAGATACAACTCCAATCTCTCTCCAGAAGGTCCATTAACCACCAGAGTTATCTCGACAATTTATTGTTGCCTGGAGATTGTTGCAGGCAAGGAACTCCGCAGCAGGTGCTTTTAAATCCATAACATATGTGAAAACTCGGCGCCACCGAGGTCAGCGCCTGGAGCGGTGGCACCGGTCGGGCTGACACTTACAAATGTTAGGCCGAAGGATATATTCAAGTAGGTTCTGTCCTCAGTCATGTTTGCTTCAGTGACACCCCTAATATTCAGTAGTTCTAATTTACAAACTATTATGTCCATTTGAAATAAAAATGTAATTAGAAAGCCGATAACTTCATTAGGCTTTGTGTGGGCAATGTCCATACGGACAAGATTTATAGATCTAAATCAATACATAAAATAATAACTAGAAATAGACACCTATAAATACATGATTAATTTACGTAAACATTTGTTTTTCTTTCTTCCAGATGAAAGTCATTCTTTTAGTGAAGCCCTTTTCTACGGCAATGAGTCTACACTCTTTATATTTGATATGCTATTTTTTTCAGTTGTGGATCTAGCATCGCAAAACTTTATTCTAGCAGCTGTTCTTACCTACATGCAGCAACAGGTGAGCCTATATGTTTTATTTAACATTTTTATTTTAAATTGCTTTACTCTTCTCATGTAGTTGCATACTTCTGTACAGAAAAATATATGACGTTTCAATTTATTGTGGGAAGTTACTGGGAGGTTACTTCTCAAAGCATTTTAATCCAAAGCTTTGTGCAGTCTGTGCTCCACATGCTTGGGTCCTTAGCAAACATCCACGCTTTTCCCCCATGCAGGTGCGCACCTATGCCATTCTCTTTTATTTCACTGCTTGGTGTAAATTGCAATCAGCTTCTCTCACTTAGCAATTCTGCACTGCGTGGCTACTTTCTGACCATTTTCTAGATGCCTCTCTCCCATTTATTTAGCAGAGGAAGCCTGTGGAGCACTGTTTTGTGCTCAAGCCATGCTGATTATGACACTAGCAGGCCTTCTGACCTTAATTTTACAAGCATGTTCAGACTAGGACAAAGCTATTCCATTCTTATAGAGACTTGGTATAGAGACTTCTACCTGCAGATTCCTCACCTTTGGAATATTCGCTAGGCATCAGACTGCATCCGTGAAGCTTTGAGCAGTAGCTCTGTGTGCCGGTAGGTGGTGCTGTACGACTCTGCACTTACGCTGTTCCGCTCTAGAAATGTGTGGGCCTATATAGGCGCCTCTTCCATACGCTGTCAGTTCCTTTCTTTCCTCTTCACCAGATACAGATCCAGGGCTACCTCTTGTTTCTTTGAGACAGTATTCCTACTTAAAATGTTACAGTGTACATGGGAAATGTAACCTCCCAAGACAGGGTTCAAACTCTGTAAGGACTGTTGCAAACAGATTTGCCTGGGATTGAGTCACATCTCTAAGCCCTGCAGTGCGCATTTATGAACCAGAAGGGCTCCGAGATGGCAAATCGGAATTCCATGTCTCCAAGCTTCTGCAGACTCCACGTTGAGACTGGTCCAAGTTGAAGGGTCAGTCCTGGTCTCATTCCCACTCCAGAAGTCACAGGAATTGTTCCCGGGGACAGTTGTTGCCACCTCCAAGTCTTCCGGTAAGTTGGAATAAAAATATTAAAACATTCAAGCAGAACTCTGCTTCTTCCTGCCACTCATATTCTCCTGAGAAGGAGCGAGGGCATTGTCATGCTTCTCAATCTCGCTCCCAAAGTCAGTCAACCTCAGAGCCCCTCGCACAGCCTGTCCTGGCACAAACAGAGTTCCCGGGTCATCAACAACACAAAGGCAGATCGAAGAGTTCCTCGAGGCCATGCTCAGACTCTTTGGATCCTTACCAGCTCTCTCTGGCATGCCAAAGGGCCCCAAGGAGTCGACAGTCCCCCACCTGGAATACCGCCAGTGGGTTTTGTCCTCAGTGACAGTTGGACCCTCCAAATCCATCACTAAGCCTCCTCAGGCTCCCGTGCCGCCTCCGGAGTTATCCTCCATGCCAGGTGCTAGAGCCTCAACACCGATGCCAACTCCTTCGGCGCCAGAGGAAGAGGCACCCATTGTGCTCTCCAACTTTGTGTCGGTGATGTTACGACCTCAGCTAAGCTGCATTCGACTGTTGTCAAAGCAACACTTTCCCCACTTGACTTGCCACCTCTAAGAGGAAGGTCACACGTGTTGCATTCCTTCATCAGAACAGATTCGGAAAGAACTCCAGCTAGGGCAAACATCTAATGAGCCCCTCTTGTCCTTCAGTGATGCACTTACGGATACCCTCTAATTAGCCTCGGCCAAACCTTGCTCTGGCCCCATGATCAATGGCCAGTTTGCGAGATGCCACCGCCCTGCTCTGGGCGATCCTGCTTTTTTATCTCAGCACTTCTTCCCTGAAAGATTGGTGGTGGAGAAATCCACAAGTCAGAGGAACATGAATACTGTTCCGACTATTCCACCTGGCAGGAAGTCCAAACATGTGAAAACCTTTAGGAAGAGGGCATTTTCTTCCACCATGTTGGCCCTCAGATCGGTGAATGCCGCCTGCCTCCTGGGTATCTTCTCCCACGCTGTTTGGGGTTCAGTGGTTCAAGTCCTCCCAGGTATCCCAGAATACCTCCAGTCTGTCCTCACTCAAGCTATACAAGATAGTCGTGATGCAGCCAAGTTCACACTTCGTAGTGGCTTGGACACCACTGATTCCATTGGGTGAGCCATTGGCATCAGTATTGCCATTCACCTCCATGCTTGGCTTCAGTCAGCAGCTTTTCAGACGATGTCCAGTCAGCCCTCATGAACATGTCCTTTGACAGGCCTCACCTGTTTGTGGACAAGGTGGATTCCACTCTAGAGTGGTTCAAGGCTAGCAGGGCAACAGTACGGTGGATGAGCTTATACGCTTGCCTTGCCAACTGCATCAGCTCTACCGCTCCTTTCACAGATTCAGCAAAGGCACCATTACCGTCTGCCAATTCAGCCCCAGCAAGGTGTCTAGGAGATTTACGACCGCGGCCATGGCGCCCATCGCCCTGGCAATGGTTTTCTCCCCTACCCCTACACCCCCTTCTCCCCCTCACAGCTCCACTTGACAAACCCTTTTAGCGGGCACTTTGTGGAGCATATCGACTCGGTTGGAGGCAGGATCCACCGATTCTTGCCGGGTTGGCGGACTAGAACAATCTGAGGACCGATGGGTCCTGCAGACTGTCAGGAAGGGACATACCTTGCCCTGCATTGTGATTCTGCATCACCTTCTGCCTTCCCGAGAGCAACTGATGGAGGACCATCTGTCTGTCTTATGGCAGGAAGTGCAAACATTGTTGGCCAAAGGGCTTTTGAGCGGGCGCCTGCACCAAAAGCAGGTTGTGGTTGTTAGTCCCTCTACTTTCTAGTGCCAGAAAGACAGAGGCCTTCATCCTATTTTAGACTTGCACCCTCTCAGTGCCTTCCTCCGGAAGGTAAAATTCAAGATGCTCTCACTGGTACTTGTCTGCTCTCGACCCTGAAGACTGGATAGTATAGAAAACTTTATAAATAAATAGCACTGGACATGCTGGATGCCTATGTCAATATTACATTGGACAGGTTCCTGTAGGCCTGTTGCTGTTTGGTGTGGGACAGGAGCATTTTCAGTCTGCTGTGATCCCCTTTTATCTCACCAGCGCACCTCAGATGCTCATGAAAGTGAGGGTGGTGTTAGCAGCACACTTTCGGAGGCAAAGGGTCCCAGTTTTTCCCTAACTCGACAATTGGCTGTTGATGGCTGCCTCACCCCATGCAGTCATCAACCACCTTCAAACTATGGCGAACCTCTTGTGATCTTTGGTGATCATTGTCAACATGCTAAAGTCACACCTGACTTCTTCTCAGACGTTCCCCTTCATCTGAGCTTTTCTGATCAGGGTTCTATTTTGTGCCTTTCCCCTGGAAAGGAAAGTCCAGTACATTCATTCTGTGATCCCAATCTGTTAGCGTCTGTCCTGGATTTCAGTGAGGTCTGCTACGAGGCTGCTCGGACTGATGGCCTTCTGCATCCTGCTGGTACAGCACACCAGGTGGATTCTGTTGGCTCTGCAGTGGGATCTGAAGTCACAGTGGGCCCAATGTCCAGAGAACTTCTCCGACCACGTCTAGATTTCAGAGCAGATCATGAAAGATCTTGTACAGGTGGTTACTGGAGCCTGATTGGGTCAGCAGCAGACCCTTCTCCCTACTCCACCCAGAGTCGACAGTGATGACTGATAACGTCACTCCTGGGTTGGTTTGGCCACAACAGAGAGGTGGAGTCCCAGCTCTGGAGTTACAGGCTATCCGTTTGGGGTTGAAAACCTTTCTTCCATCAAAGGGAGGCTCGTACAGGTGCTAACAAACAACCCCACTGCCATGTGGTACTTCAACAAACAAGGTGGTGTGGGGTCACGGACCCTGTGACAGGAGGCCACTGCGCTTTTGCAAATGCATAAACCATCAAGGAATTTTCCTGATGATAAACCACTCGGCAGGCTGGGACTTTATTAGCTCTGACGTGACTTACCTCTGGAAGAAGGCTTTTTATTCTTTTTATGTTTCTTGTGTCTGCTCTCAGAGTGTGACATTGGTGACTTCGAGTGGGCCCATGAACAACATTGGCCCTTAGGTCCCCCTCCAGCCCTGACCACAGTAGTGACTAATGCCTCCACTCTGGGGTGGGGAGCCCATCTGGTGACCAGAGGCTTCCGGTCTCCGGAGGAGCAGGTGCTTCATATCAACCTGCTAGAGCTTTGGGCTATTAGCTGGCAGTCAAGGCCTTCCTCCCCTCCATTTACGGTTGGTCAGATCTTGACAGACAATACGACTGTGTTGTCGTATTTAGACATACAATGGTACCCGTTATCTCAACTCCCTTGTCATGAGGTGTTGATACCAGGCAGCTTGAAAATCAGCAATGTAGATATCCCAGAAATCTCTCTGGAGGAGTCTCTCAATGCTGGAGGACCATTGTGGATCATGGAAGAGGATGGAGTGCCCTTCATACCATTCTTGGGCATACCATCAAGGGATAACTGACAGCTTGAACTGGCATTATTTTGCTGATAAAGCTGCAGCTTGCAAATCAGCAGGGCAGATGTCCCAGAAATCTCTCTGGAGAGGTCTCTCAATGCTTGGGGACCATCGTGGAGCATGGAAGAGGATGAAGTATTTTTAATACCATTCTTGGGTACACCATTAAGGGAAATGGTAAACAGCCAATCGCCTGCTGGCATCTGAGAATGTCATACCTGACAGCCTGAGCTAGCATTATCTTGCCAATTATGAGTGGACGTCTTCTACCAGAGATCGACCTGGATATCTGTGCTCTGTAGGGCACTCCTTTGGATTTGTTTGCCTCCTCAAAAAATGCTCAGTGCCAGCAGATCTGCGCACTCCAATATCCATTGAGGAGAGCCTTGTGTGACACTTTTCAGTTGAGGTGGATCTTTCCACTTTGCTCGGCGTTCCCCCAATTCCCCACCCTCCCCAACCAATACTCTAGATTCTTTGACTTTTGAGGACTATTTATCAAGATTGGATCCAAGCCATTGTTAGATTGTTTTCCTTCAACCATCGAACTTGTGCTCTCGTGCTCCAATTTGACACCATCGCAGTGTTCTTTTACGGTTTACATTTGTCGGTATTGTATTTTGATTGCATCTCCCTTACTCTCTGTTTTGGGTCAACATTTGATTACTTCCTTGAGCGGGATCTGGGTCAACCGCAGCCCCTCGTGGGATTCACCCTTCAGGGTCTCCTCCGGTCTCTTGTTCAGGTTCTCCACCATGCCTCGACGGTGAGCAAATGGACACCATTCCGATATTGTTCTCACTGCCATGTGAAATATCCTCTGACTTTCCTCCATCAGTTCTGTAATTTGTGCCTGTTGCCCGATCATAAAAAAGCTGCCTGCCGCTAGTTCCATTCTAAGAAGACTCTTTGCAACCATTGTGCATGCTGACTCAAGATATGATACAGGAGAGACGACGACACCCCAGACCTCTTCGGTCCTAAGGACATTGAGGGGGCACATCATCCACGGCTGTCAGCTGCTAATGAAGAGGCTTTCTTCCCCAAGGAAAGCTCTGGCTTCGATCTGGAGATCAAAGATCTTCCACCAGCCCAGCAGTTCATGAGTTTGGCACCCCTTCCCCTTTGACACTGCTCTCAGTCCGAGCAGCCCTCTGCCAAAGGGCACACAGCCACTCTGGAGTTCAAGAGATAGGCCTTCAGACCACCACTTCCTCCGGGCCATGGTCTGCACTGACAAACCACTTAGGACACTCCGCTCAACTCTGGTTCGGTGCCAAAGAAACCTTTGAAACCACCCCGCCAGGTACTCTGACATTGTCACCAAGCTGACCCTCGGTGCCCACCTTCTTCTGCCTAGGTACCGACCACAACCTTGGTGCCGAAACCACCATCGGAGCTGAATGCTTTGGCATCCACCAGTAGGTTTGACATCTGCACTGGCGCAATCAAAGCGATGCTCCTCAGACTGCAGGAGGAGATCGATGCAAGACAGAAACAACTGGTAATCTACCCCTATATTGTGAGGGCCCTTGCCTGCCCTTCAGGGTCTGCTGCTGTTACACCCTTGAAATGGCAGCTGTTCTACAAGGAGGCCTTGGACAATATGATTTTATCAAAGCAGCCCAAAAAGACAGATAAGGCTACCAGCTCCTTACCCCACGCTTAACCATCCCCTCACCATCTTCCTCAACCATCCCCTCACCCTCTTCCTCAGCCTTCACCTTCCCCACCTGCTTCTCGAGGGGACCCCCTTGACATCACACCTCACGGGTCCCCTCACTATGACATGGGTGGGCATGGGGGAGGGGATGACGCATTTGACACCCCTAAGCAGGTTGATCTCTGGGACTCGTACAATGCAGACCCTCCGGGGGACACAGGCCCTGACCTGTACCCTGCACTTCCATCCCCTCCAGGCAATTCCATATCCTATCAGGAACTCATTGGTAGGGTTGCCTTAGAGCAACCCACATACAGAGCCCCTAGAAGAGTACTTCTTTTTTTAAACCCTCTCTTCCACTCACCGCTCTACTCCGTACCTCCCCATGCTTAAGGGCATGCTACGCCAGACATCCTCAAGGACCCCGTCCAAGCCAGGTGCATAGCACCTTTGGTGAATACAAGATATAAAGCCCCCCCTCATCTCCTGACCCCATTTATATTTGTGGCTAGGTCCTGCCCGACTCTCTGGTGATTACTACTCCTCGTAAGCGAGCCAACTCCTAGATCAGCGGGGATGCCTCACCAGCTGAGAAGGAGAATAGGTGCCTAGATGTGGTGGGAAAAATGGTTGCCATTCAATCAGCCAACCTATGGTGTATTGCCAGTTCACTCTACCTTCTTTCAAGATATGATCAAACCCACTGGGACGAGATGGAGGAGCTCTTTCAATTCGTCCTACAGAAGCACAGGGAGAGCAGATATGAAATAGTCTCTGAGGGTAAGCACATATCAAACACTACTATTCGATGTGCCCTAGATGCTGCAGACAGCCCTGCCTGGAGGTGTCGGGGTTGGTTGAACATGCCTTTTAATGGTCAGCATTGCTTTGGCCCACAGGTGGACCAAATGTTAGAAAAGACCAAGAAAGATCGAGACAGCTGAGACAATGCGCACACTTCAGATGCCTTCTCCCCAGGGCTGCCTTCACCCTACTATGGAGGCTCGAAGACTACATGTCCTTCCAGCACACCCAGAGCTTCCCTTCGGTGTTAACACTGCACCTTGTGTGTTCACCAATTGGCTTGTGGTGGTGGCCAAACACCTGTGCAGACAGGGTGTCCACATCTTCCCTTATCCGGACTGCCACCCGCCACCATCGCCACAAACACATTCAGGTCACAATAGACCTTCACGAGTTATGGTTTACCATCAATGCCATAAAATCCCACCTTCAACCCCTCATGGCCCAAACCCTACCTGAGGGCTACTTTAAACTCTGAGGTTGGCTTGGACTAGCTGAACCCTGCCAAGATTCAGCTCTTTCAGGCACTGCTCCCTCTTTTCCAACCAGATCAACTGATCACAGTCAGAACAGCCATGTACCTCCTAGGCATGATGGTCTCCTGCATTGCTGTAGTACTCCATTCCAGGTTACACAGGCATCCATTGCAGGAATTCATAGTGCAACAGTGGTCTCAGGTTGAGGGTCATTGGGACGATCTAGTGTTGATCAGCCACCACACTTGTCGCTCTCTGCAGTGGTGGAACACTAACAACCTGTTGCAGGGGTGGCCTTTCCTCCACCCATTTCCAAAGAGGACCGTTACTATGGGCGCTTCCCTTATGTCATGGGTACTCACAAACTTTCTCTCAGGGGCCAAATTTACAGCTTGGTGTGTGGCTGAGGGTCGCACCAATGGGTGCGGGGTCAGTGAGAGAGGGGGACAGGGCTAGGGAAAAAAAAAAACTGTGACCATGAGGTTGAACACAGGCCAATGCAGCGGACGCCTTCGTCCACTGAGCCACCAGACCCGACATACACACATCTCTCTCACTCTCTCTGTCTCCCTCTCTCCCTCCCTCCCTCTCCCCATCTCTCCCTTCCTCCCTCTCTCTCTCTCTCTGTCTCCCTCCTTCTCTCTCTCTCCCTCCCTCTCTCTCTGTCTCCCTCTGTCTCCCTCCCTCTCCCTCCCTCTCTGTCACCCTCCCGCTTAGTCTCTCTCCCTCTTTCTCTCCCTCTCTCTCTCTCTCTCCCTCTCTCTCTCCCTCCCTCTCTCTGTCTCCCTATCTCTGTCTCCCTCCCTCTGTCTCCCTCTGTCTGTCGCCCTCCTCCCTCTGTCTGTCTCCCTCCCTTCCTCTCTCTCTGTCTCTGTCTCTCTCTCTCTCTGTCTCCCTCCTTCTCTCTCTCCCCCTCTCTCTCTCTCTCTCTCTCTCTCTCTGTCTTCCTCTCTCACTCACTCTGTCAACCTCCCTCTCTCTCTGTCTCTCTCCCTCTCTCTCTCCCTCCCTCTCTCTATCTCTCCCTCCCTCTCTCTGTCTCTCCCTCCCTCTCTCTGTCTCCCTCCCTCTCTCTCTCTGTCTCCCTCCTTCTCTCTCACTCTCTCTCTCCCTCCCTCTCTCTGTCTCCCTCTGTCGCCCTCCTCCCGCTGTTTGTCTCCCTATGTCCATCGCCCTCTGTCTGTCTCTCTCCCTCCCTCTCTCTCCCTCCCTCTGTCTGTCTCCCTATGTCTCCCTCTCTCTGTCTCCCTCTCTCTGTCTCCCTCTCTCTGTCTCCCTGTCTCTCTCCCTCTGTCTGCCTCCCTCTGTCTGTCTCTTTGTCTCCCTCCTAATCTCCCTCCTGGTCTCCCTCCCTCTGTCTCCCTCCCTCTGTCTGTCTCCCTCTCCCTCCCACTCTGTCTCCCTCCCTCTGTCTGTCTCCCTCCCTCTGTCTCCCTCCCTCTGTCTCCCTCCCTCTGTCTCCCTCCCTCTGTCTTCCTCACTGTGTCTCCCTCACTGTGTCTCCCTCCATCTGTCTTCCCCTCTCTCTCTATCTTCCTCTGCCTGTCTCCCTCCCTCTGTCTTTCTCTCTACCTCTGTCTGGCTCTGTTTCCCTCTCTGTTTCCCTCTCTGTTGCCCTCCCTGTGTCTCCCTCCATCTGTCTCCCCCTCCTTCTCTGTCCCCCCTCTCTCTATCTCCATCTGCCTGTCTCCTTCCCTCTGTCTGTCTCCCTCCCTCTGTCTGTCTCCCTCCCTCTGTCTGTCTCCCTCCCTCTGTCTCCCTCACTCTGTCTGTCTCCCTCTCCTTCCCTCTGCCTCCCCTGACTACCTCCCTCTGCCTCCACTGTCTCCCCCTCTGTCTCCCTCACTCTCTATCTCCCTCACACTCTATCTCCCTCCCTCTGTCTCCCTCCCACACCCTCCCTCTCCCTCCTTCTCCCTCTCTCTCCCTCTCCCTCTCTCTCCCTCTCCATCTCCCTATCTCTGTCTAGGCGAGGTGTGATAATTGTATTCGAAATATCTCGAAAAGCAAGAGCTCTTTGCTGCACACATCAAACTACCTTCCCCAAATCTGCAGCACGTTATTAATGACACCCTAATGTAGTGAGTGCACGTGTGCTGGCTGGACCGCCGCGGCAGAGATCAGGTGTAATCCGGAGGGCAGAGATTCCAAGTAAGGCTGGGTCGACTCAGACTTTCATCCCTTCAGTGTTGATAAAGCAAATGCTACTCTGGGGAGCACGATCTGCGCAGAGTGATCTCTCAGTCACAGGTTTGTCTTTGAGTTCTGGTTACTGTAATTGTGCAACAATTCCCGGATTACAAGAGAGCAGAGAAATCAGCGAAGTAGGAGGACTGCTCCCCACAACCACAGGGATGGCCCCTGAGTCACAGAGCGAAAGGGGCTCCTGGTCAGATGCTTCCCAAGGCCCGGCTCCAGCCGTGTGCTGGGTGTAAAGTGAAGCTTTGGACACTGTTATGAAGAGTAGGTTGTGAAAGACAGCCCTGCTGTCAGCCAGGGGCAAGCAAGCTTATGTATGTGACCACCAGAAACCTGCAAGAAATATATGTGCCACAAACAGGCGCATTGAGTTCAAAGAGCTACGCCCGTCCCCCCGTGTGTTTCAGCCCGGGCTGAGACAGCCTCCCGGGCACACACACAGCAGCACCCGAGCACTTCACAGGTCTTTAAAAGACCTGCTTGGTAATGAGGCATTGTTGTATTTCACCTCTTCTTAGAGCCCCTGCAGCTCCACTCTGACTAGCTGGATTCGCCCGGCCCCCATAGAGCAGCAACCAGCAGTGTTTGCTGACACTTTCATTTTTTTTTTTATATAAAAACAGCGACGATGTTTGCAAGGTCCGCGGGCCACCAGGGAAGGCTTGCCGGGCCGCTGGCGGCCTGCGGGCCGTACTATGAGTACCTGTGCCTTATGGGATGGGTTGCGCATTTATAGGACCTCACTGTCCAAGACCAATGGGGTCCCTGACACACGGGGCCTCTACATCAACTACTTGGAACTCCTAGACATTCACCTGATGTTGAAGGCTTTCCTACCTCACCTGATAGGCAAGGTTGTTCTTGTCTGGACGGACAATATGAAAGCCGTGTGTTTTACCTTCAGAGACAGGGGGGTACACTAGCCCCACAACTCTCACAGCTATCCCAGAGCATTTGTCAGTGGCCTCTCTGCCACAAAATCCATTCACTAGCGGATTACCTTCCAGGGATGGGCAACGACTTGCTGACCTCCTCAGCAGGATGCGGCAAGAGGTCCACGATTGGGAAGTCCACCCGCAAGTCCTCCTCTGCTACTTCCAGAAATGGGGCTTTCCACAAATAGACCTGTTTGGAACAGCAGAAAACGCTTAATGCCCAATCTTCGCCTCCAGGGTGCCACACCCACAGTACAGCAATAATGCGCTGTGGATGAACTAGTTAGGCATATTTACCTATTCTTTTCTGTCTCTTCTTCTTTTGTGTGTGGTTCAGAGGCTTTGGCATACTTCCCTCACTCTACTCCTTGTGGCTCCCACATGGGCCCGCCAGCTCTGGTTCACAACTCTGCTTGAACTCTTTTTGGTTCTGAACGAGAGGATCCCCAATTGGCCAAACCGTCTCACCCAGAACCATGGAGTAAACAGGCACCCAGATCCCAGGTTTTTCAACCGTGCGATCTGGCTCCTTAGGTCGTAGAATTTTGGTACCTTATATTCCACCTGAATGCATGAGAATTCAGAAGGAAGTGCACAGACCTCCCACCCGGGCCTGCCAAGCACGCCAAGTAGAAGAAATTTGTGTGCTACTGTCACTCAAAAGATATTGATCATTTTAAAGACACAGTGCAGGACTTTGTTTGCTATTTACTTCACTTACAGGTTTCTGTTCTATCCTTAACATAACATAACATAACATAACATGTACATTTGTATAGCGCACATATCACCCGAAAGTCTCAAGGCGCTGAATAACAGATGTATATTGTTACCCAACTCAATGGTACTCATTTTATTGACCTCAGATGGTTGAAAAGCTGAGTGGACCCGCCGGGATTAGAACCTGTGACCATGAGGTCAAACACAGGCCCCTACAGTGGATGCATTTGTCCATTGCGCCACCAGACCCAATCCTTCACCTCCATACAACTACACCTGGTCGCAGTGGCTGTCTACCTCCAAAATAGACAGGATTGCGGTCATTAAAGCCTTCATGGAGGTTCTCAAAAGGGTCATTCCTCCTTGGGTCCCACCGGCCCCGTCATGGAATCTCTACCTTGTACTCACAAGACTCAATTTTAAAATACCTTCGTTTTTTGTGGACTTTGTTTAATAATTTTTTAGCCTGTCTCCCTGTCACTAAATCTTTTTCTGGCCCTTACTTGCACGATAATTCTGGTTAACACCACCGCTGTTGGGCGGATCCGGGATACCGGGAGGGTTTGGACTGAGCGCCATCTTTGTGAGGGGAGGAGTGCGAGCGCCATCTTTGAGCGTCCAGGTCACCTGGGACGCCGAGACGACGCTATTTAGGGCGAGACTGCTGCAAGGTGAGCCTGCTTAGGGCTCCTGAGGCCAAGATTGCACTTGGCGCCTCGCTTTTGACCGCGCTGGTCGCGCGCTTGTTTGCTCTTCAATTTTAAAATACCTTCGTTTTTTGTGGACTTTGTTTAATAATTTTTTAGCCTGTCTCCCTGTCACTAAATCTTTTTCTGGCCCTTACTTGCACGATAATTCTGGTTAACACCACCGCTGTTGGGCGGATCCGGGATACCGGGAGGGTTTGGACTGAGCGCCATCTTTGTGAGGGGAGGAGTGCGAGCGCCATCTTTGAGCGTCCAGGTCACCTGGGACGCCGAGACGACGCTATTTAGGGCGAGACTGCTGCAAGGTGAGCCTGCTTAGGGCTCCTGAGGCCAAGATTGCACTTGGCGCCTCGCTTTTGACCGCGCTGGTCGCGCGCTTGTTTGCTCTTCAATTTTAAAATACCTTCGTTTTTTGTGGACTTTGTTTAATAATTTTTTAGCCTGTCTCCCTGTCACTAAATCTTTTTCTGGCCCTTACTTGCACGATAATTCTGGTTAACACCACCGCTGTTGGGCGGATCCGGGATACCGGGAGGGTTTGGACTGAGCGCCATCTTTGTGAGGGGAGGAGTGCGAGCGCCATCTTTGAGCGTCCAGGTCACCTGGGACGCCGAGACGACGCTATTTAAAGCTCGCCTGACCAGCGCAGCGGTGACGCGCAGCGGTGCGCCCTCCCTGCGCCTGAGTCGTGCCAGAGTCCTGCCCGTCTGCGCTCGTCAGCGTCTCGGAGGCGGGCGAGGCGGGACTCTGGCATCTCGGGTAGGCTTGTAGGATGATTAGGTATAGTGCGGCCGCGTTAAGTGCGCTACGCCCCCCTAGGAGTGGCTGTGATTGTCTTTTTCCTGGTGGTCGGCACCTGGGCAAAGGGTGCACTGGATGTGCCTGGCGCCCTGTATCTTCTCCACCTCGCATTCTCCCCTCGCCCCCCTTGGAATGTGAGTGTGCCTTGTTAAACACCAGATCCTTGGCGCGTCATTCCTTGGAGATTTGGGACCTCCTCACGCTTTCGAAAATCTCCTGTCTTTTTTTGACGGAGACTTGGCTGGGGGCGGGCTCTGAACCTGATATCGTTAGTGCCCTTCCCCCCAATTTTACCATCTTAAGGAGGGACAGAATGGGAGGTCGAGGAGGAGGGGTGGCCCTAGTTGTAGACAAGTCTCTTGTCTGCACCACCTACCCTGTAGATAACATCACTGGCTGTGAAGCTTTGGGCTTTATTCTCCATCTGTCAGCCTCACATACCTGTACAGGGATTTTGATCTATAGACCTCCAGGGCCAATAGGCTCGTTTTTTGAGGATCTACAGGTGGCGTTGTCAGTACCCTGTATGCGCTCGGCTCACTGTGTGTTGCTGGGCGACTTAAATCTGCACATGGATTCGACAACTGACGCTGATGCGTCTAAATTACGGGATATCACCGAGATGTTCGGGCTGGCCTCTTTCATCGATAGTCCAACGCACATGAAAGGGCACACGCTTGATTTAATTTTCTCCACTGTGCCGATTAAGGTGTCCCCCCCTTTGCCGGTTCTATGGTCCGACCACTATTTAATTAACTTTGTGCTGTTAGCTGAGCATCAGACTAGTCAAAGAACTTATAAGGACGGGTCCCGTCAAGCTAGAGCCTTTCACCGGGTGTCAGCTGATATGCTCGCTGACGCACTCCAAGCACATCCTTGTACTATGACTGGGAATCTAGAAGTCGACCTGCCGCTGGTCCAGGACTGGCTTCGAATAAGATTCGAGGAGCTGGCCCCTCGGAAACCGGTCAGGACAACCCCCTTCCAGGACTCTGCTCCCTGGTTCACCGCTACTCTACGGAAAGCGCGCCAGGACTGCAAAAGGTCTGAAAGGCTCTGGCGGCGCAGATATGCGCCTGAGGAGAAACTGAAGTACAGGGGCGCGATAAAATCCTATCACAGACAGATTGCCGAAGCAAAAAAGATCTACTTCGAGCATAGAATAGACCAGGCTGATAACACTAGCCGGGAACTATTCCGAATTGTGAAGGAATTCGTGGAGCCGGCGGCGGCTGCTAGGGTACACTCCCATACAGAGGAGTGGATCAGGCAGCTTGCTGATTTCTTTGTGGATAAGATCCGTAGGATTCAGGACTCGTTCGATCGGGTGGGGTCCCTGGGAGTGGCTGCGGCTGTGGAAAGTGATCTGAAGGTCCTTCCACCTGTTGCAGCCGAGTTGGTGCCCACTCTTTCGATGTTTCCTCCGCTCTCCTGCGAGTCCTCTCTGGAGCTGCTTTCCCGGTTGAAATCTGGATCCCCCTTGGATGCGTGTCCGGCTAAATGCCTGAGCGTGGTGGCGCCAGCTATTAACAACTTGCTGAACCCCCTGCTCAACATGTCTCTGAGTTCCGGAGTGGTCCCTAGAGAATGGAAGCATGCTCTTATTCTCCCGCTCATTAAGAAACCTCTGCTTGACCCTTTACAGTGGGCCAACTATAGACCAATCTCCCTCCTCCCTGCTCTGGCGAAGGTAGCAGAGAAACATGCCCAGCATACTCTCACCACCTTTATTGAAAATAACAAACTGCTGCATGACTCCCAGTCTGGTTTCCGTGCCAATTACAGTACGGAGACAGCTCTTGTGGAGGTGACCGACGCCATCAGGGAAACGCTTGACCGCGGGGGAAAGGCTATGTTGGTCTTACTGGACCTGTCGGCGGCTTTCGACACCGTCCCACATGCCGGCCTCCTCCTAAGACTCAGGGAGGTAGGATTACGGGGGACGGTGTTGGACTGGTTTCAATCCTTCTTAGCCGACCGTCGACAGGTGATCTGGGCTCCACCGTTCTCCGCGGAAATGCCTTCGCTAGAGGTGGGGGTGCCTCAAGGATCTATCTTGAGCCCCACCATATTTAACATTTATATGGCCCCTTTGGCGAAGGTCGCGGAGGCTTTTGGAGCCCGGGTCATCTCGTACGCTGATGACACCCAGCTCCTGTTTACTTGCAGGAAGGGAGAGGTTTTTAATGGCGATAGAATCAGAGACTGTCTGAGTGCCGTATTTGCATGGTTTCAGGACCAGAGCCTGAAATGCAACTCGGATAAGTCCGAGGTTCTTTTTTTCGGCTGCGTTGAGGACCCTGACTGGAAATCGTGGTGGCCTTCCGACATGTTCCCTCCTGAGAAACCCGCTGCCCAAGCTAAAAATCTGGGTGTGGTGTTTGACGACAGTCTTTCTTTTCGTCCCCACATCACGGGCTTGGCGGGGAAATGCTTCGGTATCCTGAAAATGGTTAGGAAATTTCTCCCACTGCTTTCGCTTCAATATCGCAAGAATATTGTGCAAGCACTTGTGGGCTCGCGTTTAGACTACGCTAACGCACTGTTTTCAGGTCTGCCAAAATATCTGGTATCCAGACTACAAATAGTCCAGAATTCGGCGGCCAGAGCCATCTTTGGCCTTCCGCGGAGAGCTAGCGCCTCTCTATTGCGCGGCAGGCTGCATTGGTTGTCTATCCCTTGCAGAATTAGGTTCAAGGTCCTCACGTTGGCGTTTAAAGCCCTCCACTGCATTGGCCCAGCTTACCTCAGGAAACGGATTGCTTTTTACGTTCCCCGGAGGAGTTTGAGATCTGCTGACCTGGCCAAAGTGGAGGTACCAGTGATCAAACGCGTGCGGATGGGAGGCCGGTCTTTCCAGTTTATGGCGGCCAGCCGGTGGAATGAGCTCCCGTTGTCACTCCGCAAGGCTAACAATCTCCTGGCCTTTAGAAAGGAGCTTAAGACGCTCCTCTTTTCCGCCTAAACCAGTGTGTCTACAGTGTTTTTGCCTCTGGGCTTTTTTGGTTGTGTTCAGGACTTTCTGCCAAAGCGCCGGGACACCCGTACTGGGTAGCCGTGCGCTCAAGAAATGTAGTGTTAACATAACATAACATAACTCATGGACCCTCAGTTTGAGTCCTTTCACTCCTGCCCTCTTCAGTTCCACTCTTGGAAGGTGCAATTCTGGTTGATATCACTTCACTCAGGCTTGTCAGTGAGCTACAGGCATTAACCCTGCAAGAACCCTTTTTCCAAGTTCAAAGGAATAGCGTTGTCCTTCGCACCAACCCCAAAATCCTCCCTAAGGAGGTCTCTCACTTCCACTTTAAACAGTCCAGTGAACTTCCTGTGTTTTTCCTGCAACCTGATATAGTTGCGAAACGGGCTCTCCATAATTTGGATGTTATACAAGCCCTCATGTACTACTTTGACAGGACCAAACCATTTAGTAAAACACAACAAATCTTTGTTGCTTTCTCCAAACCCCATAAAGGGAAGGTTGTATCTAAATCAGGCATTGCCAGATGGATCGTTAGAAACCACACGCTCTATATTCTGGTTAAAAAACCAGGGTGGAGAATGAGGAGTTTAGTCTGGTATGCAAGGTAAGTATAATGTAGTGTGGTTTCTGTTAAGTGTGTGTATGTCTTGTCTGTCATTTTGTATCCACAGGACACTGCGTTAGAGGTTAAATACACGATGATGGCTAATTCTACATCATTCAACTTGTGGTACACTTTTCTTACAGGTGACAAGTGTTTGCCCAGAAGGAAGCACATTTTTACTGTTTGTAATTAATTGTGCTTTCTTTTTCCAGATTAACATGTAGAATACTAAAAGGGTACTGTATACAGTGCATGATTACTTGCATCCTCACTTACTTGTACATATCTCTAGTTTCACTTTATCTGTATCAATGTCGTTAACATAGTGAGAATAGAAGAGATCAGTTATAGTCCTGATGAAGAAAACCCAGAGCTTCGAAACATGTTGACTTGATTAGGAGTATCCGCACATTAACGCAGGACATCTCCGACCCACTGCTTTTAATAGGAGAGCTGCAGGGAATATTTAAGTTTTTAGTCCACAGGGGCCAGGTCCTTTTTAATCTCACTTTTTCACTCACCCTTGACCCTTCTTCTCACAAACTCCTACACCACACATTGTACTGAGGATCAGTGCTCCCGCGTAGTCGTAGCATGCCCCGTCCCGCAGCAGGACGGGAAGACCCCCATTTTGAAGCATGACACCAAGGGCCCTTTTGGTGTGTGAGGGGTATTTAAGCAAACACTGTGTGCTTCCAACCAATGTAGGAGACACACTCTAACCAGTGACAAAACTTCCACTGAAAGAAACCCATCTACAGGTTGATCCTTGTGTTTTATATTAATATCATATGGCACCAGTAACAACCTTTCATTTTATTCTTTCCTTTTAGATGTTTCGCTTCATTCGAAATACACTGGGGCAGAGGAATCTAGCAGCTAAAACATTGGTGGATGAAAGATTTCTAATTTAATGCACTGCATACATGAAATGAAAGGAAATATCTCTGTGAAAACAATTAGAATGTTTTGTACATATTGTTTCAGGTCTATATGTAATCTTTTATACTGTAAATTAGACGAAAGTTTTTTTGTATATTTTGCTAATATTTTCAGTCAGGTGGTAAACAGAATACACTTGAAAACTCATTCTGTCATCTTGTTTTTCGTATCATATTAGGGAAATATTTGGGGTAGGTTTAAAACTGCATTCCAAGAGTATTGCTGTGCAAGCCCACCTAGGAAATAAGGGTGATGCCTTTCAACTGTCGTAGTTCAGGGGTCTGCCAGTCGATACACGTCATCGCCCAATGTAGCACCTGGATAAAGACTAGAGGGATGGTTTATTTACACATGTGCTGCTATGAGACAAAGCCTGTGTAGTTTCCAAGGTCATTTCTGAAAAGAGAATTATGCTCAGTTCCTCACTGTCCTCCCCAGGTATTACAGGGCTGGAAATAACTACGTCACACATTCTATCTGCACAAGAAAAATCTAAAGCACAACATTTACATAGGTAGTGTGTCATTTGCAGGCTTCAGTATCTCTAATTATCCCTTCATTGCGGTCTAGTATTCTAGAGATGGTAAGGCAAAGTGATGTACAAAGGAAGCATACCCTGCTCTTTGGAGACTGGAAATGATCCGGATATATTCAGCACCAAGTGTCGAGCTCTTCAGTTATTGTTTTACCACTACTTAGACTTAGACACTTGGATTTAATTTTCCTCTGCCTTTGCTTTTACGTTATGAGCGTTTGACAGGTTAAGGAACGCCAGGCATGCGCATTTCTGTACCCCACTTGTACTTATTTCTGTTATCTGTTTTCGTTGCTCTGCAAATATTCATTCAATCCTACGAGGGATGAAGAGAACCCATTGAGAAATAAGAGTCCCCATTCTCTTGCAGAATAACACCTCCTTCAGAATTTAATGCTGTATGTAATCTCAATGCATGTCAATGCTCTACTCCTTAAAACACAATTAATGTTATATTAACATCTGGAAAATAAAGATTCTTGCCCTGAAAGAGATTATCTACTGAATTTTGAAAAAGCCTGCCAAGACAAGTGAGTCAAATAGCCCCAGCATGCTCCTGACATACCCATTCCTCACTTTACCCGCCCTTTCCATGCCAGAATCATGGCCTGCAAGACTCTCCTATGTTGAAGTACTGCGCAGAATGCTGTCAGCAAGATTCCTTTTAAAAAGCAGAATATTTGCCAAGTTGTGCTTATGAAGGAGAAGCGCAAGTATATGGCCCACACTTGGTTGCAAGGTACATGGTGGTTCATGACAACTATTCATGACTAGATTTGTTCCTTTGTGTTATGCGCAAAAGTGCTAGATCTGTCATTCAGGAGGTGAACAGGAAATACTTTAAAAAGAGCATGAAAGTAACAGATTCCTATAGACTTCCGTGTGCACCTAATATTTCATTGCGCGTGCAGTTTGTGTCCATTCACAATGCTTTCACATCAACACATCAACACCGTTCTTCACTGTTCTTCCCTGCCTTAGCTCTTCTTTTATCATCCCATTGGTGGGGTGGAGTCTGAAAGCATAAAAGCACCTTTCTACCAACTCTAGCTCAGTGCCTACCTGCTAGGGTGCAGAAGATGAATAAGCCCTGGAAATGTTTCCCCACTGACCCGACAATGCCCCTCGTCATACACCAAGGAGGTGAAAGCTTGTAAATACTCCCTTTTCACACCTGGAAGTGATTTTCTAAACATTCAGTATTTTGGGTTTACGGCTGCCGCATAAGCTGTTACTCTGTGTTTTTTCGACAAATAAGTTGGAAAATCATGGCTCCAAAATACATTTTCTATATTTTGACCGGATTCTATTGACCCAGTAATTCCAAAATAGGATTGATTCTCTGTTGGACTCCTAGAAGTGTATCTTCAATTGTATTCTTTAGCTGTATTGATGATTAACACTAGAGTCTGCCTGTCACGGAGGCTTCTGATGGTCTGGTAACCTGTGGTCAATTATAGGTAGATATTTGAACGCTTTCAATGTCTAAGGCTTGCAAAGACCTTGTCCTCTTTGAGCTATTGAGAACATGATAGAAATGAAGCACCCAGCAAAGTGAGGATGTCATCTGATCTTTGTAAGAAGGTGAAGCAACGTGTTTGAGTCGGGCAAGAGCTGGGGAAACCTGTTGGTGTACACAATATTGCAGTCTTGCAGAAGAAGGCAGTAAGGCTGACCTGAGGATAGCTCCTCAATGCAGTGTAGGCCAAGAAAGACATAGTTGACTACCTCATGTTTCTGTGACGATAGTAGTCTACATTGGTTAGTTGGCAATATTAGGGAATAGGATGATGTCACCTGTACTAAGGTATTTCCCTTAAAGCATCCCCAGCAGCAAGAGTATAGCCAACAGGGACCTCAGCATCAGGGTGTTGCTCTCCAACCCTTGAAGTTTCAGGGTTTTTCAATGGCTCCTATTTTAATCATTTATACTGTAAAGAAAGGGGGAGGTTGATGGAGTGCTATAGGTTGGAAACGCCCCAGTGATGGTATATGATACAGCAATTAGTTTAGAGTTTGCCATTTTGGTTAATTTGCCATGTTTCTAGGAAGCTGTTTCTTCAAGTTCTTTTGTGACCTTCTCCTTGGCTTATTGGCTGTTTCTAATATATATTAACACCCCGAAATGACTTATCCGAGCCCTTTCCCAGGAGCCAGACTGGAGCCAGTAGCTATGCATCAATAGAGACTCACGGTTCACCAGGATGCAAGTCACTGAGCTGCAAGGGTTGTTTGCTTTGTTTTCTTTTGTTGCTTTTTAGAATGATAAGGTAGTTCTTCAGGCTAAGCTACATTTCTTACCCAAAGGCTTTTCTGAATTTCTTATGTCCAAGACTTTTCCTGTTCCTACTTTGTTTCCTCCACCTCTCCCAGGGATCAGGTCAGCATTGCAAGTTTGATATTTCTGAAGGGTTCCTCACCCACCGAATATCCCAATGTGCAAGGCTGGATCCAGATTTTTGACTTGCTCCTGCACACCTGTGCATGCCTCCATCGAACTCCTTGTTTAGCCTCCAGAAGTGATGGCACAGAGCAGCATATAGGAACTACCTCTTAGTGATGATGCCAGTTCCTTTCTTTCCACACGCTTCAAGCGTAGTTCCGGAGCTTGTTCCCAACTTCATCGGTTTTACCCTGCCCAAACAATTCAGCAGAATTCAACATTGCGCCAGGGAAATGTCTCCCCTCAAGACCACAGCCATTAAGATAGATGTGCGACGACTTCAGGAAGCAGATATTGAACATCTATCTGCTTAACATTTGCTTGTGGTTTTTAGGTTCAGGTCATCACTGGAGGTTGTGCGATAAATGTTCTCTCATGCAGCCTGCTACCAGGAAACTAAACTCAATCACAGAACATAAAAAGCAGGGCAGATCATATTGAAAGTAATAGTTCTGCGGTCATGGAGCTGCTCCTGCTCCAAGTTTCGGGGCTTCTCCCGCACCAAATGCCAGACCTGCACCAAGTCCTAAGTAAGTAAGTAATAGTTCAAGTCATGTTGTAAGCGCAAGAAGGCCAAGCGGGACTTGCCCCTGACAAAGTCCCGAGAGAAACTGAACTGTTATAAAGGACCAATATTATTACTAATTGGTCCCTATCACTACTTACTTCCCAGTGCACAACCTATGTGCATTCAGTAGAAATTTAGGGTTATAAAAAATCTAAATGAATTTATCCAAAACACAGATTAAAAAGCTACACATGCTCAAACTATTTTTGTTAATAGTTCAATAAAGAAAATGCACAGAATAATGTGGTGCCAAATTAAAAGTTCTGAAATCATGTGGTAGCGGGGCAAAATGGGCTGATCTCAAGTCATACTACTTCCACTTCACAAACTGATAGGAGGGATGCTCTAGTATTCTTGAAAATGTTGATCTGCAAGGATGAGAATACCCAACATTGAAGCTTTTAAAAAGGGATTCATTCCAGGAGACGCTACATTCCTGGATGTAGTTATTCTTGTGGAAGCTCGCTGCAGTATCGGTACATTAGCAATAAAGATATGGAACCAGATGTGGATGCTGTTTGTGGTGCTAGTTATCCAGAAGGACCCACTATGCTGCCTATATCAAGAGGGACTATGTGTTGCCTATGCCATTGACAGTGAACCGGACAGGTTTAAAATATTAGCTCTTTAATAACACCTTGTCATAGTGGATGGTAGTTGACCGTGTTTCTGTTGCAAACATTTTGGATTTTGCTAGCATGACATAAGGGGAATATCTCAGTAGATATAAAAAAGTGAGTCTTTTTTGGCGATAAAATACAAAAAGGTTTTATGCCTCTGTAAATGTACAATCAGTTGACGTGACTCTTTCCATTTTGCATTATGTGGCTTCTGCCAACGAACGTACATGCTGGGGCTCATAGTTTCCACGGGCCATTATTACATATGGAGAGTAATATTATTTCATGTGGATGGTCTAATGCATTTCCAGGTTCACAATTCCCACTCCTCCTACCTTTACATTATTTTTGCTCTTAATGTTGCCATCTCTTTGACCTGGGTGGGACTGTCCACAACAGAGTTCATAGTATCTGAACGGCACCAGCCAGTGCTGGCTACCTGGTGCCTAAGATATGGAAAATGTTAAAGGCTGACGCTAAGAAAGTTTTGAACGCATTTGAAATCCCCAATTAAATTTGTAATGTTTACCGGATACAAAATGTCCACTGTGTTTGCTTAGTCATCATCTTCTGTTTTTATTATATTAGGTTGAAATATTGTACGGTCTTCTTTCCATATGCACATAAAATTTAAAGAAACCTATCCAAACTAACATTTTAGCAAGATATATTTGTACTTCTCAGAATCTGTCTGCTTAATTATTGCCAAAAAATAATTAACTGTATTAAATAATTGCAGATTAAAATACTGCAACTTTATATTGTGTACATATAGATGCAAACTCTTCAGAAATGTGAAATAGTTGGCCAGAATGCCAAAAACTGCGTCAGATTTATACATGTAACAAATACCAATTGTGTTAGTTTTATCCGTGACATGCAACATTTGATACATTTGAAATTACCTCTTTTTAAAAAAGTTTCTTTAAACAAATTAATAGGCTAATGTGTGTTTTTTAATCAATCAATGGACGTGGCAATAAAATACATTGAGTAAATATGAATATATTTAATGTTTAATTAAACTCATTTTTTCTATAGAGCACTACATCCTTGTGGATGTTTCGCACATTTTGAAGAATGATTTCTGAAAATGCACATTTCCGTTTGAGTGAATGAAATTGAGTATTGCTGGTTGCACAGCTACCTCATTAACAAACGTGGTAAAAATGGATACTATTCGTTCTGCAGATTCTTTTCCCTTGAAATATCTCATGTATAGGCTGGAATTGTAGAGCTTTTTTTCCAAATCGTGTTTTATCGATTTATGGAAAGAAAAACATCAATACAAATCCAGTACAGCAAAACAGTACTCCTGTACTTGAACTAAAATGACTGATCCTAAGGCACAGGGTCAGACTGATTTGCATATAGCCATGTCTGACCCGGCGGTGGCTGAGTGAACTAAAGAATGGTGATGGATTAAACCCAGATCAGTTGACTGGGGGTGAGTGTTTGATTTGTTCAAACGCTCCGTCCATCTTCCCCTTTTGTATCACTTTGTTCGCCCTAAGCGTGGCAGGGTATACTCAGACGTGAGTCCCTTGTTCACTTGGCCACTGGATTCAAGATAGCCTGGCTGATGAGGATCATGAATCCGAAACCGGTCCCAGGATGCTTGTTTCTGGTCCAGGGAAGACATGGCTTGGCAGTTCGGGCTGGACTGTTCCCATAAGGCACAGGGTCAGACTGATTTGCATATAGCCATGTCTGAACTGGGGTGGCTGAGTGAACTAAAGAATAGTGATGGATTAAACCCAGATCAGTTGACTGGGGGTGAGTGTTTGATTTGTTCAAACGCTCCGTCCATCATCCCCTTTTGTATCGCTTTGTTCGCCCTAAGTGTGGCAGGGTATACTCAGACGTGAGTCCCTTGTTCACTTGGCCACTGGATTCAAGATAGCCTGGCTGATGAGGATTATGAATCCGAAACCGGTCCCAGGATGCTTGTTTCCGGTCCAGGGAAGACATGGCTTGGCAGTTCGGGCTGGACTGTTCCCATAAGGCACAGGGTCAGACTGATTTGCATATAGCCATGTCTGAACTGGGGTGGCTGAGTGAACTAAAGAATGGTGATGGATTAAACCCAGATCAGTTGACTGGGGGTGAGTGTTTGATTTGTTCAAACGCTCCGTCCATCATCCCCTTTTGTATCGCTTTGTTCGCCCTAAGTGTGGCAGGGTATACTCAGACGTGAGTCCCTTGTTCACTTGGCCACTGGATTCAAGATAGCCTGGCTGATGAGGATTATGAATCCGAAACCGGTCCCAGGATGCTTGTTTCCGGTCCAGGGAAGACATGGCTTGGCAGTTCGGGCTGGACTGTTCCCATAAGGCACAGGGTCAGACTGATTTGCATATAGCCATGTCTGAACTGGGGTGGCTGAGTGAACTAAAGAATGGTGATGGATTAAACCCAGATCAGTTGACTGGGGGTGAGTGTTTGATTTGTTCAAACGCTCCGTCCATCATCCCCTTTTGTATCGCTTTGATCCTAATGCTTAAGTATGATGCAAAATCACCCCTATAAGCAGATTGTTGCCCTTGTTTTTCTTCCTAATCCACTCCCATCCCCTCCAAGATACACATTCCATCAAGAATAGGACCTGTGTTCCCCTTTAGTGCAGGGGCATAGCCCCAAAGCTCTCCATGCCTTTATAATTATTCAAACAGTTGTGGCTAGTATGTTAAAAGCTACATTTGCGACAGGTACTGGACCAGCTTACTTCAGAATTTACTAAATTACTTGCACGTGTCACTAAGATCGTGAATATTCTTCACCATAGCTTGTATTTGCTCTCTGTTCTATTTGCAATGTTCAGCCGTTTGATAGTTCTTTTTTTACAGTGAACAGCTATCAGTTTCTTGACCGCTCCCGCGAACTATGTATGTGACCCTGGTCTTCTGTCCAAAACTCCTACATTTTCAACAGATAGAAACAGAGCATTCAGCCACTCCGAGCCACAACACCAAAACTGATTGGATGTAGTCGATCTTGTACAGTTACAGATGGATCAGGTATCTCTGGTATATTAATTTAAACTGTAACTCTCTTCGTATACGTTTCTGGATTTTTGACCACAGGTCCTCCCACTCTGGTAGTGATAGCCCTCTTTGTCTTAGAAGCATAATTGGTACACATAAATGCTTAATTGGTACACATAAATGCTTTCGCTGTATTGACGGTTCCACCTGTATTTGGGGTGTTCTTTTAACCTGTAAGTGCTTTACACACACTACAGGTGTACTCCTGTACACCTTGGTTGTAGATCTGCATTCCTTTATGTATTATGTTGATGGAGTTCATATGGATTATGTCCTGAAGATGGTGGTCTCTCGGATTCTCCAGTATTAGGGGTGTCTTTCATAGATTCACATGCCTGAATCATTCCCCGTCGTCGGAGTGGGAGTCCCACGGTACATAAAAAAGCAATAATATGCCATAAATATGTAGTAATAGTAATAGAAAAAGAACCAGGAAGTAAAGTAGCCAATGCTACAGTAGGAAAAACTTCCACATCTATGACTCTCATAGTCATTTTGTATAGTCCAAACTACAGCCAATCAGGCGCCAGCGCCCACCAGAATGTTCTCCCCAGAGGCTCAGGCTCTCAGATTTTCTACCGCACGTCGTGTGAAAGGGAGTCTCCCTGAGCTCTGCTCAGTTTTCTTACTCTAACTTCAATTTTTCTACTTTCAAGGATGTCTTCTAAGAAATCTCTCTTTAGCGCCTGTGATTGCTGTGGTAAGCTTCGGCTTTTTGAGAAAGATCCACATAAAAAGTGTATCTATTACCTGTACCCAGATCATCAGGCCTCTGACTGTAAGATCTGCAGAACCATGCCTCAAAAGACTCTCAGGGATAGAGAGGGTCGTTTACTTCTGTGGTTGAAAAGGCTAAAGGATTCTTCTAATCCTGCTTCTGAGGTAGGCAGCATTGCCTCTGGTTCTACTGCAGCCTCTAGGAAGAGGCCTGCGCCTGAAGTCATCGCCTAAGACTAAGGTGACTAAAAAACAACCACCTACTAAGGGACTGGATAAGCCTTCAATGTCCAAGGCTGTCCCCACAAGCAAGGGCATGGAAAGCGCTTCTGGCTCTAAAAAGGGAACAATCATCAAGTTTCCCCAATCATCTGAGAGGAATTTACCACAGACCTCATCTCCTTCAACGGCGATGTCCACTTCAGCCTCCTCGTCGACGAGAACGACGACTACAGTGACATCGACGGTGACTTTTTCCTCTCCTAAACCTTGTATGGTTATGTCATCGTCGACGTCGTCTCCAACTATGGTATTTGTCTCTGTGAGACCTGTATCGTCAACGTCCGTCGTCAACGCCTCGTCGTCGACTCCTCTGAAGGCTCTACCGCCGACGAGCTCGTTGACGGGCTCCACGCCGTCGACGAAGATAGCACCGTCGACGAAGAGTGACCCGTCGACGAAGAGTGTTCCGTCGACGAAGAGTGTTCCGTCGACGAAGAGTGTTCCGTCGACGAAGAGTGTTCCGTCGACGAAGAGTGTTCCGTCGACGAAGAGTGTCCGGTCGACGAAGAGTGTCCGGTCGACGAAGAGTGTCCCGTCGACGAAGAGTGTCCCATCGACGAAAAGTGTCCCGTCGACGACAAAACCATCGGAAGGGAATCCTCCGACGCCGCCGCAAATGTCATCATGCACGGCACTGCAGGTTTGGTCTCCGTCGACGGTGTTTCTAACACCACAACAAGCATCGGGGCAAATACGTGAAATGCAGCTTTCACCCCTTCGTATTTTACCTCAAAAGGTGTCTTCTGAAGTGCCAGACCAACTTTTGGACACTGAAAGTGAGGATGAAATGGTCCAGAACACATTTGGACAAGCAACTAGCCCATCGGAGTTGCATATCAAACTTCAAGAAGAGGAAGAGGATGCTTCTTAATCTCCTGTTCATATATCGACACCAGTGAGTAACCCAGTTGCTCAAGTGCCTATGGCTTTGCTATCCAACTTACAATATATGCTGGACGATTATTATAGGAGGTTCCCACCATCAGAATCGGCAGGTTCTGGACCGACAACTCCAACTTCTGAAGCACCTCCAACCGTGCTTCCACCGGTGTGTCTGTCTTCACACTCACAACCTACTCAAGAGAGAGCTCCCCAGTCTTCGGAGGATGAAGACCAAAGGGAAGAAGGAGAAGTGGATGATTTGTCGGAGTGGGATGACTATCAAGTACAATCTCCTTCAACATCTCCTCAGACTACGTCGGCCTCCCCTCCGGTGGATGTAGCGAGTTTTCACTTACTAATGGAGCGTGCAACCAAACGTTTTCATATACAGATGGAACAGATGCAACAAGAATGTTTCTTATACGATTTCAAGGATCAGCCCAGACGACAAATAAAAACAATACCCATCATTGATTTCATCTGGAAGGAAGGGATTAAGGTAATGTCAACGCCGGCCTCCATTCCTCCGGTCTTGCCACGCATAGATAAAAAGTATAAAGCCCCCGAAAAATCGCCTGCATGTCTGATTGGACATCCAAAACTTGACTCAGTCATTGTCCAGGCTGCCCAGAAGAGAGCCAGAAATCCATCCTCTGCAGTTACGGCGCCGCCGGACAGGGATGGCAGACGCCTAGACTCAATTGGTAAGCGTGTTTCCACCATAGCTGCAACAACTGTTCGTGCTGCCAATGCATTGGCCATTTTGGGGCGGTACGACCGCCAAATGTGGTCTGACATCGCACCATTTATCGATCTCCTCCCTGAGCAATCCAAAGCTGAAGCACTTCAAATTCTTCAAGAAGGCCAAAGAATCTCGGAAGAGATTATCGATTCAGCTATAGATGTCGCATCTACAGGATTTCGACAGTTAGCAGGAGCTGCTGTCCTGCGCAGACAGGGGTGGTTACATTCAACTTCTTTCAGGCAAGAAGTCCAAAACAGAGTTTTAGACATGCCATTGGATGGCGAATATTTATTCGGTCCCAAAGTAGAGGAAGCATTACAAACAATTAAAAAGGATACTGAAACAGCAAGATCCTTGGGCACCCTACAATTCCGCAAGCCGCCCTTTCGAGGAGCGAGAGGACGAGGGACGTCCTCCAATAGAGGTGGATACCAACAACAATCCACATACAGACAAAATAACCAGCGCTATCAGACACAGCGCTTCCAGTCTTATGGGCAGAAAAGATCTCACTACACCCAGAACAGGGGTAAGACAAATTACCGCTGCAAAGACAAGCGCCAATAAAACTTTTCACCTGCCACCACCATTTTTCCACCCTCACAAAAAACTTGGCGGAAGAATATCGAAATTTTACTCCAACTGGCAATCTATAACAACAGACAAATGGTTCCTGGATATTGTGGCCAGGGGCCATGCCCTAGAATTCGAAAAATTCCCTCCAAATGTTCCTACAAAAGAACCGCCTCCGTCTCACCTGAAGGAGCTGCTTACCCAAATCAAAATGATGATTAAAAAAGGAGCGATCGAGAGCGTTCCTCAGAGGATGAGAGGGATGGGGTTTTACTCCAGGTTCTTCCTGATAAGGAAGAAGAACGGGGAGTGGCGCCCGATCCTCGATCTTCGCGCTTTGAAAAAATATCTAAGGAAATTAACTTTCCGGATGTTGTCGCTTCAGGAAATATTACATCTTCTAGCAGCAGGAGATTGCATGGTCACTTTAGATCTCCAGGGTGCATATTTCCACATCCCCATCTTACCTCGCCACAGGAAATTCCTTCGCTTCAGGGTGGCTGGCAGGGACTACCAATTCAAGGTCCTTCCCTTTGGGCTGCGGTCAGCTCCAAGAGTATTTACAAAGGTTTTAGCTCCAGTGGCTGCGCACCTCCGGCTGGAAGGAATACAAATGTTTCCATATCTGGACGACTGCCTTATAAAGGCCAGTTCTCACGAAACCGTTCAACATCACCTTCAACAGTGTCTGCACCTATTTCAGTCTCTAGGCCTGACAATCAACTTCAGCAAATCCCAAATGCAATCGTCTCAAAGAAAGGCATTCTTAGGAGCGACTCTAGACACTCAAAAACTCAGAGCTTTCGCCTCCAAAGAGAGACAAATGAAGATAAGTCGGTTAGCACAAGATCTCATGCAAAGAAAGTCAGTTTCAGTCCGACTGTACAAGTCTTTTCTAGGGATGGCATCGGCTTGTATTCCATTACTTCCAAATTGCCGGCTTCGAATGAGGCCGCTTCAGGAGGAACTAACCTTACAGTGGCAACAGGTTTCGGGCACTTTCGAGGACCTCATTCAAATCACGCCACTCATGAAGAAGTCTCTTCTCTGGTGGACACAGATGAGTCATCTGAGGCAGGGGTGCGCGTTCCTTCAAGAAGCCCCAAGTCTAACCATCACTACAGATGCGTCCCTCGAGAGCTGGGGGGCTCATCTACAAGGCCTCACGATCAGCGGCAAATGGACTGCGCAGCAGAGACGGAGGCACATCAACCGTTTAGAACTGAGAGCCATTTTTCTTGCACTCAAGGCGTTTTGTGCCATCATTCAGGATGCCAATGTGTTGATACGAACAGACAACACAACAACCATGCACTACGTCAACAAGCAGGGGGGAACTCGATCTCTTCTCCTGTCTCAAGAGGCGCAGGATTTATGGACATGGGCTCTTCACCACAATGTACATCTGCAAGCAGTGCATGTTCGGGGGACAGAAAACGTCCTCGCGGACGCACTCAGCAGAACAACGGTCACCACCCACGAATGGGAGCTTCACCAGGAGACAGTGGAACACATATTTCATCAGTGGGGTTGGCCAGACCTAGATCTATTTGCGACAAGTACCAACAGCAAATGCCAGAGCTTCGCAAGCTGGCATCCCCACAGGAATTCTCTGGGGAATGCGTTCTCCATCAATTGGTCTCTGACGTTTGCGTACGCTTTCCCACCGATTCCACTAGTCCCCAAGGTTCTGCGGAAGATGAAGAAGGAACCTTGCCGACTCATCCTGATTGCGCCTAGATGGCCGCGCCAATACTGGTTTACAGAGCTCCTCCTACTGTCAGAGTGCAAGCCAATCCAGTTACATCCAATCCCAAACTTTCTCAGCATTCAGGAAGGACAAGTCTTCCATCCGGACCCAGCATCTCTGAGATTAGCGGCCTGGCTCCTGAACACCGTGAGTTCGCACACCTGAACATCCCGGAGGACTGTAAAGAGGTGTTGGCCAAGGCTAGAGCGCCTGCTACCATCAAGACGTACAGTCTGAAATGGAAGCGCTTTTGCATCTGGTGCCGTTCAGCAGGGGTTCACCCTTTTTCAGCAAAACCTGAGGAAATTCTTCCTTTTTTCCTGAAGTTAGCACGTACAGGTCTGTCTCATGCTACCTTAAAGGTGTTTCTGGCTGCAATATCCAGATGTCGACAGGATGGAACCAATTCTCTGTACTCAACAAGGATTATCCAACAATTCTTCAGAGGCCTCTTTAGAATGTTCCCTCCTGTACGCCGTCCACCTCCTTCGTGGCATTTGAATGTGGTCCTAGCTCAACTCATGCGTCACCCATTCGAGCCCATCCACAAGGCCGACTTGAAGTACCTTTCGTGGAAAGTTTCACTGCTCTTGGCTTTAACATCCTCCAGGAGGGTTAGTGATATCCAAGCTTTCACTGTGCATCATCCTTTCCTGCAATTCACAAGTGACTCTGTGATACTTCGCACAAATCCAAAATACATTCCGAAAGTACCTTCGGATTTCCATCTGAACGAACCTATTGTTCTTAAGTTGTTCTTTCCAGACCCGCAAACACCTGCGGAAAGAGCGTTACACTCGCTTGACATTAAAAGATGTCTTAAATTCTACCTACAAAGAACGTCTACTGTACGCACTTCTGACCAGTTGTTCATTACCTACGGTGCGATTCGTAAGGGGCAGGCAGTTTCAAAACAGACTATTTCAAGATGGATCTCTGCTGCCATTGCCTTTTGCCATGCACAGGCTGGGAGACCTTTACCATCAGCGCCCCGGGCGCACTCTACAAGAGCGGTCTCTTCATCTACGGCCTTATTTGCTGGAGTCCCTCTTCAGCAGATCTGCAAAGCGGCTACTTGGGCTAGTCGCCATACCTTTACCAGACATTACTGTCTAGAGCAGCGGTACTCAAAGTACGGCCCGCGGGCCAGTTGCGGCCCGCCAGGCATTTCCATGCGGCCCTCGTGTAAAACAGACAGTTCGGAGTCAACTGCAAATCCGCCTGTTGTGATTTCTCGGGGGCCGCATTCACAGGGAAAATGATGAAAGAAGCATGCGCAAAATCAGTGTCTCGCAAGCTCACTCGCAAAAGGTCATCCTACTGCAGCTTCCAGTTAGAAACAAACTTGATATACATCTGTTGGTAGGTAGATAATATATCTTATTTTAGGGCGTGAGTATGAGAAGGAGAAACTTTCTAACTGCCTCATTGAAAAGCCCCCTTGATTTGTTTGATGCAGTGGTTTAATGATTGAAAATAGATATTCCTTCTTGCCACATCTACGGGCAAAGATGTGAATAAACATGTAAAATGAAGCATAATTTAATTGCCCTCTGATGTTGCTGGACTGTGCTTGTTTTCCATTTTATAAAAATAAATAACTGCACATTCTTTTTAAAGTACGTTTAGCCCATATGCAGGGGGCTTGTATTTGTGGCCTGGCTTTAGATCACTGATGACGTCAAAAATCAGCATGCACAATCTAATGTTCAGCCAGTTACCAATGACAGGTCAGCATGGCCTGTAGAACTTGGTGGTTTTTAGAATGTTTGCACGTTTAATTTTGAGTTCTCAGACAGACAGAGAGGCAGCGACACAGAGAGACGGAGAGGAGAGGGAGAGAGAGACATAGAGACAGAGACGGAGAGAGGGAGATGGAGGGAGGAAGAGGGAGGGAGTGGAAGGGAGAAGGAGGGAGGGAGACAGACGGAGACAAGGAGAGAGTGAGAGAGGTAGAGGGAGGGAGGGGAACAGAGATGGAGGGAGGGGAACAGAGAGGGAGACAGAGAGAGGGAGACAAAGAGAGAGAGAAAGAGACAAAGAGAGAAGGGAGTCAAAGAGAGAGGGAGACACAGAGAGGGGGAGAAAAAGAGAGAGGGAGACAGAAGGAGACGGAGAGAGAGAGGAAGACAGAGGGAGGGAGACAGAGACGCAGAGGGAGACAGAGAGATAGAGGGAGAGAGATCGAGACAGAGAGAGGGAGGGGAAGAGAGAGAGGGAGAGGCAGAGGGAGAGGCAGAGAGAGAGAGGGAGAGAGATAGGTTGCACGTTTAATTTTTGTCACAAGTACTCAGACAGACAGAAAGGCAGAAAGATAGAGACAGAGAGGGAGATGGAGGGAGAGATCAGCAAAGAGCCGTAGGCAGAGGGAGACAGAGACAGAGGGAGGGAGAAAGAGGGAGAGAGGGAGAAAGAGGACGAGAGGGAGAAAGAGGGAGAGAGGGAGAAAGAGGGAGAGAGGGAGAAAGAGGACGAGAGGGAGAAAGAGGGAGAGAGGGAGAAAGAGGGAGAGAGGGAGGGCAACAGAGAGGGAGGGCGACAGAGAGAGGGAGGGTGACAGAGAGAGGGAGAGAGAGAGAGAGAGGGCAACAGAGAGAGAGGGGGCGACAGAGGGAGGGCGACAGAGGGAGGGTGACAGAGAGAGAGGGAGGACGACAGAGAGAGAGAGAAAGGGAGGGAGATAGATAGAGGGAGGGATGGAGAGAGAGATAGAGATAGGGATATGTGTGCATGTCCGGTCTGGTGGCTCAGTGGATGAATGCGTCTACTGCAGGGGCGACGCATGGTCACAGTTATGTTTTTGCTCTAGCCCCGCCCCCTCCACCACTGACCCCGCCCCCACCTGTGCGGCCCCCGGCCACAAACCACACTGTAAATTTGGCCCCCGAGAGAAAGTTTGTGAGTACCCATGGTCTAGAGTCAATCAGCGAGGCTGATACTTCTGTGGGTCGAGCTGTTCTACGGAATCTGTTTCATTAAGGTGAGCCTCTGTTTCCCACCTCCTTGTTTCTGCTGTCAGACGCTTCTTATGTTATGTTCACACATATTTCCATGATTGCATTATGTTATGCTTTATAAAATATGTGTATTTTCACTTTGCATTGTTATTTGCGTTACTCGCTGACAAGCTTGGCGTCATTGGCGTCTGCCCAGCAAGGATATGTACTGCTAGCTACTCTGATTCAGGCATGTGAATCTATGAAAGACACCCCTAATACTGGAGAAGAACAATAGTTACTTATCTGTAATCTGTGGTTCTCCAGTATTGGTGTCTTTCATAGATTCACATGCAACCCGCCCACCTCCCCTCAGGCTTTTTAGGCTATTTTGGTTTACCTTCACTCCTTGCGAGAAAATCTGAGAGCCTGAGCCTCTGGGGAGAACATTCTGGTGGGTGCTGGCGCCTGATTGGCTGTAGTTTGGACTATACAAAATGACTATGAGAGTCATAGATGTGGAAGTTTTTCCTACTGTAGCATTGGCTACTTTACTTCCTGGTTCTTTTTCTATTACTATTACTACATATTTATGGCATATTATTGCTTTTTTATGTACCGTGGGACTCCCACTCCAACGACGGGGAATGATTCAGGCATGTGAATCTATGAAAGACACCAATACTGGAGAACCACAGATTACAGGTAAGTAACTATTGTTCTTAGTACCTATTGAGACTAAACAAACACACATATCCCTCATTAACCTAGTTCTCAAATGACAGCTTATGATCAGAAAATATTAAAAGACCGTTTCCTTATTTTTGGTTGAGTGGCTGATGCACCAATAAAAGTCATTTCCTTTACATGGACTGGTTGTTGTGTGCTTTTATGCTTACTGTCTATTCTATGCTACGTTGCCATGATTCTGCCTTTAGGTATTGAAAACATTGTGATAATGTAGGAAAGTGCCCCTTTTTCAATGGTTACCCCCCACTTTTTGCTTGACATTTGATGCAACTTGACTTAATGCGCCCTGAGTTCCTGCCAATCCTGCTTCTCTGTGGTTCTGCACCACTCTGCTACCGACAACCATGGCCACAGTTTGAATGACCAACACCACGAGGAGATCTCCCCAGCGATCCTGACCGAGGATCTGGTGATCCTCGACCTACCTTGAGCTTCAAGACGATGACTGCAGGCTAAACCTGAAGGGTCCCCCCAACTGCGACAGGAGCTGATAAGAAGACTCAATGCCAAAAGACACCCCTGCGCCCGATGCCCCACGGCCTTGGGTGGCCCAACAGACGGTGTCCAGGCATCACCTAGAACCCAAATTGCCTGTCCTGCCAGTGGTCGCCGTCAGGAAGCACCCTGCCTGCGCCTGCAGCCTTTTCTTCAAGCTGGAGAGATCTATTGCAAACCACAGGGTCCTCGCCGTCTTCTTTGTACTCTGTATCTGGCCTCCTCAGTGCCTCTGGTGGAGCAGGTCCTGTGCGGCCGTGTTGGACCCGGCCTCATGGCGTGGTCCTACCCCTCCCGCATGGCGGGCCCAGGAAGACATCGGCCCTCCAGCCAGCATCGGGCAGCCCTTTTGCCCGACACTGCACGCCCCAACATTGCTGGTCCGGTCACCATCCCGGACCCCCCCCTACCGGCCTGGCCCCATCGTGGGCCCCTCACGACCTAAGCACGAGGCCGCGCCCGACTCCATCTTGGGCCCACCACGTCACGACCACGTGGCTCCGGCCCCGGCCCAGGCCCAGCGAAGCCCAGACATCGAGGCGCCAAGATCTACCCAGGTGGTCGAGTGGCCACTCGACAGATCCCGGAGGAGGGGAGTTTCGATGGCCCTCCAACCGTCCCCGGACGCCTGGTATCGATCGCCCCCGGCATCCCTGGGTGCTGGCCCCACCCCCCTGCTGGGTGTCTGGACACCATCTTCCCGGCCCCTCTGACCCCCAGGCGCGAGGGTCCGGACATCAAAGGACTCCAGTCCTATATCTGGGCCAGCCCCGGAGTAGGACGGCAGTTGTATCCTGGACTGGAAAGCCCTGCTGACGCTGCGACGGCCGACCCCAGAAGAACTCATTTCCTGGAACCTGAAGAGAACTTGAGAGCCTGCTGGCGCTGCCGCGGCCCACCTTTGCCGAGCCATCTTGAGAGCCTGCTGGCGCTGCCCCGGCCCACCTTTGCCGAACCATCTTGAGAGCCTGCTGGCGCTGCCGCGGCCCACCTTTGCCGAGCCATCTTGAGAGCCTGCTGGCGCTGCCGCGGCCCACCTTTGCCGAACCATCTTGGGAGCCTGCTGGTGCTGCCGCGGCCCACCTTTGCTGAACCATCTTGAGAGCCTGCTGGCGCTGCCGCGGCCCACCTTTGCCGAACCATCTTGAGAGCCTGCTGGCGCTGCCGCGGCCCACCTTTGCCGAACCATCTTGAGAGCCTGCTGGCGCTGCCGCGGCTCAACCTCTCGGAACCCCCGGCTCGAGGATTGAGAGCTGTGCGCAGGGTATCCCTTCATACACCCCAACCGAGACAGTCCCGCTTCCCTGACCCCCCTTTTTCGAGACTTTACAGACCCCTCGGTCTACTTGTACATATCGCTGGGAACCAGCGGCCTTTATTTCCTGATAAAGCTTACGAACTCGACGTCTGGTGTGGTGTCCATTTGTAGTGTGTGGTTACTCTGCTGTGCGATTCTAGGAGAGGGCCCTCACCCAGGAGGCCTCTCAGTAACGCTCGGCTACTTCTTGACGGAGAGGTGGACCTAGGGGTGGTCTGTCAGACATCTTCTGCCGCCCCCGGGGTCGCCCTTTCTAACAGGCTTGTTGGCCCCTGCTGTGCTGATCCTAAGCCCAGAAGCTTTACTCCCACACTGAGTGGCCTGCTCTTAAGCAGCTGCTGACCGATAGCCCCCTTAGCCCCATTGGCTAACATTGGGTCCCTGTGTTCTGCACCCAGCCGCCCTAGTGCCGCTAGTGTTGCAATTTGAGTGCCTAACTGAAGCTTGGGGAACCTTGATTCTAAGCATCAAAAACTATTCTTGCAAGTTGTTTACTTACCTGCAAACTAATAACCTTCTTTTCACACAAGAACCAATGTTACAAGTTTTTGTTCCTGAAAATGTCTGTTGAACTGTGTTTTGTATGAAAGAAAAGTAACTGCTTCAAACTACAAAGTGTCTCACTTTCCTTTGTATTGTAGGATCCACTGTGTTATATCTAGGCATATCACCTCGAGTAGTAAATATAATCCAAAAGTTATCTAAAAGTATTCCAAAAATAATCTCTATGTGTTTTAAACTGTTTTAAAAGCAAATACAACCCTGTAACGATTGCAGGTTCAACCACAACTGCATTTTCCTTGTAAAATTTTGCATTTGAAAGCATATTCAATTTACCCGTACCAAGCCTTGCTTGGTTCTAGAAATAAAACATAAGTATACCTTTGTATACTAACCTAATTGGTCTGGAATCTGTCTCTCAGTGTGTGTAATCAGTCCTTGATTAAGTGAATAAAATAAATGCTTAAGACCCCCTCCTGATTAGCCTAACTGCTCGACCACACTTCCACAAAGGGAGCGGTTAGCGATATCTAATTTAGCCTCTGCTATACCTCTGGTCATATGCAGTCTCCTGAGAGATTACTGGTTTGCCAGTTGTGTGTTCAATTGGCTCAATGAATCAATGGCTGCAATCTTTGGAAAGCTGCCTGGATGCTAGGGAAGACTACGGCCAAGTTTATACATAACTAGAACTTCAGTTTTTTGGTTTGAATTGATAATCCCCGATAAACTCAGCTGAGGTCTTTTTTAGGTCTGGCTTTAGACAAGACCTTTTGATTTAAAAAAAGAAATACACATACAAAATGTATTTTTTAATTTAATTTTTTTTTTATTGGTTTCAGTAGCAACAATATACAAAACATTGCATGAAATACATATCGGGCACATGCAGCAAGCAGGCAGTGAATTGTGCAGTGTGCGGCAGTTCTTTGTGTGATTGCCTGCAGGCAGTGAGTCCTTTATACGGTGCATGAAGACGAAACATTCCGATCTGCCTGAAAAGGAAGTCATGGTGAGAAAAACCCCCAACGATAGCCCCCTCCCCTCCCCAACTCCCCATCCCACCCCCACCCCACCCAGTGTGCCGATCCAAAGGAACGTGTCAGAACCCATGATCCGCAAATTGCGATAATCTCTCAGGCACAACATCGTCTGGCTAGGTTGAAGGTAAAGACACTCACTTGGTCCGAAAAGGTGAGAAATCGGAACCTCAAGATGGCCGCTGGCTTAAGCCACGGTCAGCAGTCTAGCTTTTAAGATCCTTAGAAGCCGAGGCCAGGTGATGCGCGTGATTTTTCAGAACTGCGCACTTCACCAGCGGCGTTGCCCCAAGCGGAAGCGCATTAGAGTTTCGGAGCGAAAAATGTGTTTAGAAGTTTAACGGAGCAGAGAAAATAGTTTAGTTAACAGTTTCTGTTTCCTGAGTCTCGCGCATTACTAAAGGCGCGTGTTTTGGTAATCTTAGTTACGGAGCGGCTTTTCGAGGAAAGAAGCCTTCCGTGAGTTCTGACCGGAGTAGAAAGTCAACAGTGAATTCCGGTTCTGAGGAGAGGAGTCGATGGTTTCAGTCAGCTGAGAAGAAAAGAGTCAGACAGCAGTTTCCCGACGTCAGCTGAATCTAGTCAGACTTGGTTCTGTGAGGAAAGTAAACAGAACGGAGATAAGTGACATTTATCTCACCTGTTGAAACTCGATAAAAGTATCAATTGAATCAAAAGAATACTTACGTAATTCAAGTGGAGATATCACAGCTCGACTGCATATGCTGAAAATTGGAATAATATGTGGTAGAGGACTTTAGTGAAATATAGGAGAATACAGTATTGGAAATCTGAGATTTAGCCCACAAAGGTTGCTGGGAAAAGCATAAGAAAACAGAGAGAGCGAGACACCAGAATCACAGACCAGGAAAGTAAATAGGAAGTGAGTAGAAAGAGTATAAGGAGAGAAGATTAAGGTTAGGACTAGGGAGAGAAAAGATAAAATAATATTGTCTTGTAATTTGCAGGAAGGAAGCAAACTGAAAAAATACAGAAGTTTACTGAACCTTACCTAATAGAAGAGAGGGCAAGACTCTTGGCAGCTAATGGTAGGTAGGAGTTAAGGAAGTTATAGAACAGGGTATAGAGAAGGCAATAGGTATATAGTTAAGGTTGTTGTAATTTCCGCACAGGTTTCAAGTCAGAGAAGGTCTGCAGGTCGGACTGACGGCGGAGCCATTCAAGAGGATCTCTTCTTGTTTTGTTTATTTTTTCTTTTATCCATTTTTCCCCTTCCCCCAGGAGTAATGGTTTGGAGACTTATTTAATGTAAGCTCTGGGTCGTTGCTTATGGTGGGATTGGGAAGCTAGCATCTCAGTTCCCGTGCAGTTCTTCGTGTATCCTTTTGTTAAAGTCTGACAGAACGTGTACTGTCAGAGGCCCGTGTAGAACGAGAACATCAGTCAGGTGGGTGTGCAGGGACCTTCGCAGTTTCAGTGAGTCGCAGAATGCGCAGGTACTTGGGGCACGTGATCTAATTGAATTCTTTGGACAGAAGGGAGAGCAGCGGAGACCATATTTTCTGATAAGCAGCCGTAGAGTGTGTGAGTGTCGCGTGAATGCGCTCCATGCCCAGGACAAACCAGAGTTTATGAAGCCAACCCGTATGGGAGGGCTTGGTGGTGGAACCCCACAGAGACAGGACGTGTTGTGTGGCGGCTTGCATAGCGACTCCCATCTGTCGGCCCCTCTGGGATTTCAGGGGAAAAGTGAGTTCATTGGGTAGGCCCAGGAGGGTGTATGCTGGGAACCTGGGGATTTCTGTGTCGAATGTGGAGTCAATCTCATCTAAGACAGATTTCCAGTAATCTTGGACCTCACGACAATCCCAGAGAAGGTGTGTCAGGGTGCCCTGTTCTCCGCACCCCCTCCAGCACAGCGCGCTACGCGTGGGGTTACCCTTGTGGAGCCGGGCCGGCGTGAGATGCCAGTATATGGCCAGTTTCGTCGCTGCCTCCCTAGATGCCGTGTTGCGTGTGGTGTGGGCAGCCCTATAATATACAGATCTCCATTCGTGAGGCGACAGGGCCCTTCCCAGTTCTTCCTCCCATCTCCTTTGGCCTGCCGATTTGCCTTGGGGGAGGGACGAAGTGAGCATCTTGTATAGGTCTGATATGAGGTGTTTGTCAGTGTCTTTTGTCACCAGCCACTTCTCAAAGGTAGTCATAGGCCTACCAACCAAGGGTGCGGCCTCCGCTTGGGTGAGCCAGTGACGGAGCTGAAAATATTGAAATAAGTGGGGGGAATCGACGTCATAGCCCCGAGTAATATCTGTGAAGGTGAGAAAGCCCTTCAGGTCGAAGAGATGACCGGCTGAGAAGTTACTGATGTTCCGGCATTGTGGAAATGCCCCTGGGGTGTTGCCCGGTGGGAACTCCGGGTTGTCTAGGACAGGCGTTAAAGGGGATGGGAAGGTGGTGAGTTCTCTCTTGACCGCCACGATGTTCCAGACCTGCAGGACAGTGCGGGTAATAGGAGACCTCAGGAGGTAGCGTGGCCGGTGTTGTCTAAGAAGGAATGGGACTTTCCAAAGAGAGGTACCTGCCATGGCTCTGTCCTGGAACAGCCAGCGCTTTTCCGATTCTGGCCTGAACCACTCCACCAGATAGCGGAGCTGCGCTGCCTGAAAATACTGCAAGAGATTGGGGATGCCCAAACCTCCCTCATCTGGGCTCCTGCATGCTAGGTGCTTGTGTATGCGTGCCAGTTTGCCCCCCCAGATGAAATGGTAGATATCAGACTGTAGAGCCTGAATGGTGCCAGCGGGGGGAAATACCGGGAGTGTCTGAAAAAGGTATAAGATTTTAGGCAAGGTCGTCATCTTAATAGCTGCGACACGGCCCAGTAGGGAAAGGGGTTGTTTGGCCCAGCGCGCAAGGTCGGATCGAATCCGGCAGGACAAAGTTGTGTAGTTGAGGGCCAGCGTGGAGGTCGTGGAGGCCGTGAGGGTGATGCCTAGGTAGGGAAGGTGTGTCGTTGACTGAATTCCCCTGCTGTATGCAGGCGGAGTGGCGTGCGCCTGGGCATTCTTACCTAATGGCAATATGAGGGACTTCCCTCTATTGATTTTGAAGCCAGAGACGGCCCCAAAGGCGTCCAATTCCGTCAGAAAGGCAGGGACAGAGCGGTCCGGGCTCTCTAGGGCAGCAATGATGTCATCTGCGTATAAACCTATTGTGTGGGGCTCCCGACCAAAGGACATTCCGTGTATGTTGGGGTTATCACGGATTTTTTGCGCTAGAGGTTCTATGTAAAGGGCAAATAGGAGGGGCGAAAGGGGGCACCCCTGCCTCGTGCCTCGCTGAATCTCAAAGGGGTCTGAGCGTAGACCTCCGATGCGGGCACGGGCTTGTGGGCGGTGGCAACAGCTCGCAATCCAGGCCTGGAAGCGGTCTCCCACCCGGTATCGCCGCAGGACTTGTTGTAGGTAGGACCAGTCTACGCGATCGAACGCTTTCTCCGCATCTATGGCCAATAATACGTAGTCCGAGGTTTGGTAGCGGGCCTTGTCGATGAGGTGTAGAAAGCGTTTAGTGTTGTCACTGCATTGGCGATTAGGGACAAAGCCGGACTGGTCCGGCTCCAGAATGCCCGGTAGGCAGGGGCCCAAGCGCGTGGCTAAGATCCCCGTGAAGATTTTCAGATCGAGGTTAAGCAGGGATATGGGGCGAAACGCGGAGCAGCTCGTAGGTTGTTTGCCCGGCTTAGGCAGCACAACGATCTCGGCCGCCAGCATGTCTGGGGGAATGGAGCTCGGCCCCTCGAAAGAATTGAAAAGTCGGGTAAGGATTGGGGCCAACAAGTGGCTAAAGGTTTTATAGAACCCGGATGAAAAGCCATCTGGTCCCGGGGATTTAAGAGGGCGTAAGCGAGAGATGGCAGCTAGGACTTCATCCAGGCGGATAGGGGCGTCCAGGGAATCCGCGTTGGCTTGTGACAGCTCCGTGATCTTCGCGGTCTCAAGGTAGTCACCAACCTCGTCCGGCGAGACGGAGTCCTCCCTGTACAAAGTGGCATAGAACGTTCTAAATGCTTCCGCGATTTGGGACTCGCTGGAGATGTCCCGACCGGAGTCATCAGTTAAAGTAGAGATCTGGGATTGCTGGGTTTTCACTCTCAGAGCGCTGGCGAGCAAGCGGCCCGTATTATTACCCCCAACGTAGTAAGAGTGACGGAGGCGCAGGGCGGCGAACTCGGCTCGGTCAGTATCCAGGCTAGCCAACTGGGCCCTAGCCGACTTCAATTGTCTCCAAACTCGTGGGGCACCGGTGCGGCTGTGGACCCTCTCGAGTTCGGAGACCTGAGCTGTGAGCTCGGTCCTTTTTCTTTGCGGTCCTTGGCCTCCGCTGCTGCGATGGCTATGAGTTCGCCCCTGGCCACCGCTTTCAAGGCCCCCCACAGGGCAGTCACATGCGTTCCAGGGATATCGTTAGTGGCAATGTAGTCGGTGAGGCGTGTGTGCAGCTGTTTGGTGACCTCTGGTCGGTGTAACAGGGTCTCGCGCAACCGCCATGAGCCAGGCGGACGGGTGGACCTAGGGACCTGTAGGTTTAGCTCCACAGCGTCGTGGTCAGAGAGCGCCGCAGGTGTGATGTTTACATCTTTAAGGATGGGGAGCAGTTCAGAGGAGCCCAGAAAGTGGTCCAGTCGGGCGTCAGTGCGGTGAACGTGGGAGTAGAATGTGTAATGAGATGTGGTGGGATGAAAGGACCTCCACAAGTCCACTAAGCCCTCGTCCTGTAGCCAGGATCTACCATTGGGCGTTATGGCACCCGTGTCCCCATATCGGTGGCCCGATCTGTCCATATGTGAGTCCATCACCAGGTTGAGGTCCCCCCCGATTAGCAGGGGCGAATTAAGGGGTTGAAGAGACTCGGAGGCTGCCTGTTTCAAGAAGGGTTCCTGGCCGGAATTTGGTGCGTATAACGAAGCAATGGTGAAGCGCTGTCCCCCAACCAGGAAGATGTGTGCCAGTAATATGCCCTTAATCTCCCCCACCCTGTCTCCCACACTGCCACGGAAGCCTCTAGAGACTAGAATAGCCACCCCCGCTTTCTTTGTCGGCAGCGAGGAGAAGAACTGTTGGGGGAAGGCGCGTGAGCGCATCCTATGCCAATCTTTGGGTAGGAGATGTGTTTCTTGCAATAAGCATATGTCGGCCCCGGAATTCTCTAGGTAAGAGATCACGGCCCTGCGTTTGATCGGGTTATTCAGGCCCTTGACATTTAGGGTGAGGACCTTCAAACTAGACTCCATGATGGGAGAGCACAAAGATCCTGCTGTATGCGAGGCCTTCCCCCCTGATAAGGCCCATGAAAAGGCGATAGGCGAGGTAGCCCCAAACAGATCCCTGGCACACTGGGTCCCACCCAAAACCCCAAACCCAATCCGAACCCCCTCCTCCCTCCCGCAAACCCCCCCAAAGCAAACAACAGTCCCGCTCCCGAACTGAGTAACTCTCTCCACCCTCCACCCTCCCCTCCCCCGTCACCCAATCCCCAAACCAGTAGGAAACATAGTCCCAGTCCTGTCGGTCCACACAGGGCTGTGGTAGTGGTACTTGTGTGGGTCATATCCGATGGCGGCCTCTCTGGCCCCCGCCCGCCTCCCCCGGCCGCGCTGGTAGTGCATGTGCTGAAGGTAATCTTCCTAGCAAAGGTCCAGATTACTCGGAGGGAGAGGTTTCCCTGGCTACCTCTGCCACCGCCGTTGCTCATTCCTGCGTGATAACGGAGGCATCTGGTTTCAGGCGGTATGATGAGGATCGTCTACGGCGCCCCGTCTGCCAACCCCCCTTGGACGGTCCTTGTGAGTCTCTCGGCGCTGGGTCATCCTCTTCCTGATCAAGTCCCAGGAGGGTGCAGGTATCTTTAAGCGAACGTAGTTGGTGTAGCCGTCCGTTCCATTTGAATATAAGTCTGAAAGGGTGGCCCCACGAGTAGGGGACTTCCTGCTGTCGCAAGAAGTCCGTCACCTTCTTGAAGTCCTTACGTTTTTGCAGGGTGATGTTGGATAGATCTTGGTGTAGGGCGATGGAGTGACCCTGAAACTGGAGGGGCTGTGACCGCCGGGCTTCGCGGAGAATCCGCTCTTTCAGCGGGAAGTCTGGGAGAAAGGCCAAAATGTCCGGTGGCGGGGCCGAGGCGCGTCGGGCAGTCCAACTCTGTGCGCCCTGTCAATGCGAACGGCGAAATCTTCTGATTCCCCGAGAACACTCCTGAAGAGGGCCTGCAGGTACCCGGTGACGTCAGTCCCCTCCGCTTTCTGAGGGACCCCCCGGACCCGAATGTTGTTGCGACGGGAACGGTTTTCAAGGTCCTCTGTGGGGGCTTGAAGGTCCAACTGCTGGTCTGTGAGTCGTAGGACCTCTTGTTGGAGCTGCTCGATTTCGTTACTTCTGGCTTGGTCCGCCTCTTCAATGGCGACCACTCGTTCTCCAAGGCCCTCCACGTCGCGTCGGAGTTCTCGGACTTCGCCCGCCACTTCTTGCTTCAAGGATTTGAAGTCCTCTCTGAGTGAGTTAAACAGCGTCTCCAAGAAAGATCTGGTGATAGGTACCTGGTCGTCCGCCGGCAACGGCAGGGGTTTCATGGCCGTTGGCGAGGGTGGGTCTTTGCTAGGTTTAGGCTGGGATTTAGCCAGTAGTTCATGGATCATCTGGGACCCTTTCTTGCCCCTCTGTCCCGCCATGTTGTGAGCGGCCCCGGAGGTGGACAGATGATGGGTTCTGGGGGCCCGAGGCAAGTGTGGTAGTCCGGCGTTGTAGAACCAGGAGGGAGCCACCCCGGGTCAGCACCGTGTGGTAGGGGCTTGTGAATCGCGACTGCCGACGTCCCAGTGATAGTGCGCCTAGTCCGGTCTCACCGGTGTAGGTGCGGTGTGGCCCGGGCCTCTCCACGCATCCCCACACCGGGGGCTCGATTGTGCCCCCCGAGCCGTTTAAGATGCCCACCTCCTCTCTCCTCACCTGTGTGCCCAGTGGTCTGAGGGCGGATGGCTTCCACGGGTCCGGCTTTACTGCGTCGCCCCGCACTCCCCTTGAGGGTCCCTGGTTCCGTGGGGAGCCGCAGGGTCACCGCGAGGGGCTGCGCCGGACCTCGTGGGGCGCTTCCCAGTGTCGATTCACCGTGGAGGAGGGGGCAGCGCTGTGTGGTCCGCCGCCAGTAGGTCCGCCTCCACCCCGTGGAGGCGCCCCGGTCAGCCACGCCAAGAACCGCAGATGTCCAAGCAGTAGGCCCAAAGCCGGGGCCTCGAATTTCGCGACCGCCAGCCGGATCTCGCCTGGTCACCGGCCGGGTCGCGGGGATGGTGATGCGCCGCTTCTCCCGATCCGCAGCTTCGGGGCCAGCGGCGGGGGTTCAATTGGTAAGGCCCCGCGCCCAGTCCGTCCGGCCAGCAAGTCCTGCCCACACCAGAGCAGTAGGCCCAAAGCCGGGGCCTCTATTTTCGCGACCGCCGGCCGTATCTCACCCGATCACCGGCCGGGTCGCGGGGATGTCGACGTGCCGCCTCTCCGGGTGGACCACCTCGGGGCCAGCGGTGGGGAATCAGAGAGTAAAGCCCCACGGCCAGTCCGTCAGGCTCGCTAGTCCTGCCTCCAGAGGCCTCGGGGCTGTGGGTGCACAGGCCAGTCAGGTCCCCGGCGCGGCCGCCACAGCAGGCCGCGGTATGGCGTCTACCCGCGTCCGAGCTTCTCCCCAAGCACGCAGGTCCGTGGTTCAGTCTCGGGGTCACGGCTGTGCTGCGGCACCTCACCCTGTGCTTTTCTCTGCTTCTCCGGGGAGATTAGGCGATGTTAGCGGCGTTTAGGCGGGATCGGGCAGGGAGCCTCGGAGACCTGCGTCCGATCACGCCACCATCTTGGACACGCCACCCAAAATGTATTTTTTAAGGGGCTTTTAGCCACCTTTCTTCATCCATTGGTCTGTTAGTGTAATTCACATTTTGCTTCCACCCACTACAGGATACAGCATGCGTCAGGAGGTCAACCATTGAATAACTTCAGTTTGAGCGACTGCATTTTGCTCTTTCACATCTGCACACTTTCTAGTTCCCTTCTGTGTCAGTGTTTTTGTCTTTTATTTATTACTTTGATGTTTCCTTTGTGTTTAGAGTCTGATGTGACAGCAGGATGCTTTATATCAGATGTGAGCACTGAGCGCATTCCACACATTATCAGTTCCTGTCTTCTGCCAATGCTGTTGTAAATTCCTTTTAGAGAAGTCCTTTGTTTATTTGACTTTCTCAGATAAACAATGGACACTCCAAAAGGAATTTCATCATAACAGATTGGGTCCATTTTAAATTGTTTTGTATTAAGTTATAGAAATCTTCCTTATTATACATGTGAATTTAGAAGCGGACATATCTTCAGAATATATTTATTCTTGACTCAATTTCACCAGTGGGTCTGTGGGAAAAAAAAGCAAATTTTTTTTTTTTAAAGGTGGGGGTATAGCGGCTCTATTAGGAAGACTATCAGACCTCTAGTAATGAAAATAGTGCTTACCTCCCCATGCGCTATATTCATTAAAGATTAAGGGCCTGATTTAGATCTTGGTAGGACTCCCATTGTGAACTGTGGTGGTAGTTACAAGTAATCTATTGAGCTGACGGAGTCCCGCCTGCCTTATTTAGATGTGTACCAGCAGAACCACCATCCGCATCGACAGACTGTTTACCATTCCGTAAACGGCGCACTGTTGTGACAGGTGTGTTCATTTTACATTGATAAGCAGTAAAATGAACACTAATGCATTGCACATAAGAAATAAATTGCTTGTGAGGGTAATGTAAAAATACAGGAGGCTAAAGGAAATGTTAATACATGATTCATAGTAAGACGTGTAAAAAACGTGTCTTATATCCCGGTGACAACGGAGTTGATTAGTGTCATGGCCAAGTTGTAGCAGCAAAGGACGGACCTGGACAATGGGGTTCAAGATGGAAACGGAAGTCAGAAAACAAAATAAGGTTACGTTTTTACCTCATTTCCTTCTAATCTGCGAACTCAAGTATGGAGACCTCCCTGCCACAGTTGTCCTGACAAAAAGGCACATTGTGATTAGTCCAATGGTAATCCTGGCAGCATATGGTATTGATGCGGGAGAGAAATAGTGGCAGAATCAGCAGCATTTGAATAGTCTTTCGTCCATGGAACCACCAACATCTAAATTGAGCAGGCCAGATTAGGGTCTGATTCAAATTTTCACAATCTGGTCCTGTAGTCACTTCTTCAACTGTTTCACCGCCCGGTCCTGATGAAGGTGGTTCTAATGATTTCCCACTGAAACGCGCGTAGACCAATTGTACAAATGTGGCGAGTCCTTTCAGAGACACATACATCGGAGGAAATTGATTGGTGACATCTGTATCACCAAAAACGATATATTCTGTCACTGACAATCTTTTAAGGATCTCTATTGAGATTGTATACCTCTTGTGTATAAGTGTGAGTATGAATGGGATAGCTTGATGAGTGAGTGAAGTGTAGATGTATGTAGAATTATGTGTGTATTCTTTGCAGTATTTTTAACTGTATTCTGATTTTAGAGTTGAAATGCGGACCATTTTGCCTCCAACACAGCCACAGATGAAGACTTGGATATAACTTGAAACAATGTGAATTTAACACTCTGTCTAAGTATTTATATATTGTTCAAATGTTGACATTACATGCCTTTAGTAATGCAGTGTTGTACACCCATATGTTGGAGGCACTTTGGCAACTGTCAGTTTATTTGTTAGTCCATCTGTATAATTGTCATATGTATGTAAGGTAATGATGAACTCTTCAGATTGATAATTAAGAGTTCTAAAACAAAAAAGTATATCATATATTTTTTTACAGTTTAGTAATAAAAACGTATTTTTTAACTTAAGTCATTGCATGTTATTGTCACCGGGTTGGTTGCTAAGAATGAGCCCTAAGAGGCCATAGTGTAAAGCAATATAGATCTGAAAGAAACAGGTTAGGGTTAGATTCCTTACCTTAGAATATCCCCATGCGTCAGGCTGAATCCGGAAAGTTTTCGTCAGCAGTACCCCTGCGCGTCGCTAGGCGTCGTCTGCTGGCTCCGCATCTGTCATTAGCGTCGTGATCGCCAGAATGACATCGTCTGAGTACTTAGACGACGCCCTCGCGCGCGGACGTCAGTACTTCTTTTTTCCGCGCCAGCAAGCGCAGATCCCGGAAGAGCAGTACTCTAGTCATTTTTTTACTAACTTTTTTGATCTCTTTTGATCACTTTTCGAGTTGACTTCGACTTGCGGTGCCACTGGGGATGCCTGGTTTTAAACCTTGCGAGGCCTGTCACTGCCTGATGTCGGTGACCGACCCCCTCTGTCGGTGCCTTTACTGCTTCGGGCCGACCACGATGACAAGTCGTGCCCCGACTGCCGAGCCTTGACCACGAAGGCTAGACGCGAGCGGTCCCGTAAGCTGCTCGAGATCTGGCAGTTGGCTCCGTGCTGCTCGAGGTCCTGGTCAAGGAGGAAGCCGAGGGACCGGTCGCGGAGCCGCAGTCATCGCCACTCGTCAAGTCAATACCACTCGTCGGGCTCGAAGTCCTCCGGTAAGTCGAGGCATTCGAAAAAGAAGTCAAAGAGGCATCATCACTCTTCTGACTCCCCCCGACGCTCGCGCGACGTGGCCGGGGGTTCGGGCGACAACGCCCGGGCGGCTCCGCTGGAGCCGCAGGCTCCGCGGCCAGCTCCATACCTGCCGGTCCCTGGGCTGTACGCGACGCCGGAGGAGATAAGTGATTTCCTTGTGGCCATGAGGACTCACTTCCCTCCGTCGGACCCTGTCGAGGCGCCTTCGGGCCCCGTGGGTCTGACTGAGAGCCCTGGCGGCTCCGGCGCCGTCGGGTGCTTCGGCCCCGGCGCCGTCGTCGACTCCGGTCCCGACGCCGCAGGGCCCCGCAGGATCCAGGCCTGGATCTGGGTCGTCATCAGTCGACCTAACGACTCCTCCGCTGGAGCCGACCCCGAGGGTGTCGCTCCTGGTGCCGTCTTCGGACGACACCGGCCCCGATTTCAGCCCTGGTCCAGGTGCGACGCCGGAGCGGCGCCACTCGGAGCCGTCTCCGACGCCGATGGGTGATCACTTCACCTACGACCCGGCTCCATCATTTTTGCCTGGTTTCCAGGAGATGGATGACGAGGAGGACTGGGAGGGGTCTGAGGACCCTCTGGCAGTACAGTGCCAGTTAAGCCAGGACTGGGCAGATGAGCTGGGGAAGGCCAGTGGTCTGGACACTTCGCCTGACACTGGATTCATCTCTCCTCCCTCCGTGGCTTCGGAGGAGGGGGCTACTTATAGTGTGGTGTTGAACAGGACGACCATGGCCTTGGCTCTTGAGCTCCCTGTCGCAGCCGTGAGGACTAACCTCCTCACTGAGGTGCTCAAACCGCAGGCAAGCTCCTCGGAGCCTCTACTGCTGTTTAATGAGGCCCTCACCGACGATCTGATGGGCACCTGGTCCAAGCCCTCTACAGGCCTCCCTGGATTGGAACGTAGCCTGACGCCACTGCTCGGCTCCAGGCGACCCCTGCTTTCTGTCTATTCACCCCACCACCGAGAGCCTGGTGATCCAGGCCTGTACGTCCCAGACGGCATTCCTGACCGCTCCTCCAGATCAGGAATCCAAAAGGTATGATCCATTTGGGAAGAAACTGTTCTCCTCTCTGAGTTTGGGGCTGTGGTCTGTCAACACCGCCTGCCTTTTGGGCCATTACACCCACTCTTTGTGAGATACGGTTGCGGACGTGCTGCCACAGTGTCCGGAGGAGGCCAGGACACGGCTCGCCCAAGCCCTGGTGGAGGGGCGGGATGCAGCACGGTATTCAATTAGATGCGGGCTTGACACCACGGACTCGCTGGGCACAGCGATTTCCACGACGGTGGCGATTCGTTGCCACGCCTGGCTACGGTCTGCCAACTTCTCGGAGGATGTCCAGGCCACGCTCATGGACATGCCCTTCGATGGCCGTCAACTTTTTAGCGACAAAGCGGGCAGTGCACTAGAGTGCTTTAAGGACTCCAGGGTTACGGCCAAGTCCTTGGGCCTAGGCCAACACCAGCAAACTTCTGCTTTTCGCCCCTTTCGTGGCCAAGAAAGGGGCGCCCCCACACATCCAGCCAGCCACGGGCCGCAGAACCAGTCTTAACGTGGTTTCCGCCGTGGCGGTGCCAGGGGACAACGGCAGGGTCAGGCCACATCCGCCCCCGCAGCATCTGCCTCTAAGCCTTACTAGTCCGGCATTTCAGGCCCAGTCGACGTGGGGCAGGGTTTGCCATCACCTCCTCCACTGGCGTACCATCACGTCGGACAGGTGGGTGCTGAAAATCGTCCGAAGGGGCTACTCCCTCCCCTTCGAGGCGACCCCTCCAGCCATGCCACCGCAGTACCACCGCATGTTGTGGGATCACTTGCAACTTCTGCAGGAGGAAGTTATGGCCCTCTTGGCCAAGGGGGCCATCGAGCGCGGTCCTGGGCCAGAAGTAGGACGTGGTTGCTATTCCCACTACTTTCTGGTTGGACCGCCGGAACGTCAACGGCTTACTCCGGAAGGAGAAGTTCAAGATGCTGACTTTGGCTCAGGTCCTAGCTGCCCTAGACCCTGAAGACTGGATGGTAGCGTTGGACTTGCAGGATGCGTATTTCCACATCCCCGTTCTGCCTGCGGTTCACGGTAGGCCACAAGCACTTTCAGTTTACCGCGCTCACTTTCTGCCTCACCAGTGCCCATCGGCTGTTCACGAAAGTGATGGCGGTGGTCGCAGCTCATCTGCGCAGATCAGGGGTTCCAATCTTCCCCTATCTCGACCACGGACTGTTGAAGGCTGGCTCGCCCCAGACAGTCGTCTCCCACCTCCAGACTACGGCCGACCTCCTGCACCAGCTGGGGTTCTCCATCAACATGCCGAAGTCACACCTGTGTCCCTCTCAGCAGCTCCTCTTCATCGGAGCGCTTCTGGCGCAGTTTCGGGTGTATCCTCCCGAGCAACGGGTTTGGGATATTCAGGCTCTGATTCCGATCTTTCAGCCTTTATCCCGGGCCTCCTGCATCCTGCTGGTGCATCACGCTAGGTGGCGGATGCGGGCTCTGCAGTGGGACCTGAAGTTTCAGTGGGCCCAGCATCAGGGCAACCTGTCCACCCACGTCCTGATCTCGGAGGGCACTGCGAGACAGTTGCAGTGGTGGCTCACCAACCACGATTGGGTTAGCGGCATATCCCTCTCCTTACCTCAACCAGAGTGCGTAGTAGTGACGGATGCGTCCCTAATTGGATGGTGGGCCATATGGGAGAGGCGGAGATCAGAGGCCTCTGGTCTCCGATGGAGTCCCAGCTCCATATCAACCTTCTGGAGCTGCGGGCGATCCGGCTTGCACTGAAGGAATTCCTTCCATCTGTCCGGGGAAGTGTAGTGCAGGTGTTCACGGACAACACCACCGCCATGTGATATTGCAACAAACAGAGCGGGGTGGGGTCGTGGACCCTTTGTCAGGAAGCTCTGCGCCTCTGGACATGGCTGAAACAGCAGGGCATCACCCTGGTGGTTCACCACCTGGCAGGTTCCCTGAACGCCAGGGCGGACGAACTCAGCCGCCAGTGCATGATGGATCACAAATAGCATCTAAACTTGTACGTGGTGCAAGGTCTCTTTCAGCAGTCAGGAGAGCCTTGGTTAGATCTATTCACCACCGAAGAGAACGCACAATGTCATCCGTTCGCGCGTTGGAATTTTCAAGGCGGCGCTTGCTCGGAGATGCTTTTCGTCGCGAGTGGAGCTGCGGTCTGTTGTACGCCTTTCCGCCTATACCACTTCTGCCCAGAGTGCTGAAGACGATCAGGGGAGACCGGGGCCAAGTCATCCTTGTGGCTCTGGACTGGGCACGAAGATACTGGTATCCCGAGCTACTCAGCATGTCAGTCGATCTCCCGATTCGTCTGCCTCTTCAGTAGGACCTGTCGCAGCAGCAGGGGACGGTCCTCCACCAGAAACCAGTCCAGTGTCCACCTACATGCGTGGAGATTGAGCGGCGACAGTTGAGGCCATTTGACTTGCCTCCTGAAGTCTGTGATGTGATTCTGGCAGCCAGGCGTCCCTCCACAAAATCGTTATGCGCCTGCAGGTGGAACAAATTTGTGGCATTGTGCACAACAAAGGCTGTGGATGGGAAACATCCTTTACAACGAAAACCATTACAACGCATTGCGCTGTGGGGCGCTCTATGATAGGGAATAGATTTAATTTACTATCCAACACCTTCCCTAGTGTCCACGGGGACTGGAGTTGGAATAGTAAATTAAACTATTCACTATCCAGCACCCCAAAGCGCTATGCGCTGTAAAGGTTTGCGTTGTAAAAACTGCGTTGTAACAGCATGCATGGTAAAAGCATGCGTTGTAACTTCATACACCCGCTGTGGATCCACTTTCTGCCCCTCTTTCAGAGGTTCTCCTCTTCCTTCTTTCTCTTGCCCAGCAGGCCTCTGCTCTGCCCAGCAGGCCTCTGCTCTGGGCACTATCAAAGGCTATCTCTCGGCCATTTCAGCCTTCTTAAGGCTTCCTGATCAGCCTTCTCTTTTCAAGTCCCCTTTTGTAAATAGATTCTTGAAGGGCATCACACACATGTTCCCTCCTGTTCCTTTCATGATGCCTCAGTGGGACTTGAACCTTATACTGACTTATCTGATGTGCGCTCCCTTCGAGCCACTTCACAACTGTCCTCTTCGTCTTCTGACTCTTAAGACTGCATTCCTGGTTGCCATCACCTCTGCCAGGAGAGTGAGTGAGCTCCAGGCTCTATCTTCTAAACCTCCTTTCCTCTCTGTCCATCCGGACAAGGTCGTTCTGAGGACTCGTCCTTCTTTCCTGCCCAAGGTGGTTACAGCCTTTCATATCGGGCAGTCCATCACCTTGCTCACCTTCTTTCCAACTCCGCATCCGCCGAAAGAGGAAAGAGGCTCCACTGTCTGGACCCAAAACGTGCGCTCTCATTCTATCTTGACCGCACACGCCTGTTCCAGGTGGACGACCAGCTCTTTGTTGGTTACGTGGGCGCTAAGAAGGGACGGGCGGTGCACAAACGGACCATCTCTCGGTGGGTCGTGTTGTACATCAAGGTCTGTTACTCCTTGGCGAAAAAGGAGCCTCCTGTTTGGCTGAGGGCCAATTCCACTCAGGCCACGGGGGCTTTCACTGCCCTGGTTTGGGGAGTCCCCTTGCAAGGACATCTGTCAGGCAGCTGCGTGGGCCTTACTGCACACGTTTGCTAAGCACTACTGCCTGGACAGTCAAGTCTGGAGAGATGGCTTTTTCGGCCGTTTCATTCTCCAGGACTTTCTGGTGTGATCTTGGTTCGCAGAACCACCACCGGGGTTGGTATTGCTGGGGTATCTATTCTAAGGTAAGTAATCTAACACTAACCTGTTTCTTTCAGATGCACAAGTTGCTTACCTTTGGTAACGATATATCTGTAAAAACAGTAGTTAGTGTTAGATTCCTTACCGCCCCACCCATCCTCCCCGTTCTGCGAACCGATATCTAGGGTTAAGGTCATCCCTTTCAGGGCCCTAGTTTTATGGCACCAGTGTCGGTTTCTATCATGGCTCTGTGTTCCTGGTGCGGAAAGCTATGTACAGAACTGACGTCAGCGCGCGAGGGAGGCGTCTAAGTCAAAGTCAAAGTCAAAAGGTTTTTATTTGCTTTGGTACTCAGCTGAGCACCACAAATTTAAAAACATTTACAACAGATATGCATTCACATCAATATAGAATTAGAAAAGATTTTAAAAATTTATAGAAATTATAACAAACCCATTCTTCTGTCGGATGTTTACATAAGAATAATAAACGATTTACTGTGGTAATGTTGCATTTTCGATATATTGGTTGAAGATATCTTATCCGCGCTTTAACTACACTTGCGTGAGGGCAAACAAATAAAATATGCACAATATCTTGATCACCACCTAAACAAAGATTACATAAAGGGGAGTGACCTGGTGACCATTTAGATGTAAAGACGGAAACAGGTAAGATGCCTAAACGCAACATAGTTATGGACCTTCTAGCTCCATGAGTAAGACAGAGCCCCAAATATGGCCTCAATTGCTTGTATTCCAGTGACTCTATGAAAATTTTATACGTAGATAGCTTGCTACAATGCATAAAGTCAAGATCATAACTTAACCTTGGAGTAAAGCATTTCAAAAAAAGTTTTAGCTGGGATTTTGACCAGGATAACAAGATCTCTTTTGTAAGGTTCGCTGTTTTAAATGCTTCGGACATATTCTTGGAAAAGTTAAGATGCCGAGAGTCTGATTTAAATATCTCAGTCTTTAACAAGAATCTCAGTGATCCTTCTTTTGCATGCAAGATGTTATAGGCCCATCGGATGACATTTGCCACAGCTGTGGCATACGAGCTTGTTAGTGCAAATTCCAGTCTGATAGCCTGCACAGATGTTGATACAGAAACCTTTAGTATTCTTTTCAAAATCTTTCCTTCTGTTATATTCATAAAAGACCATTGGGTTATTGGTAAGTGTTCTGTTGCATATGACAGGACCGAGGGTATTTTTACTTTATACACTTTGAGCAAGGAGGAAAAATGCCTATTCCCTGTGGCAGTATACAATCTAGAGAGTGCCCCTGCATGGATCTCAGATTTTTTCTTTAGATTGATTATTTGTTTAGAATTTTGTAAATTCTTTGTAAAAATCCTCCCAAGGTAGGTGTATTCTTCTACCTCCTCTACTCTTATCCCATCAAGGCTCCAGCTGTACTTGGCACTTTTTTGCCGGCCAGAGAACGCTACCACTTTAGTTTTTGATAAATTCGGAACTAAAAAATGATCCTTCGAATAAACATTTAAGGAGTCCAATAAGTTTTGGAGGCCAAAAGGAGTAAGGTCTAACATAACTATGTCATCTGCATACAACAGCGCATGTATGCTCTGAGAGGCAACCTTCGGGGGCAAACTAGTGCATTGTTGTAGGCATGATGGTAAATCGCTCAAATAAAGCGAGAACAAAATTGGTGCAAGAAGGCATCCTTGCTTTAGACCGTTCAAAGTATTAATTGGTTTCGTCAGACCTTTTTCACTTCCCATTTGCACCTGGGACCAGGTATTAGTGTGTAACATAATTATTAATTGCAATAAATTTTCACAGATCCCCAGATTTCTCAATTTTCTCCATAAGGTTGGCCTATCGACGCGATCAAACGCGGTGGAATAGTCTATAAATGCAGCATACACTGGTTGCGATTTCCTCCCAATGTATTTGTCAAGTATAGTCTGAAGAATTGAGATGTTATCTGTTACTGAGTGATTGGGACGAAAACCGGCTTGGTACATAGGTATTATTCCCTGCGAAAAGCACCAGTCTTTTAATCTATCTAGTACTTCCGCAGCGAAGATTTTGCCTGTTGCGTCCATCAGTGCAATTTGGCGGTAGTTACTAGCTGTGTTTTGGTTACCTTTTTTATGTATGGGGATTATTGTACTTCCCTGCCATGATTCTGGTATTCTTCTGGTGCAAAAGATAAAATTAAACAGTGATGTTAGTATCTGACTCCATTCTTTGGGATTAGATTGCAAAACCTTGATCGGTATCAGATCAGGGCCTGACGCAGAGGTGTTTCTTGCTTTTTTAATGTGTGTTTCAATAGAAAAGGCTGTAGTTTTTTCGATTGATAGTGGATTATTTTCCTTACGGATTTCAGCAGCATTACTTTCTATTTTAGTTGAGTTTGCTTTATATAGGTCAGTTAGATAAGCTTCCCATTCGTGAGGTGGTACTGGTATGGCATGAAGCTTCTTTTTAGACCCAGTTATTTTGGCTATCATAGACCAATATTTTCTTTGGTTATATTGCTTTGCCGCCACGTGAATATCCACCCAGTTTTTATCCTGTAGCCGTCGTTTTTTGTTATTCTTTTCTCTTCTTTGTTGGTTCTTCAATTTATTTATCTCTAGCTGTGTTGTAGGTGAATAATTTAAAAATTGTCCTCGTATAAGTTTGTTGAGTTTCCTCCTATCGGCATTTTCATCAGAGTTCTTATAAATCTTGTTTTGACGTGGTTTTTCCCTGTTAAGCAGAGTTCTTTTAAGATTTGTCATTATACATTCGAAATTTGTTATTTGATCCTCCGAATGTATTTTTATTAAAAGATTGTTTTGTAAGATCTTTCTATTAATAAAATCTAGGGTCCCAGAGTTCCAAAAAATTCGTCTCTGCTTTTTGTTAATTTCAATATTCCCATTAGGATACATAATTGGACTCGATGTAGAAGATTTTAGCGACCATCCAGTGTTTAAACAAAGAAGCGCATGGTCACTATCATCTGTGAAATTAATTTTCAAGTAATGGAATGTGTCTACTATCTCTATGTTGCATATTAGATAATCAATGATTGAGAGGGATCCGTTTCCACGTCTTGTGAAGGAAGCTGGTCTGTCACCCTCTACACATCCATTCAAGATTGACCCATTGATGCTAGGGAGTAATGCTAATAACATTTTCCCTCTTTTGTCAGCAATTTTTCCTTTAGGGAATATCGGGGTAGGCAAATCAATTGCTTCATCTTCATACGTTTCAACCCATTTACCAATTTCTGAATTAGAGATTTTCCCATTCACATCACCCACAATCAAAAACGCTGTATTATCTCGCTCTTCGATTATCTTAGTTATTGAATCAATAGTTTCTACAAAGGTGGCATCATGAACAGATCCTGGGGGAGTATACATGTTAAAAAGTAGAAGAGCCTTTTTTTGGTCAGATATATTTGTTTTTAACATAACCTTGATGCATTGGAAGTTGTCAGATTTGGAGTTGATTATTTCCTGGGACCATTGATTTTCCTCACTCAAGAGAATAGCCAAACCACCCTTGGCATGACCTCTGCTTGTTGCTATAGCCGGAATGTCATAGACATAGTAGCCCTTTTGTTTAAATGTTTTTACAGCCCATGTTTCCTGCATGGCTAAAATATCAGGGTTGTTTTTTAATGCTATGTTCATTTTATTGGTGGTTTTTCCGGCTATATTCCATGAGGTAATCTTTAAACTGTTGTTAAACAGTACAATGCGATCGCAGAGCCTGTTTGTTGCTGTTTAAGGCCTCCGATACCCAAGCCCAAGATTCAGTTATTTTTCTGATCTCTTTTTCTTCATGATATTGGCTCCACACGTTCCTTTGGCCATCTTGTACTTGAATTTTCAGGATATCCTTCCTAGAATTAATTCGCTCCGAGTCAACATAATCAGAGATATTTAGATCCCAATTATTTATTGGGGTATTTAAGAAACTATTCTGGAGACCGGTTGATTTAGTTGTATTATTCCTATTTGGAAATATTTCTATGACATCGTAGCCATGTTTGTGTAATATTTCTTTTTCCCTTATGATGATTCCAGGGACAACAGATGACCAAAAAGCTACTTTCACAATTTTCCTATTTTCTTTAATTGGGAATGTTACTAGATCTATTTCTTTACTCGTGATGGATTTCAGCATATAGATCTGCTGCAGCAGATTGATTATCCTTCCTCTATTGAGTGGTAAATCATCAGTTGGGAAAAGTTCTTCAAACTGCAGATATTTAGTCATAGATTGGTGGCCACCAATAGATAATGTCTTATCGAACCCGCTTTCATTATGTGTCTGTTCGTTACTACTTTTCATTCTGGAAGGTATATATTCAGGAGCCTTGAGATTCAATTGTTTCGTGGGTAGTTTGTTTTTTGTTTCATTTGATTCCTCTGCCAAGATTTGACTGGTTATTTCTTTGTCCGACACACTTTCTTCATTATTGTGGTCATTAGTTGTATTTTTGAATCTGATTTTGCTAAATTTCTTTTTATTTATTCTTCTTAATGGTTTCCTATTTCTTAATTTTCTTTTTGTTTCTTTGTTACCTTTCTTTTTGGAGGACGTTTGTTCTCCGACTTCATCTAATACTGGTCGAAGAGTTGTTGTTTCATCTCCTTCATCAGTGTCTTTTAGCATATTGGTATTCTTTGACACTGAGAAGATCGGATACTCTTTCGTTTTCATTAAGGGCTCCTCTTTAAATAATTTCTTTAAGGAATATATTCGGACCTCCTTGATGTCTTTCTTGGAAGTAATGTTTAATTGATTGACTAAATCCTGATCAGAAGTTTGAGTACTGCTGTCACGTGTACTTTGTGGGTCAGGGGAAAAAGTTTTAGTTGGAAGAGAGGATTTGGATACTTCTTTACTTTCCTCCTGAATCTGTGTATTATTTATTATTAAATCCTTATGTTCTTTTTCTTTTTTCCTCTTTTCTTCCACCAAAAATTTCAAAATGCCAATTTGAACATCCAAGGTCTGATCAGAGTTTTCTAAGATGTTACCTAAAAAAGAAAGGACTGATTCGAGTATTTCCTGTAAAGTATATAGAGCCTTTGAAATTGGTGTCGCCATATTAGTAGAGTTCATATTATGTGGTAGAAATGTATCCAGTGATGTTTCCAGATCAATTTTAGAATCAAAATGCTGTTTTTGAGGCTCGATGTGGAAATTGTCAGGATTTAACAATATCTCAGAAATATTTTCCATCGGTTTTATGCCACTTGGACATAGATCCTCGATATCCGAAATTTGATTTATTTGTTTTGTTGACATGATATTATTAAAATTAGATGAATCGGAGGGGGCGTGGCCGACTGCCGAGCATGGCGGCAGCTTAACTCGGGAGCTCCGTAAGGCTGACCGGCCCGCATAAATATCCGACCACTTATCCGTTCTTCAGCCTGCCCGAAGGGGTGAAATCGGTTCCGGAATCCAAGCGGCGCACACTGAGCCGCCCCCGGTGGCAATCCGACACCGGGAAGTGCCGGGTTAGGCGACGGCAAAGTGGGGCCTCCGCCTGACCGGCAGCACCGGCCTGGAGTACGGGCTGCGCCCGGCCGGAAGTCCATCATACCCGGCGGGAAGACATCGGCTCTGCCCGGCGCCTGCACCCTACAATCGACAGACGAGACCGGCGCGGCGTCTGACCAGCGCAACAGCCTGACCATCCGTGCGGCACTGAGGTCTCTTCGCGGACAGGACGTCCTCGGGAGAGGAGGTATCCTTACAACGCGAGGGGGCCATTTTGAGGCTGCGAGACCGGCTAATCCCCACGCACACGCCGAGACGCCTGGAAACGCGCGGCCCCCCCCCTGCAACTCGCCATATTTGACTCTGGCCCGGAATTGAGTGGGGACGGAGGGGCGCTCATAGCCTGGCAGCGCCTGCACCCAAAGCGCACATACAGGAATAGGACACGGAGGTGAGACCCACGTGGAGGGGGCACCGCCATATACGTGACCGAATTTTACCTGCAGGGAGCCACTACTCCCGACATCACCAGAGGCGAGTCTCGGCCTCATATCGCCGCCAACTACAGTGCCCGCGGAGGTGAGGGTCGCTCTCACGGGGGCATACACAGAGAAATCCGAAGCAGTTTACGACGCGGGCCTGGCGTCAGGGGGCTGCGGTGCGTCACAACCTGCACTCTCACATTTGCGATAACGGCACGCGCCCAAAGAGACCAGGGAAGCGGTGAAAGGCTGTACCGGGGCCCACTAGGCGGATCGGACGGTGCAGCGCTACACACAGCGTCATGACGGGCAAAAACACGAGGCACACAACGACGCAGGCGAAGCTTGATAAATTCGCTTATGCCCAGAGTGGACAATCGCAGGGGCCTGGGCGCCATTCCACGGGTGCGTCCGCAGACGCGAATGGGGCGGGGAAAGTCACACTGGAGGCCATAATGAAGACCCTCACTGAGGTCCAGGCAACGGTGGGCACCATCTCCACTGAAGTGAACCTACTGAGAGCGGATTTTAAAAAGATGTCTGAGAGGGTGTCCCAAGTGGAGGTGGTCACAAAATCACTCATTGAAGACACCTCGGATCTGCAGGTGGCGGTGGAGCGGCTGGACAAGACCACCAAACAACTACAGGCGAAACTGGATGACCAGGAAGGGCGCTCACGGAGGAACAACGTCCGCATCCTAGGCCTTCCGGAATCGGAGGGGAAGGGCGCCATGGACCTCTACATCGAGGACCTTGTCAAGACCAAACTGCAGCCCAAAGGCCTGTCCAACTTCTTCTCCGTTGAGAGAGCACACCGGGTCCCTGGGGGAACGGCCAAACCAGGAGCTCAACCACGGCCGGTGTTGGCTAGACTTTTCAACTTTAGGGACAGGGACGCCATCCTGCAGGCAGCCAGGGTGGCACCGCCTGTAAAAGTCCAAAACTCTACTCTGGCCTTTTTCCCGGACTACACGGCCGAGGTGGCCAGGCGCAGAAAATCCTTCAATGAAGTGAAAAAGACACTGCGTGACAGGGGCCTAATCTATTCGATGCTCTTCCCCGCCAAACTGCGGATTGTTGCTGAGGGAAAGACATGGTTTTTTGACACGCCTGAGGTGGCGCGAGAATGGCTGGATGGCTGGAGGCAGGTGGGCAAACCGCAGCGCCCGCACAAAGAACGCCAGGCCCGCCGCAACGAGAGGACGCCGGAACGCCGGGCGGACAGCCCAACATCCGAACAAGGTGCAGCCGGGGGACTGGAATCTGATCTTGAGAGGGATCCGTTTGACTCCGGACAGCCTACTGTGGGTTGATTCCCTGAGCTGAGTATATCTTGATTTGGACACAGCCCTTGGGACTTCGGACCGATGGAACTGAGTAGGGCGGGCTCTGGCCGGTGCCTGTAGGGGACTCACCAACCCCACAAGCAAGTAAAACTAATTGGGGAGGGAACGAAAGCACTCTGCCAAGTTGGGGATGCGGGCGGGATTTCGTCCGTGGAGCAGGGGAGCAGGGAGGGGGTGGGGGGGGCAGACTTGCACTGTTACAGTTAAAGTTAAAGTTAAGGTAATTGGTCATCATTCTGAATGTACAGGACTCAGTTGCACTACTAGTCATCTACACCAGGTATCATGGCGTGCGGTTCCGCACACTGGCCCCACCACATTGTTGCCCGTTAGCATCTCGGGTATTGAACACAAATGGCACACCAAACACAAGTAGCACCCACTGAGGACGCCCCTGTAACGACACTGGTGCCCCCACTGAAGCTACTTACATGGAACGTTCGGGGACTGGGGGACAAAATCAAACGTGGTTTGGTACTGCAAACCGTTAAACGCCATAAATCGGAACTGGTGCTACTTCAGGAAACACATTTAGCGGGGACCACATGCAAAGCACTGAATAGGCGTGGCTACACCATGGCAGTCCACGCCGAATTCACCACGGGATCCAGGGGTACAGGGATACTACTTAAGAATAACTCACCCTTTCTGGTCACTGGCCACAAGACAGACGATCAGGGGCGCTTTGCGGCACTCTCTGGCCAGTGGGAGGGGAGGTCCCTTAGTGTGGTATCTGTGTACATCCCCCCAGCGCTCCATTCTACAGCGCTGCCGGCTCTTGGGCAGTTTCTCCTCGATCTCCCGGAAGGTGATATGATCCTGGGGGGGGACTTCAATGCTATCACAGACCCCCTACTGGACACATTTCCCATACGGAACCGCCAGAGGGGAAATGCCGCGCTTCCTGGATTTCTGAATGCCATGGGTCTCACGGATGTATGGCGTCACTTGCACCCCACAGAGAAGCAATACACGCACTACTCAGCCCCCCACGATAGCCTTTCACGTATTGACTACTTTTTCTCTCTAGGGGTGGGATTAGGCTCCATAGAAGGGCTAGACATCCTACCGAGGGGCATCTCTGACCACTCCCCACTCTCCCTTCACCTTTCTACCAAAGAACGAAAACGTGCTAGGATGTATCCAATATATCCCCACTATCTGCAGGTTCCTGGGATTAGGAAAAAACTTAAATTGACTACAACACATTACTTTAGTGAGAACACGGGTTCGGTCTCCTCACCCTCGATGCTGTGGGAGGCGTATAAAACGGTCTTCCGAGGGGCATCCATATCGGCAATTACAGGGCATAAACGGGAATCTAGAGCTGAACTGGCTAATTTAGAGCTGGCACTGCACACGGCGAATAATGCTCACATGGCCGACCCCACCCCTACCACTGCACATGAGTTACAACTCCGACAGCAGCAGCACCTGGCACATCTCACTACAATCACTAAGGGGCACCTCGCGAACACCGCACAACGAATATATGATGTGGGGGATAAGGCGGGGAGGCTGTTAGCATGGCTGGACAAAAGGGGCGGCAGCAACAGGGGGATACAACGATTATATGATGCTAGGGGCCAGCTGCAGACCCACCCGGAGCGGATAGTGCAAGCCCTAGCGCACCACTTCAGGGAGATCTACACACCGACACGAACGGTCACGGAACAAGAGGCCATGGCGTCCCTCGACCACATTTCTGTCCCTGTGCTTACTCTTGAAGCGCGGGAGGAGCTTGATATAGATTTGACGGAGGGGGAGATCCAGTTAGCGATCCAGGCGTTACAATCCGGTAAGGCTTTGGGCCCAAACGGTATCCCTGTGGAGTGGTATAGGGCGGTGGACTCGATACTGGCCAAGCCTCTCTTGGACATGTACATGGAAAGCGTGGAGGCGGTTCTGCTTCCGCTCGACCAACGCACAGCCACTATCGTGGCCATTCCCAAACCCACCAAACCACCAACGGATTGCGCATCGTACCGCCCCATTTCTCTGCTCAATGCGGAAGCAAAGATCCTGGCGAAACTTCTGGCCGTTCGTCTGACCAAGCATTTGAGTGCCCTGATCCACCCCGACCAATCAGGCTTCATGCCTCACAGGAGCACAGCGCTGAACTTACGGAGGGTGCATGGGGTGTTGGCGAGGGCACATCTTCTCACGGATCAGGCTGTGATACTTTCCCTAGACGCAAAAATGGCGTTTGACTTGGTGGAGTGGGAGTACCTCTTTGCTGTTCTGACCCGAATGGGGTTTGGCCCCAAGTATCTTGCATGGGTCCGCTTGCTCTACGCCTTGCCGATGGCGCAGGTGGTTGCTAACGGTCACATATCATCGACCTTTCCACTGGGGCGGGGAACCAGACAAGGGTGCCCGCTATCGCCCCTTTTGTTTGCATTGGTACTGGAGCCGTTGGCGGTTCTACTTAGAGCAACGCCGCTGTTCCGGGGAATCGCTTGGGAGGAGGGATGGGAGGACAAAGTCTCCCTATATGCGGACGATATGCTGATCTACATGACCGGACCGAATGAAGGGGTCCCTGCCCTGTTGACTCTTTGTGACAACCACGGTAGGGCATCGGGCTATACCCTGAACTGGTCTAAGTCTGTGCTCTATGTACTCAAGGGCCCGGATCCAGTGCTGCCGGGAACCTGTCCCCTTAGGATAACCACCACCTCTTTTAAATACCTGGGTATTTATGTGTCTGCCGATGCTGCGCGGTTTTCCACCGAAAATTTGCAGCCGCCTTTGCAACGCCTGCGTGCAGATGTCCGATACTGGGCTGCGTTACCGTTGACCCTCATAGGCCGAGCGGCACTGTATAAAATGATGGCTGTCCCGAGGTTTCTGTATGTGCTCGAAAATTCCCCTTATGTGGTAAACCCACGTTACTTCCGACAGGTCGCGGCATTAGTCTCCACTTTGCTTTGGAGTGGTGGCCCGGCACGGATAGCACAGAGTAAATTGGTAAGGAGCTGGTACGAGGGGGGAATAGCGCTGCCTGATCTACAACTATATTACTGGGCGTCCCAGCTTAAGGTTATTAATCATTGGATACACGTCTCGCGGGCAGACCCCGCGTATAAGGCGGACTGGTCGCAACTGGGGACTGAAGGTATGCTTTCAGTGCTATACAACCGCCCGCAAGTGAGGGCCCTGCTTGGCCCAACGCTTCACACGGCGACAATATGGCATGCGGCGCAGTCACGTCTGGGATGGAAGGGTAAAATCACCAGGCTAACTCCGTTATGGGACACTAAAACACTGGGCGCCCTGCGGACATGTAAAGGGTTCGAGAGATGGGATGCCATAGGGATATCAGTGGTGGGGGACCTCTGGGACAGAGGCACGGTGGTTCCTTTTCCACAGCTTCAACAGATGTACGGCATGGGTCCCTCTGAAACGTATCGCTATGTACAGATCAGGCATGCTCTCTTGCAAGCAATCCCACCAGACACCACACTCCCAGACTCGTCACCACTGGAGGACAGGCTACTGACCGAATTTATGGAACAGAAAGCGACCTCACTCACGTACAAAAAACTGATTAATAACCTGCCAGATCCCGCACAGAGACTTAAAGAAAAATGGGAGGATGAATTGGGTGAAATGGATGAGACGGAGTGGAACGAGGCGCTTGCCTCACCGCGAGAGGTGGGCATTTCGGCCAGATTCCGCCTAGTGCAACTCAAAATTTTACATCGCACCTATTATACCCGAACTCTGCTGCATAGAATACAAAGGGCAACACACCCATACTGCCTCAGGGGTTGCGGGGAGGAGGGGACTCTCCTCCACACGTTATGGGACTGTCCACACATAAGGGAACTTTGGAGACAGATTATGCGTACAGTCTCACAGGCCATCAAAGTATCTGTCCTACCGGAACCCCGTAAGTGTCTGCTGAATGTCTGGGATCCTACGGACCTCAATAGGTATGGACAATTGTGGGTCACGCTGGCGGTGACAGTGGCCAAGCGGGACATTGCGCAGAAATGGGGGGCCCCAGAGGTGCCGACGGTAGCGGGGTGGATACGAAACATGGACCTCCTCATGGTGAAGGAAAGAGCAGTATATGCATTGAGGGCATGCCCTCGCAAATGGAATGGGGTGTGGAAGCCCTGGAACAAATACAGAGGGGAACCATGCGAGGCCTTGCCAGAGGGTGAGGACTCGGACTCTGAGGAGGACGAGGACTAGTGGCAAAGGGTGTGCCAACACGATACTGGGGGAGGCCGGGAGGAGGCGAGAACACAGCGCTACCTTGGGTGAAATGCTGAGTAACTGAACCTGTGAACAACTGTATGTGGCTAATCGCAATATTGTGCTCAATGATGACCTTCGTTTCTTTTTAAGTTATAAGTTTTATGGTTTATTTACAGTTCCGTATTGTTGAACTCAAAGGGATATGTCAGCAATGCATTTTCAGGGAGTTACTTGTGATAAGATGCAACCTTGAGCCATGCTTCCACTATGCTTGTCTTTCCTACATGTTCCAGTGCATGGCGAATCTAGTCACTGATAGGTGCTGACGCTCGATCTGTTAAGTTCCTTTCACTGGTTGACAATTGATATTGATGTACAATTGTGCTTAACGAATGCAAATGTCGTTGTTTCCTTTTTGTTTTCATGCAAAATAAAGATTTAAAAAAAAAAAAAAAAAAAAATAATTAGATGAATCGAGGATAGATGTTTGAAACTCCTGTAAGGAGTGTGAAGCCTGAGGTTTTTGATGAGAACCGAGATCATTTGTAATTGCGATGGTCTTTGTATCCATGGGAGACAAGTCCGGAATCTCTTTACTTGGAATTTGTTCCAATTTTACAGGCAGATCTGTGGCAGGTGAAGAGGGATCTTTTTTGGAAGATAAAGCTGAAAAATATTTGCTGAAGGCAGGGGTTCCAATCAACTGACCTTCTTTTACTGCTTTCGCAGAACATTTTCTTACGGCTTCTTCAGTACCCATTCTCTTCATAAAAATGGTACGAGATCGTAATTTTTTATATGCCATATGAATTGGTCTCAATCAAGTCAGAGATGTTATGATGCAAGTTACCGATGGTAAGGTAGGTGATGAATTCAGTGGTGTTGGTGGGCAGCAGACAGATACTTAAGGGTACCTTGGCACGCTTATCCTGGGAGAAAAGACTCTATAGCAGAAGCAATAGACTAAGTGGAGAAATCAAAAAAAATTTGATGTCAATTCAGAATATAACAAAACAAAGGATAAAAAGTTAAAATAAGGTGGCCCGTCCCGTCCTTGGTCGACCTTCGCCCCGTGCTCCGGCCCGCGCGCGTCCCGCGATGCGCGTAACAGGCGGGAATTAAATAGACAAACGTGTGCTAGGGGCGTGGTACTGGGAGGGGGCGCGGCTCACGCGGGAAGAGGACCAGCTGTAGATAGGGAATGCTGGTCCTCGCAGTCCCGGGGCCGGCGCCTCTCCCTCCTCTGCGGCCACACCAGTTACGAGGTCCTTGATAAAATTATCACAGCAACTGCAGACAGGGTAAATGCTACTCCAGTAGCGACGGCAGGACAACAAACACTTTTCCTGAATCACGAGCGGCTCCCGCGAAGCGGGGGCCGCGAGAAGTTATCTGGAAATGGTAGGGCGTGGCACTGGGAGGGGGCGCGGCTCACGCGGGAAGAGGACCAGCTGTAGATGGAGAATGCTGGTCCTCGCAGTCCCGGGGCCGGCGCCTCTCCCTCCTCTGCGGCCACACCAGTTACGAGGTCCTTGATGAAACTATCACAGCAACTGCAGACAGGGTAAATGCTACTCCAGTAGCGACGGCAGGACCACAAACACTTTTCCTGAATCACTCCGCTCTACTCCTCCTCCTCTGCTCCTCTCTCGCGAAAGCAACGAACCAACAGGATGCCAGAAATGTGCCCAAAATCAACTCCTCAAGGAGCACTATCACATTAAAGGCAACTCACAGCTTACGTTTAAGGAAAGTTTTTTCTTTGGCTCCAGGCCGTGTTTTGGAAGCAACTCAAAACTCACGGCAGGTCTGTTGCTTTTCTGCTGCATTCAAGAGGCATCCTCCTGCCTCCTGCCTCCTGCCTCCTGCCTCCTGCCTCCTGCCTCCTGCCCCACAGAGAGACCCTCTGCATACACCTCCGCCAGGGGAGACAATCTGCGGTGAAACGCTTCGGTGCACGCAGGCAATCCGCGGTGACCCGCGATCCACGGCAGCACTGTCTCCTCCTCCTCCCTGCCTGTCCGCTCCAAACCCCCCGCACGCCGCACACAGCTGGAGCCCCAGAAAGACCGCCAACGCCAACCACAGACCAGCAGAGGCGGTGCGGCGGTGCAGCGGTGATGTTGCGGCAGCAATAACCAGCCCGGGAGCTGGGGCAGAGGCGAGGAAGGAATCAGCAGCCGTCAGCGGGGCAGAGAACAGGAAAGCGGCAACTCGGCAACTCTCTGTGGTACGTGGCTCCTCCTCCAGAACTCCAAGAGGCCAACCATAGCGTCATTCGATGATTGTTCCTTTCCATACAGCGCGTCCTGTTCAAGTGCGTGTACCCAATCACTTAACACAGCGTCTAAGTACTCCCGACGACGTCATTCTGGCGATCACAATGCCGAAGGCGGACGTGGAGCCGCAGATGACGCCTAGCGACCTGCAGGGGTACTGCTAACGAAAACTTTCCGGATCCAGCCTGATGCCTGGGGATATTCTAAGGTAAGGAATCTAACACGAACTACTGTATCTTACAGATATATCATTACCGAAGGTAAGTAACTTGTGCGTCAGTTCAGAGATTTCTCTCTTTATTATTGTTGTTTCCCCCCTCCTCTTGTACCTAAAAGTAATTAGGTTGTATCTCTTTTCCTTATCAACCCTTTTCTTTTCATTCCACTGTGACATCCGATTCAACGTCTATGGCTCTGTTGAAGCTACTCACATAATTATACCAGTCATGAAACGTGTTGGTCATTTTGTATGGAAGAGGAAAAGTAGTTATCATTAGTCCGATTTGATACTTAAGGAACTTCCACTTCATAACACATTGAATAGACCTCAAAACAAATTGTCTTTGAGTACTTTAATAAACTTTGCCCAGGAAGAAAAACAGCCTTTATGTGTGTTTAATTTGCAGCACTTGTAAAATGTATTTTATACATTCCTTCCTTTCTTTCTATTTTCTTTCTTTCTTCCTTCCTTCATTCTTTGTTTCCTTTATTCTTGCTTTTTTCCTTGATTGCTTCCCGTCTTTCTTCCTCTTTTTATTCCTGTTTTCTTTCATTCCTTCTTTCCTATTTACTTTTGTTGCTTCTTCCTTGCTTTCTTTTTCTTTCCTTCCTTTTCTCAATTTTCTTCCTTTGGCCGCCTTTCTTTCCTCCCTTTCCAATTTCTTTCTTTGTTTGCTTTTATATCTTTTCTTTCTTTCGTTCCCTTTTCCATCTTTCTTGCTTTAATTTTTCCTTGCTTGATTTCTTTCCTTCTTTCTTGCTGTCATTCCCCCTTTGTTTCGTTCCTTACCTTTCCTTCTTCCCTTCCTTCTGTCTTGCCTTCTTTTTTTTCTTTCTTTCTCTATATTTTTCTTTTTCTTTCTCTTTATGTTCCTCTATCTTTTTACTTATTTCATTCCTTCTTTCTTGCTTTCTGTCTTTCTATTCTTTCTTCCTTGACATCTTTCTTTCCTTCTTTCTTGCCTTCTTCATTTCCTTCTTTCCTTCCTTCTTTTGTTCCTTCTCTCCTTCCTTTTTTCTTTATTTCCTTCTTTCTTGCTTACCTTCTTTCATTCTTTTCTTTTTCTTTCTTGCCTTCCTTCTTCCCTGCCTTCTTTCCTTCCTTTCTAAATGGGAAGAGGCTGCCATCCAATGGCATAACAATTGGCTTTTTTTTCTGTCTGTTAGCCAAGACCTTTTGATTTTACTAAAATTATGTGTATGACATTTGCTAATTGGGATTTTCAGCCACACTTCATCTATTTGTCTGTGGTTGTGTCATTCACATTTTTCTCCAACCCGCTCTACAATACAACAAGGGGCAATGTGTCACCCCAGTTTAGCCATTGGCTGACTGCACTATGAGTTATGGCATGCTTCCCTTACACAATGAGCACATCCACACACAAAATAGTTCCCTTTAATGCCAGGAAGTACTATAGTAGTGTGTGCTTGTTTGGAGACCAAGAAACATGTTTGCCTTTGGTCATTTTTATTTTTTTACATTGACAAACGCCGGCAGCTTCCCAAACAATTTTTTGCCTAAGCCATGACAAAGCAAAACAAGAATTGCCAAAAGGCCGGCCGACGATGTTAGTCCTATTGACTTGCTAATACTTGTTTCTCATTGGAAACAGAAAAATAATGTATTTCCTTGATTTCTGCAGCTTTGGCGCCCTCTAGTAGCAGACTATTATAAGTGCCGCATAATATCATTTGTATTTGCTGTTTCTGCTATCTACCTCAACAACAAAAAAGAAAACTATCTCCCTTAAATCCTACCCAAGATTGGTATATTTTCAGATCTGGAAAGGAAAGAGAAATGGGCAAGAACAAACCAACCCACACACGCAGGTGGGTAGCAAACATATGTACAGCCCTGCAACACTTAGACACGAAAGAACTCTATCAATGGCCGTGGGATTGTTTTCATGTTGAAACTGGTTCCAACTGGGCCCTATTTTCTGTTTTCTCGCCTTCCCTCATAATAGAACACTTCAATGGAGGTTTAGAAAAGCTAGAAGCAGAGGTAATCTGAACATTAACTTTATCTTCCTAATGCACTTTGGAGTCGCCGATAGACTCTGTCAGAGCTGTTTCCTCGTTTCCCGCTACCCCAGCGCTCTTTTGTTCTTGGAAAATCAATTGAACCCCTCTGTCTAATCTGAACACATGGGGCTGGAGGGGGGCTTTTGAGGGAAGTGAGGGTGTTACTAATGCCATGTGATGATACACGAGTCTTCTGAGTCACCCGTGGCCATTTATTTGCCCAAAGTTAAAACAAATTTGCAGTCGGGCAGTTTTCTAGCCGGGGAGCCAAGGTGGGGATTTAACAAAGGATACCTCAAACTGTAAACTCCAGTGGCACAGTAAACCTGTTCTGGCGAGTCTCAGGTTGTATAGAAGGAATAACCCCACAAGATGCTCTCGGTGGCGGAATGTGCACCATCAATCAATCAATTGGGGGCTTATAGAGCGCCCTACTCACCCGTGAGGGCCTCAAGGCGCTGTTGGAGTCCTGCATCAGGAGTCCTGAGCCGCTGGCCCCTTCTTGCTTAGTACCGAGGTCGCCCGAGAGAGTGTAAACTGATTCCTCACTCAGGGTCCAGGTTATCCCGCTGAAAAATAACATAACAATGAACTTACCCAGGGGCTGGGATTGGACTTGGGAATTGAGATGGTCTTTTCTCAAGTAACATGACGAGGCGACATTCCCAACAGATGCATCTCCTTCAGTCCGTGGTTATGTAGGACATTGAGGCCAACTAAATCACGCGAGGGCATCCACTGCATAGTGCAGGAGACAGAGCCCTACCCCACCAGACACCCTGAGCGTCCGCTGGGGGGCGTTCTCTTGCTTGTGCTTTTCTGCAGTTGCCCAATATTTTTTACCCTGGAAATGTACGCGCGTGAAAGCTGAATATAGCTCCCCTTGCTCATGCAAGGATTCTTTTCCTACCCTATGTGTGAACATAACTGCCACCTAACGCAGGCGGTGGTCTCTGAAAGGGGCACCGCTGTACCGTCTCTATCCTTCATGGTTTTTCAGTGCCCATCCATTGTCGCACTTCTATGCTGGGATGCTCAGAATGCGTGGAACTTGTAAGATGCCCGTTTGTGTATCAGTCTGTTTGCATGTATATGCACGCCGATATCTGTAATTGTGAGTTACCCTTTTCTGTTATGTGATGGGACCACTGGCATAGCCAGGGTACCACGAGACCTTATTCGAGCAAGGAATATTGCCCCCTCCCCCGAACTGCTTGTATGGTAGCTAAATATATTCATTATTGGGGTACAGTGGGTGCACCGTACCCCACAACCACGACACTTGCTTCACTATTGATAGCTTGAATTGGATCAGCTGATTGATAGCTTGAATTGGATCAGCTGAGATAGTCAGTTACTGACGTTTCTACCATGCAGTAGCAGACAAAATGCCAGCTGGGCACCCGAAAGCAAAAATGCATAAATGATGAACAAGTCTAATGTGCTCTGCTGGGGAAACACCAAAGACCGGAAAATGTATACCTGGCTCTGCTAATCAAAACAGTTATGGAGCTTTGGGTTAGAGTCCCTAGGATGGGTGGTATGCTCATCGTATTTCTTTCCAAACACCCCAATACATGATAACTTTGAATCCACACCACTGGGAATGTATGAGCATCTCCGATCTCTTTCCCCATAGACAGATGAAGCCCTTTTCTCAATTAAAAAAGGACTTTGGCTAAATGCGGTAGACCAAAATGTAATAGCTCCAGATCAGGCATTGGGTTTTGCATCCCACCAACAAGTAGGATGCAAATGGTTGATAAAAGGACTGATCAAGATCCTAAAAGAACAGCAGCACAAACCAGCATGCTGGTAGAGGTAGCAGGAAGCGCTTGCCTGAAGACATTCCATATTAATACAATTTCATTGGTAGTAATGTAACGGAAGCGCACCTCATATATATTTACAATCAGATAAGAACATATATTTGGGGGTTTTCAGAAATATTTACACTTTTTAAATTGTCATTTGGGGTTGGTGCCTCCCGGGATATCTACGCACCCTACTACCTAGGTGCACAATAACATAAGGTATGCCAAGGACATTCCTTATGTAACACAACTCTTTATATACATAATATCCCAGCACTCCACTGTAGTTTATCTAGGTCAATATTTGTTATACGAAGGACATATATCATGTAATGTTCCAAATGTCACGGACTGCCAACAATTTTAGGTTCTCACAAAAATGAATATTTTATTTCCAAACAAAATGTGGATCATCTCATTGTTTACAGACAAGCATAAGGTTTAACAAAAACTTTTTAAAGGATCCATGACCAGTAGAGGATATTAGATATTATACAGGACTAGCGATAGTTATGTGTCCTCCTCTTCCGGGTCCACAAACGACAACAGCCAACACGTGTTTCGTCACGTCATGTGACATTCTTAAGGCTTCTAGGTTCCCCGAAAAACGTATTGTGATAACTTGGCCTATGTTGATTCTTCGTTCGTCACCACTGTACTTTATGATCATTGATATTATCAATCTAGTTTTGGGTGTTCAGAATTAATCCTATCCGTCTATCTGGATCAAAGACAGGTAGCGTGAATAGTCTCTCCTCAAAATCAAAGTCGAAAGTACAGAGCACAATTGCTATGTTTTTTTTCCCCAAAATTAACACGGGCGCTTCAACAGGGACTGATCCATATCCCAATGTTCAATTTCTTTACTATTCTAAAATATATATTCTCACTATTTGGTGCAAGACTTGGATTTCTAGTATTATTCAAATTAGCATTTTCGCGATGGAAGTCAATGCTAAATATCTGTGTCCCACGATATTCATCATTATTTTAAAATCTTGTTCCACTCGCAATATAAAGAAAGTGGGCTTTGATAGGCCTATTTCGTATGTTCGCGTCCGTCGTAGTAAAAATCGCGTCTCCTCTGTGCTCAGCTGTGTGCAGGACTGAAAGCTGAGCACAGAGGAGACGCGATTTTTACTACGACTATGACATTGAGAAAAAAAGAAAGACTGGAAATGCTTAAAGCTCCATTGGTTAATAATCTAAATATTCTAACTTGCCTATCACTGAACCAATGATATTGCATGAATCGAAATTCTCTCTCCTAGCGACAACACTTAACTCTCATTTATACCCTACAGTGCCTGAATTACTACCAAATAAAGCACTAACGCAGGATCCCGGTGTAGCATGCAACTCACCAAAAAGCACTGCAACACCTCGTGAAGGGTAGTAAGCACTACATAAATGCCAGTATAATACAATAGAATATGCACCTTACACATGCCACTTGTCCCAGCTCACCCCAATTTCACAGGATGTCAATAACCCTAGCAATAAGGGAACGGACTGGAGCTTTGACGAGGGGTCAGTAGACCATTTGAAAGAAATACCGTTTAAAATACCAATGCCCCTGTACTAAAGACCCTGCTGCCCATCTGCTCCCCTAAGCTGATAAGTAGGCAAAATGTTACATTTCTGGATTTTGTAGTCTGCACAATCTGCCATTAATATGACCTTGCAGCATTGCCAGCTGTCTGGGGTTGCCTATAGATATTGTATGAAGTTACCAACCCACACAAAGTCTAATTTACCATGTGTTGATAGGTTTTTGTAATTGAGCATTTGGTTATGTTAGTAGCATGAAGCTCACCAACAAAGAATTACTGTCATGTTTTAAATTAGCTTCTTGAAGTATACTTAATTTAAGGAGGGGCTGCCTGAGGTGGTTCTACCTTTAATTTTGTCTAAAACTAAATTAATAGTGAACCATGATTTTAATTTGTGGTTTGGAGACTATGAAGACAACGATTCTCTAAAGATGGATTACTCAATTAGAGATCCATGCTTTAGTCAAACTGACTAGTAATGGTATGACAAAAATGAGTACAAACAAAAGAATTAGACTGAAATTACTAAAAGCTGAACGAGTTCAGCTGGATATACAAACCTCATAAAAATACCATCTTCTCACAAGCCTCAAACCTGTGATGTGTGCGAGACATTTTTAGAAGTTTGAATAGATTGTGAAAGAGGTCTTGTTTTAGACCAGAAAGAAGCATCACTCCTCCATCTTAAAAAATGAATAAATCAGAAACTAAAATGTTAAAGGCGCTCAAAAATAAAAGGGGATGAAAGCGTGTAAGTTGCCATACTAACCTGGACATCCTTTCTATAAAAATGTGCCCTTCCTGTCTCCCAGCACAAAAGATATGGCACAGAAAGCATAATTGCCTCAAAACATATTGTCGACAAGAGCACCATCATCCACTTGGTGAGCTCAAATGGAAGCTTCTCAATCACTTATGCAATCAGCTACCCAAACCCCTCAAAGCACCATTGTCTAGGGGTTACCTGTGTCTATCTCTTTCACGCTGACCAACACAATAGAGGGTCCAGTGAATATCCCATCGACTGTTCCGCTGATTTCCTAATTGTCAACAATGGGAAATGGCAAAAGTAGAAAAAAAACATAATTGGAAATAGAGGTTATTCACAATCAGGCCTTTGCCAGATTACATCACCAACTTGGCAGGTTACACATATAAAGGTTTCTATAGAAACACCAGTGGGAATTCTTGAAGAGCCAGAAAAAACAAAATGTAAGTCTTCCACTACACTATAGAAAACCTTATATGGACAGGTACAAAAATGGCAGCTCAAGTTTCAGAACCAGTTGGATGTGAGACTGTGTGGAAATAAATTTAATAGCATCCATATAGCATATTAGAGTAGTGGGGAGCTAGGTTGGAAGATTTTTAATTCGGAAGTGGAGAAGCTGGAACGGGGCTGGTGTGTCTTGAAGATCGAAACAGCATTACAGTCTTACATTTCAGGCTCCACGGAAAGAATATTTTGAGGTTTTACACCAGGCACCGTCTTGTCTCAAACGGAGAACAGGGGAATGTGATTCTCAACAAGTAAAAGAAAAATGTTGAATGTTGTCATAACTGCAGATCTTGATGGCAATAGGAGACGAATATATAACAATCATCTGTTGGTAGGTAGAATGTCAATTTTCATATCAAATTATTACTGTACACAGATATATGTGCCTTGTGGTGGAAAGGTAGTGTTTTCGATTCAGAGCATTGCTTTTTTACTTCAAGTGAGTCCCCCGGATAGCCAAAAATGATGAAAGCACTTAACTCATCAACTTTGCAGCTTTTACATATGAGAATCTCTGTAGATCTAATCTATTAGCTCAAATTCGTCAAGAGTCAGAACATCAAATTGTGTCCTCAATTTCTGACCTGTATTAGAAACCTTTTATGGACAGAGGACATTTGCATGTCACGCTCAGTGCAACCACTTCAATAACCTTGAAAAGCAAGGAGGCAGATTAAAGGATTTTTAGTTTAGAATGGAATACGATGACCTTGGTCTAGTGAGTCCAAGCAATAGTTAAATGGGAGTACTGCCTTACATTTTAGAGAATTCCTTCGGATTGCTTTCAAATGAAGACATCAAGGACACATGGATGGCTTCGCAAATACCACAAAACTGAACTACTAAAAAGGTGCCATGAGAACAATAGAATGTATGGTTTTAATCCAGTTACCTTCTAATTAAAAAAAGAGAACCAGAGATTTCGAGGCCCCTTTTTAGACATAAGGCTTTTCCACAAGTAAAAAGAAATTTTCAGAATGGGGTTTTTGTCACAAATCTTGGTTGAGCTAAGGGTCAGAAAGAGAACAATGGTCCTTTGGTACCCAGAGTGCATGTTGCCATATTCCTGTTATCACTCTTGCCCTCACACCAACCAGTGCACTTATGTTTTGGAGACTTGGTTTCCACTTCTCTTAAGAATCTCTTCGCTCTACCAGAGAGTCAGTACATAAAGGCATGTGCAGTCATGGCACTTAAGCAAAAAGTAACATATTGTGCAAGAGAGATAATCAGGCATATCTGAAAACTGATAGTTACATTATTACAATTAATGGTGACCTTAGAATTTTAAAATAATGAATTTACATCACTGTCTTTTAAAGTTGGGAAACAAATTATAGAATTATATAAAAGAGCAAGTACAGTACAAACTGTGTTTCCATAGTGATTTTCGATATGGTCACTGAAGAGCCACAGAACAATATGGGGCCTTATCAATGAATTATCAATCTGATAGAGACTTCTAGCTACAGATGCCTTACCTTTGAATTTCACAGGCGTCAGACTGGATCCGGAAACTTTTGCTGATCAAGACCTCTTGCGCGCGCCATCGGTTGACTCCATTCGGCTACATGTGATGTCGACGTCGTTAGCGTCAATTATGATTTTGCGGTACCTATATAGGCGCGACCCAAGCGCGCAGATGACATTTCATTTCTTTCTGCGACAGTTAAGCTCTGATCCAGGAAGAGCTACCTTTCTGTTGCTTTTTGACTGTTTTTTTCTCAACGCAGTGTCTTCTTCGGTAATTTTCATCATCTGCAAGGGATGTCTTCGAGGAATACAGGGTTTAAGCCGTGCAGGGCTTGTCCCAACACATTGTCTGTCACCAATCCCCACCTCGTCTGCCTATGGTGTCTCGAGCGCGACCATGATCCAAAGAGAGAAGTTGACCTAACGGCTAGGGCGTTCGACCTCGGACCTGGGGAACTGGGTTCGAGTCTCGGTAATGACACTAAAAAACATCCTGTGATTCTGGGCAAGTCACTTAATCTCCCCGTGCCTAATAAAAATGAATGCGTGTCCTCATGTAATGTAACTGGTGCTATGTAAAGCGCTCTGATACACGATTCGGATTCGGGTCAAGTTCGCGCTATGTAATACTCTGCAAAAAAAAAAGTTATGCTCGGACTGTCAATCTATGGCTCCTAATACCTTGAAGGAAGGACAGCCGACACGGTCAAGCAAGACTTCGCAGAGGTCCCGGTCCCGATCCAGGAAGAGGAGGTCGTGGTACCGCTCCCGGACCCCAAAGTCCTCTTCATCTCACTTGAGGGGGTTGGGACACTCGGGGAAAGAGGCACAAAAAGAAGAAGTAGTCCAAGAGGACTTTGTCTTCACCTCGAATGTTGTCTGTCGATGAAGGAGGTAAGGAGCATCAATGCTCTAGGAAGAGTTCTGCCAAGCCGGAGCCAGGGTCGGCTTTACGGCTCCCGCCTTTTTCCGGGAGCCGGAGGTAATAACTTGTCCTTTGCAACCTTATGGTGTGAACTCTAGACTACAAGGCATAAGTAAAGAGGAATTTATATATAATATGGTCCGTGTACAGGAATTTCAACCATCTCCCCTTACACCATTTGGAAAACCATGGTATGACATGGTTTATTCATGGAATAGTTTCTCTTCCAATAAATGTTTTATGGTTTAAGGGCTGTTCAATAAAAAGAGAAATAGAGTGGTAAAAGAAATTGGGAAATGCTATTGGTGTATTCACTGCACATGATCTCCTTTGTGACCTATGTTACCGTCTGATGCTACCAGGTGCAATTTTATTTACTTTACACCCCGCTGGTGTTGGATATTTTTTGTTTGCTTCTTCAGGCGTTTTTTTGCTCTACTGGATAGCAATTTACTAGTCTCTTTGAGGTTGTCCATTGGACCTTTTCTCCTGAGCCCAGCTTTACCCGTTGCTGTCGAATCGTGATGAATTTTGTTTTGGCTCGTCGCTGTTGCCAGCTGTAAAGAAGTTGGAGGAGTGTCTGGGCCTGCAAAAGGGTTGCTAGCTTGGTTTTTAGGGAAGGTGGGGGCCCTGACTTCTAAACATTGGTTCTGTGGAGCGTGATTTGGGCTCTTCATTGTTATCGACTGCGGCGTGGTTGAAAAGGCTTCTGCTTGGGCTATCTCCTTACTTGCGTTGTATTTTACTTTGATTGGAGCCCTTTCTTCTGTACAGTGGTCCAGATGGTCAGTGATCGTTGTTTCTTTGTTTTAGGTCTGCAACTAATGATGTAAAAACTTCTGGCAGAGAGCTGAGCTTCTCGATGATTAGAAGGCATAAACACCTCGCAGAGTGCTGCTCCTTCAACATTTCCAGATTCCCTTTTATATTATCAATTTTGCCTGCTATGTTCGTTATAGCTGTTGCCCTTGCCTGCATGGTGTCCATTTGGAATTCAAGTTTGTGCCTTAGCAGTAGTCAATGTTGAGTTTATTGAGGATAAAAGAGAATTTTGATGGGAACAACCGGATTGGGTTGTGAGCTTTGCCTCACAAAGTAGATGGTAGCAGTTCTGTTCCCCCAAGGGACTATTGTCTCCCAGTCCCAAGAGAGATGAGCTTTGATTGAAAGTGTAGGGCTTCATTGCTGATAGGCTTTGTGAGAGGAACAGATCGTGGTGAAGACCACTGTCTCTCGTCTGGAGGGTCGCCTTGCTTTAACCTTTCGGGTTTTGCATGTCACCTTTCAGAGAGTCCAGTGCTGATAATATTTCTAGGACTTAGGGTTTTCCTTGACCTGTCTCATATTGTGCAGGTTCCTCGATCGGCAGACGATCAGTTCTACTGTTCAAGGGGCAGGAGGTACTTCCTTTGGCCGACTTCTGACAATAGTGCAAATAAGGTTCACGACTCTGACCGCCATCTGTTTGTTGCTTCGCTGGGTTTGCTGAGGGTGGTTCGTACAGTGTAGCCTTAATACACATCTCCCTTTTCGCTTGTGCTCTCAACGCGGCAGGTGTTGGGGTGAAGTACTTGCAGATTGTCATGACGCTGGAGTTTAAATGTACGATGGGGGTAGACTCGAGCCGGGCTTGAGTCTCCATAGCTGGCGTTCTCACAATGTTAGTTTTAGTAGCGGATGTTTTGGTCCCTGGTCTCTTCTTTAGCATTTTCACCCCTGTGGCCCGCTTGCTTGTTTTTTTTTTGTTTTTTTATTGGGTCCTGTCCCCTCACTTGAAAGGTAATTTGTAAACCAGTTTCTAGATGTGTGCAGAGTGTTTAGGTTGTTCTCCAAGTTGGTCTGTTTTCCAGATTTTCCGGCGTATATTTGATGTCATTTGACGCGGTTCGGCTGGGCTTTTCCAGGTCCAACTAGTCCATTGAATGTGGTTGCTTTTTGATTATTCACTGAACTTGCCTGATGAATGTCACGAAGTTGATAGTCCCTCTTTACCTTTGTTCACACTCCGGCTGACTCTGGGTGTGGTGCAGACCCCTGGACAGGACAGGGCAGGCCCGGGCAGCTCCTTGGGCCCTCCCCTGTTCCGGTCTCACCCACCTAAGGCTCTCAGGGGCAGGGGAAGATTTTGCAGCAGGTAGAACAGGGGTGGCGGGAGAGAAAAGGGAGCAGGGGCTGCCGGGGAGGGGTGGTGTTGGTGATGGCTGTGATTGTAGAGGGCCCCCTCCCTTCTCTTGACTCCCCGTGGTCTCCCCTCACCACAGGTGGGTAGGGCCTAGGTGCCCCTCCTGCAGGAAGGGCACCCGGACACCAGGGCACCACAGCAGCCATGACGTCCAGCAGCAGGAATGTGCGGGTACCCCTCCAAAACAAACCGCACCAGCCTATTGTTGGCTGCTTCTGGTGAGGTGGGGGCCTCCACCGCTCTGGCATTTACCTGCTTGCCAACCTTCTCCTTGATTTTCCTTGATGCCTCCTCCTCACGTTACCCCCACCCTGTGACAGCTCTGGTGATCGGGAGGCCTCTCCCACCTCCTCCCGCTTCTCAGCCCCCTCCGTGTGACAGTCCCAGAGATGCCGCATTACAGGTCGGGGGAGCTGGAGCAGGTGCGTGTACAGCACTCGACTCAGCTCAGGCAGCTTTGGCATAGGCAGCGGGCTTGAGCAATTGATCGCCGATTTGTGGAAATCTGAGACAGGAAACGAGTGCAATTCTACAAATAATGTAAGAAAGTTTTGTAAGCTAATCCAGGAAAGCTCAGGCAAAACCCAGGGTGTAATAAACTGTGTGGTGGATGAAGCAGCTTGGGATGAATACCTGGGTGAAATTTATGGTAAAAAAAAGAGCCATAGGACAGAAATAAAACTCTCTGGATAGCGGTGGAGTACGATATCAGAGCATGCTTCATGGTAGAGAATATGCCTGAATCCCAGCCGTGCAGTGAGGCCAGATCATATCCCAGCCATACTATTAAAGACGCGACTAGGATGGTGGGCAGACCTTTTATCATAGTTGATAGGACAACTCCCGGAAAGTTGAAGAGGCACTATAATAAGACCTATCCATAAGAGACAATATATAAGGTTCCCCAAAAACTATAGGTTGCATAACATTCTAGATGTGAGCAAAAAAGTATTTGCAAAACCTATTCTTGAAATATTGAAGGATTGGGTCAAATTGAAATCAATAGTTCCCCCGGAACAAGGTGGCTTTAAAGAGGGTCACTCCACAATTGACCTTTACTTTGCCCATTGCTCCATTGCAAGGAATTCGGTCGGGCAGAGAGGGAGGTTATTCTGCTGCTTCCTAGACTTCGCTGCTGCCTTTGATTTGGTGGACCAGGATCACTTATGGGAAACGAGGATAAATTATGATATCCCACAGGGAATCTTGGGCATAAGACAGGAGTTACACAAACATAATTGGGCCCAAGTTATTATCAATGCAGAGGGGTCACTGATGCAAAAAATTGAACTTAATAATGGATTCAAACAGGGGTGTGTGTTGGCCCCATTGCTATTCTCTATATTTGTTGCCGACCTCCCAGAGACACTGGTGGGGACAAAAGGCACTAGCCCTAGAATGGATGGTAAACATATATTGTGCCTTTTGCATGCAGGTGACCTGGTCATTTTAGACCAGAGAGAGATGGGTTTACAGAGGAAGATGGATATATTCAGGATTTATTGTAGCCATAAACAGCTAACGGTAAATATGGATAAAAAGAAAGTCGTGCGCTTTGACAAAACTAATAAATTCAGTTGGCATCTGGGAACCACTATATTGGAAACAGTTACCTAGTATAAGTATGTATGAATTTGGATTGAAAGGTCCCTGAACTGGCATACCCATTTGGATGGCCCTAAAAGCGGGGCCCTCGCTTCAGTGAGTGGCCTAAGAAAATGTAACCTGAACTATGGGGAGACGCCACATAGACCAGTTCTGAAAGCTTTTGTGGCCATGATACCGCCACAACTACAATATGGAGCTGAATTAGTTTGCATCAGTGGTAAAAATGGGTGGGATACAGAGGAGGGGAAATGTATTAGGAACTTAATGTCCCTGCCAGGTTCCTCCATGGTGCGGGCCATCAGACTAGAGGCGAGTCTGACCTCATGGACCATATTAGCACAAGCGGCTTTAATTAGATTTTGGAAAAAACTGGGTCAGGGAAAGGAACAGAAAATCTCTCATTCGTGCAAACATGAGATCCAGTATAGTGAACTAAAATGGGCCAAATGGGTCAGAAAAAATCTGACATTTGTTTGTAGGGACATGAAGGTGAGCTTTTGCCATGAAACCCTACAAGTTGAAGTCTCTAAGGGGAGTTGAGATCTATAGGAAGAGAACTATCCTTGGAAAAGGACTGGCAGTATCTGGGAGGGAAGAAATCTGTTTAACTTATTCCAGAAGGGAGCTTAGTTCCCTTATCTTGACATTTCACCAAGTCGCTGGTTGAGGTGTGAAGTATTAAGAACTAGAATTAGCGTTAATCCTTACTATGCAAATGGCAAAATAAAAGCAAAAATTATCCAACCTGATGGTAACTGCATAAGTGAGTTACAAACGAAACGTGATAGTCAGCACATATTAGTGGTTTGCTTAAAGGTGTTGGTTTTGTGGAAAATTATTTTACATCCACTATTTTTTAAATATGGACCAGACAACCAAATACAGGCTGTAGAGTTTCTTACTGATATGTGCCATTTGGACACAGCAATTTTTATCAGAAGGTGGATGACTGCTGTGAAAAACCTATGCACGGATTAATAAAATAAATAAGTTGTCCTGTATTTTCAGCAATTACAATATGATATGAAATGTAATATATATATATATATATATGTGTGTATATATATATATATATATATATATATATATATATATATATATATATATATATATATATTTGGAAGTTCAAACGTTATTGGTTGTAATTTGGATTTAAATGAGAAACTCCAGAGGCGCTAACCTTATACTATGACATGAAAATGCATTGTTTACTCTATTTATTAATGCGGTCGATATGGTCTTGAAAACAGTCAAAGCAGATGCTCCCCAGATTGGCGGAGCAGGTGTCCCAGTTCTGCTTTATGCAGATGATGCTGTGCTCCTGTCCCGAACCCCGATAGGTATGCAGCGACTGATGGACCAGTTTTCAGATTTTATCAGCAAACGGAGGCTAGTCATTAATAAGAGTAAAACTCACACTATGGTTTGTGGTGCTAGAGTTAAGAAAAATCATGCCTTTTTCATTGAAGGGGTGAAAGTTCAGGACGTGGATACATTTTGTTATCTGGGCGTCCTCTTTTCTCATGATGGTAGTTGGTCTCATGATTTAATGAATGTTAAGTCCAAAATGAAGAAAAGTGCCTATGGTATTTTTAAATTTGCCACTAAGATCAGCGACAGAAGAATCAGTGACATGATCCAAATATATAATGCGAGGAGTGTTTCCATCGCATTATACGGGCGGGGTTGTGGGGCTATACTAACACTGACTCCTTGCAAAGGGAGGAAAATTGTTTTGTTAAAAAATTGCTTTGTGGGGGGCGTGGCCAAGACGGCGATCATGGCGGACGCAGCTTGAGTGAGCTCCGTCCCGCCGTCACCTTATCCTTCTGGTATCCTGCGTCGCCCTGACCGATCTGCACCCTAATTTGTGTGGCGGAGAGCGGCTCCCGCGGGGATCCCCCGACAGCGATTTCGGAGTCCCGGCGGCCCGAGATCAGTGATTTGCGGCGGCTGGGAGCCCGCCTGGCGACGAGGCCTGCATCACACACCACAGCCGGGACCTCCGCTGCAGTGCGGTCCGACCGGAAGTAGCTGGGAGCCGGGTGGCGCCGGCCGGCAGTGCCGCCTCGCCCACGACACACTGCGCAACGCTGCGGAGCGGCGGAGAGGATTGGGCAGCCATCCGGAGCAAGGGCGGACGCGGCGGCTGGGGAAGAGAGCAGTCGGAGCGCACACGGAGCTCGAGGTGGGGGTAAGGAGCCGTGGTGCTGCGGGGGAGGGGACGTGTCTGCCCCCTTCGGCGGCGGTCTCGAGCCGCGGGGCACAGTCCTGCTGCCAAGGCGGGAGGGCGAACGCTCTGCCAGCTCTCCTGCCTGTTTCCATCCTCATTGAAGCGTGCCCCTGCCGGGCACTGGCGCCAAACACCTAGGGCGCGCTCGGCGGTTGCCTCGGACCGCGGCGAGGGCTGAGGAGACCCCCCCCCCCCCCTCCCGGACTATTGCAGGCCGCCAACCCAGCCGGCAGGCCCACTTTTGGCACCTGAGAGCGTGGTGCGGACTCTGGGGCGCCCCAGATGGACCAATCCGAGGGGTGGGCGACCCCCCATCGACCGCGTGCACCGTGGTGCAGCGCCTCTCCGTCCACTAACAGGGTGGTGACCAGCAGTTGATTCATCAAAGCGTGCACCACGCTCGATCGCCGACGGGGCCACAATATACTTGGGCGGCCTCGGGGACACTTGCTGCCTGCGACCACTCATTCAGCCGGGGGTGCCCCTAGTCCGTCAGCCCCCCTCACCTGGGGTCACCACTCCGCCGGCGACATGACGAGAGGGGGCAATAGTGGGAATGCTCCCAAACAGGGACCGATGGACAAGTTCGCGGGACCCAGTGGAGGTGCTGGGGCGTCCGGAGGTCCCCAGGGCTCTGGGCCGGACAACGCGGCGTTGATGGCGGCGATCACACAATCAAGGGACATGCTCGACGCGAAAATCGGAGCAGTTGGGGCCGATGTGACCTTGCTCAGACAGGACCTGCGCAACGCAGTGGCACGAATCACCGAAACAGAAACTCGAATCACTGAAGTTGAAGACGACGTGGTGAATCTCAAAAAGAGAGTTGCTGCCATGGAAGGGATACAGAAGGGACTGGCGCTGCGGGTGGAGGACGCGGAAGGGAGGGCCAGAAGGAATAACCTACGCTTTATAGGCTTCCCGGAGGACTGCGAGAAAGGAAATATGGAGGCCTTCCTGACCCGGTGGCTGGAGGGGTGGCTCCCCCCGGACTCCCTGTCGCGCTGCTTTGTGGTGGAGAGGGCACACCGGGCACTGCTTCCCAAACCGCCCACTGGGGCTCGCCCTCGCTCGGTGATAGCCAAACTGCTCAACTATCATGACAGAGATGTTATCTTACGGCAGGCCCGCGCCCAGGACCCACTGATGTTTGAAAATCATAAGATCCTTGTGTTCCCGGATTACACTAAACTAGTTCAGCAGCAGAGACAGTCATTCACTGCGGCAAAAGCACGGCTGCGGGAACTCAAGATTCCTTACGCTCTACTATTTCCGGCTCGCCTGCGCGTGGTCTTCCAATCTTGCACTCAGTTTTTCAACTCCCCGGAAGAAGTGTTTGAGTGGACGGACGAGACGGTGCGAGTCAAGGTGAACACCCCCCCTCGGAGGGGCTCGGACTCGTCAACCACCGAAAGACCCCCGAGAACGCCCAGACGATCACGCAGTAAGAGTAACTGGAGGTCGCGCTCTCAGAAGCGCCCGCCTCCGAGTGATGCCACGGCGGACACTCCGGAGGAAACAGCTTCTTCTCCTTCGAAATCCTGAGACCCCCACGCTTGTACTGGTGCGCACCGTGGAACTACAGGGTTGGTGAGACGCCTTGGTGGCGGGAGCAAGCCGCTCCTCTTCGACATGCCACGTACTGATTGGCTTCATGACTCCCTGTTCATGGGTGGACGGTTGGTCGGGAGACGCTCGTGCGAGAGCGGGCCTACTCCCGGAGTTCATTCCCAGGTGTTGAGTGGGAAGTAGTTGGGCACTTTGTGGATAGTTGGGTGGGATCCATTGGTGCAGTGGGTCTTGGGCCTCCCGTTGGAGGGCTGAGATTGCCTGCATCGCGACAGGTACTTCAATGTTGCTGAGGTATGGGGTGGGGGGTTGGAGGGGAGGTTGTTGGTGTGGTTGGTGTCTGGGGAAGGTTTGCAGGGGGAGGGGCGGGGGTTTGGGGGTTCCGGGGATGGTGGGGAGGGAAGTTGGGAAGGGCCTTAGCACGGTGTACATGGGAACCTGGAGACGACTGAGCATGTGTGTGTGGCCTCAGTGGCCCGACGATTTCGGAATCTGGATGATTGATGGCGGCTGAAGTACTGGGGACGAGCCCCCCGCTGGCCTCAATGCGAATTTTGAGCTGGAATGTGCGAGGGATGCTCGACAAAATTAAACGAAGTGCAGTTCTACGTCTGGGGAAGACTGAAAGAGCGGATGTGTTGCTCCTTCAGGAGACACACCTCTTGGGCACCAAGGTTCTGAGTCTACGCAGATACGGGTATGATCAGGTGTTCCATGCTGGGTTTGCACGAGGGTCCAGAGGAGTTGCAATTCTCATACACCGTAGGGTCTCCTACACACATGAAACACAATGGCTGGACGTGCATGGTCGGTATGTCTTTGTTAAGGGGAGTCTGGGGAGTGAGCCGGTGGTTTTCGGGAGTGTGTATGCTCCACCCCCACTCCAAGATGCCCTGATTGAACGGCTGTTCGAGGTATGGACGACTCTCCCGCATGTGTTGACAGTAGTGGGTGGTGATTGGAACGATGTGATGGATGGGAGACTTGACCGCTGTAGGCCTGGGGGCGGTCAATTGTCGGATGCCTCTACGAGGCTGAGTAGGATGGCGCAGGGGATGGGATGGATTGACACTTGGCGCCACCAGCATGCATGTGATCGTGAATATACATTTGTCTCTGCGGTCCACAAATCCTTTTCGCGCCTGGACTACCTATTCGTCCCGCAACCCTGGTTGGGCAGAATTGACTCCACCTCCATACTTCCGAGGGGCCTGTCGGATCACTCCCCGGTCGCCCTGATGTTGAGCCTCGGTGTGCGGCGACCACCGTTTCGCTGGCGCCTCTCTGTGTGGCACTTGCGGCGCCACGACTATCAATCGCACATGAGGGAGGCTATCTCGCACTACTGGTCAGAGAATGAGGACCCGAGCATAGATGCCATGACCCTGTGGGAGGCCCTCAAGCCCGTCCTTCGGGGCGTGGACATTGCGTGGTGCGCCGCGAATCGTAGGGCCCGCAGGCAAGAAGTGGAGGAGGCGGCTGACCGGGTGCGGAACCAGGAGACCAGATGTCTCACGGGGGAGGATGGAGTAGCCGTGGACCAGCTCCTGCACCTCCAGCGGTCATACACCTCGCTATTGTTAGATGAAGCCCGACAGGCTTGGCTCGCTACGCAGAGCAGAATCTATCAATGGGGGGACAAGTCTAGCACAATGCTATATAGGCTATGTCAAAGCACTTATCAAGCCCAGCCCCTGCCGGGTCTCCGAGATGCTGCGGGTGGCCCTATTTCGGCCCCTGAGGTCCTGGCCCAGATGTTTGCCCAATATTACGAGACTCAGTATGCCCCCCGGGAATCTCTCCCAGCGGAGGAGATTGACAGATTTCTCGCAGACCTTCCACCCCGGGCGCTCTCGGATGAGGCACGGGCCCGCCTAGATCTCCCACTGTCGGCAGAGGAGCTTGGGGAAGCTCTGGGTGGCCTGAACACGGGCAAGGCCCCTGGGCCCAATGGGTTCCCCTGCGAATTTATGAAGTTGTTTCATCTCCAATTGGGGATGCACTATAGGAAGGCACTGGAGGCGGCTCGGGAGCTTGGCAGATTGCCAGCGGACTGGCGACACGCCGAGATTGTGGTCTTCTGCAAACCGGGAAGGCCCCAAGACAGCCCGGACTCTTATCGTCCGATCTCTTTGCTGAACTTTGAAGCGAAAATATTGGCTAAGGCGTTGGTGAACCGTCTTCTCCCCTACATCACGGACCTGATCCATGCCGACCAGGCAGGCTTCATGCCTCACAGGGCTACAAGACACAACATACGTCGCGCTCACCTGGTGGTGGAGGCGGCACGTGCCGCGGGCATCCCCGCGGCCCTCCTGCTGGCGGACATGGACCGGGCCTTCGACTCCCTGAGTTGGTCATACCTCCGAGCCCTCCTCCTCCGGCTCAATTTGGGCCCACGTTTCCTGTCGTACATTCATCTGTTATATACGGACCTGACGGCAACGGTCAGAATAGCGGGAGCCACCTCTGACACATTCCTCATCGGTCGTGGCACCCGACAGGGATGCCCTCTCTCACCCTACCTGTTCGCCCTGGCAATGGAACCGCTTGCGGCCTGGGTGAGGATGGATGCCCAGTTGCGTGGTGTGGAGTGGGTGGGGGGCCCGTCTGACAGGATTGCGCTATATGCGGACGACGTCCTATTCTTCCTTACGGACCTCAATAAATCGGGGCCGAGGGTCCTTGAAATAATGCGCGTTTTCGGTGACTCAATCCGCAGAAGTCGAAATTGTGGGTCCTGGGCGACAGGGGGACTTTGGGTCCCTGGGCCTCGGTCCTTCAGGAGGCGGCGGGAGGCCTTAAATATCTTGGTGTCTTTCTAACTGATGTGCAGGGAGTGTCATGGTCCCGTAATGTAGTGCCTGTTTGGGACAGGATCCGCTCAGATATGCTGATGTGGTCCAGGATGCCTCTAAATGTCTATGGCCGTTCGGCCATTTTTAAGATGGTGGCCCTACCCCGAATTTTGTACCAATTGCAGAACTACCCGTACCCAGTTCCGCAGCAGTGGTTTCGTCAGGTGAACTCGGCTCTAGGTCGGTTCCTATGGGCCGGTGGAGGGATAAGAGTGGCGCTCCGCACCTGCTTCCTGTCGACCTACTGTGGGGGACTGGCCACATCTGATGTTCAGTCCTACTATCAGGCATCACACCTACTTGTTAACGAATGGTGGTACGGGGATCGCACTGACCCGACCTATGCCCTAGAGAGGTATATGATGGACCCACACACGCTCCATACTATTTTATACTCGGCGACTATCCGGAAGAGACTTCCGAGGGCCACACAAGTAATCTTCAAAGTGTGGCGCGATGCGCTCCGCCGCATGGGATGGTGGAACACGCTCACGGGCGAGACTCCTTTATGGCATAATGGGAGGCTGCCCGGCCTGGCTGCGCTCCGGGGCTTTGAGGGCTGGGATGCCATAGGCATTTCGGCGCTGGGTCACGTCCTGAAGGGCACAGTCCTCAAATCGTTCCAGATGTTGCAGGATGAATTCGATATGCACCGGTCCCAATTCTTCAGGTACCTACAGCTCCGCCACGCCCTGACCCCCACACTAGCGGACTTGTCGTCCTTGCCGGAGTTTAGTCCCCTAGAAGCAAAAGTCTTTATGGGGGAATTGGAATCGAAAAAAATCTCAACCATATATCAAACATTAGTTACGCATTGTTCCCCCTCTCTTCATAAGTTGCGGGCGGTCTGGGAGAGCGATCTGGGAGACTTGGAGGAGGAGGACTGGAGAGAAGCCCTGGAGGCCCCTAGGGGAGCAGCGATAGCGGTGCGCCTGCGCTTTATTCAATTTAAATACCTGCACAGGGCATACCTCACGAGGGAACGGTTGTGGAAGGCGGGGCTGATAGCCTCCCCGGATTGTTTGAGGTGTGGCAGTGAGGTAGGCTCCTTTTTACATACAGTATGGGGATGTGCACGGCTGCAGAGGTTTTGGACCGGTGTGTGGGAATGCTTGGAGGAAGTGTTGGCATGGGAGCTCCCTCGCACGCCGCAGCTGGGCCTGCTCCACGTTATGGAACAAGTGGGGGGTAATCTGTATAAACGGCACTTGCTCCTTCTGGGTCTTACAATAGCCAAACGGGATATAGCCCAAGCCTGGAAAGCCCCCAAGGCTCTGTTAGTGGGGGTGTGGAAGCGGGGCATGGACTTTAGCATGGGATTGGAACGCCCGATCTCTGAGGCCAGAGGCTGCCCCAAGAAACATTATAGGATTTGGAAGAAATGGGCTGATTATAGGGGCCTATTGCTGGACCCCCCGGCGCCACAAGCCTCTGATATGGATCGCGTCTGTACTACCCCCATGTGAACTGACCACCTGTCGCTACCATGCTGCTTTGGCTCCTGTTTCTGGACAGTATGAACACCGTGCAGGGAGGGGGGTGGGAACCGGGTGGGGATGCGGGGAGGGGGGTGTTGGATAATGTTGACTGAATTTCTTGAACACTGTTGCTCTTCTATGCTCACTGTCTTTCTGCAATCTTGGAAGCAGTGTTTCTTTTGTATTCTGTCAACTGCCATAACACTAATAAAATCTGTTCTGAAAAAAAAAAAATTGCTTTGTGTTCCCACATCAGCCTCCACTGATCTGATCCATAGGGAAGTTGGGGTTTCCCACTTAAGTGACCTGATTTTGTTTAGGCCACTAATGGTATGGCGTGCCATCTGGATTAAGGAAGAGAGAGCCTTTAAGCAGTCTGTCATTGGGGATTGCCTTAAACTGGATAATTTTTTGAAGATACCATGGCTCAAATATATTGTGAACAGTTTTCAAATTATATATGGACTCAATATAGTGGCAGATCCAGGTTCTGCTGGAAACTATTCAAAGTTAGACATGAAACAAATTTTCATGATGTATAGAGCCCAAAACGTGTAGCATCAAGTGGACGCCTCACCTCAGTTATTCAGTACTAGCAGCCCGTCCCGACGTTGTCCAGGGCAGAAGGGGGCTGGGGGCAGCACCGCAGCAGGAGACGCGCAGCGGAGCGGCCAGCCGCGGGAGCAGCACAGCGTACTCACCAGCATCACGTGCGCAGGGTGTTGTTTCCTTGCTCCCGTTTTCTTGCTCCTGGCCGCTTCTGCCCACGCTCCTGTCCACTTTTACTCCGCGCTCCCCTGGGCATGTCGATGTCGACGGTCCTCCCCGCGCTCCTGGCTGCTCCTACGCGCTCCGGACCTCGCAGGGTATCGCTTTCTTTCTCCTGGGTGCTCCTCGCAGGGTGTGTCTTCCGCGCTCCGAACCTTGCAGGGTGTTGCTTCGGCGCTCCTGTCCGCTCCTCGCAGGCTGTCACTTCCGTGCTCCGGCCCTCGCAGGGTGTTGCTTCCGGATTCCGCGCTCCTGGCCGCCGACCCGTGATGTCAGCACGCACGTCGTTAGCTGGCACTACTTCGAAGGGACTACTTTTCCTTAAAAATTACTTTTCCCTTCTAACATATATATATTTTTTATATATAGCCTATGTCCATCTGCTTGCCTTGACGTTTTCGAAGATGTATTGGGTGTTTGGATTGGTGGTGTACTTTTCGAGTTTACCTTGCCTCAAAGGACACAGTTCTCTCTTTATAATAGTAGTATAGATAATAAATATATGCAAAGTGAGGGCTTCCAATTGTACTTGAGCCAGGTAACCAAACCAGCTCATAGGTTTGTTCTGACTAGACTTAGACTTGGGTTGGCTCATGGGTTGGTGGCTTTCCCACAATTAAAAAAGCATCCAGTTGGACCATGCCCATGCGATGGTCACTCGAAACAGAGCACCCTGCACTTAATGCTAATTTGTACTCTTTTTATGAACTTGAGGATTGTTTATCTAAAACCAATTTTTAAAAAATATGCTATTTTTAATGTGGAGGATGCCATGAAACTGATTTATGAATTGAATTCTCCGGACAAATGTTTTTATATTGCCATGTTTTTATGTAAGTCAATGCAGCTTAGGAAAAGCATGATTTTTGAATTTTGTTATATCTGTATAATTGTGTAATCATTTTGCTTATGTGCTTTTATGGTCATTGTTCTTTTAATGCACCGAATAAAGCTTCACGAAATGAAATGAAATGCATTCAGTATACAAAGTGATTGGTGAGGAAGTTAAGGATGAACAGGCTAGAGTACCACACTTTTTAAAATTAGGAACACTGTGAATTTGTAGAAATGTTATAATTATTGGAGTATGAAGAGGTATCTAATATTATGGTATTTTACATATTTTAACTTGAATGGGTGTGGTATAAATTTTTGATGCTGGAATTTTAAATATTGTAATAATTATTATTTCATGTTTAGATAAGGGGACTATATGTGTGTTATGTTGTTTAAAGACACTGGTTATAAATAAAAATTCTCTTTGACTGTCTGACATACTACAATGAAAACACTAATATTTCCTTGGCTGCTCGAAGTCCCATTTCCCTCCTGATATTTTCCATTGGCGTGACTTCTCTCTGGGTCACTCGGGTTTGCTCAGTTTCCCTTCTCTGTATCATACTCTCCATGGATAAAATGTTACCGAATTGCTGCATCTTCATTTAGCGTAGGTCCAATGGGGCAGATGTATCAACATCCAGATTTGCGAATCTCAAATAGCGATTTTTTAGAAATCGCTATTTGAGATTTGCAATTTGGTATGTATGTAGAAAATCGCATTTTTTTGCGATTTCTTAAAATTCCTTAATTGCGATTAGCAAATTGCGAATTGCAATTAAGGAATAATTTCCCATTCATTTCTATGAGCCAGGGGCCCCATAGGAACGAATGGGAAGTTATTCGCAATTTACGATTCGCAATTTGAGAATCGCAAATTGAGAATAATTTCAAGGGTGCAGGGGTGTCCAAAGGACACTCTGTTGCACCCCTGAAATAAGCATGGGTGCACATGTTGCGCACATACATGCCCTACGGGCATGTATGTGCATCACATGGCACTTTGAAAAATGCAAAAATGTGCATTTTTCAAGGAATTTGCAACTTACCACCAACTTGAAGTTGGTGGTAATTTGCGATTCCTTAAGGACAATTTGCATTTTTTTTTGCTTCATATATTGCATTTAAGGAATTGCAAAATTTGTGATTCCTTAAATGCAATTGCAAAAAAAGGAATCGCAAATTTTGCGATTCCTTGTTTTGCACCAGATTTTCCTTTATAAATACCAATTGGCAAATTCGCATTCGCAAACGCCAAAATTCGCAGAATTTACGAATGAGAATTTGCTTCATACATATGGCCCAATATGTTTTATGCCTTTATCCCCAGTACGAATGTCATACCACCAAAGCAATCAAAGCGCTGCAAAGCATGCAAACTAGGCATTGCATTTCAGTGCTTTCCTTTCCACAAATGGGGATGATTTTAGTTTCTCAGCTACACGTACTTCCAAAATCGGTAGATTTGAACTATCTCAAGAATGTGTTGTAGGGAAAATGTATTTGCGCCACCCTTTACTGAAGAGATATAAAGAATAAATAGAAGACACAAGAAAGCTTTAATTCTGTTGGACACAGCCCGGCAAATATTGGCCAGCTCAGGTAAATTATCCCTGTGCACACAGAAGAATTAAGATTGCTTTTACATGACAAGCAATAATACGCTCAAGAGGACTTTTAACTGTGATGTCCCGTGTCTGCCCTGCATTTTAATCGTTACTGACTGCTGCTGAGGAAGAGAGTAGCCCTCAAGAGATTTGTTTGATGTCACCTCAACACCCGCTTCACCTGAACATGAAGGATCTGCATGAAAGTCTTCATCAACTCGATTTGGAACAGAGCACTAAAGCAACAACATGTTTCAATAATACATGTGTAATGGTCTGCCTGCCTCTGCAATTGTAATTCTAACATTGTTATTGTAACAGAAGGGTATGCATAATCTTTGCATGCACGCAGCGTCCTAGAGAAGCCGCGCGTGGCATCAGTAGATTTTCTGGAATGTTCCAGCCGCTCCCTTCCACCGGTCTAGATAGGTAACGTCACTGTTGATTGTTTTCAATGCCATTGATTCTTTAAGTTACTAATTAATACAGAGGACGGGAGTGTAGAAAAGGAAACAGAAATGGCTACTATATGAACCATTGGTTGTAAGCAATACAACGAAAAAAATAATACCCTTTTACAATTTGCAAATAATAAAAGTCTCGTATTAATGTCGTATTAAAGTCAAGGAGCATTGATCACTTTGAATCATTAGAGGAGAATATTACATAACAAAGTTTGATTTTCAAAACTATGCTGTATTAAAACAAGCACTGAGATCATAACATAAATCTACTTTTTGTTTTCTGGAAAACAATTTGTGCGTGTGCGCACTAGGTACACTGTTTTAACCAGAACACAAAAATGCATAATTTGGTTTGGGTAAAAACAAATTGCTGTTTATTGTTTTGAATTCGTAGAAATGTCTACACATGTTCTCTTGTTTTCTGAAATACCATAACTCTGCAGTTCCAAACAAGGTCTGGCCCAAAATAAGGTTGAAATGCATTTGTCAGACTCAGAAGAGTGGAACAGCAAAACAAAGAAATATGCACGCTGGTGCATGCTCTCCTACAGAGAATGAGCCTGAAGTATTTTTAAAAGTGACAGGTGGAATGCTTCATTTAATCTCAGCCACTGGTAATTACTCGGCGCTGCATCCCAGTTCATCGGTATTTTGCACACCAGCCACCTCAGTTTGGACCCAGCCCTATGCACATCAGTCTTGACACTACTCCAATAGGAAAGGTCCAGCCTGAACTGCCTGGCCAGGCCCTCCTTGAACTGGAACACAAGCAACCCAAGACCGTTTTCCCCCTCATTAGGGCTCATCAGTCGGGTCTAGCTTAGTTCCAGTGGCACAGTGAATGAATTCAAAGTTTAAAATAGGGCCATTAGCAAAAATCATTTATTGTATTTCTATATAACTTTCATACTTCTTTGTCTGCAGGTGCATGGCACCAATTCTGTCTACAGATGGACTCACCAAAGATAGATGTTGGACTTTTGTAGGTCATTTGCCTGAGTCATTAATGTAGGTGGGTATGACCTAAAAAGTCCCACATTTGTATTTGTAATGTAAATGTAAAATAAAACATTCTATTCTGTTTAATGAGTGCCTCAATATTATAACTAGGTCTCCCGGTTTTATGGTATTTATTTTTTTGACATTTCCGTCTGTATTTATCCATATTTATTTATTGCTAATATTATCTGTATTTATCCATATTTATGTTGGGTTTTGTGAAAAAAATGAATCTGAAATTAGTATATTTCTACAGTTTTTAACCAATAAATATACACTCATGCCTCAACAATTGATAGATTTCAGGGATATAAGCACACTCAGATAATAAAATATGCTCAATAAGAAAACATGCACATTTTAATATCAAGGTTATGCAAATCTACTGCTGTTTAAGGCTCTTTACTAAAATTCCTTTATATTTGTAGCCCCCTTATTTTTCAATTGACAGAGCTAATGGCCTGGTAGTCATGATTGATAGCCTTTAGAATCACTCAAAAAAACAACCAAATTTCCGTTTTTTATCCACATTTAAAAATAAATACAGACAGGGAAAAACTGTTTTCTGTCTGTATTCATTTGTAAAAATCACTAAAAACAGATAACAGGAAGCTCTAATTATAACTAGAATACCAGCAACATTATTTGCCCATTTCAACATTATTTACAAACATCCATTAGTGAGTTTAAATACATTCCTGTTGGAGATAATAAAAGTATGGTAACTTAACTTTGCAATATTCTGCAATGACTGTGACACACTGTTATTCCTTCCTACAGTGTATACATTGTAGACATACTTACTCGTCTCATTTACATGTAGCTGTATACTAATATTTCTGATAGAAACTTCCAACAGTAGATTCCTCATCTTGTGAGTTTTCCCCGGGAGCCAAATTGGATCCAGAAACGAATGGTAATTCCTCCACGCGTCAAGAGGTGGCATCATGGGGCTCCGCATGAGGTCTGTCGGTTTTGGTAGTGGCGTGGGGCTACTAGAAGACCACCGTCTCTGCGTGCTAATGTGAGTTCCTTTCTTTCTGCGTCAATGGACATGGATCAGGAGCAAACAATACTATCTTTTTGACATAATTCCCCATAACCCTTTTTTCTACTCTAAATTGTACTACAGTGTGCAGAAATGGATCCTAAAATGACAGGTTTCAAGCCATAACATGACTGTCAACCACCAATGTCAGTGGCATACACCCATGTTTTTTGCCTATGGTGATTCAAAGGTGACACAAAGTCATGGTAATGAGGTTCCAAGATGAACCAGAAAGCAATTTGAGACTGTAAGTTTAAGCTTGCTGTCGCTGAGCTCACAAAGAAGTCGAAGAAGCAGTCTTGGCAAAAGGTGTTAACACACTCTTGCTCCCGGGTCTGAACTCAGGGTGATTCCACCTTGAGATCCAAGATTTCGGGTAGGTCAAAATGTTCCTACACAAAATCCAAGCACAGTTCACCGACATCCTTTCACTCGCACTGCTCAGAGTCATGTAATGTCCCTTTCACCTCTGAACCTCAGAACCACTTTGTGGACCTCCATCCTCCTCAGTGGACATCCACAGCGGATGAAATTTGACACCTGAAAGAGGTCACAGTCTCCATTTTTTATACCCCACTGAATCCCTCTGCAGTGCCCTTGGGCCCTGTGGATTTTTGGTAGTCCACCAAATCTCTCTGCAACGCCTTTGGACCATATGGATTTGAGGCGGCAGCCTGTTGGAAGCCCGTTGACGTATCCTTCCCAACACCGTCTGTGCCATTCAACCTTCACTAGAGATCGGGCATGTCTTCGAGCATGGTGGCACTGGCTCCTATCTTGGTGCAAAGTCTACTGCTGCTTTTGGTGACAAGACCAGTGCGTCAGGTACAAGACTTGACTCTTGTTCTGACGTCACCAATGCCAAATTCAGACCCGGTCCTTTTTTTGGACTGTGAAGCCTAAACCTTACGTCATCATGACCAGAATTCCAGGACTATGATGCAGATGAAGATTGCAATGATTTTTATGATGACCTGCAAGATGCCAATGGACTTGACACCTCCCCTGATACTGACCTCTCATCCCCTATTGCCACAGAGGAATCTGCTTCTTTTGCTACTATTATCAGGTGAGCAGTGGATGTGCTTGTTTTAACTATCTATTCAGCAGGTCAACGTTTTGACAGAAGTTCTTAACCCTACAGCAGCCACCTAGGAACCCCTATTACTCTTTAATGATGTCTTAACAGATATACTTCTGGGCACCCTGGCAAAACCAGGATCTTGCCTACTAGTCCATAGACAAATGGCAAGATGGCACAGGCTTCCTCCCTGGAATCCCGACTTCTTGTTACAGCATCCTACCCTGGAGAGTTTGGTGAGAAAGGAGGTTATCCAATCGAGGGAAGGTTGAAAAGGTGGTTTCTTCAGATAGTCCGAAGGGGTTACTCCCTCCCCTTTGAGACAACTCCTTCCTCCATACCTCCAGCACACAATCAGCTGATGGAGGATCACCTGGCTTTGCTTCAGGACAAAGTCATGACTCTCTTGGCCAAGGGAGCCATAGAGAGGGTTCCGGCACCAGAAGTAGGCTGTGGTTGCTATTCCTGCTACGTTTTGGTATCAAAGAAGGAAAAGGGCCTGCACCATATCCTAGATCTACGAGCCTCCAGCTACTTCTTCCAAAAGGAAAAGTTCAAGATACTCACTCTAGCTCAGGTCTTGTCTACCCTAGACCCAGGGACTGGATGGTAACGTTGGACTTGTTGTCCACTTATTTTCACATTCCTGTCCTGCCTACCCATCTGGGGTTTGTGGTTGGCCACAAGCACTTCCAGTTCACCATGCTCCCCTTTGTGCCCCTCGGGTGTTCACCAAGGTGATCACGGTGGTTGCAACTCATCTGTGCAGATTGGTGGTGAGAGTCTTCCCCTATCTTGATGACTTGCTGTTGATGGCGAGTTCGCTCCGGCTGTCGTCTCCCACCTCCGGATTACAGTGAGCCTTGTGCACTCGCTGCGGTTAACTGCCAAAGTCACACCTGATTCCCTTTAAGACGCTCCCTTTCATCAGAGCCGCTCTGGATACGGTGCAGTTGTGGGCCTAGCCTCCCAAACAGCGAGTCCAGGATGTTCAGGCTATGATACCGATGTTTGAGCCTCTTTTGGATTTTGGTGAGAATGAGGCTGAGGCTGATGGGCCTCATGTCCTCCGACCTCCTGAAAGTGGCATATGCCAGATGGCATATGCGGGCTCTGCACTGAGACTTGAAGTTCCATGGGAGCGGCATCAGGGGAATCTCTCTGACATGGTACAGATCCCAGAGAGTACTCTTCAGGACCTGCAGTGGTGGCTAACAGATTGCGATTGGGTCAGAGGAAAACCTATCTCCCTTCCTCAACCAGACCACACAATAGTGACAGATGCATCACTCCTGGGATGGGGTGGCCATCTGGGAGATATGAAGATCAGAGGACTCTGGTCCCTAATGGAATCCAGACTCCACATCAACTTGCTGGCACCCCGAGCGATTCGCTTGCCATTGAAAGCCTAACTTCCTTCAATCAAAGGAAATCTAGTTCAAGTGTTCACGGACAACACCGCTGCCATATGGTACTGCAACAAAACAGGGTGGGGTGGGGTTGTGGACCCTTTGGCAAGAGACCCTGCATCTCTGGGCATGGCTGAAACAGCAGGGTGTTTCCTTGGTAGTCCAACACCTGGCATGTTCTCTGAATACCAGGGTGGATGAGCTCAGCCATCGATGCCTAGCGGATCATGTGGCTTCTCTGTCTAGAGGTGGTGCAAAGTCTCAGAAGTGGGGAGGGCCTTGCTTGGAACTGTTCACCTCCACGGAAAACATGCAGTGTCAGCAGTTTTGCACACTGGAGTTTTTCAAGGTGGCATCACTCGGTGGCGCTTTTCATCTCGAGTGGATCTCAGGTCTCGTGTATGCCTTTCTGCCAATACCACTTGTGTCAAGAGTGGTCCGGAAGATCAGGAACGACTGGGCCCAAGTCATTCTTGTAGCACCAGAGTGGTCTCGAAGAGTCTGGTATCCCGAGCTTATCCATCTGAGCATCGATCCTCTGATCAGGCTGCCCCTTCAAGAGATTCTTCTGTTGCAACAGCTGTGGCAGTTCCTCCACCTGAACCTGTCAACCCTATGCCTTCTTGCATGGAGATTGAGCGGCGGCAGTTGACAGCATCCAATCTTCCTCCCAAAGTCTTTAGTGTTATTTTGACAGCTGGTGTCCCTCTACCAAGGCCCTGTACACCTGCCAGTGGAAAAATTGGTAAAATATTGTACAGAAAGATCTATTGATCCTCTTTCTGCTTCCTTTTCTCAAGTCCTTCTCTTTATTTTCACCCTTGCCCAGCAGGGCTCTGCTCTGGGCACTCTCAAGGGGTACCTTTCGGTCCGGTCTGCCTGTTTGAGGCTTTATTTAAATCCCCTATTGTAAATCGATTTCTTAAGGGGCTTATACATATGTTTCCACCTGCTCCTTTCATCCTGCCTCAGTGGGACCTTAATTTGGTTCTCCCCTTCCTGATGTGTGCTCCATTTGAACCTTTGCACAACTGCCCCATCCAGCTGTTTACCAGCAAAACAGCCTTTCTAGTGGCAACACCTTTGCCAGGAGGCTGAACGAATTGCAGGCTCTGTCATCCAGGCCTCCTTACCTGACCATTTTCCCTGATAAGTTGGTGCTTCGCACTTGGGCCTCTTTCTTACCGAAATTGGTAACTCCATTCCACGTGGGACAATCAGTGGACAATCAGTCTCCTTGCCCACTTTCTACGCTCCTCCGTACCCCTCTAAAGAAGAGTAGTAACTCACCATCTGGACTCAAAAAGAGCACTGTCACTACCTTGACCACTCAAAAGAGTTCCAGGTGGACGACCAACTCTTTGTGGAGTACGTTGGATCAAAGAAAGGTTGTGTGGTGAAGAAGAAGACTATCTCACAATGGGTCATCCTTTGCATCAAAATGTGCTACGCTCTGGCCAAAAGGCAGCCTGCTGAGGTCCTCGACATTTGTCAGGCAACAACATGGACATCCCTGTTCACATTTACCAAGCACTACTGCCTGGAATGTCAAGTCCGATGGGATAGCCTTTTTGGTAGCTGTGTCCTGCAGGACTTCCTAGTCTAAACTTGTCTGCAATCCCTCCTCCGGGGATGGTATTGCTTGGGTAAGGAATCTGCAGCTAGATGTCTATATCAGATGGACAAGTTACTTACCTTCGGTAACTCCTTATCTGGTAGAGACATGATCTAGCCGCAGATTCCTTACCGACCCACCCATCCTCCCCGTACTGTGAACAGGTTTTTTAGGTCAGGGCTAGACCCTTTCAGGACCTTAGTTGTTCTAAACACACCAATGTTAGTGCACTTCATGGTTCCGCGCTCCTGGCATGGATAGTCGCGAAAAGTAATTGACGTTAGCATGCCAAGGAGGACCCTTTATAGGTGAGGCGGATGTCAGAACTGCAGAGAAAAAGGTGAAAATGTCACGTGAAGCTGGCCAACTCCACCTACCAGCGTGCAAGGGTATTGCTTGATGAAAAATCTTTCGGATCCAGTCTGACACATGCAAAATTCTAAGGTAAGTAATCTGCAGCTAGATCATGTCTCTACCAGATAAGGCGTTATCAAAGGTAAGTAACTTGTCCATTACTGCTGCTGAGGTGGAGGGTAGCCCTTAACAGATTTGTTTCAGATGTCACCTCAACACCCCACTTCACCTGCACATTCATTATGGATCTGCATGAAAGTCTTCATGGACTTCATTTGGAACAAGGTACTAATGTAACAACATGTTTCTTTTTTTTTTTTTACTCCTCATCTCACTGTGTCAAGTCTTTGTGGAACTTTTACAGCCATTTTCTCTTCCTATGGGCCACTTGGCTGACCACACTTCACTTGGGTCACCAGACCTCTTCCCCTTTAGTACTGGGGACATGGTGTAATCATTGGAGCAACTGGATCATTCTTAGATTTCTACCCCACCTCATTAGAGGGTGCCAGATGTTAGATGGCTTATCGTCTGCCCTCTCGTATTCCAGCCGAGCCATGTTAAAAGATGCTTTCAACCAGTCCTTGCTTCTCGGAGGAAGGCGGTCTTTCCATCTCCTACATATTTCCCTCCTTGCCCGTAGGATCATATACAATAGCAGCCCTTTTTCTTGCCATGTGGCAGTCTGATAGAATAGACCGTCATCCCCGAATATAATCAAAGAGGTGTTAACTTCAACCCTGGTCTTAAAAACACCCAACAATACGTCCCCCACATCTTTCCAAAAAAGTTCCAGCTCTTTACATTCGGAAAACATGTGGATGTCATCTGCCAACAGTACCTGACATCTCGAGCATTTTGGTGTCGGTGAGGGGGCAAATTTCGCGATTTTATAAGGGGTATAGTAGAGCCTATTGACCACGAAGAAATGATTATTTTTCAGACAAGCAGACATATGTTTGTATAATGTCTTCAAAGATGATTCGAGCATGCCCTCAGCCTGCGATGCCATGGAGGAATTATTCCAAACCCCCTCTGCCGGGGCTATCCCATTATCTTCAGCCTTTAGTAGAAGTTGATACCATACCGAGATTTCTTTTTCAATTGGAGTGGTGGATTGACTTAGCCTTTCCATTTCCTCATTACTTCTTATCTCCTCACGTTCTGCTGTATGCCATGAGACCAATTGAAGATATTTGAATCTTGATAGATCTGTCCTACCTTTACCCTCAAGTACTCCCATGGGTGTACCCCTTTCTCATCCATTAACTCTTTCCAGATCGTAATCCCTGCCCTTTTTATTGGTATTGCCAAGGCATCTTTCAAACAGTCCGGGGTACCGGGTGAATTCCAAACTGGAGCTGAATCTGAGTAGTACCCAATCCCGCTGCTTACCCTTACCCTATACCATGTCTCTAGGGCTGTTTTTAATACCTTCAACCGAACCCGCTTGAAGAATCTCGGAGATCCAAATTTATACATAAAGGCCTCATTTCCCCCTTCTACTCCCACCAATTCTCCCAGCAATCTACCCCAGGATGAATCATCCGGCTTGGTAAGTAGCATGCGTAAGCTCTTAAACTTGAATGCCACTACATAAAGACTGATATCGGGAATAGCTAACCTACCTTTTAACAACCTTCTTCTGAGTTTCTTCCAGGTCAGGTGCACCCCTTTGTCCCCCCACACAAAACTTCCTATTTTACTCTGTATCTTATTTATGTCTTTCTTTAGAAATGCTAGCTGTATTGTAGAAAACAGATAGGAGAACTTGAGGAGGATGACCATTTTCGCTAGATTCACCTTCCCATAGATGGTCAATCCGAGATTTTTCCATCTGCTAAACAAACGGTCCATTTCCCTAGTTATTCTATCCAGATTTAACTTAGGGATTCGATCCAATTCCCTCACAATATATATTCCCAAATATCTAAACTCCAGACTCTCAGTGCCATACCATTGATCTATGTTCCAACACATGACCTCTGTCTTGGATTTATTCTCCTCAAAGCCTGATACTGCCCCGAATTCTGCTGACAGTTCCTCTATCCAAGGGATAGCTGTACCTGGGTCTCTTGTGTATATAATCAGGTCGTCTGCATACAGGGCCAGCTTAGAGCTATACAGACCTGACTGAAATGGAATTATGGTAGTATCAAGCCTGATTGCTTGGGCAAAAGGTTCAATGTATATATTGAACAGTAATGGAGAGATAGGGCACCCCTGTCTGGTTCCCTGCTGTATGTTAAAGGTCGATGTTAATGTACCGTTTAGGAGAATCCGTGCAGAGGCACCCTTATAGCAGCTTTTTAGACTATGAATAAATACTGGGCCAAACCCCATTATTTCTAGCACTTCCCACAAGTATTTTCAGCAGACATTTTCAAATGCCTTGGCCGCGTCCAGAGCTACCACGGCCAAGAGTTCAGATTTTTCTACCGATAAGTCTATGTTCCCTAATAGGAGGTGTATTTGATCTTCGATATGTCTCCCAGCCACGAACCCCTTCTGATCTGCGTGTATCAATTTAGGTGTCAATTTAGCCAATCTCCCAGCCAAAATGCCCATAAAGATTTTGTAATCTGCATTTAGCAGGGAGATTGGCCGATATGTTTCAACTAATAAAGGTTTGATGCCCTGCCTCGGGATTTGATAATTCAAATATTATTTTTGTTATTTTAACTCAAGGTTATTTATTATCTTCACATGTACAATGCATCCTAAAAGAGTGTGCTATAGCTGCGCGTGGCATCTGCAGATATTCTGGATTGTACTATGCTCTCATGTACCGATCTGGATAGGTAAGTGTCTCTGTTGATTGTCTCACTGCCATTAGTTAATGAGATTGTTAATGCAGAGGAGGGAAATGTAGAAAGAGAAAGCGAAGAAACGGCTGCTATATGAACCTTTGGCTGTAAACAAGACAACCCATAAAACCTTACCCTATCACGATCTACAAATGATAAAAGTCTCACAACCATGTCAAAGAACATTGATCACTTTAAATCAAAAGAGGAGAATAATACGTAACGAGATTTTTGTATGATTGTCAATACATTATGTAAGAATGCTGTTTTGAAACGAGCACCCCACAAAGATCAATGAGATCATAACATAAATGTACTTTTTGTTTTCTGTAAATCATTTTTGTGTGTGTGTGCGCACTGGGTACATTGTTTTAACCAGAACATCATAATTCATAATTTGGTTTTGGTAAAAACAAATGTCTTGTTTATTGTTTTGAATTCGTAGAAATGTCACCACATGTAACCTCAACTCTGCAGTTTCAAACCAGGCATGGCCCAAAATAAGGTTGTAATGCATGCGTCACACACAGAAGAGTGGAACAGCAACACCCCAAAAATATGCACGCTTGTGCATGCTGCAGAGAATTAGAAACAAAAATGTTCATTGGTAAAAATCACAATTCACCTTCATATATCTTTGCCCGCAGTTCACCTATTCGTCGACCAATGGGCACATCAAAGATAGACATGGAACTTTTATAGGACGTTTGCTTGAGTCCTTGATCTCAGATGGATATGCCCTAAAAGGACCTACATCCGTTTTTGTAATGTAAATGTAAAAAAAAACATTGTTATTCTAATGAGTGCCCCCATGTTATAACTAGAATAATGGCTACATTATTTTTCTATTTAGAGATTATTTACAAACATTTACTAATGAGTGCCAATACTTCCCTTTTGGATGAGATAGGAACATTGTAACTTAACTTTCCAATACTCTGCAATGACTGTCGCACACTTTTATTCCTTCCTTCGGTGTGTACACGGTGGGCATCGAAGCTCGTCTCATGAACGTGTGGCAACAGACTAATATGTAGGGCACGTAAGGGATGAGCCTAATCTGGTTATAATAAATGGGCAGAGTTGATGGAGTTCAATGGCGTAGTTCCTTGCACAGAAAGAATTATACTATTGACTTTGGTAACCAAATGACAGAATACCTGCTGGGGCTACTATGAGGGGTTCAATCTCTAAGGCTCTTCTCAACAAACTAGTCTCGTCTCACATTCCACACATCATACGATCATAAGCTCCTGACTTGGGCCTCAAATCAAGAATTGATGGTATTTCTCAAGATAGAGTAAACTCCTTCAGTTGTAGTTACTGGGTTCACCTTATGCAGCTGTCAGAAGATGGATGATTCCACTGATAAATTACGTGAATAAATAGTGATTAAATGAATGCACGTACCACACCATTAAACCATCAGACTGGCTCAAGGCACTATAAATCTAATCGGAGGATTAGCAGGAAATGTAAAACTGAGGGGTTCAGGCATTGTTAAAAATATATAAGGGTGAAACATTGACTCAGGTAGAATACCATCAGTTTCCAGACCAGGGGGACCTGTACAAAACGAGTCTTTGGCCTGCAGTTGTGAATCTGAAATGTGGTATGGAAAAAGCATGTATCCTCCATCAGTGTTCTACTTACATCTGTCTTTCACAGTAAGAAGGACAAGATTCATGCATGCATGCATTGTCCATGCAAGTTTGTCTAAAGCAAATCTAATATTCTTTATAGGGTGCAGATGAAAAATTCTTACATACAACCGAAACAAACTCTCCTTTATCCAAACCTAAGACCATTTACACTGCTGTAATTAGAATTTCTGGAAAAATACAGATGATGGTAAAAGACGTGTATAATTTCTGGACGTATCGTAACTGCGTGAGAATACAACAAGAGGAGAACAGAATTTGTAGAAAATTGTTTGGAGTGGGTTCTGCTAGCCCCGGTTCTTTTGTACTGGGCCTGGCCAAAAGTATGTCGAAGATTATGTAAAATTAGCCCCATTGCTTTTGTGGGTAACAGTTTGGAGCGAGGAACACACATCCTTTAATAGGGAAGCTATCCAAGATTTTCTTGATTGCGACTATGGTTATAAAATCAAGTGGCTGACCTATATAAAAATTGTGTTGCATCGTTGGGATGCCCTGAACTGTGTTATGCTCCTCAGTTGATCAATAAAAGTGATTGAAAGATGGTTAAAGAGCTGTTTTTCATGCAGGCTTTCAAAATGAGGCTCTGGAAAAGCCAATCATGAGAGCTTGTAAGCTTATCCAAACCAATGTTGGCCTTGAGCCTTATCTCTCCCTAGTAAGAAGTCCATGGGAGAGATCCTTGCTTAACAAATTTCGACTGAGTGCGATAAGGTATTGGCTATGTTTTCCACCTGGACAATATGATCCCAGTTCTTTACTAAATTGCCCCTGTGATGGTAGATCACCACAGTCTATGTATAATTTAGTTCTATTTTGCTAACTGGATGAATTTCCTCGAAGAAGATACTTGTCTATTTTGAGATTGAGGGGCTTTTCTACGTATAGACCAGCCTTTTACTATCTACAGATGCTTGCTGATCCTCCTGTTAAAACTGCTGTTGGGTCTCTCATGAAACACACTTTGCACTTGGATACTGTATTGAATATATTAATTATATTTTATTAAGGATAATAATGTTAAGAAGAGTGACATGAGTTGGACATACTATATGCCTCTTGTTGACTCAATTTTGTTTTGAATAGTTTTTGTCTGTTCATATATTTTTTATTTGCTTTTTACTCTATGTGTTTTATTCTTGGAGATTTTAGTCTGTATTCTGTAATTTTATGATTATTGATTAATAATAGAATAAAGATTTTCCAACTCAACTCAGAAGATGGTAAAAGATGTGTATATGGGTTCGTCACACTTCCTGAGTCGGCATCTGGAGCTCCCTTTTACTGTACTGCAAATAATGTGGGTCTGCTGGTTAATGTGCAGGGATCTTGCCTGTAACCTCCTTGTAGAGTATTAAAGATTCCCCCTTCAACAGCCCACCTACTCCTAGCACTGCATTAGATTTGTCCATGGTACAACATAGGATGGGAACAAGGAATAGGAAGATACAGACACAAGAAACTAAGCAGAGTAAGAAGGGGGAGACAATGTGATGAAGAAATGAAGGAAAGCGGGAAAAGAGTGAGAGATGGTCCACTGACAAAATACCGATGTTAAAAATATAAAAGTAAAAAATAAGGATGCAAAAATATCGACTCTCTATACTTAAACAGGTACGTCCAAAAATATTGAAATAAAATATCCATGTCAAAAATATAGTTCTACAAAATATAGAATTTTATATATATATATATGATCAAGGTTACCTGGTAACCGAAATGCGTCATGCCGGAAGAAAACCGTGAGAAGAGTTAATAAATCGTCCTGAGATACTTATTTGCTGCCTGGTGGTCCGTCATTCTGTGGTCCGACAATGCCGTTTTTCAGAATGTGCTAGGATATATATATATATATATATTCAGCGAAAACCTTCTGACATACCAGAAAGAACAGACGGACACTACGGATAGTTGCAGATATCGTGATTTAATGCTGCAGAAAAAAAACGCGTTTCAGCTATCGCCTTGGTCACGCAGGATACGCAAACCCCCCCACTTCCTTATAAAGCCACCATTTCAGCCGCATAGAAAGGGGACTGGTACCACCACAAGTGAATAAACCATGGCTGCCATCTTAGCACAGTACATATATTTGTTCAATAAAGTTTTACAAACTTATACTCGAATGTCATAGCGCTTATTGTATTCATGCCCTGTTTCACATTACTTAAATCAAAATGACATATTATATTGATAAATACAATAGTTTATAAATGACCAGCATAATCATTCATATAAATAATTATTGAAAATGCCACAATCTTAATTTCGATGATTTAGACCTGAAATGTCAGGGTACATAAATCAGAATAAAACCGTCTTAAATTCAGCAGCTTGTATTCAACGAATGCCAAACAAATGCATGTTAGAAAATAACACACGCACCAATGCAAAAATCTCACCCCAGTGGGCTTTTACCCATCTTGCTAAATGCATATCAAATACTAATTCATCATCTATCACTATATTGATAAATACAATAGCCTGGAAATGACCAGCGTGACAATTCCTGTGAATAATTATCGAATTTGGCACAATCTCATTTACGATGATTTAGACCTGGGACGTCAGGGTACAAGAGTTAAAATATAAACGGCTCAAGTTCAGCAGTTTGCCTTCAATGCATGATGCATGTATGCGTGCTAGAAAGCAATAGGCGCAAAGAATGTCTTGCCCCTGTGGGCCTCCACCCATTTTGCTAAATGTATGTCAAATACAAATTCATCATCTCCTGCATACAACCTCTATATATGTGTCTCTATCAGTATCCAAATCATAGCAGCTGATCAATCAAGTTGGCATAAGATGCACTAGGACACATAGTTCATTAAAGTCAACTGTCAAAGTCTCGCCCAAGTGGGCTATTTATAGAGAGACGGTCTTGTATCACAGCTTCGACGAAACGGCTCAATTAGGTGATATACTGTACCTATAAAAATAAAAATAAATGAAAAATAGATAAAATACAGCAGAAAACATTCCTATCCAGTCAAAATTCTCTTTCCTATATATACAAATATAATACATCAGTTATGCAAGTGGACTGCCAGTTCCTCACTAGAATTTAGCCCCATTGGACTCATAGTTTCCAATCCCACAATATACCTAGTTTCAAGCTGTCTTAAAAGAGAGGGGATTGCTTGAATGGGAGGAATACAGCTATCTGAAATGTTCACATCCCAAGATCCCCCTATTATATCTGCTCCCAAAACTGCACAAGGACCCAGCTAACCCGCCAGGGAGACCAATTGTTTCGTCGATGGGTTAATTGCTAGAAAATACATCCCGATTTATTGATCATTACTTGAGACCTTTTGTGGTGGGATTACCAATTTATTTGCGAGGTACCACACATTTATTAACGGTGATAGATGGTATCCATTGGGATCCCGCTTACACACTAGCGACACTTGATGTGTGCAGTTTGTACACAAGTATTCAACACCAATTTGGGCTACATGCTATTAGACACTTTATCAAAACCCGTTCAATTTCATAATTTTTTCATTCTGAGATGATCTTGGACATGATCGAGTTTTGTTTATGTAACAATTTTTTTCTGTACGATGATGTCATCTACCGGCAGTCACTGGGCACAGCGATGGGCACCTGCTTCGCCCCCAGCTATGCTAATCTATTCATGGGCTGGTGGGAGGAGCAGGTGGCCTCCGAGTTGGAGGAATTTGCCAACTGTGTCCTGTGGCTGCGGTATATAGATGATATCTTTTTAATTTGGAACGGGTATCCTGAGTTTGTCAGAGCTTTTTTTAAGAAGCTTAATAACAACTCATACAATTTGTCATTTACGGAACATATAAGTAAGGAGAAAATTGAATTTCTTGGTGTGGTTGTTGAAATTAAAGAGCATATGATTCACACACATCTATTCCGCAAAAAGACTGCTGGGAACAGCATTTTAAATGCTTCGAGCTCCCACCCTCGGAAACTGGTATATAGCATACCGTATGGAGAGTTGTTACGCGCTAAGCGCAATTTCAGCTCGGAGACTAGTTACAATGAAGAGAAGGAGATCATGACCCAACGGTACAGAGAGAGAGGATATAGTCGTAAGACAATATGAGATGCATGCAATAGGGTAGATTCTGTCACCCGTAATCAGCTGTTACATCCTGTCAGAGATCTTGAAGAATCCGATGTTCTAAGGTTTATTACAACGTACTCAGGACAAGCAAAGAACATTCGCCAGGTGTTACAAAAACACTTGCATGTACTTTTGACAGATAGTCATTTGCAGAAATATTTGAAAAATAGCCCTCAAATAACGTTTAAGAGAAACAGAACTTTGAAAGATGAACTCAGCCCGAATTTGGTAACTAAGATTATCAAAGGTAATAACAACAGTTGTCCAGGTTTCCGATGCTGCAGGAAATCTAAGACCTGCAGCAATAGTGTTGATTGTTCCACACTAACAATTTCCAGCTTGAGCAGAGATTGGGAGATCAGAAAGACCCTCACCTGTACCACAACACACTGTGTGTATGCCCTGATTTGCCCATGTAACATGGCATATACAGGCAGTACCATCCATTGTGCTAAATAGCGTGTTTTGGAACGTGTCAGGGAGATCAGGCATAACAACAGGCAATACCCAGTGGCAAGGCACTTCTGTGACCACTATTTCCAGAATGAGAAACTACTGCAGATGGTGGTCAGAGACACGGTGAATTTCAATGTGCGAGGTGGTAACAGGTTGCTTCTTTTAAGACAGCTTGAATCTAGGTATATTGTGGAATTGGGAACTATGAGTCCAATGGGGCTAAATTCTAGTGAGGAACTGGCAGTCCACTTGCATAACTGATGTAATATATATAGAATTTTGACTGGATAGGAATGTTTTCCGCCGTATTTTATCTATTTTTTTTATAGGTATGGTATATTACTTAATTGAGCCGTTCCGTCGAAGCTGGGATACAAGACCGTCTCTCTATAAATAGCACACTTGTGCGAGACTTTGTACAGTTGACTTTAATGAACTATGTGTCCTAGTGCATCTTATGCCAACTTCATTGATCATGATTTGGATACTGATAGAGACACATATATAGGGGTTGTATGCAGAATATAATGAATTTGTTTTTGACATACATTTAGCAAAATAGGGGCAAGCCATTTATTGCGTGCATTGCTTTCTAGCACGCATACATCCATCATGCATTGAAGGCAAACTGCTGAACTTGAGCCGTTTTTATTTTAACTCATGTACCCTGACGTCCCAGGTCTAAATCATCGTAACTGAGATTGTGCCATATTCGATAATTATTCACAGGAATTGTCACGCTGGTCATTTCCACGCTATTGTATTTGTCAATATAGTGATGCATGATGAATTTGTATTTGATGAGCATTTAGCAAGATGGGTAAAAGCTCACTGGGGCGAGATTTTTGCATTGATGCATGTGTTATTTTCTAACATGCATTTGTTTGGCATTCGTTGAATACAAGCTGCTGAATTTAAGCCGGTTTTATTCTGATGTATGTACCCTGACATTTCAGGTCTAAATCTTCGAAATTAAGAATGTGCCATTTTCAATAAATATTTATATGAATGATTATGCTGGTCATTTATAAACTATTGTATTTATCGATACAATATGTCATTTTTATTTAAGTAATGTGAAACAGGGCATGAATACAATAAGCGCTATGACATTCGAGTATAAGTTTGTAAAACTTTATTGAACAAACATATGTACTGTGCTAAGATGGCGGCCATGGTTTTTTCACTTGTGGTGGTATCAGTACCCTTTCTATGAGGCTGAATTGGGTTGCCGATATCCCAGGGACGGACCGCCCCGTAGGACAGCCTCCTCTTTCATCGGGATCTGTGTGGTATATATATGTATATATATATATATATATATATATATATACATATATATCTCTATATATGATACAATTAATATTACAAAATAAAGTAGATTTAATATAAATCAAAAACATATAATACATACACTTAAAAATAAAAAAAGTTAAACACACATACATAATAATTCAGATATATTTCCTTTAAAACAATTAACAAAATATTAATTTTAATTTATTTTATCATTTAAAATTATATAATGATTTACATATATATATGTGTGTGCGTGGTTGTACCAATAACATAAAATCTAATTTAAAAAAAGATTCTATCATAAACCTAAAACATTAAACTATTTAAAAATCTTCAAACTTAAATTTTCCACTCCAGTGAGTGTAACAGTAGGGAAAGTGTTGGATAGCGAAGGGGTAAAAATTACTATTCCCACTCCAGTGAGTGCAACAGTAGGGAAAGTGTTGGATAGCGGAGAGGTAGAAATTAGTAATTCCCACTCGAGTGAGTGTAACAGTAGGGAAAGTGTTGGATAGCAGAGGGGTAAAAACTACTATTCCCACTCCGGTGAGTGCAACACTAGGGAAAGTTTTGGATAGCGGAGGGGTAAAAATTACTATTCCAACTCCAGTGAGTGTAACAGTAGGGAAAGTGTTGGATAGCGGAGGGGTACAATTAATATTCCCACTCAAGTGAGTGCAACAGTAGGGAAAGTGTTGGATAGCGGAGGGTACAAATTACTATTCCAACTCCGGTGAGTGCGACAGTAGGGAAAGTGTTGGATAGCAGAGGTGTAAAATTTCCTTTTACCACTCCAGTGAGTGCAACAGTAGGAAAGTGTTGGACAGCAGAGGGATAGTGCCGGGATAGAATTTACTGTTCCCACTGCAATAATTGTAAAAGTAGGGAAAGTGTTGGATTTCAGAGGAGTAACAATTAATATTCTCACTCCACTCAGTTCAAAATTAAAAAAAACCAAAATGTTAACAATAAAAATATATATATATTTTAAATAATTAAAAAATATATAAATATGTCATACATTCAAATAAAAATGTATTTAATATTAAATAAAAAAACATATTATAATGTTAAATACATATAACAAATACATACAAATATTATATTAAATAAAGAAAACCATAATTACCAAACAAATATTTTTATTAAAAATTATTTAGAAACAAAAACATTAATTACTACATACATTTTCTTTTTTATTACCTACTCCATAACACCACACAATTCACAACACACATCTAAATTAAAAAACACTGGACTTCCTCAACTAACATAAGTAATTACCAATAAAAGACATAAAAGACTGTAAACAAATTAATTACATAATTAAAACTTAATTTCAATTGAAAAACTAATGGTATTTAACAACTAATGATACAGTAAGTAAAATTAATTTACTCCTCACAGTGTACCCCTATAACAATAAAACCCACACACAAAAAATATAAACAAATACTCTAATTAAATATAAATTAATTAATATTAATGATCTACTAATTGTTATTAATTAAACAAAAGTTATTTCCTACCCTTTACCCCATTAAACCCCACAAACAACACTTAACATTTATTTCACAAATTCCATATTTAATTTTCAGTTAATTAATATTCATTAGGAACTAATTATTAATTAATTAAACCTAAATTACTTCCCACCCTTTAACCCCACAAACACCACAACCCACACCTAAAAAGAAATTACTATAATTAATGATCAATTCATTAGTTAATATAGATGGACAACTAATTATTAAATAATTAAACATAAATTACTTCCCACCCTTTACTCCTATGAACTAAGTACCACCAAGTAACCCTTCCTGCAAATATCATTAAAGGTCATTCTGACTAATTTTAATTTCAACATGCAGCTAGCTGATTAACCCTTCACTCGTGCAAAGATCCTTCCCAAAATCAACCAAATGGCATCCAGGACAAATTAGATCCTAATGTTCTTTCAAACTGCAGACCAATTTTGATTTTAGTATGGCTCAGTAAAGCTACTGAATGTTACATTTTGACTGTTTAGCTTTTAGCAGATTACCAATCAGGATTCAGAACAGGTATCTCTACTGAAATGACTGCTGTAGGCGCTAGATGATATCCACCACATTTGATTAAGGTCATATTACCCTGTTGATCCTACTAGCTTTTGTTGCAATTGATCACAAGAAACTAATGGACATTCTGGAAAATAAAATAGGCGTTAGAGACCAAGGGATCCATTAGGATGGCGGCGGACTTAGTCCGCCCGCCATAAGGGCGCGCCCGCCCGCCACAATGCTAATGCTAAAAATGCATGTATGCATTTGCATACACAAAGTGGCAAGCACCGCATGGTGCCTCCTGCATTGTGTATGCAAATGCTGGGGGGTACCACAGGTACCCCCATGTGCACCCCCCACCTCGCCTTCACTTTGGGGGCCCGCAGGGGGCCCCCGAAGTGAAGACCGCACGCCTTGCCGCCACGGAAAGGCATTGTTTTAAGCATATCCTAATATGGCTGGCGGTATCTGATATAAACCTTTTTCCGCCCCGACCGCAAGGCGACCGGGGCGGAAAAGTGGCGGACGGTGTTTCCGTCCGCTGCTGTCCCCTCCGCCATAGTAATATGGCGGGGGGAAATGGGTGTCGGGCGGGCATGGATGTCGGGCGGATCACCACCGCCACCATGGCGGTGGCGATCCGCCCGACATCGTAATGGGCCCCCAAGTCTGAAACTGGTTCCCCGGCTTCTTTTCTCAGAGAGAGCAACTAATGAAGATACGTCCTCTCACAATGCAAGCTGACAGGATGGTATTTGGCATCCAACACTATTCTATTCTTACCCTACACCCTTTAACATTTACCTAGAATCAATATGTTTAATATTGAGAGGATGTAGTACGAAAACCCATGGATACGCTGTTGGCACACAAATATATACTTAAAAATGTCCTCACTAAGTGATATTGTTACTCTTCGTGCTTGCCTCATACCTAATCAAGATGGGATGGCTGCAACTTTCTCATGATCAGTCATCAGAAAACGTAACTTCTGCTTATCACTCTTAAACACCAAAACTGATTTGATCCAACTCTCTTAAATGAGCGAAAACATGAACCTATATCTGAAGCTAACATTCTTGGCTTCACCCTCAATATTAATCTCTCCCTAGCCTCCTACACATAGAAGCTATACAAATTACGTAACTTCTAGCCACACTCTTTGAAGAAAAGGAAAAACACCTAATCTCTTGAAATAAATTTAAGACTGCAGCACAGATATTAATCATATTAAGAACAGGCTCTGTGACCTGGGGACCTCAGCAGACTGGAATGCAAAATACAATGGGATATGTTCAGCATATCTAAATTAGATGATATCTGGGGACCACAGGGTCTCTTATCCTTCAAGGCACTACAGGGCCAGTACGACCTGCTGTACTCCAAAATCTGCAGATATAGGCAGGTTCAACATACTCTTCAGTGGTACAGAGAGGCGTGACGGAATGTGGCAGAGGAAACTCCATCAGAGCTTAGAATCCTTGGGGCCCACCGACAAAGATACACGGGGCCTTATTTATGAAGGCCTTGCGCCGCCGGTGCGTCACTTTTATCCATGTTAAATGTGACGCACCGGCGGCGCAAGGCCTTCATAAATAAGGCCCACGGTTTCCCAGATTTATCAGACATTGATAAATGACAGTGTGCTGCCCCTTATAGATCTAAGAGACAGGTGGGAGGCAGACCTGGCTGGGAAGGCTGTCAGATAAGGATTGGGAAGAGGCGCTTTGCTGCCCATGGGAGGTGCCAATCGGATCCGGCTTTAGGCTGGTGCAACTAAACATACTACTCCAGGATTATTTCACACAACACCACCTCCTCCAAAGGTTAAGGAGGAAAGATGTTTAAAAAACCACGGCCAGAGCGGCACGTTAGTGCACTCAATCTGGGAGTGTCCTAAAATACGATTATTCAGGATGTTCGTCAAGGTACTGGAGGATGAATTCACAATTGACTGGCTGCACAGGGGATATGGGGAGACCCAACTGTATCCAAATACCCTACTCTCTTCTGCAGCATAGCACTGACGTCAGCAAGACAGAATACTGTAAGAATGTGGGGTTTAAGGGAAACACCATTGATGACACAATGAAACGGGGCCTAGATTGGTGTAGGAAAGCAGAATATGTGGTCTGTAATGCTAGGCGATGCCCCAGAAAATTTGAGACAGTTTGGATTCAATGGCAGGAATGCAGACAACTGAACTAAGGGTGTGTGCTGCTATGTCTGCCTACAATTGTTTATTATGATCCGTGGAGGAAGAATCCAAGTGTCTTGTAACTGTCAAGCTGATTTACTTGTAAGTGTTCAGCTATAAAAACTCAATAAAATATTAAGAAAATAACGGACTCTGGCTACACCATTTTGGCAGTTATCCTGTTGAATGGCATTTTAAACTCCAAAGCTAGACGAGCTTCAGGTGGTAAGGAATGTGACTACGTTTACCCTAGTCTAACGGATATACAGGGGTTCCCTCTTGAAGCTAAACTCATGTTCAAACCTGTTGCCTACCTTAAAAAAACACCATACATAGCTCACCTCTTGAACGTATTAGGTAGCAAGTGGAGCTGGAAATGCAAGAATACTCTCATGCATATAAACCCCAAAATGTAAATCTGCTCAAGGTATGAAACAACCTTCTTCAGGAGTTGCCACATGAACCACCCTCCACTTTCCCTTTAGAAGTCAAACCTACTTCTTAGTTGATTATCATTGTTTGCTGATCCTCTTGGTCATGTACTCTGCTGTTCATTGTAAAGAACTTCTGGGTTTAGATGCACTGCAGAAAACTGTTCTATAAATAAAAAAAACTATAAAAAATGTTGCTCTTGATGTTTTGACCTCTGTGGTAGTTGAGAGCTTCTGACCAGTAATAATTTACTTATAGTATGTTAAAAACGTACCAGCTTCTAGCCTACATTTACCATACAATAATTTTGGCAAACACCCCGTGGATGTACAAAGTTGTACAAAGTGCAGATATGTTGAAGGGAAGAGTATACATTTCCCACTGGCACCTAAAATATATTTTGCTTTCAGAGACTGTTTCCAATACAACATCTGAATTAAAACTCTTATCCTGTAACTTTTGAAAGGAGATACAGATCAAGTTTGCAGTGTGTAAGAAATTCCCTTTATAAAGACCATTGTATTAGTTATATTTTTTAACCTACAGTGTGGAAACATTTTGAGAACAATGAAAAGGGGGATTCACATTCCCGGCTGGCCTCCTGTAAGCTAAGTCTAATTTTCATACCTGAGCTTAGAAAGTCTACAACTACTGTTAAAAGGAAATCCATACAAAGACCCAGGGATTGAGAGAAAGTGAGCCCTACGACTTCCACGGCACATCATGCAGATCATAGTTCCTGTAGTACTCCTCTTCTTTTAATAGGTGAAACAGATCAAAACTGTAGGCATTACAATTCACTGGACCACTTGGAGATGAAGATTTCCTTTGATGGCTGGTGGAGTAACTGGCAAGTTTATGTTGCAAATATGAGATTTAGAGAGTGTAAGACAAGAGAACACACATTCCAATATTTTGGATTTCTGTGATAATCAGAGTATGAAAGTGATTTTACCAGAAAGATTAGCCCTAGAATGGAAAACTGGTCATGCTGCTGCACCATAATGAAAAAGAAAAACTGGGAATTCGGTCCTGCTTACATGGAAGTCATCACCAACTAATGACTGATATTACGTTCATGGGTCAATTCGTTTTATTTATTTAACTGTGCTGAAATATACACATGCCCACCTACAAACACTAGTCAGCTAGGAGGTAAAACATTGCCTTTTAACTCAATTATAACCAGTTTGCCCCCAAGGACCTCATTTTGAGATAGTCTTTAGTCATTGAGATCAGTACCCTCAAGTAAGAGAGAGAAGGAAGTGTCTTTCTGTGTCCTTTGTTTGCCCAGGATTGGAAATAGACCCTGGAGGGCTAGGACCATCAGCTAAATCTACACCCCTCTAGTTGCTAATCTGCAGGGTGAGTCACATGGCTCATAAGTATATGGGGAGGAAAGCTTTCGTAATTCCCCTGAAGGGCAAATTATAAATGTCCATTTCTTTTCATAGATGTCACTACAGTGTTCTATTATCATAATTACTTTCACCATTCCCAACAACTTCCAGAGGCAATACAACCAAAGCCCTGTGATCAGGCAAGCAACCAGAGCCTAACAGTGAGATGACAAATTGATTTGCTACGCAGAATACCATAGCCATATGCCAAACATTCAATGAGTGCAAGGCATCTAGGGACATGTTTATTTGTTGGGGAGGCCCATGCCAAGGTAACTAGAAACCTGGGGCCGCAAATTGTATCCTTGTCATTCAGAACAGTTTTCCAGTATGGTGTTAGTTTTGGGCAGTGGCAGAACGCATGTAGAAACATGCCTGAGCCCTGCAATCCCCTCAAACACATCTCTGATGTCCGTAGTACGTACCAATAACAAGAGTGCTCTCCATCCAGATGTGTGTGGCTGCTCAGATTTGGTCTATGAAACACCATCTTTTTTCAGATATGAACCTATTCCATTCTACCATGAATCTTAACTGTGCTGGACAATAGTATCAAACAATGTTCTCTTGGTACATACACGACCTCCTAATAAGAAAGAAAACAAATACGATGCTCACAACGTGGGGCCTACCACCTATAGCAGGACATTACCCTTGCAGGTCATGCCATTTGACAAAAGTAACAAAAACCCTCACATTGAGCGAGAACTTGGAGTGGACTCTAAAATGACATACAAATTGCAACATCAAACACGCCATATACATGATCACATGTCTATGCAGACTAAGATACATAGGCATGACTTACTGCAAAGTCAAAACACGGATTGGAGAACACCATAGCAATATCAGATGCAAAAAAGCCACCACAAGGATGAGTAACCACCTTCTAACTTCTCAGCATACAGCCAACGACCTTGAATGGGTGATTTTTTATACACTGGATGAGACAGACGGAGATGCCAGGTGCATTATTTTTCAAAATGAAGAAAGATGGGTCTACCTTCTTAGAACCTTTGATATAGGACTACATGACAATGTCCCCTGGTTAGCGTTCGGTCAGTAATAATAATAATTTGTATTATTATGATATTTACATATGTATGAGCCATTAAGACTAGTGACAATAACCTGTGAGTTTGGAGACATCATCCCTACAGCTTCTACTACCGGTAAAGTATGACCATATGCTGACAACAGCAACTTTCGCTCTTGGGTCCACAAGCAAATACTCATACACATAACATCGTATCATAAACCTGAGAGACATGAGTTTACCCTACAGTATTCCACAGAGCATGTTCACAAATCTCTACTCTTGAACATAAGCTTTAAACTACATATGTGATTTACATCACCATGAAACAAGATTCCTATGGTTCACCACCATCAACAATGGGTGACCGTACATTAGCTTTATCCCTTTTCTGCTCCTGACTCTACAAGTTAACATACATGTACAGGTACTGCCCTGGTCCCGGCTAATTGGAAGCTCGCGGTTGTCTCCCCACTGCTGAAAAAGGAATCATTGGACCCCCTGTGCCCCGCAAATTATCGACCCATATCACTGCTCCCTTTTCCGATCAAGATCATGGAAAAAATGGTAACAAAACAGCTGTCCAGCTTCCTGGAGATCAATGATTGTCTGGACTCGGCGCAATTCGGTTTTAGACCAGCCCACGGAACAGAATCAGCCCTGGTGACTGTACTGAATGACCTTCGTTCGCGTGCCGACCTAGGTCGAGCAGCATTTCTGGTGCTGCTCGACATGTCGGCAGCGTTGCCATCTTGATCAGGAGACTGGATGAGGCAGGGGTGGCTGGCTCGGCCCTGGAGTGGCTGGCTTCGTACCTTGCCAATAGACATCAGGTAGTTGCACTGCCCCCTTTTAAGTCTTCCATCAAAAGGGTTGAGCAAGGTGTGCCACAGGGCTCGGCCGTCAGCCCCATCCTTTTTAATCTTTACCTCCGTCCCCTGATCAAGCTTATTAAATGCTTTGGCATTACAGTCACCAACTATGCCGATGACACGCAACTTATCTTCTCTTTTGAGGGTAAGAATGCAGTGTCACAGGAGTCTTTCCATCATTGCATGGTCAGTACGGCGGAATGGCTGGGCAATAACTCCTTACAGTTTAATAGCTCTAAAACTGAGGTGCTTTATTGCTCAGCAGACCGTATTCCTCGTCCTCTCCCGCATGACTTCTGGCCGTTAGCCTGTCAAGGCACGGTATCTGCGGCTGAATCTGTTCGAAATTTGGGAGTGATGATGGATTCTAATCTTCAACTTGACAGTTTTGTAAATAAAACTGTATCCACCTGTATGGTGCTGTTGCGCACCTTACGGAAGATCCTCCCTTTACTTCCAACCAACACCAGACCAGAGGTAGTGCGGAGCATAATCTTAAGTAGATTAGATTATTGCAACGCACTGCTTCTGGGGCCCCTGCCATTTTGCTGGGCAAACTGCAGCGGGTGCAGAATTTTGCCGCAAAATCGGCCCTCTCTCGTAGACGTTATGATTCCTCCTCAGCGGCACTTAAAGAGCTTCACTGGCTGCCCATATCTCAACGTGTTGAATTTAAGGCTTTGTGCCTGGTTTTCCGGGCTCTTCATGATCTGGGTCCGTCTTCCTTACGTGAGATGTTCTCTTGGTACATTCCCCTCCGAACCCTTCGTTCTGCCTCAGCCTTTCTGGTGGCAGTCCCTAAAATCCGGAGGATACGGATGGGTGGTCGCTCCTTTGGCTACGCAGCATCCAGGCTGTGGAATACGCTTCCTCTTTCACTTCGGAGTACGGGAGACCTCTCCACCTTCAAAAAGGGATTAAAAACTCATCTTTTCCCAAGAACAATATAGATGGCTCAAATGTAATGTTTTCTCGTGTCAGGTCATGAAAGATCATAGCGCCAGGATACCCGCCGGGTGACAGTCGCGCTCTACAAGTATGCCTTACATACATACATACATACATACATCACACACCTAAATATAAGATATACAAGTTCACCAAATAGCACTTTTTCGAACGTGCTCATGAATCTCTTCTTTTATGTACATAAAAAAATCCCTGTATTTGAACCAATTTGCCCCATAAGATTTGAGACATAGGGCACCCAATATGACTTTGAAAGTCCACTTGTGAATGTCGCACTCCTATTTTATTTATAAAATCCAAGCCAATATTCTGCATTTATCTCCTCATTATATCTACAACATAAGGGCAGCGGAGACTTGCCAGGACCTTACAAGCAGGTGTGCATTTGACACAGCTCACTTGTAGCAGGAGTCTTTCTTTCTTTCTTTCCTTTTTTGAAACTCCCAGAAATTAATTAAGCACATTACGGCAGCTTCAGCAATAGTTTCTTCTTAACAAAAACATGTCTGAGAGTTTATTTATGCATTTGAGACAGCTCACCTATAGCAGGAGTCTTTCTTTCCTTTTTTGAAACTTCCTTTTTTGAAGCTCCCAGAAATTAATCACATTACAGCAACTCCAGCAACAGTTTCTTCTTAACAAAAATATCTCTGAGAGTTCATTTTTCTAAACAGAAGTGTTTCACTTCAGACAATGAGATAAGGTCCTTTTCAATAGTTAATCACACATTTTTTTGCTTCATCCACAGGAGCCTGTAGCAACCTATTGTCAACCACCTGTTCTCAATTATTCAATTAAGGTTACAGAGCAAGCTATAAAAACTGCTTTTCTCCAGACCACCTTCAACATTTAGGGGGTCTATTATAATGGCAAGCGGATCGTCACCGCCCATATGGTGGTGGTGATCCGCCCGCCATTAAACACCGCCCACCTCCAATTTCCCCCGCCATATTATGATGGCAGGGGGACCCCCGGTGGATGGAAAGACAGTCCACCAGTTTTCCGCCGGTCAATGAGTCGGCTGGGCCGAAAAGGGGTAGGATATGGTGGCGGTGTCTGCAAGACACCGCCATCCATATTGCAATTCAGGCGGAGTCGTGCCTTTCCATAGCGGCGTTGCCACCATGGGAAGACATGCAGTGCCTGAATGTGGGGGCCCCTTGTGGGTGTTTGGGGGGTGCACATGGGGGGCTACCTCTGGTACCCATTTGCATACACAATGTGGCAGGCACCGCGCGGTGCCTGCCACGTTGTGCATGCAAATGCACAACGTGCCTTTTTTACATTGTGGCGGGTGCTGCTGAAAGCACCGCCCGCGCAATGTAAAAAATGTGGGATGCACCCACCAGTGTGGCGGGCGCATCCTAATTGGATTTGCGGGACCACCACACACATAGCAGGCGGTCCCATTTGCCGATACGAAAGTCCGCCCACCATCGTATTAGACTCCTTGGTTGGGAGAGATGCATGCAAGAGCGCTGCGCAGGATGGTTTAAAGCCAAGTAAGTGCAATTGACAGAGTCCCCCCTTTGGTTTTCAATTTAAAAGTGCATATGGATTTCTTGCCTGACTTATTTCATTTTCCATTGAGGCTTAAACCCCTGTCCTACATTTCTCCACACCGTGATGCAAATGAAATGCATATTTAGTGTAAAAGTACATGTGTTCTTTTGATAAAAAAAAGCCCCCTCCCCGTTCTGGTTTCCTCAAACAGCCTAGTATTATTTCACTTGTTTAAATTACTAAGAGATATTTTTGTCCCCTAGTTCTGCCAGAATATTTGCCAATATTGAACACAGGAATGATTCATCTATACATTATCATTAATATTTAACAGAGAGCGCGCTATGCTTAACCTCACAGTTCTTTAGACACATTTGGCAAGAGGGAGAGCAGGAAAAGGTCCCTGTACCCCATGGCTGTATCTTTCTTTCACTAATGAATATCTATTGGAAGACAACCACGACGTCACCAGCCACATCACTGCCCAAATTTTCTTCAGTGTCACACTGGGTGAATTGGGAAATTGGCAACGTTAGTTTTATCATGCATTTAATTTTCCTTTGTTTCCTTTACAGTTATAGCCTAAAAACCATGTGTGCCTTTTACAGGTCCTTCGTTATACTTGTGGATTCTTTCCTGTTTTTGGATGCGTTTTTGTTTTTAATGGAAATTAGATAGGCTATATATTATCAATTTTTTTTATTTTCTTTCTTTTCCGATTTTTACTGAGCTTTTTCTGGTATATTATTTTTGGGTGTTTTGAATGGTTCCCATGGATTATTATTTTTGTCATTGAATTTTATTCTATTGTTTGCATTTTTGTGGAGTATTTTGAGATCATGGACAGCTAAAAAATGTAATGTAGATTTTATTTACATTTTTATGAATGGCAAATGTTTCTTTGTTTATTTGTTTTAAAGTTCCTTACTTTATTAGATTGTTCGGTTATGTGTTATGCATTCTATTTATTGTTTGGTAATTTATATCTGGTGATGTGATTGAAGCAGTTGGTATTTGTATGGTTTACTAATTTATTGTATTTGTATATTTTTTGTTAATATTGTTTAATATTTATTATACAATTTTTTTTATTCTTCCTAGACTTTGTCTATAGTAAAATTATATATTTGACTGATTAGTGAAAATAATTGTTCAAACATTTATATATAAATTAGTTTGATATGTGTTTGTTCAGAGTTTCATTTTATATTTAATTTGTATGGTTGGAGTTTTAAGATAGTGCGCTTGCCATGGATTCTAGGTATGGAACACCCTAGGTGGTAGCAAATAACTGGACATTTCACTCCTTAGTTTGTTGATATTTCAGGTTTTAGTAGAGTTTTAAGTTGGTCTATTCTGATCTGTTGGTAGCCTTGTTGTTTTTTAAAATATTTATTGGACTTAGTACAGTGTCTGTTGGTTTCAACCTAATGTCCCTTGGAAGGAGTTGTGCCACCCTTCTTCTACATTATTTGTCTTTGCTTATTGTGACATGGTGTTTTCATATACATTCTACCATGGGTTATGATACTTAGGCTGACATCTGTGACTAGAATGGCACAGATCGCCAACCCATGTATCTTCAAAATAGTCCATTGGGTGACTCAGAAGGGTGGTTCTATTAGAAGGTGGTAACTCTTGTGACTTCAGTTACTGGGTCATATTTTAGGGCAAATAATTTGTTTATTTCGAATGATAAGCTGTGATTTGTTGAGTTTTCAACACTTAATGGCTGATTACTATGTCATCAGGAAAGTATTCCCACTGAATCGGGTTAGGAATGCTTTCTGAGCGATGCATATTCGGGGAGTCCTCCCGACCGATTACGATGTGTCTGGATGCTTACGGACTCGGTTCGGTCGTACTCCCATTGACTTGACCTTGCACCCTGTGGCGGGCCGCCCATGGTGCCTGCCACACTGCACATGGTTGGGAGAGGGGGTACCTTGGGTACCCCCATATTCCCCATCCGAAGGCCTACTGGTGATGGGGGGCTGCTATGGTCCCCTAAAGTCCGATTCCCACAGCTGTTTCATCTTGGCCAAACCGATTCGGAATGACTGTCCAAATCCGTCTTTGTACTCGCTTGTTCGGAAACCGTCTTCATTGGGTTGTACAATTTGGCTCCGAATGACTCGGCCTGCCTGAATCCCGATCGGAACCGATCCGGACAGCCTGGACGGCTTCCTTGCATCGTACTCGGTCGTCCGGAAAGGTGACTGATTCGGTTGGGAAGATAGGTCCCGAAAGGTCAGTCAACCACCTGTCACTGGCAGCTGTGCTGGCAATATCTCATATCCTGAATCTCAGACCCCCCACTAACACATCTATATGGGGAAAAGTGTGAAACAGATATTTTATGGAGAGGTTATCAGTCCTTGTAAATGACAGAATGAGTCAATCTGGAATGAAAATCCATATGAAAAGAACTTGTATTCTAGGTGGAGATCTAGCATTTGCTTCTATGTCACAATATTGAGGAAAGCTATATTGATACACACAAATATCGCAAAAACATATTGATTACAAAAATATTGTGACCCTATAAGCAATAAATACACAAACATCGACTATAAAAATATTGGCATTAACAAAATCTAAAATATCTAAATATTGAAATCAAAAATAAAGAAATACACAACATCATTACCATGTTAAATATATACAACACTACACAAATATTAAAAATGTAATTATTGACAGCCAAAATATCATCACCAATAATTTAAAACATATAAATTAAAATAAACTAGATTAATAATTTAAAAAGCAGCGAATTATAAAGCAAAACATTAAGCCATATCATTATCATTATTTAAAAGCTAAACACTAAATACAATATTTATAGAAATTAAAGAAATTATTTGAACATAATATATAACTTCATAAACAAAGAATAACATGAAAACATTATTAATACAAAAATATGGGATTAAACCTACCAATAAAACAACCGTAAAAAAAGATGTATTTAAATATTAACTTTACATAAATAAACTTCATTTACATGTACCTTTAAATAGTTCTAAAGATAACAAAAATCAGTCACCAGACCAAACAACTCATGAAATTAAACTTAAAACTAATTAACCAATAGAAAATATTTTTTACTAAAGAAAAATCACCTATAAAAAAGACACAAAACATGCACTAATGTATAGCAAAAAAGCCAAAACTTTTCAAAAGCGACACTCTGCCAGATTGTGTACATAATATTTAAAAAATCAACTCAAGGACAAAGAAAACAAATTCTAAAACATTAGTAAAATAAATAAAAATTACAATAACTAAATAACACCCACACTCACAATTTAACTTAAATGAAATAACCAATATAAAGCTTTTCTATTCATGTTTCTTAAACATAGTAAACATCAAAGGACAAAATACAAAATTTACATCATCAACAAAACAAGAACGTGTGCTGCAATTTCAGAGATGTGTGCGTTGCGCATGCCGGACGCTGGACTGTTGATCGTACTAGATGTACACTGTACTATTCTGCAATAAAAATATATTTCCCCCCCAAAAAAAAACAACAAAACAAGAACACCATACTTTCATAATGCCAAACTCGATAAACATATCTTAAGTAAGTAAATATAGCTTCTTGTGAAACAAACCAAAGCAGTCTATAGTTAAAAAATGAAACTAAAGTAAAATAAAGAATAAAAAATAAATAAATAATTTACAAATGTCTCATACTAACAAATATATTTTTTTCAAAAAACAAAATCAAGCAACTGCTCTATAATCATCCAACAAAAATAAAACCTCAATTAACATCTCTACAAAATACAAGTACATCAAAACCATAGGTATAAATGTAAAAAATGTAATGGATGATAAAGTGATTATTGCACCTAAAAATTATGTTTTATACATTAAGTAATAAATGTATCATTTGAAAATCCCAGATACAATGTGGGAAAGAGCCACATGTATGAAATCTCACAAAGGAAAACTGTTACTGGCTCACACAGGAAACAAGTCAAGAAAGTACATGCAGTTAGAAAATGCACTGGGAATGTTACGAAAAAAAGGAAATTGTTAGAAATCTTAGGCAGCTTAATTAAATCCCCAAACATTATGGAAACTGAAGTAAGAAATGTATTACAAGACCTCAGAAATGCTGGCACAAGTTCACATGAGTCAACAAGTACAATTTTTAAAAGTATGTTAACAAATGTACCGGCCATCTCCTGTGTGTCCCAAATTTTAAAGGACCCACAGCCAGAACTAGAAGAGCAACAACTGAAACCACTGCTCCTCCAAAAAGATTCCAGGCTATACAAATCCCTAAAAACTTAACTGTAACACATATCAATAAACCGTAAATTTTGTATCATAGCACCAATAATGGCAGGAGAATAATTATTTATGCAACAGAACACAACCTGCTATGATCAACTTAAAGCAACATGTGGGTTATGTACAGCACATTTAAATTGTGCCCTCCACTATTCACACAAATCAACACTAGGGGAGTGATTACAAGGTCGGTCGGAGTCACCTCCGACCGACACCATAGGTCGGCAGTTCCGCACACTGAATTACGACCCGACCACACTATGGGCCTCATTATGATGTTGGTCGGAAAGCTTTCTGACCAATTCCTTGTCGGAATCGTTTCCGACTGACTCGGGTTCGGGAGTACGACTGACCAATTACGATGTTTCTGAACACTGTTCGGTCAGACTCCCATTGACTTAAATGGGAGCCTGTGTTCTGACTGACAACACAGGCTCCCATTGAAAAGAGGGGTGCTTGCGGAAAACCTTGCACCCTATGGCGGGCACCCCATGGCGCCTGCCAAACTGTGCCTGGTTGTAAAGAGGGGTCCCATGGGTACCCTCACGGGCCCCAACCAGAGGCTCCTGTGTAAAGGGGGTCCAGCTATGGGCCCCCAAAGTCAGTTTGCGACAGCCGTTTCGTGTCAGACAGAATGATTCGGTAAAGCAATCCAAATCCGACACCGTAATACGTCGGTCTGAAATGTGGTCCATAGACCTGTACGATTCCGCTCCGAACGACTCGGAGTCTCTGAATGCCAGTCGGAACCAAGTAGGACAGATCGAACGGTTACCTTTACATCGTAATCAGGCGGTCGGAAATGTTTCTGAGTTGGTCAGAAACATAGGTTCCGACACGAGTTAGAAAAATCCGAATGCAGTTTGGAGCCTTTCTGATTGACCTGTATGCGGTGGAAACTCCCATTTCTCGATGGGAGCTTGTATGGCTGGCAGAAATCACCCACAGCACAAGCTCCAAGTGAGAAATAGGAGTTTGTTAACATCCTGTGCACGCCACACGGTGACACAGTGCAGGGATATTCAGGGGGTGCCATTGCTAGGGCCCCCAATGTCACTTTATGATGCCCGTTTCTGACAGCCTTTCCATGTCTGCTTTTCCAACATGTAAAGGCTGTCGAAAACCGACATCATAATCCCAACGGCAGAAACGCCATCCTTAAGGGATTATGATGAGTTTCCGACCAACCAATGGGCTCCATGAGCCCATCGGAAACTGTTGGTCTGTCCATCCAACTGCTGCCTCAGATGCACGCATCGTGATGCTTTGGTCAGTCCACAGCAGTTGATGCGGTTCTGACCGCAACCGACTAGCCATCGGTTGCAGTCCGAACCGCATCGTAATTAGGTCCTAGATGAATACAACAGCACAAACATACTGTTATTCCACACACGTTTACCTAACAAACAAAGTGCAGCATACCATAAACTATTAACTAAAATAAAGTCCAAAACTAACAATTGCCACCCCCAAAAAACGATCATTGGCTATTTGCATGCAGCACATATGTACCTTTCCCAAGTAACAGGCCAACTAAGCCTGTGAGAGGGTTGGTGTTTGAATATATGGACATAGAGGGTTGAACTTCCTTTGCATCTTTGCCTGTTAGCAAATAACTATTTTGTTTGGGACTTATTCTTTCCTGCCAATTTCTTTATTTGTTGTGTTTGGGCCCAAGGTAGCAAATGAGCTAGATGAAATTCGCCTTTGCATGTTTGGTCTAAACCTTCTTGCAACTCCTCGTTTGTGGCAAATGTTCCTTCCTTGAACAGAGGAATCATTGGAAAGTACTGGGTGGAATGCTCCAATTAATCTCTGGCACTAGTCATTACTTGGGACCTCATCTCAATCCTTCCTTTTTTGCCTACTGCCTCCTCAGATAGGATAGAACTAAACCATATGCAAATCTGCTAATGTCCTACTACAATAAGAACAGTCCAGCCTGAACTGTCAGGGCAGGTTCTCTCCAAGCAACCCCAGACTGGTTTCAGCCTATTTGGGCTTCTTCAGTAGGGTTCAGCATTGTTCTAGTGGCACAGTGAGCATGGCACCCATTCAGGGGCGATTCTTCCACTAGGGCGGAGGAGTGTCGCCCCACTGCTTTCTCGCAGGGCAAGAAGCAGACACATAAAATGATAATAACTAACATTTTATGTTTTTGGTTCTTGCACTGCAAGAAAGCAGAAGGGTTTGGTTGCGGGCTGGCGTGGCTGCTCTGAGAGCAGGGCTGGGCAGGGGAGGAGTGGTGTGCCCACTCCTAAGTACCTATGACTTATTTGGTTGGCCCACTGGGGCCGACCAAACCAGTCAAGTGCACTCTGCCCTTCTCCATGCAGGCTACAATGCGCCGCCCCCCCCCCCCGCACGATCCCCCTGCTCTCCCACCCGCGAGTTATGCCGGCTGCGACTGCAATCATGTTTAGGTATACTTTTTTGCATTTAAGGCATCACAATCAAAAATACAAAAAAGTGATGGATGGACTGTTGCAGTAATATCTAACAGTGTCTCACCTAAACCACCCAACACCGAACAGAAGCATCCATTCAAATTGTACTACACATCACATTTTTTCGGCTAAGTTTGCATTAAATAAAGCTACAAATAAATAAATAAATAAAGTATCCATGACAGAGCAATGGATCTTCAGAGAATTAGTTGCTACTCTTTTAGTGTCACTTCACTGGCAGGCTTGCACTTTAAGACATTTGAGAAAGGATTGTGGTACCTCTGGCTTTATAAAATGCAATATCATCTTTCCATAAACCATTTCACTTTCATAGATGTATGCTGCAGGTACAATCCTCCAATGTAATTTTGTTTTTAAATCTTTCAGGATGGAAGTTCTAGCTGCTCCCAGTGGAGATTTGGATTCTCCTCACTGACGACTCGTTCTCAAATGCTACATTGGGGCACGTGCAGAATGGTTGCAAGGCATGTGTGTATTTGTGTGTGTGTGGGTGCGGGGAGGTCAATGCTGTACTACATTTACATGTGTTTATATAAATGCATATATTGTGCCACGCGTGGCTAGAATCAATCACATGCCATAAACATCCAGCTTTGCAGATAATAAAGAGTTACAGTAAATTTAAGATGCTTCAACTGAAAATGCACATTCCCTCAGAAAAATGTTAACTGCACATGGTTTCAGTTTGTTAGTACAGTACAATAATCCGGACATCTTCTGAGACTCACCTGGTAAGGAAACTACTTGACTCCCATTAATGAAGACTTGCTCTTAGCCGCCTTTTCTCTTGAGTTAAATGCTGCACCTAATAGTTTGCTTCTCAGGGTGACTCCTTCTTCTCCTTACCCCGTTCTTCAACTCTAGGTTGTTTGTTCAGATGATGCATTTTTAACCGAATACCCAAGCGCATTAACATTAAGAAAGCCACTAGGTTTGGCCTGTAACACAAAATCCAAGCCCGAACTTTGGTTTTGTTGGTCTAGTTAGTATTCTGTTAGAGTTCATTTGGTTGTGATCCTTATATAGAAGAATCTTTAGAGAACCCTTAATCTTTCACTGGAGTAGATGCCTCAAGTGATGTGGGTGGAGAGGGACACAAAAGTATTCCATGCTAGAGTACCCGAGTCCCTATGAAGGTGTGTGCACAGTCACTGCCTGCTAATGGGCTGCAGAATGCAGTGAAACCATACAATATAGGGCCAGGGCTAGTAAGCTGGAAGGGGGCTGTTACTTAAACAAGATTGGACTGAGCATATCACACAGTTAAAATTACCTAGAGTACGCTGATTCTTTTTCGAGGCTTCTATATACATACGTGGCAAAAAACATGGTATAATGTGAATGGGAATACTCAAGGGGGCCCCTAGCAACAAATATAAATGCGGGCTGGTGGCTTGCTTCTTCAACAGAAGATATTCTGGAGATTGAGGTTTCTGGTACATGTACATGAGTCCGGTAGTAAAAAATCTCTGCCAGTGCCTAATTTGTAAAATAAATAAGTGATGGAGCCCTCACCAGGAGGCTACCGAATCTTGTGCCACCAATTGCTCTGGCCAGCGCTGCCAATGACAGTACCAACCGAACTATTAAACATCATACTAAAAAATGTGACTATTCAGATAATTCCAGGCCCTCAAATCCATAAGAATGACATGAGTGCCTAGTTATAGCCATTTTTAATGTATCATGAATTAATAAACATCTTTTGTTTTACTCATCTCTAAATTAGACAGTCAGTGCCACCATGGTGCAGTGTGTGTCATAAGTGCGGTGTTATAAATTAAGTGCCGGTGCCGGGTACTAGAAGCCACCGGCTCAAATTAAGCACTACCTATTCTTAATTTGGAATGTTAATATCCATCTAACTTCTTTTTCCGATTAATGTTCTGTCCAGAAATATTACACCAGTAGTACATTTGAGGGTTTACATAGCACTCTTGGTTTGTGCTGCACTTTATGTGTTATTGATTTTTTATGTCTGTCTTTCCGTCACAAGGCCACATCATGGCATAGACCACATTTCACAGATTGTAAACTTTTGTGGTAGATGATGGGGCCATTTCATCAGAATGTATTACCTTCTATAGCTTGATTACAAATGTTACAGAAAACGCATTTATTGTAGCCTGTAATCGGGGACAGCCCACAGTTGTGCGCAGGGCCGGCTTTAGAGCTGTTGGCGCTCAGTGCGGCAATCATTTTTGGCCCCCCCACATGACCACCTCCTTGAATTCCCTCACAACGACCAGGCAAAAGTGTCCCATATCTCTCCATAGCCGGTCTCTCACATACATTTCATTTATTTTAAATCACTAGTAAAGGCTGACTTTACTAATAAGTATGTATACCTACAGAAACAAACACTTTTTAGCAACATTGGGAATAGATAATGAAAGATTGGAGGGGGGGACAGAACATCCCAACCTATTTTATGCAGTTTGCATGCAGCTCTTTGATGACAGCTCTTAATAGTCACTGTTCTATATTAGGATTGTATTATGAACTGCGGTAACAAAAGGATCTCGGAGACAAAAGCAGTTATCCACTTAGTTATCCACATAAAATACAAATCTGTGATCTGCACAGTAAGGGCCCCATTAGGATGACGGGCGGACATTGTCCGCCCGTCACCCTATCGGAGAACGGGACCGCCCGCCATAAGGGCGGGGGTCCCGTGGGGGGAATTAGGATGTGCCCGCCACAGTGGCGGGCACATCCTGTAGTTTTACCATTGTGACGGGCGGTGCACTCTGCACCGCCCGCCACAATGCAAAAAATGCTTTTACGCATTTGCATATGCAAAGCGGCAGGCACCGCGCTGTGCCTGCCGCTTTGCATATGCAAATGTGGGGGGTACCTTAGGTACCCCCCATGTGCCCCCCGACAGTGGCGCCAACCTGGGGGCCCTGCAGGGGGCCCCCGCAGCAATGTCCGCATGCCTTTCCGTGGCGGCATTGCCGCCGCGGAAAGGCCCACACATTTCGCCATCATAATATGGCTGGCGGTGTCCATTGGACTCCGCCACCATATTAATCTATTACCGCCGCGGTCGCAAGGCAACCGCGGCGGTAAAGCGGCGGACGGTATTTCCGTCCGCCATTGTCCCCTCCGCCATCCTAATCAGGCGGAGGGGAAAACGAGAGTGGTTGCCGGGCGGATTGCCTCCGCCTGGGTGGCGGTGGCCACCGCCACCCTGGCGGAGGCAATCCGCCCGATATCCTAATGGAGCCCTAAGTGTTCTATGCAGCAGGCATAATAGCCCTCTCTGCTACTTTATGGCGAGTCAAAACTGCCCCTAGACAAACCTCTGATCTCTCTCTCTCTCTCTAGCAGGAGCATGAATCACAAGAGTTATCTTGCATTTTTAGTGCTGCCTTAAACCTGGACACGCAAGGAACTCTGCTAAAGGTGTTTTTAAATCATAAGAAATTACTAAACACAGTGCCCCCCCCCCCCCTTTGGTTTCAAGTAATTAACCTCAATTTATGGCAGAATGGGGTTTTCTCTGTAAGAGGTCAAATCAATTATGTCATCTCCTATGTTACCTTCTCGCAATTTAATTCATACAACTGTTGATTTGAAAGACTCTTTGAAGTCAAGACTCCCCATGAACACCGAGAGGTTTAGCGTGATGTTGCATGGCTTTGCAGAAATTCTTTCGAATCTATGGGCCAGATGTACCAGTCAAAATTTGGTCTCAAGCACTGCGAATTGGAGTTTGCAACTGCAGAAATGGGTTCTGCATTTTACAAATCTTATTTTAGGAGTAGTTAAGTTTATAAATGGAAACTGATTAGCTATTTGGAAGGACCCCGTTCTGGGAGTCTCTTCCAAATTCCGAATCAGTATGCAATTTATCAATGGTTTGTGATCATGCCAGTCGTAAACCATTGAAAAGTTACCACCCCGAAGCTGGGGTAGTAAAGCATTCTCAAAAGGGAAGGGGTCCCCTTGTGACTGTTTAAACAAGCATTTGTAATACAATAGGCCTCGCATTTGTGAGAGTTTGAGCTAATGGCATTTAAATGACAATGCCTTTTATTTATGTGTTTTAAAAAACCTGCAAGCGGTACGTAAACAAGCAAGGCTTGCAGTAACTGCGCCTCTTTTACTGCCAGCCTTGCTTCTCGTAAGCAAGGACTATGAGTACAAAGTGCATGTCTACTCACCGCTTGCAGGTTTTCTAAACACATAAATAAAAGGCATTGTCATTTACAATGCCAACAGCTCAAACTCTGGCAAGTGTGAGACGTATTGCATTGCAAATGCTTGTTTTTTTGGTAATTAAAGTCTTGTTTACTGAATTTGAAATCCACAATTAAAAGTTCAGAATGTAAATTAAAAACTCTGACTGGATGTGATATTCCATGGACGCATGAGAGTTCTGGTTGCCACTTACAATATGACTTCTGTTCTGAACCCAGAGAAGAGTCAGTGTGACTCAAACATCAGGGCTAAGGTGACCTCCTTACGCACATACAGGAGGGAGGGAGGGGTTGGAAGCCTGAGGGAAAGCAGCGGGCAAAGGAAAGCAAGCGGGTTCTGGTTCACAAGGACAGGAATGTTGACTATGACCTTAGAGATCCGAGAGCAAGGTAGGAGGCGACCAGACTGGGCAAACAGGATTTGACTCCAAAAATTGGACAGTAATGACGTCAGTGATTAGAAAAAGTGAATCAGAACAGTAAAGCCAGCAGACTGGAACCATGAAAGTAGGATGGTTTCAGTCAAGAAAGCAGGCAGTTTTTTATATAACACACTTGGGAGAGGCCAGCAATTTTTATGATTGCTTGAATGGAATGGGGTGATATTTTGTGTGCAGTTGGGGGTTAAAGAAAGTTGTGAAACTATGAACATTGTTAGCCAGTGGAAACCTCCTTTGTTATTAGTGTAAATTGCCACGTACTGTCAATCTCACAGAATAAGTTGGGAAAGCAGACAAACTATCATTAAAGCAATGTTACAAACACCCTTTGACACAAACGAGGTATCAGCATGGCTACAGGGGCAGGGGGTCACCGACCATTCACACTGCACTGGAAAAGATAGGGGAGTCCTACTCACCTGGTAAGGAGACAGGTTGGGCCAGCAGAAGGAAGTAGCAAACGCTCATCCTTTATGGGTTCCGGAGTGGCGTGCTACTCACCAGAAAAGCGCTTCAACACCATCAGGGGTAACAAGTGCTATATGAATGCAAATCTTTCTTCCCCTTTTATCCATCCGCTATCCTTCTCACTCCAAGTAACAGACTAATATCCACCACTGAAATTACCTCATATTTCACCATATTAATTCACCACTAATCCTTTATAGGCTCCCTGAATAGCTTGCGTCAACAAGCGAGCGATAAATAAATACAAACCTTTACCCTACTCTATCCTTCTGCTATCATTCCAAATCCAAATAACTGACTAACCTATCCACCACTTAAAATGTACTTGCATGTTTCACTATACTAATTTAACACTAATCCTCTATGGGTCCCGGAGTAGCGTGCTACCTGCCGAAAAAGCGCTTCGACGCCTCGTCAGGGGTGGTAGGCGCTATATAAATGCAATTACAATACAATACAATACCTGGCTCTGACGCTTCCTGATTGGACAGTCTATCACGTTACCATGAAGAGCCAATAGGAGCCTTTGCGGATGTAAAAAGACTGGGAGGGAGATCTCTCGCAGTCTAGATCGCATAAACAGCTTAGGTCATACAAGCAATAGGTCTCGCATTTGCGAGAGTTTGAGCTATTGACTTTGTAAATGACAATGCCTTTTATTTATGTGTTTTGAAAATCTGCAAGCAGTGCAAAAACACTGCTTGCAGGTTTTCTAAACACATAAATAAAAGGCATTATCATTTACCATGCCAATACCTCAAACTCTTGCATCGTAAGCTAAAGTGTGGGTGCCGCAACTGCTTAAAAATTAAAGAAAGAAAAAAAAATCTATTTCTTTACCTTTTAAGCACTCGCAGAACCTGCGCTTTAGCTTACGATGTTTACAGCAACAGCGCGAGTGCCGCAATTCTAACAAAATTAAGCAAAAAGAAAAAAATGGCGGGCGCACATTTTTTTCTATTTGTTCACTTTTTTTACAATGGCGGGACTTGCACTTAAGCTTTGAACATCTTAAGCTAAAGCGCGGTTGCCGTGATTGCTTCACAAGTATAGAAGTAGAAAAAAAAAACAAAATTGCGGCACCCACGTTTTAGATTAAGCTGTTTAAAGCGAAAGCACGGGTGATTGCAATGTACAAAAATGTAAATACATTATTAAAAAGGCATGCGGCCGAGTTCGGCAATCCCAAGGAACAGAAGGAAAGCGTGGTGTCCTTTATTAATGCTGAGGCTGCCGCACTGGTTAAATAAAAATAAAAAAAATATTGCGGGAGAGCATGTCCTGGGAGAAAGACCATTAACAAAAGAGTGCTTGGAGGCTGTAATTGAAAGCTACTGAGTAAAAACACATGTGACAGGGTGTGTGGGAGGTAACAGCAGAAGAAAGGGAGGTACTAAGGAGGGACTAATAAGCCTATTAACAAATCAAAGCCTATCCTTTACCAAGGACAGTGACAGGAGCCCATTAAAAAGTTCGGCGGAGAGTGGGCAGAGCTTGCAGTCCATACCTGACTACAGAATGTCTTGAAGAGACAGCGCAATCGCTGCCTAGGTGAGACGTAAAAATGTCCAGTGGTAGTAGGCAGTGGTCCATAGAGCCACTGCCAACTCTCAAATAAACCGTTAAAAGACAGAAACAATTTTTTATTAAAGTAGCCCTGTTCCTATAAGTAAAACGGTCTGCATTACAAAAAAAAAACCTTTAAGTAACACAATTGTACACATTGTGACCTGCTGACCACTATCCCTCAGACTGTGCCCAATCAGAGTGAGTTTCAATTTGCCACCTACCTCGTGAATATTAATGAGGTATGTCTGTTGCGACCCACTCGGATTCCGAAGTTTGTGAACTGAACTATTGGTCCATAGATTGGTTTGCAAAATTCCACACTGGTCATCAATTGCAACCAGTTTTGTGAACAGTATAATAATGCATCCCTTCCTAGGTTAATGTGAATTAGTTAAATAACAACTAATTCAAATGTGTATGGTATCACTGCCTATAGTTGTAATTTTCTAATAAAAAAAAGGTTTTAAATTCGAAATGATATTCTTCAATAAGGGAACCATACATTCTACCCACATCTCTTCTTTCTCTGTCCTTTTGAAACGTGCCTGCCCCCAGTCCCATCTACTTGGATTTATTGATTTTTTTGTAGGAGGTCTTCCACTGTCTACCTTTCTTCACACTGCTGCTCGTTCTTCTTCCCTCTTTTTTGCTTTAATACTTTTTTCCACAGTTCAAGGCCGCTTTTTCCAGCCCCTTATCTTACCTGGCTGCTACTTCCTCTGCCTCCATTGCCAATTTCTTTGTTGCTGGCCCTCCATGAAACCAAAGCCACAAATGCTGCACACCATAATGCACATTAAGGCAAAGTGCTTGACTGTTTTTTTAAGAGTATTTTTCTTTTTGGACACTCACGTTTATTATTGGACCTTTATTCTGATTTGTTTTGATCGATTGTAACCGGGATACAGAGTGATTTCAAAATGGAAGATATTCTTTTTTACTTTTAAAGAAATTCTTTTCTGACAAAATGATTCGAATACATTGCTTTTCTCCTCTGCATTTATTTTGAACTATCCCTCCATCACCATTACTACCATGAATAGGAGATGAGTGAATTAAAGCTATATTGCACTGTTGCATGTTTTAAGCAGAAAAATAGTGGAAGAAGATATTGTTGCTTAATTTGCCACAAAATAGAATTTTTTGTGAATTCAACTTCAAGAATGATACCCAAACATGTTATTCTATTTTGAATACCATTTTAGGTCTCGCCTAGCGTTGCAGTGCGCATGCGCTGCTCGCTCTGCGAGGGCTATTGTGATCGAGGAGATTTCTGAGGGGCACTTGAAGTGCCGCCCCTCTTTCTTATTTGCAGGCGTCATCATTTATGTTTAACCCTTGCTTCCTTTTTGAAATGAGGTTTTTTTGTGTACGGCCTGTCTCCTTGTCTGCACGCCCATCCGGACTGGATTGTGTACTAGCGGTGTCACATGGTGGGCTTTATCTGGTGGGAAGCACTCTTTTATGGACACACTGATAGGGAGGCTGGCATCTGTGCTGCGATATCATTTCACCGGTCACTGCAGAACTTTTTACAGAGCTTTGATCTCCGGTACGTTTGACCTTTGTTTTCCGGTGTTTTTTTTTTAGGTGTGCACACACAAGGGTATGTTTATTTTGTGTTGGTTTGGTACATCTTGACAGTGCGGAGTTTTTCTCAGTGCCGCGATAATATTTCACTGGACACTGCTAATCTTTTCACAGCGCTTTGTTCTCCGGCAGTTTTTTTTATGCGCACACACAAGCGTATCTTTATTAAATTGTTTAGATGCCGCTGCTCTCTTTTCTCCGGCACATATATAGCCCTAGCCATAACAGGCCACATACACTGGTGTTTTGCTAGTAACATTTGAGAGAATGTGGGAAGTTGTGTCTCCATGCTGGAGGGACCAGCCAGTCAAAATGGAGGCACAGGGAGAAAACATTGTTTTTCTTGTCAAAAGGGGGCTGGTTTTCAGCTAGAAATGTATCGTACTGGTCAGTCTATGGCAGTCACTTACTTTGAGAGATTGGTTTGTTTAGGAAAGGATTATTTGCGGTTCTGGGCAGCGAAAGTTAAGCTTTATGGAGTTCCATACAATGGCGGAGCCCTCTGCTCACCCCTCCCCTTCAATATTGGTGTGAGGAAAGTCTGCGATTAGTTTCGAGTTTCCAGAAACAGCCAGCTAGTTGATGGGTTACCTCCCCCCCGAGACTCTGTTTAAACTGTCTCAGCTAGTTCGCACTTTGATGCCCAGGACCCTAGGCGGGGGGGGACAAGATGTCAGAGGGGCAAGGGGCAGTGCCACGTTGTCCCATCACAACATTGAGAAGTGGGGGGAGAAGTGGGGGAGGAGGGGCGATCGTTCGCCTTGAGGCTTTCTGTTTGTGCAAGCAGATACTTTTATTATTTCCGGATTTAAAAAATATATTGTTTTAACACCCACTCCGGACCCAGAAAAGCCTGTGGCCCAAGGCAATCTGGTTTGAAAAATCTATCTTATTTTCCTTACGTTTCCAAGTTTCTCTTGGCCCCAGAAAAGCCTGTGGCCCAAGGCAATCTGGTTTGAAAAATCTTTCTTATTTTCCTTACGTTTCCAAGTTTCTCTTGGCCGCGAGGTTTGGGTGTTATGGAAGAAAGTGCATGCATAATTGAATACTGCATAAGAATTCTTCTTTAAGAAAAGCAAACAAAAAAGAACAAGCCATTGACTTGTATTTACTTTTTAAAATGTAGAAATTAGCTATTTTTTAAGGAGAGCTGCATTGTTACCTGATGCGGATAGTGTGTGCCATGTGAAAATGAACAGTAGTGGTAGTGAAGTGTGTATGTATTTGGGGTGGTGTAATATTTCTATACATGGCCGTACCCTCCCCCTTTCACGTGCCATTGGCATACCGATAAGAATCGTTCATCTCCCGCCACCCCCCCCCCCCACCTGCTGCACAATAAACAGAGGGCAGGAGCATACTGGTCGAGAGGGATATGATGAGGAAAGGCTCAGAGTGTGCACTTACAAGGGGTATGCTGTTTGAAACTGGGGTAAGGAATGGTGCCTGCATGGAAACCGACTCTGGGCATCATAGGGTTTGTAGTCCGTCCTCAGTACCTTCTTAAACCATGGGCAGTTTGTTAAAATAAAAAAAAAATGGAAATTTTCTCCTTGCGTATTTAGTAATTCCTTAGTGGTTACTCGATACTTTTACATCATTATTTTTCATGCCGTCTGCTTAGAGAGGTGTATTGCACGTTGGTGGAGTTATCAACCTTGTTGTTTAGTGGATATTTATGTCCGTGCTGCTCGGAGGAGCAGTGAGTAGTTGGCCTGGTATATGATGTCCACTATTCTAGTGGGCACCTTGCACCAGTCCAAACGACCCTTATGGATGGTAGGTTGTAAAGTCAACCTTATAGAAAGCTATCCTAGTGGTAGCTGTGGAGAGCAGCCTTCAGGCTAAGACTTAGAGGCGAGTTAAGCTAGTTGTTTTACCAATTATAATCTCTTGAATTATCAAATGAAAGAACACCACAAAGTATATATCAAATATATATGTATTTATTCTAAAAACAGAGGTAAAAGTACAATACAAGGAACTTAATTAGCATAAAATAAGTTGCACAGAATACGATATGCCCTAGGGGCTTCACAAACCATATACTAAAATAGTGGTATAAGAACCATGTGAGAGTTAGGAGGCAGGCCTAGGGCCTGAAGAACCGCTGGGGCTACCTGGAACCATCAAAGGTTAGGATGCAGGAGGCTGTGATCCTTGTGATCCTCAGGATCGGGTAGGTCCGAACACACAACTAACACGTTTGTCAGGACAATGAAACAGAACAGACGTGTTGTTTCACGTAAACTAGAATTTAATGATTCACTGCACAGATTATGGCACTTGTTTGTACCGGACTGGAACAGGGTTGTAGGCACCCTGTGGAGGCGCTTGACCTTTCCGTCCAACCGTCCTCTGCACGGATGCCGGTCCTGGCACCCACCAACAGAGGGCACTGTGCTAAGCAGTGGCCGACAATGCCACTCGAATATTCATGCAAGGGTCCGCTGACCCTCGAGTTCGTCCTCCGCAGTAGCGTCGGTCCCGACACTCTCCAACGGAGGGCAAAAACACAGGCTCTCTGGCCTGGTATGGAATAGTTCGGAGACCCCTGGAACAGGGCTCCAACTGCCAATTCCAACAGGTAAGTTGCTCAACTCGCTCGAATACCCTCGAGCGGGGACACAAGCCCAATTGTGTGCAGTCCCCTCGAGCGGGGACTGCACACAATATCTCCAATATAGTCAAAGTGTCCTTTATACTCGATAACCCTCGAGTGGGGACTGCGCCTAATGTACAACGTAGAGAGCGTCCTTCACGCTCGATAACCCTCGAGAAGAACCTGAAAGCAGAGGGGACAGAGTCTGGGTCACTAGCCAGTGACCAGGATGGCGAGGAGAAGATGCCAGCCGATGTTGGGTGATTTCAGGTGAAAGCTTGACTCTTCAGCCACGAGGATCAGGAGGTGTCGATGACAACCAGGAGCTGGATTCAAGCTGTGCCATAAAGGATTTAGCTTACTGCAGTGTCGGAATCCGGATTGGACCCAACAAGCCTTGGCAACAGTAACCTAAGCAAGATGACAAGATTGGCTTCGGTGCAGGCAAGCAAGGTCTGAGGGACTCCTCCTTTGGAGAGGAGTGGGAGCACATCTGGAACAACCAGAAAAGCTCAAGAAACAAAGGATTGGCCTTCGTGGGGGCTCACTAGCCAATGGACTAGGAACCGCGAAGGTGCCTCGAGGTGCGGTGAAGAAAGGGGACTCACTGGTCACTCGTGGAGTGCTGGCCTCTGTACTTCAGTGCAAAAGGAGCTCGGGCTGGAGCTTCAAGCACCCCAATGTACAACTTGGGGATATCTCGGGAAGTAGATGCAGTTGCAAAAATGCAGGATGTCCAGGAGTTCCAGTCCCACGTCTCTCGTGTCAGCTACAGGTTTCAGCTTTGCTGGGAGCTTGGGTCAGCTTCAGAGATGTCTGGAAGTCTGTGTCCTGTGTCGCAGATTCTTTGGGATCTGGCGGGAGCCTCGATAATGCAGACCGGCAAAGATGCAGTTGGTGCCTATTTGAACAGGGTGGTCACTCCTTGACCACAAGTAAGATTTCTTCCATCTTCCAGTCGATATGAAATGTCGAAGGTCCAAGATATAGGTTGCAGAGTTTCGTCTAGGGTAATCTAAATTCCCAGGGACTGGGGTTCTATACTTATAGTAAGTTTAGGGATTGGACTAACGCTAAGGTCCCTCCTTTGGGTGGACCTGGGTAGGGGGTGGTTGCACCCCTTCTCCTTTGCCCAGTTTCACGCCAGAGCTGGGGCTGAGTGCCTCAGCAAACGGTTTGAACTGGGAAATGCTTGGAGCACCTTGTGTGCCCCAGGCAGTGTCTGAAAAGCATTCACTGAATGCAACCCACCCTGCCCCAATACACTTAAGCCTGTCCAGGGAGGTGCTAGCACCTCCCTGGACAGGAAACCTATTGTTCAGGCCTCGCCTGCCAGAGTTTCATCCAGCAGCAGGAGGGCAGACTTGTGTCTGTGGCAGCAGCATCCATTTTGTGATGCTGGGGCTCTGTTTAACTTTAACTGGGTTTACCAGTAACTACATGTCTTCTCCCTGTAGAAGGGTTGAATGCTACCCCCGCCGCCAGAACTAGCGGGGGAGGGGGTAGTATTCCAAAGTGTTTGACACCTTACACAACATGTTTTGATAAAGCCAAACCAAAGTTGGCATTAATCGCGAGGATTATACTGCACTTAAGAGTATATGGTATGGCTATATCATAGAACAGCTAAAAGGAGATGGTTCCGAAAGCTGCAGAGGGGCTCAGCTCATGCTAGGGCACCCTCTCACACAAAACCAAGCACTCTGCCTTCAGGACTGTCAAGGCCTGCCATAGGAGTGACCTATAGGTTGCTATGTGTCTATATATAAGGTAGGTATTGGTATAACATATCTAAGTAAGGGGTATTTACACCACCTTACCCAGGCTGCAAGTGCAGACCTGTGGTGTCAGTTTGGAAGGCTAACCAGGGGTGGCACAATACATGCTGCAGCCCCTGGTAGGACTCTGGGGTACCTATGCCCTGGGTACCTAAGGCACCATATACAGGGACTCACAAAGGTGACCCAGTAACCAATCTGGTATGTACCTAAAGTACATGGAATCCATTTTATAGAGAAAGAAGAGAGACTGGGGCCCTGAATAGCAGGATCCCAGTCCAACTAAACACCAGACAAAAAGTGGGGGTAACCGTATAGTCAGATTCCACCTTCCTACAGGAGCCTCAAACCTCGCTGGCAGCTTTCCAGCTGCTGCACTTAGCCCCTTCTTATTTCAGCTTCCTTGCGCCATTCTTCTCTTGCTAACTTCCTTAATCAGCCTCTTTTTTTAATAAAAACAGTATTTTGTATGTCATAGTGTGATGGTGAGAGTTTGATTCTGAGAATAAGTCAAAGGATTAGTGAAAGAATTGATGGATGAGTGAGTTTATGAATGGGTGAATGCATGGCTGGATGAAAGGTTAGTTATTTTTTGAATGGGTGACCGGTTTGGTGCATGGATAAATGCGTATTGTGCCGATTTTGGTGTATGGATGAAGGAAGGAGTGAATAATTGAACTGATGTATGAAGAGGAAGTATAAATGTGTTTGTATTTATATAGCACATTCTACCCTGAGGTCTCGTAGCACTGTATTCATACCGCTGTGGAACCCTTCCTGGCTTTCCTGTGAAATGTCCACTCCTGGGCACCCCCAATGTAAAGCCAGGCATCCAAGCGCTGCTGGGGCCGTTGTGGAGATTAAGCAAGCTATTGCCCAGAGTCACAGAGTGGGACCCATGATTAGACTAGGCACCGAGGCGAGAATTATCAGGTCCGGGGAAATTGTGTCCAAGAGCCGCCGAGGCGGGAATTGAACCCTGGTCCCGGGCCAGACCTCTGCATCAGGGTCTGCCGCTCTAACCATTGAGCCATGCTTCTCCACGTGTATGCATGAATTGATGAAAGAGTGATGGATAAGTGAGAGCATGGATTTGTGTATTGCTAAAATGATGAATGAACGCATGGATGATAATATTGTCCTATTTAGTTGTGTTGGAAGTACTATTTAGAATGAATTGCACCTTGTGTTGGGACTCTAGAATTTTGCAAAGAATTCTAAAGTTCATCTCTGCTATTAATGTAATAAAATATCACTTCATCTTCAAATTAGTTTCAGGAGTATATTTTGGCCCGTAAAGTTAGTACAGATTGTCCTGTTCCCTTTGCTCTCATGTGTACTTTTGAAAGGCGATCTACTGTTTTTTTGAAAATTCAGTTCATCTATTTCTATTTCTATTTAAAACATTTATTGAGTGCGACAGCTGCCCCAGCCAAGAGGCGTCCCGGCGCTAAAAGCAAAACAGCAGCAAGATACGGAAGAGGATTTACACAGTAGGAAAAAAAGGTTTTAATAGCTGTCATAAAATGAGTGAGATTGTCAAGGCCACGAATGTGAGGGGGCCGAGAATTCCAAAGAACAGCCGCTCTACAACGGAAGGAATGACCTCCAGCTCGAACTTTCCTGACATGGGGAACCTGCAGCAAATGTTGGCCCATGGAGTGAAGCTGGGGGGGGGGGACATAGAACAAAAGCAAATCTGTCAGTGAGCTAGAGGATCCAAGCTTCAGAATTTTAAAAGCTATTCAGAGTGTTTTAAGCTCAATCCTTTGCGGCACAGGCAGCCAGTGAAGACGGCGAAGACTGCCAGACATTGAGCAGACTCTACGCAAGCCCAGAAGAGCTCTCACTGCGGCATTCTGAACTCTCTGTAACCTTAGTACTTCTGCCTTATTTACCCCTAGGTAAAGAGAGTTCACATAATCAAGCCTCGAAATAATCAGTGCCTGAATAATAAGCTGTCTGGTTGGAGCATCGAAGAAGCCCAGGATAGGTCTCAGCCCACAGAGGAGACCAAAACAGGTGCCTGCTACCTTCTTTGTTTGAGTCTGGAGACTAAGCGAAGAGTCCATCCAGACCCCCAAGTTCTTTACCACCTGTTTAGGAGGGGGAGGGGTACCTAGATTCCTGGGCCACCAGTGCTCATTCCATAACCCATAGTCCTTTCCCACCAGCAACACCTCCGACTTACTAGCATTCAGCTGGAGGCAGTTGGCTGTCATCCAGTCGGCAACTGCCGCAAGATCACCTTGGAACTTAGCGGCATTGTCCCTAGAGTTACCAGAAAGTGCCACCACCAGCTGCGTGTCATCGGCGTAGGAGACCACCATCAGCCCTCTGCTCTTGGCCAAAACAGCCAAAGGTTATACATATAAATTAAAGAGCAGAGGACTCAGAGATGAACCCTGTGGTACTCTGTGCTTGATGGGAAATGTTGATGAAGAAAAAGGGGGAGCAGTCAACTGGTAAGACCTGTCTGCAAGAAATGACGCAAGCCACTTCAAAGCAAGGCCACAGATACCTGCCTCTTTTAACCGACGCAGCAAGATGGCATGGGACACCATATCGAATGCGGCACTGAGATCCAAAAGGATCAGTGCCGACGTTTGTCCTGCGTCCAGTGCTGCCCAGAGATGTTCTTGTACCATCAAAAGCACTGACTTCGTACCATGGCCAGCACGGAATCCATTTTGCGTGGAGTGAAGTATATTATTGCTGACACAACAACAAAAAGAGAGGTAGGGAGAATGCACACTGGGGGGGACACTCGGCCTCTCCAGTGGAGCCCAATGATGAAGCATGTCACCAACCAGGTTGGTGAGTGAGGGCTTTCTAAACTGACCTGAGTGGGGTCAGTTTTATTCCCCAAGTCGCTCCATTTGTTCTCTGAATTGTGGATATTATTGCTGGTCAGGTGGTCCTAAAGAATGGAATTAATGTATGCTTCCACAATTCCAGGAGCCATGACTGTGAACGAAGATTATTTCTTGCCTTGACTAAATTACGTCAACATGTTCAATTTGTGCTTCGTTGAATAATCATCACCTCAGCCATGTCCCTTTTAAGCTTAGTAGGAAGGGTTTTCATAAAGATGGAACTTTTAATGCAGTGCGCAGATAGTGTAACCAAACTGCACTGAAGTTGAAACCGTAATACTCTTAACCGCTTCGCTGCAGCGCAAATTCTCCCGCTGTGTGGGAAAATTCCACACATGCGGAAAACGGACAGCCCGAGCCGTCTTCCGCACACGCCCACCGTGACATCAGACGGCCTGGGGCCGTCCGGAGCACCGAAGAGGTTAAGGATAGTGGTGATGTGGTCATGTTTGATCTGCAGTAATAGTGATCTCACACCTATTTCTACAGTAATAGTGATCTCACACCTATATCTACAGTTATAGTAATCTCACACCAAAATATGCAGTTATGGTGATCTGACACCTATATCTGCAGTAATAGGGATCTCACACCTATTTTGGAAGTAATGGTAACATCACATCCAAAAATGGGTGGGTATTAACATTTTAAAGGCATTATATTTATGTTGTAAAAAATAATCACATTAATGAAAGCCAGTATCATTTACAATACCGATATATCACTAGTACAAATGCAATGGGGAGCTACATTTACACACTGTCCAGCGGAGCATTTTGTGAGCCGTCACTGACCTGAGGAGAGCAGCAGCACGCCGCATCAGGAGCCTGTCACCGCGGACACCAGGCACGCCACCGCCGCCCCGGGACTTCAGGTCCCGGCAGCCTTTGCGGCGGAGGCGCGTTCCCTGACGCGTCATCAACGCGCCAGGAGGGGCACATAAAATCAGGAAGCCCTCGGTGGAGCGGGGGGAGCTACATTTACACACTGTCCAGCGGAGCATTTTGTGAGCCGTCACTGACCTGAGGAGAGCAGCAGCACGCCGCATCAGGAGCCTGTCACCGCGGACACCAGGCACGCCACCGCCGCCCCGGGACTTCAGGTCCGGCAGCCTTTGCGGCGGAGGCGCGTTCCCTGACGCGTCATCAACGCGCCAGGAGGGGCACATAAAATCAGGAAGCCCTCGGTGGAGCGGGGGGAGCTACATTTACACACTGTCCAGCGGAGCATTTTGTGAGCCGTCACTGACCTGAGGAGAGCAGCAGCACGCCGCATCAGGAGCCTGTCACCGCGGACACCAGGCACGCCACCGCCGCCCCGGGACTTCAGGTCCCGGCAGCCTTTGCGGCGGAGGCGCGTTCCCTGACGCGTCATCAACGCGCCAGGAGGGGCACATAAAACCAGGAAGCCCTCGGTGGAGCGGGGGGAGCTACATTTACACACTGTCCAGCGGAGCATTTTGTGAGCCGTCACTGACCTGAGGAGAGCAGCAGCACGCCGCATCAGGAGCCTGTCACCGCGGACACCAGGCACGCCACCGCCGCCCCGGGACTTCAGGTCCCGGCAGCCTTTGCGGCGGAGGCGCGTTCCCTGACGCGTCATCAACGCGCCAGGAGGGGCACATAAAATCAGGAAGCCCTCAGCTACGCGGGACGCGAGCGGGACGCCCGGGGCGAAGCCCGGGCAAAGGGCGGGCCCTCTGAGGCCCTCCGAGGCACGAGAAGGCCAGGCAAGGCTATCCCCTTGGCACCTACCGTGTGGATATTAAGGTACTGTTTCCTGTTTGATATTTGGCATACATCACCGCATAGATGACATTAATTCGTTACTACATCGTTGTTGCATGAACTTTTCATTATATCGTGCCATTGTCATCTATTGATTTGGTCTGAGTCTAGCTTTGATAGGCCCTTCAGAGTCACAGCCCAGAGTATGGGGAAAAAACTGGTCTCTGCCCCTGCTGAGACTTTGAATACTTTAGATTCGTATCTTGTTCAAGTGGTCAGCAGCATCAATAATAAGCGAAGGCAATCTCTGGGCCTAAGTCAATCACCGGTGTTGCCCGCAGATAGTCCATCTATAAGTGCATTAAGCACAGCAATGTCTGACTCATTGCTAGATAATCCTCCGCTTAATCTAGCTGATTCTAATTCTTTAGATAATTGTATTGAGGCTATCGATGACCCTGATCCTTTGACGGATAGAATTGATTTAATAGATTTATCAGACAATGCCTCTATTGATCCAAACAGCCAGACAGCCGCTATGGATGAAGACCAACAAACCCCGCAGCCAGAAACACGTGCGGTCAGAGCGTGTAGAAAACCTCCAGCGAAACGAGGGGGGAAACAACTAGGTAGGAAAAAGCCTGCCACCCCTCCTTCCAGACGGGCGGGCAAATATGTAGATCCTGAGGTAGATATTGAGTCCAAACGCATTATCGATGATGACCTTTTTAATAGGATTCAAGACATGATAGACATCAAAATTAGGACAATAATCAAACCTCTGATCGGGAAAGTGGATAAACTAACTGCTGAAGTGAGGAAGTTGAGTGGGGTGCATAGCGATTTGGCTAAAGAGGTACAGAACCTATCTTCCCTCGTCTCAGATTTAACAGCCACGGATGAGGAGGATACCCCAACCGAAAGCAACCCACAGCCCATTCAGCCCATCCAACAAGGGCGGGCGTCTTCTCCTTCATCGCCATCACTAACTGTCCCGGATCAGAATGTTGAAACTGGAGTTTCTCACACCAGTGTAACTGATGCAACAGCGGTAAGGCATCATGAGAATGCTTCAGTAGAATTCATCGTGGAAGCCTCACCGGTAGTTTTGGTGTTGGCTAATGTCCCAGTTCTATCACAAGATAAAACAGAGTCCAATCAGGGTCTAAAAGATAAAGCCTTACATTGGCTTTCAAACAATATGCATATGGCTCAAGAAGGGTTTGATAAACTGGCAGGGGACATAGTTTTGACTAGGAGGGTATCTTGGATTGGCAGCAAGCCTAAAAAGTACAAAGGCGATTGCGTTATTTTAAACTTTGCTAATGCCGAGGTCCTTCCAGACATCCTGAATAACGTCTTTCCACCCCAACGTCGTAGTGGCTCTATAATTCCACTGACTCTCAAGTTCTTTTATGATGAGAGTCAGTCTGCTACTTTACCTAACACCATCAGGCATTATAAGCCTATCAATATCAGCAGCTGGGGGAGGGCCACTGGATCACGACATCCAAATGATTGGTTTCAGCCTATCGCACATCAGGAGTCAGGAAGATCTATTTACCCGCATGAGCAAAATATCAAGTTTGCCCACCCGTATGAGCTAAGAACAAACGGGTGGGGCCTGGTCCTTTGGGATATGATCATAGTGTGCGGGGTCTAAGGCCAACACATTGGCCGAGATCTGATCCATTTTTGATCCGCCCAAATACCCCACATCCCATGTGGAATCCAGCTCAAAATGGACAGTTTCAGCTAGCTACTCCATCTGCGTGGGGTTTCGCCACAGGAAATAGATTTGGCCCTCTATCTGACTTAAACACCTGTGATTGACTTGTAACAGGAGCGGATCAAGAATGTGTGGGGCCGAACAATCCAAAAACTATTAGAGGTGGTTTTAGCATTAATGATCATTCTAGTTTTCCAACGTCTAAGGTAGCCTCTGAGCCTCATTTATCTACAAATCTTGACCAGCAATCATTTCTATCTGGGACTGTGGCCTGCGCTAAACCAGGCGCCATTGGAGAGGACACACAGAGTCGCGGTCTAGTGGAAACTAGCGAGGCACTTTTACCGCAAGAACTATTGGAAGGTGACTCAGAGGGTGGCAACGAGTCAAGGATAATTTCTGACTCGTGTAAGATCATAAGCTGGAATGTAGCAGGTTTAAATGCTAAAAGCCAGGACCCCGTCTGGCGGAGCTTCATCTCAAAGTACCATATCATTGCTCTGCAAGAAACTTGGGTCTCATCCGGTAACATTTGGTGGGATGGGTTCACCAGTTTTATAAAACCCGCAGTCCCTAGTAGAATGGGCAGGGCTAAAGGTGGTCTGGCGTTCTTTTTTGCTCTGGATCTAAAAGGAAGTTACAGGCAGATCACCTCTGATTCTGATAATATCCTGATAGTTGAAAGGGTGATTAGCAAAACCAGCAGGACTCTATATGTCAATTTTTACAACTCTGGGAACAGTGACTATGGTGGCTGTAATATCGCCAGTCTGGACAGTATTTTAAACAAAGTCTTACAGAATATCGCATTTGCTTCTGAGTTCATTTTATTAGGTGATTTTAATATTCATTTATGTAAATTAGCCTGTAAGGGAAGAGGAGCTGACGAAGTCGAGGATGGGGTCCCTCTAGGGCCTCACTTTGAACATTCTGTAGAGGGTCAAGAGCTTGAAGATCTACTTGCAAACTATAATCTATATGAACCCGACTATGGTCTGAGGATGCCAACCTTTAGTGGCGGCCACCATGGTACGGTGATAGATTATATTTTTGTCTCTCTTGGTATTTTAAATCGGTCCACTGCTTATCGCACAGTAGTAACTCATTATAGTGATCATAATCCAGTACTACTGGAAGTGGCCTGGGGAGCCCAGATGGGTGTATCACCATCAATTGTAAAATCTTCACATCCCTTGAGGACCACCGATCAAGATAGAAGAGTGAAGTGGGCAAAAGTGATTCCGGATAATTTTTACAAAAAATGCTTCCCTAAAATTAAAGACCAGGTCGAGCTTTGTCAGAATCCGGACACTCAAGGGAAACAGATTGTAGCAGCTTTTGAGGAAATATGCGTTCAGGTCTCTAATGATCTTTTAGTTAAACCAATCCAGGGATCCCAAGGACATAAGCGATGGTTCGACTCAGCATGCTCGAAGGCCCATAGAGATCTGATGGTGGCTCTAAAAATTGTACCGAGGGTAACAGATGACATCGTGAGGCTAAGGAAAATATATAAGTCAGCCATAAAGAAGTGTAAAGAATCCATCAAACGCGAAACATGGGATAATCTCCTTTCAGCGGCAGTGTTGAAGGACAGTAGGAGATTTTGGGAGATCATCAAGCAGCCCCTATTCTCTGAAGATAGTAACGTACCCATGGACTGCGTGATCACTGATGAAAAATGGCTGTCTTTTTTCAAAAATGTATATGGGGGTGACGAGGCTGTTGAGGGCATTAATATGGGTTTACTGCCCAAGGGGGCTGCACATCCTATCGTCTTTAATCCCCAAGAAGTGGAAAAAGCACTCTCGGCAACTACCAAACATAAGGCACCCGGACCAGATGGAGTCCCGGCTGACTTTTTTATGCACTCGCCTAAACTGTGGTCGAATGTTCTGTGTAATGTGTTTAATGCAGTTAATGGCAATTCAGCTCCCGCATCATGGGCAATATCCACTATTGTCCCCATTTATAAAAACAAAGGTCAGCGGGACGATCCAGCATTTTATAGGCCCATATCCCTTTTGGACTCAACCATAAAAGTTTTGGGTAGAGTCCTTTTATATAGATTGAGGGAGAATGTTGAGGGCTGTGGTGGGCTGTCCGAACTGCAATATGGTTTTAGAGAGAGAAAAGGTACCATTGAGCAATGCATTAATTTGCATTTACTCATCTCTAAGTATACGGTGGCCAAGGAGGGTTCTGTGTATCTAGCATTTATGGACCTCTCCTCGGCTTTCGACCTCGTTAATAGGTCCAAACTATGGTCGAGCCTGCTGGAACTGGGCATTGATGAAGCTTTGGTCATCTTTATGGCCACTTTGCATCAGGAGCTTTTTGCAGCCGTTCGAGTGTCAAATAATGGCAGGTGTACCCCTCTATTTAAATCCTTAAAAGGGGTACGGCAAGGTTGCATTTTGGCCCCCACGCTTTTCACCATCTATATTAATGGCCTGGGGGCACACCTGCGAGGCAGGGGCACGGATGTTCCACGCGCAGGAGATGTCCAAATCCCGGCACTCCTGTACGCGGATGACGCCGTGTGGATCGCCCGCACTGGTGTGGGTCTTCAGGTTCTCCTGAACGCCTTTGGTTCCTTCATGGAAAATCTGGACCTTAAGGTAAATGTGTCAAAATCACACACGATGGTCATGGGCCGTGAGTGTATTAAAAAAAGTCACAAATCTTTCTTTTGCAGTGGGGTTTTAGTCTCCAAGGTCACCACATTTCCTTACTTGGGCGTTCTGTTCGACCAAAAAGGGACGTGGGGACCACAGATAAGTGCAAAAAGACTGGCGGTGATCAGATCCGCCTCAGCGCTCTTGGGTTTTGCGGGTAAGTTGGGAGCCAGGCCTATGGAAGCGATGCTAAAAATCTATAAGTGTAAACCCGTGGCTATTGCTTTATATGGATCTCCCCTGTGGGGGTATGTAAATCTTGACCCCATCCAGAGAGCAGAAAACAGATTTATTAGATCTCTCTTATCTGTTCCCCAGTCAACCCCAACTTATTCCATTCATAAGGAGGTGGGTTTACCGTACTTGTCTGACTTACTGAGCTTAGCGCCCTTGACCCTGTGGTTGAAAATGTGGTTAAATGAAGACCTCCCATTGAATCACAAGATTTTGAAGGACGTCCAATTACTGGACAATTATAGTAAAATCCCATGGCTGGCCTACTTGATCAAATCATTCACGGAATTGGGTCGCCCAGAACTTTTCTTTTGCCCAGAAAAAATTAGGGCCCAGGATATAGGCCACATAAAAAAGTTATTCAATGAAAGGAAAGATGCGTGCCGCGAGGCAGTTGAACTGCAGAAACCAGCAGTCAGGGCCCACTACCTTTTGGTGAGCGTACCCCATCTTGCACCTTATCTCAGCTTTGTCACAATCCCTTATCACAGGTTTTTATTAACTAAATTTAGGTTTAACCTTTTACATTTTCACCTTGGTTCTTTTAACCGTTGGCAGAAGCCAGAATTAGCCCCCCCTTGCAGCTGTGACCATTTTTCCGTGCAGGACACAATGCACTTTGTCATGTTTTGCAGTCTGTATCATGAGCAGAGGAAAAAATATTTGCTCCCTATTTTGAAAGAAGCAGGGTTCACACAGGTGCTCCCTGCGCTGCTCTACTTACAGCTTCTGACAAATCCCCGCACTACTTTTAGTATTGCAAATTTTTTAGTGGCCGCTGCAAGGGTGAAAGCTGTTGGCCAAACTCCGCCTTAAAAATGTTTAATGTACTTTTTTAAATTTTGTATATAGTATTTATAATGTGCATCTAGTTTGATGCTTTTTAGGTAATAAGAAGGCCAGTATGCTTTCTATGTTATGTTTTATGTTGTCATGTTTTATTGTTCTTTGTTTCTTTGTATGACTTGGAATAAGTCGAATAAAGATATTCTGACTGACAATGCAATTGATTTAGCAATGACAAAAAAGAAAGCTTTTGCCATTTTGTATTACAGCATTTGCTTAAAGTTTAATGGAGGGAAGAAAAAAAAAACGTAATTGCGAGACCTATTGCATTGTAAATGCTTGTTCCCAGCCTGTTACTGGCATGGAAGTGAACATCGCCTGTCGCAGCGCTTTAGCTACACAATCAGTGTCCTCAATGTTAAATAGTTAGGGATGCACAGATGCACATGACACAATGTTACATGCTATGAAGTGATGAACTTGTGAAATGATTTGGTATATTTGCGGACCCTAGACACACGTGGTACTGGTACTGTAAGTCATTCTAAATGAAACTTCTGAGAGGGCTTTGCCATTGCTTATTTTGTATATATTGATGTTGTTCAATTAGAGGGTTTCTGTACCATAAGGAAGTCTTTAAATAAAACTGTTGAGGCCTTTCTTCCGCTTCTAGTGCTGATTTAGTAAGCAATTCTGCTGTTGCTTTTCCAGTGATGCAAACTTACATTTCGTCATATTGTCGACTTCACACGAATCCTTACACTTTGCGGCGGCGCCTCTGAACCTCCGGGGCTTTTCTAGGCCCAGAATGTAAACGGCTGTTAAAGGCAGATCCTTGTCCAGGCCTAAAGCAAATATTTGTTGCATGTTTACTCCGAGAGCCGACCTTTGTCCTGCCTTGTTTGTTGATTGATGGTTTAGTCCTTTGATTGCCTGCTCTTATCTGGACTGAGATAAAGAGCGCTGGGTTTAACTAGCTCAGACAATGGTAAGGAAGGCACAGGGGCCTTTGTTCACTGTCTCCCTGGTTGGAGTATCTCTCCTGTAGTGGTCACCAGCAGAGGTGCTACAAAAAGATCTACTTTAGTTGTCCAGCCTTGTTTCTGGGCTCGATAAAGAAAATGTAAAATCAGGTTTAATTCGCATTAAATGCCCCCGTCACTTACCAATGAGCTAATTAATTTAAGCTAATTGATTTAATTCTACCTTATTCACAGCTGTTCCTTCTTGCTGCTAGATATATTCTAATAACTCCATCAAAAACGTTCAGTTCACATCACCTCAGCCATGGCGTGGGCCATTCACGGGAGGGGGTCACTGACCTCCTCCTGTGTAATCCACTAATTTGCCATAAACCACCTCATGGGGTGGAATGGCAGGTTCTGAAGAACTGGGGGGGGGGGGGGGGGGGGGGGGGAAGGAAGATGGAATCGAAGGAATGAGTTCATGTTAAGTAATCCAGGCCTGACTCACTCACCTCGATTCCTTGCCCAATGCCCTCTTTACCACAGGAAGATTCAGCCAGGCAGGCTTTTCACCTCCAAACAGATTCAAGAATTGGCAAAGAGAATGGGTCTCGCCTTTGAGAGAGCCATTGGCTTCAACTTTTTTTGTATCCATGTTGTGAAACCTGGCTGTAATGAAAGTCAAAGTTTGTGTTTTAACTAGTTCAGTTAATGTCTACGGGAAAGCTCGGGGATTGTCAGCATTTGTAGATGTGGATAATAACCTCCCTGCACACACAAATGCGTTTTTGATGAGATACATATCTTGGCCTTCATTTCGGTTAAGCTGAACCGTACAGACGGGCATACGTTTACCAAAAAATTTATTTCTAACTATGACAACGTGTCATCTCTCCTTATAACCACTCAGGCCATGGTGGAGTCAGACAACAAACTTAAGCGCGGTGGATAACATATCATGTCTCTTCATGAGGCACGCGTGTAATTGGCTAGTTATTTCTTATTTTATAATTATAAAATAAAACTGTTTCTCAGCAAAATAATGGCGGGTAAAAGAGCGTCTATAAATTATCACTACTTCTCAGGTTCGAAAATGTTGTTTAGGCACTTCTACATACAGTTGCTAATTCGAATCTAAAATATAATTTAGAAAAAGTCAGAATTTAATGTTGGAGTTGCCATGGTAGCCCTGATCACAACTGCAATGAATTGAAAAGTTGTCTTTAAAAAGGCACTAACGTAAATATTTGTTATGGCTTTTATAAAAAGTTAATGTAATATGGAGATAGCCTGTTAGAGTGTATAATTACAAACCGACACGAAATCTGACCAGTTGTACGAGTTCCAGCGGGCAGAAGTGTAAGTATTTTGAAGTTGCTCTTGCTTCGAAGAAGTAAACATGAAATGTACTAATGCGGCTCCATGTGAATAGAAATAATTACCACTCACAACTGGTTGTAACACTGCCAACAGCCTGTTGTATAACAGGAGGATGTGTTTCCGGTCTAGGGTTAAACTGCTTTGAGGCCGAAGGTTTTTGGGTTCTCATGTCCTCACTGTTGTGAAAATATTTTCAATCTTCCTACGTGCAGCATCTACTGGCTCTGGGATTCCGTATTTGATCCCCTCTTGTGTGATTATTTCCAGACTCTTATTGTGGGTTCCTAGTACCTCTGCCCTCTGTAACTTGGTGTAGATGCATAATTGCACACTTTTAAAATAAAATAATATGGATGGACCCTCTCTCTCCGAATGTGACCTATATATGTTAATTCCAAACGAAGAAAGGAATTTGTAGTAATAAAAACAAAAGAAGATATATATTTATTTATTTATATAGTTTAAGTGACAAAAGCATTGCATTTGGTGTTTGAGTTATGGTTTGTATGGCTGATGGGTGAGTTGCGGATTTGTAATAGTCTCTGTGCTTGAAGTTTTTTTAAGGATATTTCTGAGATTTTTTTACACATAGTGTAAGAAATTAGGGGCCAGATGTAGGTAGGATTGATTTACCACTTCTTAAATACCGAATTTTACCGATTCTGTATTTAAGAAGTGGTAAATATGAAGTGGGGAGATGTAGGTATTTCCAGATGTGGAAATACCGAATCGTTAAGATTCGGTATTTACCGAATCTGGAAATACCGAATCGGTATTTCCTATTGATTCCTATGGGCTGTGAAGCCCATAGGAATCAATGGGCAATACCGATTCTGTAATTACAGAATCGGTAAATACCGATTTTAGCAAGGGTGCAGGGGGTGTCACTTTGACACCCTCTGGCACCCCAAAAATAGGCATGTGCGCCATGTGGCACACAGACATGCCCTAAGGGCATGTCTCTCTGTCACATGGCTAGGTGTGCATGCACACATGTGCATGCACACCTGAATTTGGTATTTTAACACCCAATTGGATTGGGTGTTAAAATACCGATTTTGTAGGGCCTTTGGGACTCTGAAGAGTCCCACCTACATATGGATTTACAGAATCGGTATATTTACCGATTCGGTAAAATACTGAAGTGGTAAATTTACCGAATCGGTAAATATACCGATTCTGTAAATTCTGAACCACCTACATCTCAAAAGCCAAATACCGGTCGGTAACGGCCGAATTCGGCCATTACCGACCGGTATTTGGCTACCTACATCTGGCCCTAGGTTTTTAGTTAAGAGGGGTGTGAGCCCAACTCAAATAATAAACACATTCCTTGTCAGGGTGAACCACAAAGCTCACTGAAGCTATGGTAGATTGGCATTAAAGCAGTGAGGCTTAACTTAGGGCTGACTGCCGCATTATGATACAGGCGGTTGGACTCTCAACGGTCGGTGGGAACACAGCTGGCTCCGACAGGATCTGAGATGTCATCGGGGGCATTGGTCGTAATCGTATTCCTTGAATGGCGGCAGTGCCGAGCAGGCACCGCCGTCGGGATTACGATACCTCTTTCTGACAGCCCTTTCATTTCAGATAGACTGCCATAAAAAGGCTGTCAGAAAGGGACTTTTGGGGGCCCCAAACAGGGCCCTCATCCATTGTCGGCCACTGTAAAGTGGCCCAGAGGGCACATGTGGTTCCCTACGCACCTCCATGCACTGTGTGTCATGCACCACATGGTTCATGGTACACAGTAAATGGATGTGCACAAAGTGCTCATTTACACTGTGACTTGTGCTGCAGCCCTTTCCCTGATCCACAGCACAAGTCACTGTGTAAATGAGCACTTTCCGACCGCCAGTCCGGCAGTAGGACCTGCGACTTCTTGTTGGGCGGTCTTCTGACTGCCGTAAGAGATGTCAGAGATCTGACCGTCCACTATCATAATAAGCCACTTAGACACAATGGGGCATATTCTCAAGGAACTATAGCTGAGTTATCTGCACTTTATCGCAGCTAAAATTGCGATAAAACGAACGCCCCCTTCAGAAGCTGGTGATAGCAGCCCATATCACCAGTTTACCTGCGATAGTAGCCGCAAAAAACATCACCACAGATGACCCCTGCAACTATCGCTAATGAGATGCAGAGTAGGCGTTCCCGTGCAAAAACCCGCAACAACACCACTCCGCAACATTCTCAACGACCACCCAGATCAGCGAAAAAAGATCACAAAACATGCGAAAAGGCGCGTTAGCTGCAGGAAATTAGCACCTGCTCTGACCTGGTGTAAAGTCGGACCACAGCCTGCACCAGAAAAGGGAGCCAAGGCCAGAGCCACACCTGAAGGGCAACAGATGCCATGGAGCCACTGAGCATTCAGGCTGGACACCCAAGAGGGCAACAACACCCACCGCCAACACCCCCAGGACCCCCCCCCGGACACTCTCCGACCAACACTGAGGCAGCGCAGACAAAGACAGCGACCCTCAGAAATGTATCAACCTCACAGACCCAACACCAGAGAATGCCATTGCCCACTACAGGCTCTAAGGGACAACCATTCTCCGCATCCTGGCCACCATTTCCCACAGGCTGACTGTACCAACACAGCGGACAACCAACATCCCACCTCAGACAAAGCTGCTGGCTGTGCTGCATGTGTGGGCCAGTGGTACCCTCCAACCACCAACTGCCAGAGTCGGATGAGTTTCACAGCCAGCCCAATATAAGTTCCACACAATGGTTGTGGGTGACATCATCACCTTGGTACCCCACTATCTATACCTCCCCCACACTGCGCATGCACAGCTGGAGACCGAGCAAGGCGTCTACGCCATAGCTGACTTCCCGCATGTGTGAAGGGGCAATTGACTGCACGCATGTCTAACTTGTGCCCCCTGGCAACACTGCACACAATGACCGCAACAGAGAGCAAAGGTATTCCTTAAATGTGCAGGCAATAGTGGACCAACCCGGAATCTCCACCAACGTCAACGCGAACCACCCAGGCAGTGTGCATGATTCCTACATCTTCCGACAGTCCATCACCAACCAGCACTACCAGGATGGCACCTACGGAACAGCACTACTCGTTGGCAAGTACCAAATGAACAAACCACACACCTCAACTCCACAATCATGCAACGCACACCACTTGGGAATGCACATGTTACAAACTAACATACAACATGCCAAACAACATGCCCACCCACCAGACACGACAGCACAACTCACTGTGGGAACCTGGGCCAGCCATGCACATAAGCCATCAACGGCATGGCACTTCCACCACACAACAGTAGATTGTGGAGAGAGGTGGAGACCAGGCATGTGCAAAGGAGGCAAGTGACCGATGAATGAGAATGTACACAATGCCAAGTGTGGTGTGGATGTGAGGGCCAGACTGCAGTAGGCAGACAACACACATATCCATGTCGACATACACCGCTGGTTTTTGGCGTGCAGTGGACAGTGGACGCCACCATGTCACCCCAGCAAGTGTGGAAGATCTCGGAAATGTAGCTTGTTACGTCCCCCCATAGGCGTCTGCGGAGTGGGCTGGCCCGGCGTATGCAACGCCAGCGTAGGGGTGTGAATAAAAGACATGTGACTCTGGGCATGGTCCTCTTCCGGAATGCCCAAGGTGTCTGCCCGAGCGGCGCCTCTCACCCCGCCACGAGGCCGACGCCGTGAGCGGTGTTGCCTGCGATCCTGTGCGCCTGCTGCACCCCGGGCTTGCCAGCCCCAGTGCACCCAGGCCTCAATGCCCACCTGCCGACACTAGTGTGTGTCAAACAGGGCCCACCACATGCCTGTGCAAGCTCCAAGCCCAAGGCCCGCGACCCTTGCAGCCTCATCAGACCATCACGACCTCCGTGACACAGGCCCGCAGTACTCCTTTCTCATTGACGTACTCTACCGGCATACACAGCGGACTAGTAGGTCACACATTTGGAACCGAGTTTTGATTACACTATGGTAGAGGACGATGTTTATGGCTGAGTTGAAGTCACTATACTCCCTTCGATGTCGTACCACCAAGTCTGTGCCTAGCATCCCAACAACACGTGTCTGTGGGCCCACGCGAACTACTGCTCTCGGGCCACACAGTGCTCGGATATGACACACATGTTGAACTGAGTCTTGATATTTAAATGGCAGAGTACATATAATTGCATGCAAGGAGAGGTGTAAGAGGATGAGCGTTTCAGTCTGGATGAAAAAAGGATCATCGTTATGGAGGTGAACGAACACTACCGACAACAGCCCAGGTGTCACTAACACATGGCTGTGGGCCCCTACTGACCACTGCCTCCGGCCTACACTGAGGTCAAGTAGGTCATACATTTGGGACTGAGTTTTGATTTAGCAATGGCCGAGTTCATATCATTGTACCAGCATCATCGCAGACTGCATCCCCTCTAAGCCCTGGTGCCACTAAGTCTGTTCCTTGACATTCATGGACACTCTCTGATAGAACTTTGGTGGCGTCTGAGTCAATGGACTGGGGGTTGTCTTCAACCTCATGTAGCTGACACCGAAATGGTGGTGAAAATGAGGCTGTAGCATTCCACTCCTCCATTTGCTGCTTCCAGATGGCTTATGCCCTCTGCACCATGCCCTGGAGGACACTCTCTATTGTCCCCCACAGCCCTCCGCCACATTCCCCTTGGACATAGACGAGGACCTGCTCAGTCAGCGTGGCCTTGCCTAAAGTGCACCGCAAAGCACCGTCCCGTGACAGGGTGCCTGTGCCGGCCGCTGTGCATCCGGGGCCACTAACTCTGGGCAGCTAAAGTCAAGGACCCTGTCTTCTGAGATATTGGATGGCCTCTGAGACGATGGCCTAGGGTCATCATCGCTATGTGTCTGTGGCCCTGCGCTGTCCGCTGCCTCCGGCTTCAAATGCGGTACACCAGGGCTCACACATCAAATCGAGTCCTGACCGGCCCGGACGTCGCATCACTGCAGGAGGCACAAGCCACCAACGCCAGGACCACCTCCAAACGCCAACTGCCAGTGTCTAAACGGTCATACTGGCAGACTAACGGAGTTGCTCACACCTGTCGTGGATGCCATTATCTGCCTAATACCCTGCTCAGCACTCCAGATGCCACTAACTCAGTGCACCATGAGTCATCGTTCATTTCTGTTTTGGTTATGTGCTGTGGCTAGCTCACGCAGCAATGTCACCTCAGGCAGTGTGAGAGACATGGGACGATGGTGAGTAAGACGATGCAGGTGTGACTCTTCCCACTGCATCAGGAATATCCCGAAGGGACCCTATCCTAGACATTTTATTCACATGAGCAAGCTCAGCTCTAGTGCCCCAACTCAGTGCACTGCAACTCACGGACACATCTGTTTGCTCATTGGGTGACCTCTGTACTTGCTCCGGCTACCAACATAATGCTCCGTTGTTGTCTCTGTAATGCTGGTGTTTTCTGTTTCCATCTTAATAGTGTTCACTGTTGTATTTGTTGCCAGCACCAACAACTCCCTGAGGGCTGGCTTACACTCACCCCACACACATCCAGCACAGGCGTTACTGTACATGTGACACTGCCAATAAAGGGGCCGGGCGCACTGCTCGTAGCCAGTTCCACAAACTATGAGCGTGTGTCCGTGTGGTCATGATGTGTGCATGAGGGCCCCCGGCCCTACAACATTACATTGTGCTGTGGACAGCGGATGCAACCATGTCCTCACGGGAAGCAGGTTAGTGCTTGGACATGGAGCTTTATTATTATTATTATTAGTAGTAATTTTCTAAGGCGCACAGCTACCCCGATGTTTACCGGCGCCATCGGACACAACACAAGAAGAGAGAGAGACACTATTGGTTAAATAACCAAGTTTTTAGGTCTTTGTGAAATTTGTTGTAAATAGTTTCGTGCCGGAGTTGTAAGGAGAGTGAATTCCATAGGGAAGGAGCCAAGTAAGAGAAAGACTGGCCACCCATACGCAATCGTTTAATCCTGGGGACTTGAAACTTTGCCTGAGCCGAGGATTGGAGAAGACGCGTAGGGAGGTAGGGGTGTACCAAGGCGCTCAGATACTGTGGTGCTGAACCCGATTTGATCCTATGCATATAGAATAGGGCCTTGAATTTAATGCGATTCTCCATCCTAAGCCAGTGGAGGTCACCAAGAGAACCTGAGATGAAAGCCTTTCTAGGTAACTGGCAAAGCAATCTGGCCGCAGAGTTTTGGACAACCTGCAGTTTTCGAACCACCTCCTTGGTGGCGCCTAAATACCGGACGTTGCCATAGTCCAATCTGGATGTAATCAAAGCCTGGATTACTGTTCTTTGTGTGGGACTAGGCAACATCTAGAGTATTTTTTTGAGCCATTTTAGGATGGTGAAGCAGGTTGCAGCGACCTTGACTGCTTGCTGTTTCATAGACAGTTGGTCATCTATGATTATGCCTGGATTGTGGACTGATTGTGACGGTTGTGGGAGATCCCCCATTTGAGGCGGCCAATGTTGGGGGCCCCAGAGATCTTTATTTTTCCCGAAGTTCAAAACTTCAGTTTTTCCCCCATTTAATTTTAACTTGTTGGTATGCATCCAACTAGCTATCTTTTTCAGCCCAACCTGGAGAGAGGACACATTAGATGTCTCCTTGGTGGACAGAGAGAAGATTACCTGAGTGTCGTCAGCATACGAGAATACGGATAGCCCAGCCTCTACAGCTATTGTGGCCAGGGGACTAACATAAACATTAATCAGCAATGGGCTGAGGATGGAACCCTGTGGCACTCAATAAGGAGAGGCATGGGCCTTCGAGCTTGCAGATGGGGAAAAACCTGGAAAGTCCGGTCAGACAGAAAGCTCGTCATCAGCATACGAGAATATGGATAGCCCAGCCTCTACAGCTATTGTGGCCAGGGGACTAACATAAACATTAATCAGCAATGGGCTGCGGATAGAACCCTGTGGCACTCAATAAGGAGAGGCATAGGACTTCGAGCTTGCAGATGGGGAAAAACCTGGAAAGTCCCGTCAGACAGAAAGCTCGTCGGCCACTTGAGTGCTGGTCCGACAATGCCTCGAGAATGTAAAACTTGAAGAAGGGCAGTGTGTGACACGGTGTTGAAAGCAGCACTCAAGTCAAGCAATATGAGTGCCACAGTTTCCCCCATGTCAAGTTGTTGGCGCAGGGTTTCTGTGACTCCCAAGAGCGTAGTTTCTGTGGAAAATCCCACTCTAAATCCAGATTGAGATGTATGTAGGATTTTTTGGGAGTCAACAAACTGCGTAAATTGCTGGTTAATATGTTTTTCTAAGATTTTAGAAAAAGCAGGAAGTAATGAGATCGGGGGAAATTAGATGGTTTCACCGGATCAGCATTACCTTTTTTTTTAAAGGGGGAGAACAATGGCATGTTTCCATGCTGCTGGTACTATTGCTTTATGTAGTGATGCATTTAGCAGCCCCATAATAAATTTGAGTAGTGATGGTTACAGTTTTTGAAGAATGGGAATGGGGAGGGGGTCTTTGGGTGAGCCGGATTTAAGGCTATTTAGAATGCGGCTGAAGGAAGACGTCTCTAGAGGCAACTCGTTTTCAAGCATATTGCAAGGCTCAGTGATCTGCGTCCCTGGTGGAGTGACACAGTCCTAATGTAGAGGGAGTGATCCTTATTTGTTGCTCCACATTAGTTGCTGTAGTATTGAATTCTGTGTAGATTTTTTCTATTTTGCTTTCTAGCTTTGTCATCAGCCACTCAATATGTAAGGGGAATGTACTGGGCTGTCGTACGGCAGTCCAGCGTGGGTGCGTAGAATGGTAATTCAGGGGCTCTGTCCATGATTCAGTACAGGAAATGTGCAAATGCATGTGTCTCTGTCGCAGTGTGGGCCTCCTTTTGTGGGGTGCAGGTGGTCCCTGATGGGGCCTAGACACCCCGTATATAATGTATTTCTGATACCATGAGCTCTGACTCCACCCGCACTTGTTCGGACACCTCCTTTTGGCATTCTGACACTTGACATTTGAATGCGATGTGTGCCTCGGTGGGGTGTTGGGAGCCAGCCGTGCTTGTGGGTGCTTCCTGCTGTGTTGTCTGTGCAGGCGCTGGGTTCTCCTCTATGTAGCTTGGCTGCCCTGGTGGTGGGTTGCCTGGGATGTCCATGAGCTGTTGTGGGCGTCATGTCGAAGGTGTGGTGGTCTTTTCCAGCATCACTGATGGGTTGTCTGGTCTGCTCTGCCGGAGGTGTTGTTTGTCCCTCTGCAATGTGAAGGGGAGATGCATATTGACATTGTGTTGACACATTGTTCTTGTTGACATGCAGACTGTATGACAATGTACATTGTGATTGTTTGGGCGGTGCTGGCAATTTGATGCAGGACAGTGGACATCCAGACTACGTGACGGATGTGAGGTTGTACAGGTACATATGAATCTCAAAGTTTCCTGCCCTGTTCAATGTGTTTGGCCTGTTTATGCGCATGAGAAGACCCAGTTGTATCCCCTTTTTGCAGTGTCGATGTTGCACTTCGTACCACATTGTCGTGGCATGTGCTGCGATTGCTATGTGTTTGTGCTGCAGTGTGCCACGGGGATCAGGGACATGATCCAGGATCATTGTGGGTGTGCAGTGTGCTACACATCGTTGTGCATGTGTGTCATTGTGCCCATCTCCCCCGTCCCCCCAGTCTCTGGTCGTTGCTCACCCTGTTGAGCTGTGTCTGGACTCCCACCTCCTCGCATCGTCTCCACACTGATGACTGTGACCTCCATTTCCTCCAGCTCCTCCTGTGGCGCAGGACTCCCACCTCCTCTTGCCGTTGCTGCCTTCCTGTTGGGAGTGGGTTTTTTCTTGGTGTGGCTTTTCACATTATACTAGCGACTCTTAACCTCCTCGACACTCCGAATGCATTCACGTTAGTCTCCTTGTGGGTTAGTTGATGGTAGTGTCCTGTCACCTCTGTGACGCTGACCTGGTTTTGCTGCAGACTGCACCCCATCTTCCTCTTCCTCTTCCTCTTCTCCTTGGCCTTCTCTGACCCCGAGGTTCCTTGCTGGTGTCTGTGGGGCTTGTGTGGTTGGCATTGGCCTCGGGTGCATCCATGGTACTCTGCAGTTTGAATTGTTTTTGGTGTGTTCTTTTTGTTGCTTTTATAGTGCATTTTCCCGCCTTACGCGTGGGATTTGCAGGTCTGTCACCGTTTTTTGTTGCTTTTGTATCGCTGTTGGCCTCGTCGCAACTTTGTTTGTGTTGGTGTTTCGCATTTTTGCGGCGTTGTGTTGTCTTTATCGTGGACATTTGACGCGTTGTCGTGGGCCTATCGCATTGTACCTCCGTGTTGTGAATACTGCGTTAACACGGAGTTGTTTTCCCGTGATAGACTGCAATATGAAGAGTTGTGTTAAGCTACTTTTGCAGTAATTATGACACGTTTTGAGGATATCCCCCAATGTGTAAATATTTATGGTGCACTAAAACAGTTATAAAGTGAAATCTCAGCACAAGAAACCAATTTAGAAAAATTGAGTAACTTTTAATAAATAAAATGACACCAAAAGGACAAATGTCTAATAAGGAGAACTGGGGAATTATTAATTTTTTAAGTATCAGATGACTTTAGAGCCAAAAAGGCAAAGCGTCATTTGAAGGTTATATGCTTACTGCTGGACTGGGTCAAAATTAGAAGTTCAGGCTGACTGCAATGGTTCATGAGTCACCTACAGGAACCAGGTCCTTCCCTGTGAAGAGTTTACCATCACAAAGTCCAAGCCCACGCGAGGAGCCTCAAATGTAGCTTTGCATTGGTGGAGGCAATGATGAGAGGGCCAGGGGCAGCTGGTGTTAATGAGCATAGGGGCATTGCCCTACCACCCTGAGGGGAGAGGCAAGACGAGAAAAACATTGAGCAGCTAGAGAAAAATCACTACAGGCTGCTCGGTAATAAAGTGAGCTGAATCTTTATCTTTCTCCGAGGGGAGAAGGAATTCAAGTTTTGGACATGTCCTGCTGCGCATGTGCCTTAAGGGGCGAGGTATTGCTCGACTTGCAGGCAAGAGATGCAGCAGTGACACCATGTTAGAGGGCGTGGTGAACTCCACTGCCATCTATAAGGTGGCATTTGGGGCGTACAGACAGTGGCCCTGGGAGGACTTATCAAAACTGCATTAATTTCAATGGGGCGGGGTTAGTACGGGCTGAAGGGGTAGTAGGTTGGTCATCAAGGGAGGGGGCGGGATGTAGGAGGAGTGCCTCACTTCTGATTAATTTGGTGTAACATGCACTAAATACTGCATGGTATCGCTTTTGAAAACAATGTTCTAAAACGCAGCCTGAGATTGAGCCTGTCGCTTCAGAAGTTGCCACATCTCGTTTCTTGCAACAGGGGCCCGAGAGACACAAGGAACTAACTGTGGGCAATATAATAAATGGTGGCACACACAGATCACCGGGAGGCCCATTGATTGGTGTAATCTGCCTGCGAAAGATACTGAACACAGCCCTTCAACTGGCAGCACTCATCAATCTATCAACCTGGGCTTTTAGCGCACACTACTCACCCGTGAGGGTCTCAAGGTTCTGGAGGAGGGGTGCGAGCAGCTCCGTTGGTCATTCGAAGAGCAAGGTCTTGAGGTCCTTTCTAAACTGGTGCAGTGTCGTACTTCGTCAGATGAGATGGGGGAGTTCGTTCCAGGTCTTGGCTGCAAGGTAGGAGAAGGATCTGCCACCTGCTCTGGCCCTGTGTATGCGAGGGACCATGGCTAGGGCGAGCTCATAAGAGTGGAGGTTTTTCTTGGGGGCGTGGAAGGAGATACGTTCATTGAGGTATTGGGGTCCGGTTTTATGGAGGGCCTTGTAGGCGTGTGTGAGCAGTTTGAAGGCTATTCTTTATTTGATGGGGAGCCAGTGTAGGTCGCTGAGGTGTTGGGTGATGTGGTCATGGAGAGTAGAGCCACCCAAATATAGCAGAGAAAAAAGGCATACCAGGTGTGAAGGAGAGAGAGAGAGAGAGAGAGATAGATGTTACAATAGGGGGACGAAAGCAGGAATGGAATGGAGAAAAACAAAACGGCTGAGAAAGGGAATCGAGAAGAGTAGAGGGAAAGTGGAGAGATAGCTTTTAAGGACTACTGTATAGACAGTAAAGAGCTTTGTGAGAGGGAGCAGGGCATGGATAGAAGGGTCGTAAAGTGAAAAGAAAGAACATGAGGGACAAAACCAATTATAAATGGTGGGAGAAAGGTGACAGACCTTGGGAGCACAAAGGAAGGCGAGAAGGATTACATAGGAGCGAGGATGGACAGTGGAGAAAGGATAGAGTAGAGTTGCATGGGTGGCAGCTGTTGCCATTAGGCCTCATCACCTCCATGAATTAATGACCATGGGTCAAAGCAGCAGCAATGCCCAGGTCGCTTGTGCAGACAGGGAGAAGCATGGCTTTTGTATTGCCAAACTTAGATTGTATTGAGGATCTCTGTGGGAAATGGTTATTATGAATGGTACAAAACATTGAGAGAGAAATACAAAGGTATTGCCAGCAGTAAGGGATCTCTGTTACTGAGGTGTGAGCTTAGTATGAGGGAAGCTTGCTTATCTGATTCTGGCCTTGATCGCTTTTGTGTTGAGCGACTGCTGGCAGAAAGTATTGGACACAAATTAAAGTTTACTGCTGTGATCTTAATTGTTCTTAAGGCAATGCATACTTATATTTATGTACAGTTATGTCTAAGTGAAAATAACACACACTGTGTTACTGCTCTTAACGTTACTATGAAATGAAAAGTTTTCCATGACTGGCAGAGTGCTGTAAAATCTATCATTTGAATGTTTAAAAATGTTCTTCGTGGGGAAGGGAGGGGGGGGCGGGAATGGGAATATCCCTGCACAACTCTTTTTGAATTTGGCTCGCACGCAGCGCACACACATTTTCATCAGGGCTTCACTTTCTGCCCTACCATATTTAATATCCACCAGCCGTCACTGGAGATGGCTGTTGACGCAAGGAGCAGGTCGCCACTGGAGCTTCGCATTGGCAGGAGGTGTGGGTGGATGTTGTTTGGTGCAAAGAGCAGGTCGCTGTCAAAGCATCATGTTGGGGGGATATGCAGTGGCTGTTGCTAACACAAAGATCCTGCTTGCAGATTTGCAGAGCCCAAAACCTCTGGAAGTTTCACTTGCAGCTCAGTTTTTGCAGTCTTGAAGTAGGAGTGGTACATTCTTATGCCAGCCAAGGGTCCAGGACCTGGTGGGGTACATCTTGGGGAGGAGGACTCACTCTAGTAGAAGCCAGCAGCCGGGCTCATGCAGGTCAGGTTGGTGCTGGTTAGCTAGGCTGTTGCAAGAGAGGTCTCTGGAAGTTTGTTTTGTCACTGTGGCTCAAACAGAAGCTCTGCCAGATGATCCTTGTAACCACTTCGGGTGGTCCTGGATTAAAGGCAAGCAGGTCCAGACTTCATTATTTAGACAGCAGAGCAGTCCTTCTTCTGAATCTTTAACAGGTCCAGGAATGTTCTGATGAGAGGTTCTGAGGGTGCCATTCTTACACCCAAAGGGTGAAAGTCTGTGGGTGGGGGGACTGTGTGTCAAACCATACCCCTTTCCAGGTTTTGGCTCTAAACTAACTAGGGCTATAGAGGAGAGGCAGGTCCAGGTGCCAGCTGCATCTGCCAGTGGCAGAACAGGTAGCTCCAGAAGTCAGGGAGAGGTTCAGCACCGATGCCAGGCTACCCTTTGAAGCTCAGGAAGGGCTCAGTACAAACCCCCCACGCCATCCTGCTCATTTTGTTTCCTGTCTTGAAGGAATACACACCACACCACAGGAGAACCCTTACAGTCATGCGACCATGGACATTGACAGAATAGCACATTGGGTTTAGGCATAAAAATGCCAACTTTCTACAAGTGGCATTTTCAGAATAGCAACTTAAAATCTGACTTCACCATTAAAAAGATGCTTAGTTACAGTGCACATGAGTGGAAGAAGTATTTCTACGTCTGTTCGAAAACTGAAGTTATCAATTATGTGTAATAAGGTAACACAGTGTTAGTCTATGCTACAGTGGAAAAAACTGTGGGAGTTTTTCATTGGCAGGAAATGTAAAACTTAAGCACCTATGTCCTACTTTTTAAATACCATGTACTTTGTCCTGTGAGTGTTTTGTGTATAACTTAGTGGTGACTTACAAGTATTAACAAGCATTTACAATGCAATGGTCTCGGCATTATTAAAGGTAGAGCTATTGGCATTGCTCAAGACTTTTTTTTTTTTAAACATAAATAAATGGTATTGTCATTTACAATGGCAATAGGTGAGTGTGGCGGTTCAGAAGGAGGGACTCGGACAACAGAGGCTGGTAAGTGGGGTTTTATTTTAATAAAAGTTTTTTTCTTCCTCTGTGACTGTCTTTCGCGAGCTAAGGTTGCAGGGTCCAAGGTGTCTGCTAGTGCACGGAATCTTTGGGGGCTGCTTCGCCTTCTTTCCTCCTCTGATGATACCCGATCTCTCTCTTTGACAGGATCCCAGCGCCACATGCGGGAGAAGAAAGAGAGGGCTTTAGTGTACTGAATGAGGCTCTTTTTTTTTTTTTTTGTAAGACGTTTATTAATATTTCTCATTGCAGTACATATAGCATAGCCTACAACCCGTGGGGCCGGCTGCAACTTGTGTGTGGCTATAAGGTACCAAGAGGCACAAGTGTCACATATGCTATCACACATCGTTTATCTAAAGCCATAGTCCGTTGACACTGACCTTCGCGCTACAGGCGCCTCCATGTACAACATACTTTCAAAGGACGTCTTATTTTATTAAACATAATAAAACATTTCAACTCTGTACATTGGACATTGCTCATCGGTGTGTCCCATTTATGCTGCAGTTTCACCAAGGAACATGACAGCGGTCTCTCTTCCGAAACCTATAAGTGATGTGTGCGGACCTCTGTTGTTTATCAATAGTGTGGGCGTAATTCGCACTCGTATGTGGTCGACCCGTGCCACGAGATACTCCGCCCACTAAGGGACAGCGGAGCCTCTCGTTGCATCCCTTCATTGTGTGGTGTTTCTCACGGGTAGTTGTATAGCCTATCAGTCAGCTGAAGAGACGCGACCCACAATGGTCCTAACAGCTGAATTGGAGTGCGTATATGTCCCCGGGCCCATGATCATTATATGGAGCACAAGCATCCAGTACAGTTTAAACAGGGGGTGGGTATACGGGAGTGGGGGGGAGGAGGGGAGGGAGAGTGTGTGTAAGAGAGTGTCGCCGTGAATGGCGGCCAGGAAGACACGTTAGTGGGCCCTTGTGGTGTCATTACAGGTGCAGGTAGGCAGCTATCCTGCCCTCAGGTTAGTGTACCGGACAGGTTATGGGCGCAAGTGACAGCCCTCTGGGCATCCGAGGAGGCGGCAACCTCTGTCATTCTAAGTATGCCACTCGGCCAGCGCTCCGAACGTACTTTTTACCGTTGGGGGTGGGAAAGCTCTGGTCGCGCGCCTAGCGTACCCTTCTCTATTTCTTCTGTGTCCTCTCGCTCGATACTGAATGAGGCTCTTATGGTTCCCCTCGCGATCCCGGGGTAGTGCGGACACCAGTGCGAGGTTTTGGTATTTACAGGCTAAGTGAGGACATGTGACGGACGAGTAGTGAGGATAGTAGGGGGGGGGGTCTCAAGGAAAGACGGGGTCGGAAGGTAAAGACAGATAACACTTTTTACACGATCTTTACACGGCGTTGCCACGCCGTCCCAGCCAGCCCGATACCCGGTCACGCACCTGTGTGAGCCACACTCCCCCGCGGTTGTGGATGGGCGGTGCTTGGGAACGTTGGCCTCCAGGCACTGCTACTCCTTCTCTCCGTTCCTCTGGCAGGTCTTCTCTCGGTCCTTCTTCGTCCTCCGCAGTCTCTCGTCGCTCTCCTCTCCACGCCCGGGTGTCGAGACACGCCGACCTCTCCACTTCCTGCTTTTTGTTCCTTCCCCCTGCTGTCTCGTCATCCGGGGGCGTGTAGGATTCTTCCAGTAGACTTGCCCGGCACAGCAGCGCGTCATAGGGGGGAGTGTCTTCTCCTGAATCCGTGGTGCTCTTAAAGGTACAGTACTCTTTGTTGGAGGGTAGTTAGCTCCAGCCCACTTCGGACTCCGTTTCCCAGGGGTCCTGAAGCGGTGAAAGAGAGGGAGTATCAGGATTGTTAGCAGACCACCAGTCCTTTTCATAATCAGTCCCCGCCATCCCGCTACACTCCTCCCCCCTTAGATTCTCCCGTTCGGGGAGAGCACATAGTCTGGAGAGAAAGTCTGCATTGCCATGGTCTCTGCCCCTCTTATGTTGCATGGTGAAAGAGAAGGGCTGCAAAAAGAGGAACCACCTCAGGACCCTCTGATTTTGGGACTTCTGTCTATACATCCACTGTAGTGGGGCATGGTCTGTAAACAGGGTGAAGTGTTTTCCCTCGAGGTAGTATTTGAGTTTTTCTACAGCCCAGCGTATTGCTAAACATTCCCTTTCAATTGTTGGGTATTTTGTTTCTCGAGGGTGTAGTTTCCTGATTGTATACAGAAGAGGGTGCTCAAGACCGTCGTTTCCTATTTGGTAGAGGACCGCCCCGATTCCAGTGTTAGAGGCGTCCGTAGCTACCAGAAAGGGTTTGTCAAAATCATGAGCTATCAATATGGGGCTGGTGGTAAGGGCTTCTTTTAACTTCTGAAAGGCCCCCTTAGCCTCCTCAGGGGGACACTGTATCTGCTTTGGGCTTACCCCCTTCTGAAGGAGATTAGTCAAAGGAGCCGCTAGCTCCGCAGAGTTGGCCAGGAACCTTCGATAGTAGCCAATGAGGCCTAGGAAAGCCCTTAGTTCTTTCTTTGTTTTGGGAAAGGGCGTGTCTCGTATAGCTTTCACCTTCTCCTCCTGGGGCGCTATAGCCTCCTCACCCAACATGTACCCCAAATATTTGACCTTTGAGTACGCTGCTCGGGACTTCTTGGCATTTACGTGCAACCCGGCATCCCTTAAGGCTAGCAGTATGATTCTCAGGTGTTTCAGGTGGTTCTGCCAGGTATCACTGAAAATGACGATGTCGTCTAGATATACTGAGCAGAACCGTCGAAATGGAAGGAGGACTTTGTGCATTAACCTCTGAAATGTGGCTGGCGCACCATGTAAGCCGAATGGCAGCACGTTAAATTCGAATAGCCCTTCGTCAGTAGAGAAGGCCGTTTTGTGTCTGTCCTCCTCCCGGAGAGGCACTTGCCAATACCCCTTCGTTAGGTCTAATGTTGTTATGAAACGGGCTTCTCCAATGCGTTCAATTAACTCATCGACTCTCGGGATGGGGTACGCATCAAAGGAGGAAATAGCATTGAGTGCCCTAAAGTCCATACAGAACCTCGTGGATCCGTCTGGCTTAGGCACCATTACAATCGGGGCCGACCAGCTGCTGTGTGACGGCCTGATTACTCCTAGGCGCAACATGTCCTGCACCTCTTTCCTTACGGACTCCCTTCTAGCGGCTGGAATCCTATAGGGCCGTTGTTTCACCGTCTTCCCTGGCTCTGTCTCTATTCTATGTTCGATCAACGTAGTACGACCTGGTTGATCTGAGAATAAATCACCAAAGGGTTGTAGGGTCTCCTTTAGTTCCTGCTTCATAGCGATACTGATCTCCTCATTAATAGGGAGAGCTGCCAGGGTGGTGGCATCCATATGGGATGGTAGACTGAACTGAGCGTTCCGGGGGATAGGTCCCAGCCATTTTTTCAACATGTTTATGTGAAAGCATTGTTTCCTGGCTGGGGATATTTGGAGTCTATAGGTTGTTGTTCCGATCACTCAACAACCTGATAAGGTCCCTTCCACTCCCTCAGGAATTTGTGGGCGGTGGTGGGCGTTAGGACCAATGCCCAATCCCCTAAATCCATTTTTCTCCACCTTTTTCCCCTGTCGTATGTTTTTTTCTGTCGTTGCTGGCTGCGTTCGATGTTAGAGTAGGCCAGGTCCCTCAATTTCCCTATCTTGCTACGCAATAGCTGCGTGTATTCTGGGAGGGACCGTGTTTCCTCCTGTTCCTCTCTTTCCCAGGCATCTCGTGTAATCTCAAGCAGGGATCTAGGTTGTCTCCCATAGAGCAATTCAAACGCCGAATATCCCGTGGAACTCTGCACTTGTGCTCGCAAGACATACAAGGCCAAGGGGAGTAGGCGGACCCAATCTTGGTTTTATAGGGACAGCATTTTTCTCAAGGTGGTTTTGAGTGTTCTGTTATAACGCTCAACCAAGCCGCCTGTCTGCGGGTGATAGGCAGACGTACAGATTTGCTGAATATTCAACGACTTGGTGACCTCCTTCATTAGTTTGGAAACGAAGGGGGTCCCTTGGTCCGTTATAACTTCTTTGGGGAACACTACTCTAGCGAACAATTTGAGAAACTTTTCGGCCTCGTTCTTTGTGGTGGGAGATATTAGGGCGAAGGCTTCTGGAAAGCGTGTAGCGTAATCTACGATCACTAACGCGTAGGTGTTTCCTTTTGAGGAACGTGGCAGGGGCCCAATGATGTCCATTCCCACCCTCTCGAATGGTTGGCCTATTATTGGCATTGGCCATAAGGGGACAGCTGGGGGTCTCTGTAGGTTTTTCTTCTGACAAACATCACAGGTCCTGCAAAAGGACGTTGCTTCTTTGTACAGGCCAGGCCAAAAGAACCACTTTAGGATATTCTGTAACGTTTTCTCCGCCCCAATGTGGCCAGCAGTCAAGTGGGTGTGCGCATAATATAGGACCTGTTCTCGGAACTCTTTAGGGACTACCAATTGTTTAGGACCCCCTTTTTTTCCCTCCCGATACAGTAAGTCCTTTTCTATGATGAACCTGGGGTATGGTATATGTGGGTTACCCTGAGCTGTGTGGGCCGCCTCCCAGGCACTGAACAGTGTGGTGTTGTTTGCTTGGGCGAACCTAAAGTTACGGTCCAGTGCCCACGGTTCTGCATTTAAGAGAGTGTTTGAGGTAGGTTTCTGGGTCTGTTTTGTAAACATAGCTACGAAGTCTGGGTTGTCAACCCCAAGGATCAGGTCTTCGGGAAGGGTCTCTATAGCTCATACCTTAACCTTACAGGGGTTCCTCCCTACTGGATGTATCATTATCTCGGCCATACAATTGGGTTTCACGTCCCCATGGACACATCGGATGAACACCCGTGAACCAGGCACATACTGTTGGGGTAGCACGAGGGACTTTTGTATGACCGACTGTCGGCATCCCGAATCCAGTAATGCCCTAACCCACCTCTGGTTCACCATGACCCTTACATAAAAGGATGGGCCCATTTCAGCTGTATACATGACGGCTCTAGGAGCATAGCCCACTTCCATAGGTTCTTCACTTGGTCTTTTTCTCGGGCACATCCGTGCTATGTGGCCCCACTCTCCACAATCGAAACACTGGGGTCCCCTCATCACAGGACATTCAACTCTGGGAGGTCTTTGCTTTAGGGGCTCCTGAACTGACTTCCCTCTCCTCTCTGTTTTGTTTGTTATCAGTGTTTTCAGTTTCCCAGGGGTAAGTCTTTGGTTGTGCCCTACTATAAGTAGAGACCATTTCAATCGCCTGAGCCGGGGTTAACCCCGTATGCTGTCGTTACCACCTCTGGTTAGCATAGAGTAACGCCTCCATAAACTGTTCTAGATATATACAATCCAATATCTCTTCCTTAGTTTTGCTCTCGGGCTGAATCCACTTATCAGCCGCATGTTTCAGGCGAAAAAACAACGTCTTAGGGTTTTCACCCGTCACTCCCTTTTCCTTGCGGAAACGGACTCGGTAGGCCTCCGAGTCCAGACCCAGGTGATGCAATATTATATTCTTTATCTGGGCGTATGGTGTTATTCCGGTAGAGTTCACTACTTGATACGCCGACTGTGCTTCTCCTGATATCAGCGGAGCTAAGAAAAATGGCCACTTATCTTCTGGCCATCCACATGCTCTGGCTGCCCTCTCAAAGTTGGTCAAGAAGGCGTCCGGGTCCTCACCAGGATTGTATTTCTGTAGGGATACACCTGAGGGATGTGGCACTGGTGCTCTTCTTTCAATCAGGGGGGCGCTACCAGGTTCCTTCAATGCTCTCTGTAGTCCCTCCATCTGGGCAGCCATAGCTGCCTTGAACGTTTCCCTGTCAGCTTCTGCCGACGTCATCTGACGTTCGACCGCCCATTCAAGCTTCTCTTGCCCCTTTACGATGTGTTGTATTACCTGATCCATCTCTGCAGACGGGATGGATGGCTCAGATCCCACTTCTGACACCAGTTGTGGCGGTTCAGAAGGAGGGACTCGGACAACAGAGGCTGGTAAGTGGGGTTTTATTTTAATAAAAGTTTTTTTCTTCCTCTGTGACTGTCTTTCGCGAGCTAAGGTTGCAGGGTCCAAGGTGTCTGCTAGTGCACGGAATCTTCGGGGGCTGCTTCGCCTTCTTTCCTCCTCTGGTGATACCCGATCTCTCTCTTTGACAGGATCCCAGCGCCACATGCGGGAGAAGAAAGAGAGGGCTTTAGTGTACTGAATGAGGCTCTTATGGTTCCCCTCGGGATCCCAGGGTAGTGCGGACACCGGTGCGAGGTTTTGGTATTTACAGGCTAAGTGAGGACATGTGACGGACGAGTAGTGAGGATAGTAGGGGAGGGGGGTCTCAAGGAAAGACGGGGTCGGAAGGTAAAGACAGATAACACTATTTACACGATCTTTACACGGCATTGCCACGCCGTCCCAGCCAGCCCGATACCCGGTCACGCACCTGTGTGAGCCACACTCCCCCGCGGGTGTGGCTGGGCGGTGCTTGGGAACGTTGGCCTCCAGGCACTGCTACTCCTTCTCTCCGTTCCTCTGGCAGGTCTTCTCTAAGTCCTTCTTCGTCCTCCGCAGTCTTTCATCGCTCTCCTCTCCACGCCCGGGTGTCGAGACACGCCGACCTCTCCACTTCCTGCTTTTTGTTCCTTCCCCCTGCCGTCTCGTCATCCGGGGGCGTGTAGGATTCTTCCAGTAGACTCGCCCGGCACAGCAGCGCGTCATAGGAGGGAGTGTCTTCTCCTGAATCCGTGGCGCTCTTAAAGGTGCAGTACTCTTTGTTGGAGGGTAGTTGGCTCCAGCCCGCTTCGGACTCCGTTTCCCAGGGGTCCTGAAGCGGTGAAAGAGAAGGAGTATCAGGATTGTTAGCTGACCACCAGTCCTTTTCATAATCGGTCCCCGCCACCCCGCCACAGTGAGCATTAGAGAATAGTAGAGAGTATTCGCGGACAAAGAGCCACACACACACACACACACACAGACAGAGCCACGCACACACACACACTCAGTCAGAGCCACGCACACACACACAGACAGAGCCGCACACACACACAGAGCCGCACACACACACACACAGACAGAGCCACGCACACACACACACAGACAGACAGAGCCGCGCACACACACACAGACAGAGCCGCGCACACACCCAGACTGAGCCACACACACACAGACAGAGCCACGCACACACACAGACAGAGCCACGCATACACACACACAGACAGAGCCACACACACACACACACAGAGCCACACACACACACACAGAGCCACACACACACACACACAGCCAGAGCCGTGCACACACACACAGACAGAGCCATGCACACACACACAGACAGAGCCACACACACACACACAGACAGAGCCACACGCACACACAGACAGAGCCACGCGCACACACAGACAGAGCCACGCGCACACGCAGACAGAGCCACGCGCACACACAGACAAAGCCACACACACACAGACAGAGCCACGCACACAGAGGCACAGAAAAACCGGGATGACAAGCAGGGAACAGAGGCACAGAAAAACCGGGGGAACAGAGGCACAGAAAAACCGGGATGACAAGCAGGGCGCAGAGGCACAGAAAAACAGGGATGACAAGCAGGGAACAGAGGCACAGAAAAACCGGGATGACAAGCAGGGAACAGAGGCACAGAAAATCCGGGATTAACACATATTAGCATTAATAAATACCAGTAGCGCACGCTGAAACTAAACAAGGAGTGAAAAACGCAAATCGGCCACAGGTGCTTGCCACTGAATATTATAGTGACATCCGGGAATAAAAATGCAAATCCGCTACTTTATGGAAGGTGGAAACAGCCAGCACGGGAAGAGGTGAGACTGCCCTGCATATCCTGCACCACACAGCAGCGAGCCCAAGAGCCAGTGGAGTCAGAGGCCCTGAACGTCAGGATTTTCAGGACCACGTCCTGGTGGGCATGGTGCCTTTGAGAGAGAGTCAGGTGCTCTGGGTTGGCACCGATCCCCGGGTGGAGCCCGGCAGCCCCACCCCTCCGCTATTACGACACATTTAAAGGGAGGTGAGCGTCCTGGTACCACCCTGCCCACGTACAGTGCCCTATGTGACCCACGCTGGTGGCACCATACTGTGCCCCTACCCCCAAGTGTCTACACCGCCCGGGACAGAATAAAGATGCATGAGAGGAGTCAGACGGAATAAAGAAATGCATTAGAGGAGTTAGACGGAATAAAGAGATGCATGAGGAGTAAGACAGAATTGAGATGCATGAGAGGAGTAAGACATAATAAAGAGATGCATTAGAGGAGTAAGGCAGAATAAAGATGCATGAGAGGAGTAAGACGGAATAAAGAGATGCACGAGAGGAGTAAAACGGAATAAAGAGATGCATGAGAGAAGTAAGAGACTAGAAAGGTGCAAGAGGAGTAAGATGGAATAAAGAGATGAAGGAGACAAAAGTAAAACGGAATAAGGAGATGTTGGAGGCAAGTATGATGGAATAAAAAGAGGCACGAGAGGATTGATTGATTGATAGCTTTTATTCGATATGCAAGATATCCTGTAAGCGTACACATAATAGAGCCATTTACAAGTCTACAAAAACAACATCATTTTTTTTTAAAAAAGGCACAGCAATATTAAATGCACATTTTAAAAAGATAAAAGGACATAAAATGCCAAGTATAAATTAGCTAAAAATGAATTAAACCGCTACTGACAGTCTCTTGCATCGGATCAACCAAAACTGTTTTAAAAATTTGGCTATACCACATACAATAGGAGGGGAGGTATCCGTCATTAAAATGCGCAGGGCTACTAGGTAACTACGTGTGCCCATATTCCGACAAAGGGGTTTAAGCCAATAGCTCCTGGGCTTTGCATAATCCGAGCATTCAAATAGGATGTGTGAAATGGACTCAATCCTGGTAGGGCAGCATGCACAATAGGGGGACGTGCGAGCACCTGATTTCCACTTTGATACCAATGCCCCAAGTGGAAGCGAGCCCACTCTAAATTTAAAGTATAGTGCTCGATCAGCTGGAAAAGTTATTAAGTCCAGATAAGGCTCAAAAACTACAGCATCCTTTACTGTTAAAAAAGCAGCAGTGGACTTGCAATGTTCTGGGTTTATAACTAGCTGTTCCGCAACCCAAGACCAGTAAAGTTTCTTCAACACCTCTTTTGGTGGAGCCGATTTTGATGCCCAACAGTCCCCCAGTCCGATTTTCTCCAGAAGTTTTTTAGTTTCTCTCAACCATCTTATTTTAGCCCAACCGCCCAAACTCATTATCTCCGCCAACCCATCAGCGTATGATTTTAACTCTTCACCCCTCCAGATGCGTGCCCATAGAAGGAGTGGGCGAAGCCGGGCTTGATCTTTAATGTTCTTACAGCCTGTGTCCAACAGCACCGGTACTGTAGGGGTACATGGCGGGATAGAAATTATGGATTTTAGGAGCTTGCTCTCAACTGTTGCCAAGGAGTCCAGACAGCAATGCCCCCACAGTTCGGCCCCATACAAGGCTGATGTTACTACCTTAGCCTTGTAAATGTCAAGTACTGGGGTAAGCGTCCTCCTGGATGATGCCCGGAATTCCCTCAGGAGGGCTCCTCCTACCCTCTTGTGGTTGAGGACCATCTTAGCAATGTGAGGTGACCAGTTCATGCTATCCGTAATCCGAATTCCGAGATAGTCAAATTCGGATACTTTCTCCAAGGGAACAGAGTTAAGAATAGGAGGGCGTCCCAGTTTCTTTGGAGGATTTAGGACAAGGAACTTGGTTTTATCCACGTTGATTACTAGTCCCTTTGCGATACAGAAATTCTGAAAGCGAGTTAACAATTTCTGGAGGCCTTGCGGAGTCTTGGAGATCAGGAGCGTGTCGTCCGGGAAAAGCAGTGTTGGGATCCGCACTCCTCCGAGACAGGGCGCGTCGGCTGGTTCTTGCTGGAGATATTCCACCACCCCATTCACATATAGTGAGAAAAGGGTGGGCGCCAGAACGCATCCCTGCCTCACACCCCTAGACACTGGTATTTTCTCTGTTAGCTCTCCGTTTCTTCCCCAGCGGACCTGGGCAAATGTGTGGGCATGGAGGCTAATGAGGAGAGACAGAATGTAAGGAGGGAGTCCCAACCCATGGAGCACCCTCCATAACTCCTCCAGGGGGACCAGGTCAAAGGCAGTCCTTAGGTCTATAAAGGCCAGATATAGACTGCCCTTGCCTAGCTCCACCACCTTCCACCCCAGAAGAGCCAACCTGAACACCTGCTCTATTGTCCCCATTCCTGCCCGAAAACCTGCCTGGAAGTCTGATAATATTTTATTTTCCTCCGCCCAGTGGAGGATCCTACCAAGTATAGCTTTGCCTGCTATCTTTTGGGTGGAGTCTATCAGGCTTATTGGGCGGTAGTTCCCCGGGGTTTCTCTACATCCTTTTTTGTAAATAGGGACCACCACCGCCCCCTTCCATGATTCGGGCACTGGCCCTCCCATCATAATGTCATTAAGGAGAGCTGCAATAACCCTTCCCCACTCCACTGGGTGTGCCCGCATAAGGTCCCCTGGAAGGCCATCTGGACCGGCTGCCTTGCGGGGGGCTACCCACCCAATTACCTTTTCGATCTCTAAAGGTGTGAAGAGATTATAGGTGTGGGGGTCGGAAACTATTGGGGAGATCAGCCTAACATTTAGTTCCCCATCAGGCGGGAGGTATAGAGCCCCAAAATGTTTTACCCAGCTTTGTGGGGGGATATTACAGGGTCTCAAAACTTCCTCTGGCCTGTTCCGGGAGCCTACAAGGTTCCAAAAGGCCCTCGAATCCCTACTTTTGCTCGCATGGAGTAGGTCCTCCCAAAACTTCTCTTCCCACTCCATCCTGGCAGTTTTAAGGGATCTTTTATAGGCCTTCCTTGCTTCCAGTATACCACTATGGGATTTGTGTTTTACTGCTTCAACAAGCCTTGTTTTTTGTAACCTACATGATTGAGTATACCAACCCTCCCCTTGCTTCTTTCTTCGGTTATTTCCTGACTTGCTAGAGGGAATGGTGAATACATTTGTCAAAGCCTCTACTAGAGAGACAAAGAGCCCACTCACCCTTCCCACCCCTTCCATGTCAGATCCCAGAGTTGTTACTGCCTGGGTTAAAAGGGTTGAGATTACTCCGATCCTTTCCTCAGAGAGGGTCAATTTAGCCCATTTTAAACGTCTTCCACAGAGTGAGACTAGAGACTCATCGGGGACTAATACGGGCTTAGCAGGGCCCTTTTTTGCTAGGCACCACCACTGGGCCATGCTTAAGGAAAGTGGATTGTGGTCACTTTCAATCGTCGGGACCACAACCATATCCCTCACATGGTTCCAGAGACATACATCTAATAAGATGTAGTCTATTCTAGAGGAGTGTCCTGGTCTATTATAAGTATGGGCCCCCCCCCTGTCTGAAATTGTCCTTCCATTCACAGCCCTTAGGTTTAATTCAAGGCTCAGGGAGTATAGCTGTAACGCTACTTCTGTCCATCTCCTAATGGGTGGAATCTCTAGTACAGGGATCCCTATCCTAATGTCATCCTCGTCCTGGTCGAGGGCAACATCCGAGCCCACAGGCTCGTACGTACAATTCATGTCTCCCGCGACCAGGGTACATGACTTGTATGGTGTTTCATTCAGAAGGGTCTCAAGGAGAGATAATACAGAGGACTTCCTACCACCCTTAGTCCCTCTAGCGTAGACATTATCGACATTTAAAACTAATTTTCCCCTTTTATCTCTTAGAATAATATTTTGAATGTCCGGGCATCCTGTCTGTGTCTCCTCTATTCTGCAGTCTAAGGAGGCTGCTACCCATATGAGCAGACCGCCCGAGGGGCGTCCTCTGCCTGTTTCCGAGGTTAGCGCAGGTACGAAGAAGGAGGAGAATCCCACCCTATACACCGGCACCAAGCTCCAGGTCTCTTGGAAGATGCATAAGGAGTGCTCATCAACCCAGGCATTCCAATCTGGGAGGGCCAACTTTCTCGCAATCCCTGCGACATTCCAGCTGAAGACCTTAAACACTAGGTCCGTCACAGCTGGTGTGTCACTGATCGCAGAAACACTGCTATCTGTAGGCCTCACAAAAGGTACCTGCAAATAGCTACTGTCTAAGGGAGTGTCTACAGAGGCTACTAACCCACTAGCACTTCCAGTTGAAGGAGAGATAGTTCGAGTAAGTGTTGTTACCATTAGGTCTGTCCTATTCACAGTTGCTATGACTGCAACTGCATCTGTGTGTTCACTTGAATCCCCCTCCTCCAGTCAACAGCACCCTGGCATCCGCGGAAAATTCTGCTCACTACCCCCAAGGCCCCCAGCCCAGCATGTATCCCTATTTTGACAGAAACCATGGGTACTAGGACTCTCCCATGGCGACATGACAATTGGCCTAGGGTAGAAATACGTTAGGTCCACTACTTTAACCCCAGGTACATCCATGTTTTTTATAGGACTACAGATGGTGCTGACTACTCTGGGGTCTTGAAAGTTTATTATTACGCAGTCCCCTTCCTGAGTTTTTTTCCCCTGTCCTACCCACCCTACACTGCGTACACTTAGAATAATCCCATCCACACCAGTCGGGATTGGCTTATTTGTCTTCAGCCAGTGGATGCACTTATTCTTAAGAGATTGGTGATTCTCCATCTGGCCTTCCTTCAGGGGGGGAACGTTTACCAGAACAGCAACAAACGGCTGGCAATCTGGCGGGAGGTTTACAGGGGGGATCCGACGTGTGGAATTTCGTGGGGCCACCATTGTAGCGATTTGGGTTATAGGATGGGGAGCAGATTTGGTGACCTTCCCTGTCACTATTCCCTGTACTTTGTCTTGTAGGGCCGGTGTTTGGATAGATTTTACTTTACCTCTACAAGCCTGAGTCGGTACTTGTGGAAGTGGCTTAGGTGTAGGTTTAGAACCCTCTACAGGTGTTGGCGTTCCCTTAGGTTGGGGCCCTGCTTTAGGTGGAGAAAGAATTTTAGGTGTTAGGGCTTGCACTCTGCTTGATTCAACCTTGTTTGATTTTTTTGGGGGATTAGAAACTGCTTGTGGTGGTAAGGAAGCTACTGAGGGGGCACTCCCCTTTGGTCCCATGTCCTGGATATTACTCACTCCATTTAACTGTTTGAATGTGGTTTTAAGTGAGTAGAACCCATCGAGGGTTGACTGCTCTAGTTTGTCTATTCTAGCCCCCAGGGCCTTCACCTGAGTCAGTATAGGCATCAGGAGACTATTTACCCTCTCCAAAATCGTTTCAATAGTCACAGGATCGGTAAGCTTGGGGACACTATCAATGCTATTACTAGTAAATGGGCAGTTGTTTAAACCCATGGGAGGGCCCTCGGCATCCCCCTCTACCAAGGCCTTGTCCTCTGGGAGCAGGCTCTTTGCTTCTTTTCCACCTAAGCCTAAGTGCTTTCTTCTTATTTTGTAGATTGCGGCCTGTCTCACCAGCCTACCCTTTTTAAGGTTACGTGTTTTTTTCCGTTTTTCCCTTTTATTCTGCCTACTTACATCAGATACAATTCCAGAAGGGTCCCCATCTAGAGGCACTATAGTGGGGGTGGGCAATATTGGTAGAAGTGGCAGGCTTATGGCGCTGTTTAAGGGCATTGGTGCTGCAGGTCTAGATGGTTTACTTGGGCCACCCTCTTCCTCAGTGCCACCAGGAAGAAGCGCGGCCAGGTGTTCCAACCTATCTATATTTTGCCCTATTTCTAACAGCTGGGGGGGGTCTGTAGAGCAGCCCGGGGTATCAGCAGCGGGGGCAGATTGAACCCGCACACAAGCCGGTGTCAGGGCCTGTGCAGCGGCCCCCAAGGATGAGCGTCTGGAAGGGAGGTAGACCTCAGATAGGCGGCGCTCTGACATAGCAATCGCCTTTTCTATTACAGCCGTCACCCTCGTGATAAAACGATCCATAGTTCCAATTATTGGGCTCCCGCCAACCGCTCCCCTTTCACCCTCGCTCCTGAGCAGTTTTCCTGAGCGTGTTGACATGATTATGCGTAGATCCTTGGAAAGGACTTACACGTCTCACCTTTTGCTTGGTGTCGGTGGAAAGGGACGTGGCCCAGCCCAGCCTCTGACAGCCCCAGACTGCCACAGACTGCCCGCCCTTTGCTCGGGCTTCGCTCGGCGTCCCGCTCGCGTCCCGCTGAGCGTCGGTCAGAACGTAAAGTAGGCACGTTGCAGGCGGGGGGCGTGTCTGTTGGTGGGCGCGTCCGCTTGCGCACCTGGGGAAGCAGGGACTCCTGGACTTCCGAGTCCCTGCTACAGCGCCGACCTGATGTTTTTCCCCTCAAGCGCCTCCCAGTGCACAGCGCTTTGGGCTCAGCTCTCCCACCTTCCAAGCCGCGAAGCGGCACCCGCGAAGCGGGTGCGGCGAGAGGCAGCGGCAACAGAACCCAGCACAGCAGTCAGTCCCGAGATCGTAGGGACAAGCAGCGACCTTCACACACTCCCAGGTGGGTCCCAGCGAGGGATAGAACACGCGCCCTTTCAGAGGAGTAAGACGGAATAAAGAGATGCTTTAAATGAGTAAGACAGAATAAAGAGATGCAGGAGACGAGTAAGACAGAATAAAGAGATGCATGAGAGGACAAACAGAATAAAGAGATGCATGAATCAGAGGAGTAAGACGGAATACAGATGCATGAGAGGAGTAAGACAGGATAAAGCGATGCATGAATGAGAGGATTAAGACAGAATAACGAGATGCACGAGAGGACAAACAGAATAAAGAGCATGCATGAGGAGTAAGACAGAATAGAGATGCATGAGAAGAATAAGATAGAATAAAGAGAAGCATAGGAGGAGTAACATGCAATAAAGAGATGCATGAGGAGTAAGACAGAATTGAGATGCATGAGAGGCGTAAAATAGAATAAAGATGCATGAGAGGAGTCAGACGGAATAAAGAGATGCATAAGAGGAGTTAGACGGAATAAAGAGATGCATGAGGAGTAAGACAGAATTGAGATGCATGAGAGGAGTAAGACATAATAAAGAGATGCATGAGAGGAATAAGACAGAATAAAGAGATGCAGGAGACGAGTAAGTGCGACGCAGTCCTCGACCTAAAAACAATACTGACAAAAGCGCAATTTTAGCAGGAATTAGTGTGTATAGACAAGCATTGTAGCAAGTGCTGAAATGTTTAAAGTGCCATGACAACCTGTGTATTCATGCACAATGCTTATATAGAGCGCTTCCATGGGTCAGGCAATGCCCAGCTACAATGCGAACACGGAGGGGCTTGTGATGTCAGAGTCAATAGACTTCCAACTTTTGGAGCATCTGTGATCCAGTATTGAGCCATATAATAGAGAGAAAAGTGCAAGATCACTAGAACATTCTTAACACTTGCTGCAGGCAGTATCCTGCCTAGGTAAAGCTCTCCCACCTATTATACTGCCGCAGATATAAGTGACACAGAGCGACTGCCACTCTGAACCCGCTCAAGACAGAGGGAGGAGCAATACATTAAAAGCGTGCACTTATTCACTATATAATGTTCGTGCTTTAAAAACATTGAACATTTTGATTTGGAAAATATGTCAAACGGCCTGGGCAAATAGAGCAGGCAGCAGTTCTAATAAAGCACGAAGAACTAACATCTGACTGATCTCTGACTTCACTCATCCCCATAGTCACTGACTTCTTATAGTTGTACCAATCTGGACCAATGGCAGCGCGGCTGGTTGATGACGCTGCGGGTTTCTCTTATGCTTTCTGGGGCACAACACGGGGGGAAAATTACTCACACATCTTCCCACAGTGGCCCAGGGCACGCGGCGGTGATTCAGGCCTCTTGTTGAAGACGGCCTCGGGCAGTGCACTGAGTCGCACTCTCGAGCGCCGGAGCAGCAGTTAAAGGGAGCAGCAGTCCTCCATGAATGAATGAATTTTATTTGTATATATTTAAAATCATTACAGAAGTCAAGCTATAAAATACATTGTATTGTTTTTAATTCTACCATAAAATGAATGTGTGCAATTCAGATACTTCTTCCCTTGGTCTGACACGTCCGCCTGTCTTTGTATATCAATTCCTATGTTAATCCCCACTGGTTGTTTGCAAAGTTTTATTAGGTTTTGTACGTGGCTGCGGGGGTTGCAGTGCTCACTCCAGTTGCTTTAATACTTGAGAAATATATCTTGAAGGTTTATAGTCACCCGCACCTGAAAGAAGGCTCAGCGCCAACCCTCTTTGCCTCCCCTGCTACATTTGACTGAGTGGGGGCTTTACGACGCTACTGATGGGAAATGGAGAACCCTTGGCCAGCGAACTTGGAGCATGCAAATGTCCCAAGCGGATCTGCTCTAAGCCCTCTCTCACACTATTTGTTCTTCCATCTGTGTTCTAGAGTGGTTGCTTCCAGCCTCCTTATAATAAATGCTTCAACACCTAATATCACCTGATCATACTCATTAGATTGCAATCATCTGGATCCGGGATCCTCACAGTACCTGCTCGTTCTCACAGTACTGTAGTTTCTTTGCTTCAGGTTACTCATATTACATGGTCATTTTCACAGTACTTAAGCCCTCTCCTTTATGACCCTAATAGTACGTGCTCAATCTCACAGCATTGAGTCCCTTGGCTCCGTGTCGTTCACAGAACTTTATCATTCTCTTAGCACTGGCACTGCAAGACTTCTAGAAGTACCTGCTCATTGTTACGGTAATCAAACCCTCTGCTCCTGGACTGTTACAGTAGCAGCTCATTCTCACAGCATTAGAGACATTTGCTCCGGCCCCTTCACAATACGTTTTCATTCTCACAGCTTTGGAAACCAGAAGCTACATGGTCAATCTCACGGTACAGAGATGCCCTCAGCTTACCATGCAGCGCCTGTACATTCTCACCTACCAGACACCTCTACTCCACCGAACTCCTACTTGCACACACACCCTAGTGAGTGGAGTACCATCACATTGGGTATTACGGATCTGGCGGTCGTGCCTTCCCCTACCTCACTCCTACTGCCTGGAAAGAGCTGCCTCTGCACACCAGAGCCTCCTCCAGAACTCCACAAGAAACTGAAGACCTGGCCTCTCCTCTAGACCTGACCCTGGCTCGACCCACACAGCGCCTGGATAACCTCCGGGGTGAGTTTTGTGCTAAAACAAATGGACAGTACTGGGGTCTCCGAATCCCTCGGATTCCGTACCCGGCCTCACAGTGTCTACTTCTAGTCTCACAGCAGTGGAGTTTCTACAAATGCATCGTTCCTTTCAGTTTCTAGACCCTCACCCGCCCCCATGTGCTCACTAGGCTCCAGACTCCTCACTCATTCGTCGCAGTACTAGAAACTCTGCTTCAGGCCCCTTGACACCATCATTCACCCATCACACTACATCTCCTTCCGCTCCTTCATCGCAGCACCAGAGGGAGGCTCCTTCCTTCCCTCACTGTCAGCTCCGCAGCGCCTTCCCTCTGCCCCTGCCCCTCAGGCCGCCAGCCCCTGGTGTCCCTCGGCACCTGACCTGCCCCGTCACACTACCTTCTCATTGCTCTCGTATTACGAACTCCCCCTTAAAACAGGAGCCGCGACAGCTGCTGGAACCGTCGGCCGGTGTTGAGTCCTCGCTGGCTGGTGAGGGTGGCCTTTGTTCCAGTTGAGCCGCGGCCAAGAGGCGCGTGGAGGAGTTAGAGATATTAAATAAATCAAATTCTTATAATCGTTTTAATGTCAGACTTCCGCCGGGAAAGTAGTCCATGTGGGTTAACTTCCACACGAAGGAACGCTCAACTCCAATGGAAGCGAAACGGGAACAAGCATTTACATGGAGTCGCACTCTCAAGCGCCGGAGCAGCAGTTAAAGGGAGCGGCAGTCCTCCAAAGCCTTACTGTGTGCCGATCGCACACCGGTACCCAGGATCACACGGACAGGCAAATTTTGGCAGAGAGTCCAGGCTGTGCACAGAGATATGCACGAAGCCCCTTTGTAGCGCCCGACATTTGCATTTAAGCCCCGTCCTTTTCATACGGGGGCGTATTTTTTGTTGAGTGACGGATGACCTCACAGATAGAAAGAACACAAAAACCACGCCCCCGAATCCGAAAAAGACGGGGCTTAAAGGGAGTGACCCCCGTCTCCTCCAATGGCTGGCCAACATTTACTAGGCCAGCCAATGGAGAAGAGGGGCGGGTTCCAAGCCCCTCTAAGAAACATTAAGTCTTCGGGCTCCACCCACACTGCTTACAGCAGTGTAACGGGTCCTTGACCTAAAAAGGAAGATTTAGGACTGACAGAAGGTTTATTTTGCCAGGTTGAACTGGCAATTTAAAACTGCACTACAGGCTGCATTTGGCAAGCCTGAGATGTCTTTACAGTGCTACTTTAGTGGGTGACAAAATAAGTGCTGCCACCCAATGGCAGCATTTAATATACAGGCCCTGGAAACCTGTAGTACCATATACTAGGGACTTAAAAGAAAATTAAATGTGGGATGTGAATCTAGTTCTGGCTGCATTTCCCAACACGGTGCACCGAGGTAGGAAAAATAAAAACGAAGAGGTGAGTCTAGCCGCTTAGACGCAAGTGGGGGACCCAAAAGGGACACCCGCAGCATTAAAACGAATATTCGAAAACATTATTATTATTGAGGAATTCACAAATCCTGAAAATAATTTGGTGCACTACAGCTGCCACCTGTGGTGCGTTTGGTTCAGTAACTGGCAAAAAGGCAAGGCCCTGTGGCCAAACCACGTTCTGCATGTCCAAAGACGGAGTGCAGCTGAGGTTGGCACTCGCGGTGGGTTGGGTACAGGAGTTGCTACCAATCCCCGCTGCGCACAGTTGATGGTCGACTGCCTGTGGCAGGTGAAGGCCAGCCCCTGTGACTAGCCCCCCTGCATGCGGTCAAATATCTTGCACTATGGGGATTTGTTGCCCGCAGTGGGTTGGGCTAGGTCGCGACCAACCCCCATCACTCATGCATTAGGTGTTGCCCATGAATAGGTGGTTAGGTGCAAGTAACAGTCGGATGTAGTATATGATTTTTTTTAAAACAAGACATTTACTGGAAAGAAAACAAAAGTTAATGTGAAGTTAAGTTTCGCTTTGGTTATGAAAATTTAACAAATGCAAAAAAAAACAGAAGTTCAATGACAAAAATACAGATAAAGTGTAGCTATGGAAACAAAATAAACATAAAATTGAAATTCGCCGGTTATGGTTAGATGAACTAATCATAAGTAGTGTCCCCGTCATGCACTGCTTTTGACATGTTAAATTATATTGATTGCATCACTGATGACATTCTCAAATTCCTTATTGATGACAGCATTTATTAGTAGCAACACTTTTCATTTGGCCATTCACAGTAGGGGTTAGCTACAGTACCAGACCCTGTGCGCAACCCTTTGTGAGCGACCCACAAGACTGAGTATTATTACATTATGTTATAATATATATAACATTAGATTATATTATTAAATTAGTTGTCTGAGTGCTTTATTGTGCAAAATGGAATCGTATAAAAACCCATTTTTTACAGGGAACTATGATACAGGGATCCATGATCTATGTAACTTAAATCATGGTTCCATGTGAAATATGCACTTCATTAACCCCCATGCCCTCCAAATCACTCTGCAGAGCTTTTCCATTATCAGAGATACTAACATTATGCAGCACAAGGATGAGGCTATCTAAATTTTGTGGCAAAATGCAAAATATGTGGCACATTTGCTGTCAGCATTATTTTATCCATTTGAGATGAAAACAAATATTTGGTGAAATATGCACATTTTGCAAATTATGTGGCAAATTGTATTACAAATGCAGTAAATCCATTAGTACGTGCTAAATGCAGCAGCCACAGAATTGCCTAAGTCCACTTACACTAACCATTAACCATTGTTTTATTAGCCATTTATTCATGAAAGATAACCAGAGCCTAAATATTCTAATCCTAACCAGTGACCATTGTTAGCTGTACTTTGAAGAACATTGCTGTTTCAAGCTAACTGCCCTAAAATAATATGTAATATAGAAACTATATAATAAGTACCATATCAAATATAGCCCTGTATTGCAATCTCGGGGTTCTGGTGGACTATATTACACAATTACCCATTATGTATTAAATAACCCATTATGTATTCTACATATTACACTGGCAATGCTAGCGCTAGTGTTCTTATAGTTAAGTCTGACTTTCCATACAGAGGGAATTTTTAGTTTTTCTAATACATTTGGTGCAGTTTGATATCTCTGCGGAAAGGTTTACCTAACAAATATTTGCTCACTTTGGCTCCTTCATGGCAACATTTGCGCTGATCTGTCAAGCAGGGGCCAAGAAAATGCGGGTGGACTTAACCCTAAAGTGTGATTTCCCATGGGAATGTTTGCTTGCTGATAAAGAAAAAAATACTGAATGGAATAAAACCAAATTTGGCACAAGGTTAGTCCTCTACTCAGAAAGTGTGCTTTTTGTTATTTGGTGCAAATCTGTTCAGCCATTTTTTGAGATATTGGCATTTAAAGACAGGCTCAGGTTGGTCAAGTAGGAGTTAACCCTCAGAAAAAAAGTTAAGAGATATCTAATTGATTGGTACCATTGTAGTACCACAGTAGTCCTACATAACTAAGAAAAAATAAAAAAATAACAGCTTCTGATTGACCGTGGGAGCTTTTTCTCCTGTCAGCCAATTTGGTACCACAGTACCCAAGTGGGAACTATGGTGCCGGAGGGTTTTGTTTGGAGGGCCGCAACAATGGGACAAAATGTTGCGACCACTGTGTTGCAGCTACGTTGCAACTTATTACTGAGTCCTGAAAAATAAAACAAAGGTATATACCGGATCAGGGTGAGCAGACTCTGACCCCGGCCCAAATGGGGGGAGGGGATAGGGGGGGGAATAGTGTTTTAAATTTTAAAAAATCAGCTTATGACGCTGGTATCGCGAGACCCAGTGAGGTTGGCCAAATGCTGTACACAGTCGGGGTTGGCTGCAATAATAGCAGCAGTATTGTTAGAGTTAAGTCTGACTTTCCAGAGAAAAGGAATTTTTTGTTTTCTTAATACATTTTTCACAGTTTGATGAATCTGCAGAAAAGTTTCCCCAAAAAAGATATGTTCACTTTGGCTCTTTTATGGAAATATTTTCGATGGTCCATCAAGCGGAGGCCAAGAAAAAGGGTGTGTACTAGACCATAAAATGCGGTGTCTCATTTTTATTCCTTGGCAATATTTGCTCGCTCATAAAGAAGGAACAACTGAATGGAATGAAGCCAAATTTGTCACAAAGCTAGTTCCTTATTCAGAAAGTCAGTTGTTTGTGATGTAATTAAAATCTGTTCAGCTATTGTGAGATATTAGCATTTAAAGACAGGCTTAGGTCGATCAAGAAAGGGTTAACCCTCAGAAAAAAGTTAGAGATATCTAAACGGTTGGTCCCATTGTAGTACCACAGCAGTCCTGCATTACCAAAAATAAACAACAAAAAACAGCTTCTGATTGACCACGGGAGCTATTTCTCCCGTCAGCCATTTTGGTACCACAATGGAATCTACAGTTGTGGGAGGGTTCTGTTTGGTGGGCCGCAACCCCGGGACAAAATGTTGCGGCCACTGTCTTGCAGCTATGTTGCAACTTATTTCAGAGTACTGAAAAATAACACAAGGGGCATACAAGGAGACAGGATGAAACACAGTTTTTGATGCAGGTATCATGGGATCCAGTGAGGTTTGCCAAATGCTGTGCACAGTGGGCTGCACCCCGAGGATTTGGGCACAGGGCCAGACCTTGCTGTGCATGAACCAAGGTCCATGGCACAGTTGGGTGAAGGACTTGGCTTCAACTGGGCTCCGCAGTCAACACCTTCTGCGAAGTTAGCAACACGACCACAGACATTATGGTATCCTGACCCCAGCAGGTCAACCTCTGTCTAATGGCAGAAAATCATAGTAGGTTGCAATATGTCATCTATTTCATGTTTGTTGTTGAGGAAGATATGATTGTGAGCCCCAACGGTCCAGTATTTTGTGGACCAACCTATGAACCTGTTTCATGCAATTACTCTCAGATTCAAGAGAAGAGCGGCACTCCAGAGAACTGGGATTTGTGTTTTTAAGAAATCAACGTATTTATTTCATCAAAACAACATGTAAGATGAAAGCCGAGCCAACAAGTGTTTCAACCGAGATAGGAAAAGAGATTGGTCTTGATCACGGAAGTTGAAGTCCAGCTCCACTTCCCTTTAGTTTTTTATAATCCAAACTCCATGGATTACTACAAATGGCGTGTAGCACTTTGTTGTTCTGAAGTTCATCATGTGTTAAAAACAAATTCCGTTTGCACTCAAAATTTCTTGACATTAACAAACTTTATAAAACTAGTTTTCCTTCTGTGTCCTTTATCTACTTAGTTTTCATTAGTGGAAGTTTACTTTGATGTTTTTATTACCACATCGAATCACAGAGCCCGCAATGTTTCTTTAATCATTCAATGTGTTTTCTTTTTATTATCCAGTTTGTTATAGACTCTAGTCAGTTATTTTTCTGTGACGATCTCCTTATTATTCCCGAAGTAACTTGCATCCACTTATATAAACCTGTGGACGTTTATTAAAATTTTCTAATTACACACATAATTCCTCATTGGATCATAATGTTTACAATCATTCCTTAATCAATGTGGATTACTTTAATACAGCTATCTCATCATGTCCGGTTGAAGGTCATTTATCAGATACGCCTTCCTTATGTTGTCAATGTGCCTCCATCTTGGAAACTTAACTTTAATTACATTATCTTCTAAGCCAATTCTTTAATATTAAGAGGAGCCTTTACTGGGTGCATAAATATTTCTAGGGCTCTGGGAGACCACTTCTCAAGATCATTCATTCCATAGATTAATGCTATATTTTGACTTAGTTTCTTAACTCTGTACCACCTTTTTCATTTTTTCTTATGTGCTGTATCCCAAAGCATTTTAAGGAGCTTGAGTCGTTGCCATGCAATGTTTTGTGATGATTCGTAACTAATGTTTAGCTTCAGTCATTGTTACAATAGTATGAATATGCACAAAGAAATTATTTTTGGTAGGGAACATATGATACTACCAACATATTTACGTCCACAAGAACAATAAAGTATTCATGTGTTAGTATTAGGTAAGGTGAAGTGTTTACTAAAATGGAGGAGAGGTCACAGTCCCAAATATCCACCTCATCCAACTGGAGTATAATGGAAAAATACTTTGATTAGGATCTCGGTGGAAAAATGGGGGAAAGGCGAAAGACGCTGGAGACATTAGTTTGAAATGACGCCAGAAGCAACCAAGGTCTTCACAGAACTATTGCTTGGCAAGCTTAAAAAACATTTAAAAAACAAACAGGATGTTGTCACTCTATGCATAAGATAATGTAATCAATGAATAAATCTCACCTCTCACTTGCCAGAAGAGTGCCATGACTAGCCTGGTACTACCAGGATATTGGCCATATATGCAGAGGAGAGTGACAAGTAAGCGGGAAGATGGCGATTCACAGTAGCACTATAAGGTTGGGAAGAAGCACAAAGGACGTGGGTAAGGCTGAAAGTGAGTATAACCAAGGATGCAAGGTGTGGGCTGGAAAATGTATGAGGATCGCCATATTGGGCAAGGAAAGGATGAGGGAAGAAATTCAAGTGGTAGGATGGAGTAAAGAGTGAGGAACAGAGAGAATACAACTGAGAGGTGTTTCTATGCTTTGTATTGATGTCAAGGTTCCCTTATAGCAGTGGCTCTACCGTTCATGCCCCATAGGTCCACCTTTTAACCTGAGGATGTGACCCTTGAAAGTGAGGATCTGAAGAACTCATTCTAGCTTTCAATATACCACTCTATAGAGTTTCTGGCTGTGTCCTTTTCTAATCTTGTACTGCTGGTGAAAAACAATGCCTTACGTGTACCTACTATACCCTCCTTCCTATTCCTTGCTGTGTCCCTTCCTTTCCATTCTTAGTTCATCCCAAGTTCCCTCAGGAATTGGAATATTAATCTACCGCAAGGATGAAGAAGGCAGTTTTCTCAGCTCTTTCAGACCTATCATATACCTTTCAGGATACTAGCTATTGTAGCTGGCAAAAACGTTGTATCCTTTACTTTGTATTTTTTGGATATGTCTACCTGAACAGGAGCAGGTGGTTTTCCTTTCTGGAATACTGTGAGTTTGATATGTGACACAAGAAATACTGAATTATTCTTTCTTTGTTTAGGGAGCTGAAGTTGAACTGCTGCTATTACCATGATAGGAAACGAACCCATAAATGTATGGGCAAACTTGGGATGAGAGATTGGGCAAAATAGATATCTTGTGGACAAGTGACATCCACTCAGAAACTCAACAAAAGCAATACAAAATTAAGAACCCCTTTCTCCAACAGCCAGTATGCTACAGTATAAATTACACCGAACAGCTGTAACATACAGATCAAACAATGTAATTTCCTTGTTTAAATCATGTGCCTAGGACCTGCAAGGATAAACAAGTACAATGGCACCTAGGACACATTGTATAGTTTACTGGTCATGAGACCTAGTGAGTGTGCAGTAAAACTATAGATTGGGGGCCCGAAACACTAAGCTGCAGGGAGACGCTCAGAAAAACATTATGCTTCCTTGACTTATGGTTATTGACACAGCTAAACATTCATCCCATCAAACACGCCAAAAGACGAGAAGCCCAGGCTGCTAAAATCGTGATCTAGTAGCCCAAAGGTGGTTGCTTATGTGAGGTCCCTCCTATGTTCTACTACATCAACCATTGCTGTATGATTTTATAGTGATCACAACTAGTCACAAACACCCTTGGAAAAGTTATTCAAGGTTATTGTGGTCTATTCTATAGAATAGCTTGCTAGTTGTTGAAGAAATGAATTTGCTGTATTTGTTGCTGGTATGATGCTCTGCCTGTCTTTTGTGCTCAGCCTTAACCTTAAGTAGATGCTGGTATTCTGACTCCTGGACTTTCTTTAAGTGTCTTCATAGTTGGCTGACGGGTTAGCCCAAAGTGGGAGGCAGACATGAAAGGAAAGTGTGTGGATGTAAGCTATAGGTGCAATGGAAAGGAGAGGATCCCATGGATGTGTGAAGGCAATTGTTATATGCCAATTCAGCCATATGAATCCATTGACTCCAACTGAGATATTTCTCATTGGCTTCATTAAACCTTTAAGCTTGTCCATCTGTTTGAAGGTGAAAACGTGTGTACGGTAAATGCTTCACTTCTGTGATTTTCATTAACTCTTTCCAGATGGGAGCTTTGAACTGAGATCCTCTGTCAGTAATGATTACAACAGGAAGGACACAGAGTTTGATTATGTATTGTAAAAAGACCTAAACCGACTCTACTGTTGTAGGCAGACCCTTTAATGGAACGAAATTACCCAGTTTAGTGAAATAATCCACTACCACCAGTAGGCCATTGACTTCTTGTAACGTGGGTAACTCCACAGCAAAGTCAATTGAAATCATTGTCGATGTCTGATCTGGTAGTGAGAGTAACAATACAGCAGGATGCGCATGGCCGGTCAGTCTTTGCTTGTGCACAAATACTGCAATGTTTAATTAAGTTATTTATCGAGTTTTCCATCGTGGGCCACCAATAATTTCTCTTTTTTTAGTCATGAATTTTTCTCTGACTGGAATGTCCTGTGTTAGATGACACATGACACCATATCATTGCTTGTCACTGTAGTTCTTCATGAAGAGTAAACAATGCTTCTTTCCAATATAATAGTTTGCCTACTTTCTTCCGGATTGCTGGTTCCTTTTGCACTCAGTGGCTCTTATTGATTCATTCTTGCCTGAAACTGACTTTAGTAACGAACATGTTTAAAGTCTCTCAGGTGGATGTTATTGCTGGCAAGAATTAAGATTTTTTTTTTTATCCATGACATGGTAAAACATCTGCTTTTCCATAATGATTCTAGGCCTATATGTTACTTGATACTGAATTCTAGAAAATAATATTTCCATCTTGTATGCCTTGTGTTCATACATCCATGGATCGTAATAAAAGTGATCCTTGTCCATACTATAATAGGTGTATCCTTCCAGATAGTATCTCCGTTGAGTAAAGGTTTCCTTAATGGCTAACAGTGCTCTATCATAGAAGCTGTAATTAAGATCTGATGATGATAAAGATCACGAGTATTATGCTACAAGATGGACAGCTTCATTCTCTGGATTCCGCCATGATAACAGAGTTTGAATAGGGATGGAGCCTGGTTCCATGTTCTAGACTTACTCTGGAACCCCTGGACGATGGCTCGTTGTTTACTGCCTAAAAGTGTAGAGGAGAGAAAAATAATTTGCCAATCACATATCACAATTTCAATGAACCATGACTCCGAAGAATCACCGACTCCAGGTTCTAAGTTTAATTAGTTTATTACAAACCCAAGAACAATTGGACATACAAACACCTCGAAATGAGGGTGTAGAAATATGTTGGAACTGATACAAACCCAAACCTATGGGCAAAGTGGAGTCTGGGAAGCATACAAAGAATAACCAGTTCTAGAATCAGGATGCAGAATATAACTGCGCCAACATCAAGAGTATTCTTCATTGGAGGTTCGTAAGTAAAAAGCATTAGTCTGTCCCTACACTGCCACTAACGTGACATCCCTACTTAGCATTTCCCAGGCACGTTCAGGAAAAGGTGTCAGTGCATGAAGACTTCCTAAGAAGTACACTCACGTTGAATGGGTCAAGTAGCATAAAGCTCCAGAGCTCATTCTAAGATGCTCCTTCCTCTCTACTGATCATATCTCTTCTTCCAGATTCCCACGGACTATGTCCCTAACTCCAACACCAATAGCATAGGACACACCCATAGTCACATCACGCGGTCATCCCATCCAGGTAGACACCTCCTCATCGGTAACTTTCCAGGTAGTTGCGATGCTCCCAGCCTCTCGCTCGAAGACCTTGATTCCCAGGCCTTCTCCAGTGAGAAACAACACCATTTGGGTAAATGGTGCAATGGATTTTATGAAAATTGGATTCAAATGATTTCGTCTATCTTTCAATAAAAACAACAAATATTTTTGTAAAGAACAATTTGGACCAGACACGTTTCTTTGAAGTCATCGAGTACAATGTGTGTTTAATCTAATTGAGAAATAATGTATGTGACTTGATGGGTGCTGATTCCATTATTTTTTTCATGTTTTTTGGGACTTTGTCCCAATAGGAAGAGTAGAGGGGTGCACTTTCTGGCTGTCAAGCACCATTACCCAACCACTGAGCAGCATTGTCAAAAGTGTCAGGAGTGGTACTCTTTGCCTCAACCCTCTGTTGTTGCTTTTTTTCACCAAAAACCTAGGATACACCCTTCGTCACATCACACGATAATCTAATCCAGCTAGACATCACCTCGTAGGTAACTTTCTGGGCAGTTGCGATGCTCCCAGCCTCTCGCTCGATGACCTTGATTCGCAGGCTTTCTCCAGTGAGAAAGAACACCGTCCCACATTATCAGCACCGCTTGTTCAAATGTATCCTCACCATCTTAAGCCTATCTCTGAAAACAAAAGCGTTATTCTAACTAACAAAGATGAATTTCTCCACCTCCAACGGAAATACTTCCTCAGATCCTTGCTATGATCTGGGATATAACTAAAGCACTGTTAAACCCTCAGCATTTTACAGACTCTGCCTTCCTTTCCAACACATCTAAAGCAAGACGGTTCTGCATCACCATAGCTCTTATCGACACCATCTCTTCATCCACAAGCAACAAAGACTGACCTGTATTCGCTGAAATTTATCCACAATACTTGACAGCCTTCCAATCTTTATGTTGTTCTGAACCACTCCCAAACTAGGTATCACTGCTCCAAATATATCTTCAACAGTCTCACCTGCACTTGTACCTCGTTTCTCTCTATGGGGTGGTTTCCCTTCCAAAGGTTCCAAATCTTCCACACGATATATCTTGGGAACCACAACAGCCACATAACACGTGGCAAACCAATTAGGTGGCAATCAAACATATGCATTTTTCACACACACAAAGTACACATTCGGCACCACTTGTACCGCTTCCTGTAAGAACTTCTTTGCAGTGACTTCAATTGTAAAAATATGACCACACACACTCTGTCCCACAAAGATTTTATCATAGTAGGTCTGTACCTGTCTGATGCAAAGTTTTCCTCGCTGCTCGAAGTCTAAAGCTATTGGACTTTAGCTCCCTTCCTCCTTGGTCCATTCAAATTTTCCATCTCTATTGTTAAGCTCAACTGTTAATTACATATGCCTATCTTCTACTTGATCGACATACTTCTTTTCTCATCACTTAACATACAGGTCAAGTTATGCTGGTGCGCGTAAGCTGTGTCTAAAGTTACAGTAGGTATGAAATACTTCCCTATCCTCTCTTCTTGCTTATAGTAATCGTACTTATTCAGGTGCTTGTAGGATGGAAACTCTGAAAGCACCACATCATAGTTAGAGAAGTAATACTCTGGAAAGGTTTTGCTTTCAATGAGAAGTTGAAAACCCACTAGAGACAGTAACCAACCATTCCCAAAAACATCCTGACTTCCTTTTGTGTGGTAGGCGCATTCATTTTCATAATCGCCTCAATGCGGTCTGCTGACACCTGCCACTTGCCTTTCTCAAAGCGATTACCCAAATACTGGACTTCAGCCAAACAGTACTGGAGTTTGCTTGGGGACACCTTGTGCCTGTTTTCTGCCAGGAGGTTTAACAGTACAAAAGGGGGTGGTGATGGACGGAGCATCTGAACCAATCAAAAACTCACACCCAGTCAACAGATCTGGGTTTAATCCATCACCGTTCTTTAGCCCACTCTGCCACCCCAGTTCAGAAATGGCCATATGCAAATCAGTCTGACCCTGTGCCTCATGGGAACAGTCCAGCCCGAACTGCCAAGCCATGCCTTCCCTGGACAGGAAACAAGCTTCCTAGCATTTGGCATCTGGCATTTCAGCCGTCTTCAGCCAGGCTTGCTCGAATCCAGTGGCAAAGTGAGCAAGGGACTCACGTCTGAGCATACCCTGCCAACTTATGGCGAACAAAGCGGTACAAAAGGGGGGGTGATGGACAGAGCATCTGAACCAATCAAACACTCACACCCAGTCAACAGATCTGGGTTTAATCCATCACCGTTCTTTAGCCCACTCTGCCACCCCAGTTCAGCTATGTCCCTAACTCCAATACCAAAATCATAGGACAGACCCATCATCACATCACACGATCCTCCCATCCAGGTAGACACGTCCTCATAGGTAACTTTCCAGGCAGTTGCGATGCTCCCAGCCTCTCGCTCGAAGAAATTGATTCCAAGGCCTTCTCCAGTGAGAAAGAACACCATCCCACATTATCAGTACCGCTTGTTCAAATGCATCCTCTTCTCCCTAAGCCTAACCCCTAAAACAAAAGTGTTATTCTAACTAACAAAGGTGAATTTCTCTACCTGCAACAGAAACATGAGAAAGAAAAGATTCTAAATACACATGAATATTACAAACAACTCGTTTTAGAGAGCAAGAAAAAAATACACAAGGCCTACAAAAAATCGATTAAATAAGAATCACCATGAAACTTCGTTAAAACACGAATATACAAGAACATTATTTTATGCACTTTTACATCAATGCGTTACATAATCAGTGAATTAATTTCTCATTAATTACGCAGTTGTAAAACGAACATTAAGGCTTTAGCATTTAGAACACCATTACAATATTAATGCATGCAGTTTTAACATTGCGGCGGGTGCTGCTTCAAGCAGCACCCGCCGCAATGTTAAACATACAGGATGTGACCGCAAGGGTGGCGGTCACATCCTAATTCGCACGGAGGGACCGCTGCTGCCCCTGCGGACGGCCCCTTCACCTCTGGGGTGGCGGACGGACGCAGGTCCGTCCGCCATCCTAATCGGCCCCCAAGTTTGATGAGTTAATGTGCTGTAACACTTTATTTATTAGGTCTAGGTTAGTAATACATATTTTTTTCCTATCCCTCTGGAGGCAGCCTAAGCCACTAACTACATGCCCCTTTTGGCTCTGCACAATGGGGGTGAGTTTCTGTGCTATATTTTTTATTTTTACCAATAGTTTTAATTTTACATTTTATTTAAATTTTTGTGTAAAGATGAATAATTGTAATGAAACTCGTGCTTCTCTATATAAAACTGTGCATTTTTCAGAGGTATGAAATAGTGCCTTCTATTTTTTTGATCGTAATGTGGCAAACTCTAATTTTTTCGAGTATTTTATTGCCATTTTCAACATTGTGAGTGCCTCCCCAGCTCTGCCCTGAGGTTGTGCAGCTCTCATGGTGCAAAACCTCAAAATCCCGAATTTTAAGATTGCAAATAAATGTGTCCCCCTCCCAGTCATCCAATCACATTTGAGAAAAAAAATGTCAAAGATGATTGACAGGGTTCGTGATTTTCTGAATAACTGTTTTAAATGGCCCCAATATACACAAGCCTATTCATCAACTATTTAAATGGGTCTGTCTTAAATATTATTGAATGGACCAATGAAATAACACTTTACGAGTAAAGGTCTACTTTTATTTCAGGTTTGGTGGAAATCCGTTCAGCAGTTTTGACCACAGGCATAAGCAAATTTGCCTATGGAAACTAAAATGAGAAACATTTCTTTAATTGTAATCCATATATTTTTTGTCTGCAAGAATCGCGTGGAAATTGGCCTACCAGGCCTTAGCTGACTATGCCAAGTGACTACCAAATTTGGTGCTAAGTCATCTGTGGGGTCAAACGTTATGGACAGCTCAAATTGGATAGTGTGATTGAACCAGATCCACACAGTGGTAACTGACTGGGTAGCGCTTTCTCAACTTATCACTGATTCAGAGACACACTCCCATATGCTTAGGCATAGAGACATATTCAGAGGCACAAACAAAGAGACAGCTTCCCACACCTCCAATGACTCAGTGGCACACTCATATGCTCATAGTTGCAGAAACATTCTCAGAGGCACACTGAGAGACACATTTGTCCCAGCCATTTACTCAGATGTGATGTAACTCTTGCGCTCAGAGTTGGAGTCTCACACCAAGAGGTACGCAAGGTCACAGCTGCACACACTGCCACTGACTCAGCACTCCTGTATTTGTAGATGTAGAGATTTATGCGAGCCAGGAACAGAATGGGACGGGCCGCCATTATGGCGGTCGCCCTAGCCCCGGGAAGATTTGCGAGGTGAGTGGGGGGGGAAACGCGTCATCCATGACTCTGCCCTCGACCTTCCTCGCATCATGGGCCGGCAGCCAATCGGCGCCGCGCATAGTCCTACCGAACCAGAAGCACTTCAATGCTTCCGGTTCAAGAACAACCAACCCCCGGAAATGCCTCCTGGCTCCCCAGCCCTTAAAGGAGGGAGCCTGCGTAGAAGTCAGCCTCTTGGTGACCCGGCTGCCCCCCTCGTCTCATCCACGCGCGGGCCGGCTGGCCGTCACGCCACCCGTCCCTTTTAATCTTTTGCCCACCCACCATCCCCTAAAGCAGGAATTCAAGTTTGGGAAATTGTTTTATTCCTAGTTGTACATAGCTAATTTTCGAACAAATAAGGCCTGTTCACAAGTTGTGCTGTGTAAATGTAATGATGTAAATAAGTGAACGGTAATTTGCATGCTTTCAGCTATTCTATTGTCGTATTTGGGTGTCCTTGGTCAGGCGGTAAGGTCAACACTGGTAAGCATAGTCTGCGGTCTTAGCGGTCAGCACCATCTAACTCCGGGGTAGTGACAGCCGGTAAGTAGGCTGTCGGGGTATGGGGGCCGGGGGAGTCATCCTTCCCAATGGGCCTGGGGCCACCCCTGTACGCGCATGCGCAGCAGTCTGCGCTCCCCTTTTATGGAGTTCAAGGACCGGGCGAAGGGGGGGCCCGGGGGAAAAAGATCCGTCCGATAAGCTGGACCCCCTACGCAACCTTACTCCAGGAGTAATAATGGCAGTACCCCTGGGACTGAAGGAGGGAGGGGAGAGAAACTTGCCAGACGTTGACTTTGCCGTCAGGCTCAAAGGGACACGCAGAAAGTCATATTGTCCATTGCTAGATTTACGATAGGAGTGCCTTCTGTATTAGCACGTGTTAAGGTTAGCTTTGGCAACATCATGTGTCTATCAATGTAAACTGTACTTTCTGCGTTAAATTTTTTCTGTAACAAAAATTGTTTTGAATTATTGTTTTGTTTGTTAATAAATACGGCCGGGGGGGGGGTCACTCCCCCCTAATCCAAATAACTACCAAATCTTAGTCTGGTTGTCCAAGTACCTGGGGCAAGCTGGAAGGGGGGGTCTACCTTGCACCAGGGGTTTTGAAGTGTTGAGAGGGGTCCTAGGGAGTACCGGACCATAATCCTTAGAGGCACACAGAGGCAGGCTTTGTAGACTTCACTGACTGAGACATAGCCTAACACACTCATATCTGGAGAATCACATTCAGAGGCACACAGAGGGATATGCCCTGAAGTACTGTTAAGTGCAGACTCTTACTCAGAGGCAAATTCACGGACATGCATTTGCAGGCCGCCATAAGTCATACTCACACTCACTTACTCATAGACTCACACTTATACTAAGGGTCACACACCGATAATATGTTCACATTCCACCATTGACTTGGGCACATATTCATGTACTTGTAGCAGACACTCACAAAGTCACAGGCACATGCCAGGGACATGCATAAGCATATCACCTCTCAGAGCCACACTCATATACTCAGATGCTGGTACACACTCAGAGGCAGCTGTAAGGGCGCACTCTGGCGTACTCATAGATTCGAGCTCGCACTCAGAGAGACAAGTAACAACACATTCACACCCACCCACTGATCCTGAAGGACACTCACACGGATATATATACTCATAGGCACAGAGTGAGACAAGTTTGCATGCAATTAATGACAGACATACACTCACTTATTCACAGAAGCAGACTTAAACTTAAAGGTACAACCAGAAACATGCTCTGGCTTACTCAAAGGAGCAGGCCCATACACAAAGGCAGACACAGGGAAACACATTTGCACCCCGCCACTGGCTCGTAGGCACACTCCTACTCACAGGCGTAGGCACATAGCCATTGACGTATACACTCACTCATATACAACCATCCTGACTATGAAACACATTCATGTACTCATATGCGCAGCATCATAGTAAGAGGTTGACTCGAATATGAATTCGGAAATTCATTGGTGCAAACTCATTTGCACACACAGGGAATTGCTTTCAAACACTGTCACTAACTCAGAGACATACTCATGTGCACTTTAGCGCAGACTCACATACAGAGGCTCACTCAGACACACATTTGTACAGCGCTGCTAAGTCGGACACACTCACGTGCTTATTGATGACAACTCACAGGCAGGGGCACACATAAGGGCACACATGCATTTAATGCCACTCACTTAGGTAGACTCAGAAGACACACATGCACACTGCCCCGAGTCCGTCACATACATGTCAGCTGCGGTTTCACATAAAGCAAGAGTAATATAGAAGCAGGGTGGATTGCTAACCGCCAGAAAAAAAAGTGAAAGCATAGAAGAAAGTGATGCTTGCCAGTTTTAATTATGACAAAGTATATGATAGAATTAGGGTGCTAGGATTTGAATGTTGGGAATATTTTTCTTTTTTAAATGTATCCTTCTCGTACTCGTTGTCATGAGCAAGTTCTAAGCAACAGCTGGATGGCTCTATAAAGATGCGTTGGATTCTCTGGATATGGAAGCTATGGACACCAAAAAAACACAAACAAAAAAAACACAATTGTTTTAAAAAAAATGTTCATAAAAAAGTAGGTCGATTGTGGGGGAGAGAGGATCAATAGAAAAATCTGTAAAAAAAAGTCTTGTAATTTGGAAAAAACAGTAGGGATTTAAAAAATAAGGTTGGTGGCTGCATTCATGTGGTTCGATTGCAGCTACCCGAGCAATGGTGAAAAAAACAAATCGCAAATGTGCACCACTTAATAACAGGACAAGATAGACACTAGAAAATAACTGGTCCGTGTCCATAGAGTTTTTAGGTCTCGCCTGCCGATGCGCTTGTGCATTCGAGCTGGCGAGAGATATAGGGGCTTACCCAGAGTTTAACCAAAGTGGTGATTTGATGCAGTGCACGTGCGCTTTTAGGTCAATGCACAAGCGCAATGAGTTAAAATGCGCGTGCACAGCATCAAATCGCCAGCCATCTGTTCCCCAGCTTGGTTCCACCAGCAGCTCTTCCCGCTCCGCTCCGCCCCCTGCTGCATCAAAGCGTGCACTCTGACTCAGCCATTTCTCCTCCCCTTTCAGTTTCACGGCCACCAGGCCGTGTCTCCTGTTTTTTTAGGTCTCGGCCTATTCCATTCCGCAGGAATGAATAGGACGAGTCTATTGTGGTAAGATTAAAAACTTTTTGTTTAAAAACTGTTGAAATCATAATGTGTGACATCAATCTACTTCTAAAATAGCACTCTTGAACAGCAGGCCGCTGGAGCATGTGAAGGAATCCTGCGCATGTTTATGGCAGCTTTAGAACATGCAATCCATGTATGACACCGGCCCAGATCACGTTCACCAGTGATCTTTCCCTCATGCGCATACTTGTAAAATATTAATTCCTGGCACCTGCTTCACGTGCAAAATGCGTCAGTAAGGCCGCATGGCTGCAAATTAAATCCCAGAAATGTTGTTTGTGACGGATGACACGTCCCAGATGTCAACGCGCGCGGGCAGCTATATTTTGTATTTGATGCATGGACTTTAAAGCTATCCCGAAAAAACATGACTGCAGCATAATTTTTTCCTGTGATGCTGCTTTGGTGTCGACGGGATAGTTTACACTTAGGAAGGCATGTGTGTTCATGAAATGTTATGTATTCAGGAGTAAACTCCGCGTGTACACACAACAGACCCTCTTGTTTTCCTCACAAGCTTGAAGGCAATCTGCTTCCCCGCCCCCCTGGTGTTTATGGCTAACAAAAGTTATTTACAAAAGTTTAAGCTATTGACATTACAAATTAAATAAATTATGTAAGTATTAATTATTTAAAAAAATTAAAAGCCATTGTTATTTGTAATATCAATACATCTAAGTCACGTAAATACAAAACATGTTGCATTACAAATGCTATAGGTGTCACATTTGCGAAAGTTATAACTATTGGCATTGTAAATGACAAAGCTATTAACTTAGCTATTTTGAAAAACAACACATAAATAAAAAAAAGTCATTTATAAGACCAATAGCTCAAACTTTCCTAATGCGAGACCTATTGCATTTCCAATGCTTGTTTTCTTTTAGTCTCTTCTTTTATTCACACTGTATTAACGATCACCAACTCAGCTTCCTCTCCTAATACTCACCAGCTGTAGGCTTGCCTTTGACCCTGTAGAGCACACTGCTGCTTTTTAGCTAGATTTGCTCTATAAAAATACCATATACATACATGCAAGAGGTTGGATAGAAGTGATGAATGAACATAGACTCAGCTGCTGCAAAAGACGTTTGCAATGGACCGCCCCAAAACATACTGCAAGCACTTGTGCTAGCCAATTCAATTCTGTCCAAATCTTAGGATTGCAGTGAGTTTATGCATACATAGTTGACTATTATACAGTAAATGTATAAAATTGCAACTAAAAAGCAGTGTCTACAGGCATGAAAAACCGTGAATCAGTAAATGAGAAGCTGGTTTCTCATTTTGCTGGTCATGGTGAAGATCGTTTTGGGGAGCATCTCATTGCAAAGTTCATTTTCTATTGTGAATGCAGCATCTCTGTGAAGTATGGAGAAACAGACATCTGAGTTGCTCACAATAATACTTTGCACATATCCACTGGTTACCAGCATTCATTATCACTGCAGTGATATAAGACTTAATAGTAACAGAGATCAGCACTATGGGCGGAGCTGCCCAGGACCGCACTTAAAATGAAGTGACGCTCTTTGTCACCTGAAATAAGCCATCCATCACAAAGAAGAAGCACCTGCAAATGTATATGGTGTCATGTAGTTACATTCGGATCCAGCTAGAACACCACCATTTTACATGTTCATGTTTAAACTTGACATCTTTTCTTGAACATTTACATATGACACATTTCATTGTGTGCCTGAGCAGGATACTATTCTCCGAAATGCCTTTGCTTACATTTCCACTTCTTAGGCATATTATCAAATACCGAGAACATTCTGTACGCATTCTTAAATTCACAATGAAAAATGTTGTTTGTTTTGTCTGCTCAGCAACAGAATTATCACAGTATAATCAACAATAGCAGGTTGACTACGACTTCAGCATGACAACATGGGTGGTGTTTATAATATAAATAGCATCACATCCTTGTTTAGTTAGAGGAGAATTTCGCTGGCACTGAGAGGTCGCCACATGCCATGTTGTGTATTTCTTGTGTATCTCTTTGGGTATGCATGACTAACCAAACGAAAAGGTTCTAGACCTGTTACCACAATTTCATTGGGGAGTCAGGGTTGTCACAGTTCTGAGGTTGTACAATCCATTTGTTACCTTGTCAGGTATGGAGTAGAGATGGGACACTGTGAGATAGCAGGACCAACGCTAACATATCCTGATGTTGGGCTTGGAATCAGTCACTCACATTTTGGACGATTATATTGCCTGACAAAAACACAGTTTTTACTCATAAAGTATAAGCCATACGACTATGAAACCCAGAGGAGAGCAGGGTCAAAGGAAGTTCTTATTTTGGATCACAAAGGTAATGGGGTCTTAGGTACATCTTTAGGAGCATCTCAGTTCTGTATTTTGTCATAACATCAGAGAATCTCTCAATATGTGCCTCAGTAGGCCTTATGTACAGGACTGAGAACGTTCAACTATTTTCTTGCATTCACTGGTAGCTATTACTGAGCTTCCTGGGCTAGTTTTGCACAGACATGGGATGGAGTGGTATGTTTGACCCTCAGTTTCTTGGTAAAATTAACAAACAGAATCCCCCGCTGGTCGTATGGACCTTTGCATGTCGACTTGAAGAGTTGAGAGGGAGCTAACATTGTATATGCATTTCAGATACTGTGAAACAAAATGGCTACACAATTACCTCAAAGGGGTGGTATTTCAAACACAAAGGTATATTTCTCAGATTATTAGTCAATCATCTATCCACAAATATGGAAATGGTTAAGAAAGTATATCAATACACTCATAACATTCAGATACTCAAGTATTCTGAATTAAGTATTATGAATTATATCCAGAATAGTAACAACCAATATGTAAAGAATACAAAATGTCCAAATAATGTGTTCCATAAATAAACTCACTCTGTCTAAGAATAGAAAAAGAAAGTTGGGATTTCTAAAGAGGAAGAGAAGAAAGTGTCATCATTACCTCTGTAGAAGTTCACAGGAAACAAAAGAGTGTTTAGCATAAAGCTTTCCACTGAGGGGATAAACCTACAGAAAGGTTGCTCTTTCCTAGGTCAGGGAAACGTCTGCCTGAAACTATGGAACACTAATTAAAAGGAAAATTGAAGGTTCCAGAACATCCATGTTTCACTCCCACAGTCGAAGACCATTCCTGTGGCAGCATTTTGCTAGGCACCAGTACACTCCCTAAATTCTCACTCTCACAGAATTAGGAACACTCCTGCTCATTCTTGAGAGTTGCATTGTCCTACCACGTCGGGTATAGGAGGCTCCTTTCATCGTCATCTCTCCACACCTGCTTCAAGCTTTCTCCTCCCAGGCCTTGCTATTAGTCTAACATAAATATAAGCCTTTCTCTAGCTTATGAGAAATCCAATACCTCAACTGCAGGGGAAAGAAAAACAGCACCCTGAAAAACGGTAATATGTGAGAATACACCCAAAAGTCATGCTATTAGCTCCAAATCAAAATGCAAACACATTACACGTTTATTATTCCTTAGCAATAAAATGATTAATATTAATATGCAAGTACATTAATGGTACAAGGGAGCCTGCATTGGTGCTAGGCAGCCCATTGCGTGTCCAGTGAAGGGGGAAAAGTCAGGAATGCACTGTATCAATGCCTTGCATCAATGCCTTGTCAGAGTGACGCAGTGACGCACTGCAAGGTGACTAGCTGCGCTGCGCCACTTTCTCATAAATTTGCTTTTTATTGAGAGTCCGGCTCAAAATACAATATGAAAATACAGAACAAAGTCCATAGGTGCTCGAGATATCTTCCAATTAACGGCATTGCAATAATATATAAATATGTCAATTTAAAAACATCCAACTGTTATGATTCTTAGGAGCACAGACGATCCATAGAAAATGGTAAATTACAGAAAACACAAGAAACACAGATTAAAGTGCATAGGTGCTCAATATAGCATAGAATTAGCCACATAATATGACCTGAAGACGCATAAAGCGATCTTTACGAAATATAACTATTGTGCTTTAAGATTCCAAAACTTTTATTCAAAAACCCAAACATTGGAGAGTCTGCCAGCAGTCTTTACATCCAGACCCCGGACTAATTTCCTATGGAGCTCCAACGTTTCTCAAACTTCCTAGATGATCCTGATCTCAATGCATATCTTCTCTCAAATGTTTTAACTTTAATACGTTTTGCTCTCCATGCTTGCAAGGAAGGTACCTTATTACTACGCCAGCTTTGAAGGATTACATATCTAACTACAGAGGCGGATATAAATAGGCATTCTTCTTGTATATTGCTTAATGTCATGTTTGGGGAGCAGCCCAGGGCTGCAATATATTTATCAATGGAAATAGAGTGGTCTATGGTAATTCTAAGATATTTTTCAATCTCTTCCCAGAGATTCCCTATTTTGGGACAGTCCCAGACACTATGTGACCAAGTGCCCCCTCCTTCTTGAGCACAACGAAAACACATAACCTCAATGTGTGGATAAATACTATGCAAAAAGAATGGTGTCCTATAAATTAACCTTTTTGTATATAATTGCATATGTTTAAAATTAGCGCCTCTTATTTCTGCAGCATTCAATTGGTTAATTATATTCCATGTTATTCCTGGACGCTGCAGGCCTTCTTTTTTCCACCACCTGTCTTGTATTTTTTTGAAAATGGGGAGGGATTTATTGTCATTGAAAATTTCACCCATGTGCTAACTGACCGTTTTACTGGGGGCTTCGAAAGCTTCACTCATACCTGAACTTGTTGTTTTAATTCTAGCATCAATATTTTCCAAAAAGAGCCTTATGATAATGAATGACCATTTAAGCACATCTTTTGAGTAAAGGAGCCCAATCTCTATCTCGGGCCATTTTTTCCAAGAGTTGAAATTAAGAAAATCTCTAACGTGTGTATCCGTTCTCCTCCCACTTTCTTAAGATGCCAGTTTGTAATCATTTCTTCTCCCCAGTGTAGAGATAAGACGGCATTGTTGATCCATTTATCCTGGGGATACTATAAAATATTAATAGTTAGGTTTTTTGTTTATAAATCCATTGGAGTACCTTATACCATACTTTCTTAGGATACTTAACTATTCTCGTTGGATCTAAAATGTTATACTCCATTAAGATTTTATTCCTAAAAAAATTATCTATCTCCGGGTGGTCCAACTGAGAAAAAATCTATGACTGTTGTGTGCAAAATTTGCATAATAGTACTGTCTTATATTTGGAAGGGACAACCCTCCCTCTTCAATAGGGTAATTAAAAGTGCTAAGTGCCAGTCTAAGTGCTTTATTGGCCCATAAAAAAGATGAGAACAAACTGTCTATCTCCCTAATAAAAGACGATTGTAATGTGCACGGAGCAGCTGCAAATAAAAAGTTAAATAGAGGCAGGATAGACATGCGAATGAGTCCCACACGGCCTAGTATTAATAGTGGAAGTTGGCTCCATCGCGTTAAGAGTCGTTTAACATTTTGTAGTAACGGGTATAATTCAGTTAGAATAAATCCTCTACTCTCTCCGTTACATAGATCCCTAAATATCTCTTTGGCCGAGAATTATACCCTGACCTAAGATTTGGCAGTAGCATATCAGCGGAGCAATTGCATAGCAAAATTTCGCTCTTGGCCTTATTTATTTTATAGCCCCATACTGCCTGGAATTCCAGGAATATCCCTAGGATTTCCTCCTGAGTATGGTCGTTAGAGTTTAAAAAAAGGACAATATCATCAGCATATAGTTTTATATTGGTCCTCCCTTGTAGAGGGGCAGTATGTGCCATTTTGTGTCTGAACATTGTCTAGTACCCCTATTTATTCAACAAGCGCCCACATTTATAGAGTTAATTAATATTTGCGCCTGTGAGTCCTTGTATAAGTTTCTTAATAATTGTATGAACCCTTCTGGGAAACCAAACTTTTCCAGGATTAAAAAGAGACAATCCCACGATACCACTTTGAATGCTTTCTCAGCATCTAAAAATCACAACTGAGCCTCTATCCCATTCTTATTAAAATAACCTAGTGCCTCTATTAAAAATGTTGTGTTGGTAGAGAGCTGTCTCCCGGCCACAAATCCACATTGATCCACATGTATAATTGATCCCACAAATCTATTAAGTCTGTTTGTAAACAACTTTGTAAAAATGTTATAGTGGACATTGAGCAGACTTATGGGTCTGTAAGAGTTAACATTTTCCCTGTTTAGGTCTCGGCTAGCATAGGCTGCGCACATGCGCAGTCTCGCTGGCGAGAATTAATGACTCTGAGTAGCGAGGATTAACCCCGCCCCTCTTCTCCATTGGCTGGCCTCCTAAACGGCGGCCAGCCATTGGAGAAGAGGTCTCAGTGACGTCATTCTTTCCCTCTAAGCCCTGTCCTTTTCGGATTGGGGGGCGTGTTTTTTAGTTTTGTACTACCAGTGATGTTGTCAGTCAAAAACACGTCACCCAATCGCAAAAGGACGGGGCTTAGATCGAAAGAAGAACCATTTGTCTGTAAGCCCCGTCCTTTTCAGACTGGGGGGGCGTGTTTTTCATTGTTGTTTACATCCTAGAAAACACGCCCCCAATCTGAAAAGGACGGGGCTTGCAGACAAAAGGCCCACCGACCCCACATTCCCGTCGGTTCAATATGCTGCATTCACTCCACGGATTTGCCGCCGCTGGACAGTTCAAGTTTTCCTTTTTCGTGGTTTTGTTTTCCCTTTTTCACAGTTGGCTTGGGTCTCTGTCTCCACCCTATTTGTGTGCTTGCGTAGCGCCTTGAGGAAGGCGCTTCTTTCTACAGAGGAAAGCATGGGTGCATATTGTTCCTATGTTATTCCCCTGGCCCCACGCCGTGTCACCTCCTCCGCTCTCTCCATCGGTAGCATCAGAGGTGGACCCCGGAGCCCCTGGTTCCACCATCAGCGCCATCACACCCTGACCCCCACCCACCCCCGGGGCTTCTCTTGCCCCCACCTGGCCATCGATGCCATAAAATGCACCGGATTCACCGCGCGAAAATCCGGTGACACCCCCGGTGGCCCCTGGTGCACCAAGGGGCAGTGCAGTACTTCCTCACCTTGGGCATCCGCGATGCTGACTCACTGCGTACGTACTTTCCAACGGCACTGCCCTGCATGTGACCCTGTCTTTCAAAGTCCTACTGTCTCTCGAATGCCCTAGCAGGGCCGCTGGGGAGAGGAGCTGTCCTGGTGTGCGCCGGGGAGAGGGGCTGTCCTGGTGTGCACCAGGGAGAGGGGTTATCCTGGTGTGCGCCGGGCAGAGGGGCTGTCCTGGTGTGCGCCGGGGAGAGGAGCTGTCCTGGTGTGCGCCGGGCAGAGGAGCTGTCCTGGTGTGAGTGACTCTGCCCCAGCGCCACCGGCCTGTCACTGAGAGCCTCCTGGGTCTCCTCTCTCCTGTACCAGACACTCACTCACCAGTCTCCCTTAAGACAGATATTGTCCTGTTGCCTACGAGTAAAACGGTGATCCAGCCTTCTTTCGATTTCAGAGCAGGATGTTTCTCGTGATTGCTGCATCCGTCACTTCCGTTTTTAAGTGTAGCTTATGTGCTCAGATGGCTCAGTGAGCTAACGCTCTCTGCTGTCATCTAGTGTGACCTGTAAGCCTTGAGTTCGAGTTCGCTGTTCCCAGGAAGGCTCGCTCAGCTTTCCTTCTGTATCCAGCATATAACACATATTTTCAGTCCTTAGTAGCGGCAGAAGAGTAGTATAGAGCTGTGTATGCATTTCAAGTTGCAGAGTTGTTGAAACTCTTGGGATGTATAGAAAACGAACTCCGGCACAATGACGCAGCGTGTTGGGTACAGTGGGGCGCTGCTCACAAGTACCCTTTAATCTGCCTGGAAAAGTAAATTAGTATTAATTAAGCCCAAGGATTTCGGAACACACTTCATCTCATTTCAGCAATATGTGGAGATAATAAGCCCCAAACTGTTCTTTTCTATTTCAGGTACGCCTGTTTTTTTTTTTGTAATTGGTTTAGGGTTTTTGATGTACAAGTCCCACCCACCGTTCTATTCTTGAAGCTCTAATCATGTTTACAGCTACAAACAATAGCTGTGTAAACAGATATTTTAACAAAGTCCCCCAAGAAACAAAAGTGAACTCTCAATAAAGTATGGGTTTGCATTTTTGTGCGACTTTTGCAAACTCAGTTTTGGGATATTCTGGTAGAGGGCACTAGTTTTCAGACAAAGTCTCAGTAAAGTATGGGTTTGCACACTGTGTGACGTCCTTAGATTGGCAGGGCGGGCAATTGGCCTGAGGCTGAGAACAGTTGATGGGCCGGTTTTTAGGTGGGAAAAGCTACCCGCCTGCCTGGGCCATCTCCCTCTCCACTTCAAGCATACAATGCCCAACAGACACTGAACTTGAAGGGTGCGCAATAAGTGAGGCCGGCCTACCGATTTTCAGAGGCAGAATAACAAGTGCTGCTCCTGGTCTTCACAGCATGTGGCAGATGCCTCAAGGAGCTGCAAATGGGAAGTCATTAGAACTTGCTTTGAAGAGGATTGTGACAGTGCAGGGGACTGGAGGTGGGCGAGGGCCAGCCAGGGAGCTTCTCAGTTATTCCCCCCACCCTTTCACCTCCATGGAGCAGGCAGAGGTTTGTCTTTTCTGTTCTCCTTCGCCAGCTGATATCAGTTACTACATACAACAGGGAGAGGTTGTGGCCCTCGCGACTTTGACACTGGGAAACCAGTTACAAGTTCCAGGGGAAGCATAACATCCTGTGATCCTCGGCAAATCAGTTAGTCCATCGTCTTCCAGCTGTGCGCTATCATCAGTTCTGCTTCCCCCAAGCCCTGGAGACACATGTGCCATTCATCGCTAGTGAGAGGTAGCGGGTGAAAGGGCTTAAGGCTTAAAAGCATCACCTCTGGGACAAACGGAATCGGAAAGGAAACGCAGAGGAAAGGACAGAATGTCCGGCGATCCCAGCAGATGTGCGAGAGTGTTCCCAGCACCCCACATCCTCTCCAGCATCCAAGGGAGGCCTTGCGGTACATATGGCGCAGCGTGCGAGGGGTATAGTGCCACCCGTACCAGACTTTCCCGTCAGGCCTTCAAAGTCACCGGCTTATTGGTAAATGAAGGCCCCTTGTCATCAGTAGGACCCGCACGTCTTTGTGGTCACTCGTTATTACTCAGGTTGAATGTGTATGCACGTGGCTAGTGTCTTCGCTTAAGTGACCACGCTGTTCACATCATACTGAAGGGCTGTGTGTGACTGTGCTTTCAGGCCACACAGTAGACACATGCGCAGTGCTTAAATGTACAGGTACTCCCATGTATTGAGTGTCTGAACTTCTTTCATTTGCGAGGGAGAGTACCTTCACTTCTGAGGAGGGGTTCAGTGCTTTTTTTTCTCTCTATAGCCCGAACTTAATCCGAAGGTATCAGAGCGCTTTACATGAGCATCAGTTACGTTACACAAGGACACATTCATTTTTGTTGGGCACTTCAAAAGGGAGAGCACCGCACTTTTCAGTACCAAGCAGATATTCGGCGATAAAGAAAACATACAGTTCTGTATTTGTAGTTCAAGTATTGCCTCTGTGTGCCCGTGTGTGTGTGTAGTTGTGCATTCACCATTGCACAGGAGAGTTGTGTGTGTCTGTGTAGAACGCGCCGCCACGTCACACTGTGTATGTGTCAATCACTGCACTGTATACTTTAGCTCTATGCACAGGGCGTGTGTTGTTTGTATGTTCACCATTAAACTATGCAGTTATGCACACAGGGTGTCTTTTCTATTAGCACTACTCCTTAAGAGTTGTGTACCCAGAAACTGTGCTGTTCATTTTTAAAGTCGCAGGTTAGAAATGTGCTCACAGGGCATGTGCGTGAAGCCTTTAATGATTCATTTTAGAACTGCCTACCTGGCTATTGTGCCTGCTTACAAAGCGCAATTCAGAACTGTGTTTTAAGTGTTTGTGTGCATGTGCTTTTGACCTACCCATGACAGAACAGTGTATGAGTTTGTACGTTTTAATGGACAGCCTCAGAGCTGCGTATACCACGCTTTACTACCATACTGTAGAGTTGTGCACACTCACTCTACTACTCTCTACTACTCACCCTCTACTACTCTCTACTACTCACCCTCTACTACTCTCTACTACTCACACTCTACTACTCTCTACTATTCGCTCTACTACTCTCTACTACTCACTCTCTACTACTGTAGAACCGGCTTTTTGGAGACCACTCCTCACTAGGAGAGTCAAAGCCAGCGATGCAGGGGACACCTAGAATCTACGGGTTCTTCTTGCTTGAATCATACATTACCAAAGAGACCAGGACAACCAGCCGTGGAGGGAAGTAAGTTTATTTATTAGCTCGAGCTAAGGACAGGGTCCCAGAATGGTACAAAGACAATTCTACGGAGACTGCTGCTTTACTCCGCAGCGCACACACATATTTATAGCGCTAGCCACGCCCATTTGCACAATACAAAGTTTCTCATTTTGACAAGTTCCTCATCAGACAAGTTCTTTGTCAGTCTTATGTGGCTCAATCGTGGCCAGGGGACATCTGTCTCTGATTGCACAATGTACACAGCCTCGTGCTTCCTTGCCCAATTGGTGTGGTCACGGGGCACAGCCTCGTGCTTCCTCGATCAGTTGGTGTGGTCACGGGGCACAGGAGTTGCTCGTGACAGGCTGAGTTACCAACAATGGACAGGATGTGGCTGAGTCTCTGGCACAACTGGGGGGGGTGAGGCACACAGGCAGCTTCTTGGAATCGGCTCGACCACAAGGAGCGGGGAGGGTTGTGCAAGTTCCAACAGGGACTTGGAAAGCAATTCTTCACCAGGTTGCCGAGAGCATGGCAACACAAAATGGAGTCATGTGGGTCATTTTAAAATACAGTTCAACACTACTCTCTACTCATTCTCTACTACTCACTCCTACTCACTCTACTACTCTACTATTCACTCTCTACTTACTCTTTACTCATTCTCTACTACTGTACTCGACTCACTCTCTAATACTCACTCTCTACTACTCACTCTCTAATACTCACTCTCTAATACTCTCTACTCATTCTCTACTACTCTCTAATACTCACTTTCTACTACTCACACTCTACTACTCACTCTCCTCTACTCCAACTCTATACTACTCACTCTACTACTCTCTACTTCTCTACTCTCTACTACTCTAACACTCACTCTCTACTACTCACTCTCTACTCTTAAATCTCTCTACTACTCACTATCTACTACTAACTCTACTACAACTCTTTACTAGTCACTCTATAATACTCTCTACTACTCACTCTAATACTCTCTATTACTCACTCTAATACTCTCTATTACTCACTCTCTACTCCTCTCTAGTACACTTTACTTACCCGTCAGGACACTGACGGTACAAAAGGGGGTGGTGATGGACGGAGCATCTGAATCAATCAAACACTCACACCCAGTCAAAAGATCTGGGTTTAATCCATCACCGTTCTTTAGCCCACTCCGCCACCCCAGTTCAGACATGGCTATATGCAAATCAGTCTGACCCTGTGCCTCATGGGAACAGTCCAGCCCGAACTGCCAAGCCATGTCTTCCCTGGACCGGAAACAAGCTTCCGAGGACCGGTTTCTGGCATTCCAGCCGTCTTCAGCCCGGCTTGCTTGAATCCAGTGGCAAAGTGAGCAAGGGACTCACGTCTGAGCATACCCTGCCACACTTATGGCGGCCAAAAGCGGTACAAAAGGGGGTGGTGATGGACAGAGCATCTGAATCAATCAAACACTCACACCCAGTCAAAAGATCTGGGTTTAATCCATCACCGTTCTTTAGCCCACTCCGCCACCCCAGTTCAGACATGGCTATATGCAAATCAGTCTGACCCTGTGCCTCATGGGAACAGTCCAGCCCGAACTGCCAAGCCATGTCTTCCCTGGACCGGAAACAAGCTTCCGAGGACCGGTTTCTGGCATTCCAGCCGTCTTCAGCCCGGCTTGCTTGAATCCAGTGGCAAAGTGAGCAAGGGACTCGGAAGCTTGTTTCCGGTCCAGGGAAGGCATGGCTTGGCAGTTCGGGCTGGACTGTTCCCATGAGGCACAGCGTCAGACTGATTTGCATATAGCCATGTCTGAAGTGGGGTGGCAGAGTGGGCTAAAGAACGGTGATGGATTAAACCCAGATCTTTTGACTGGGTGTGAGTGTTTGATTAGTTCAGATGCTCCGTCCATTACCACCCCCTTTTGTACCGCTTTTGGCCACCATAATTGTGGCAGGGTATGCTCAGACGTGAGTCCCTTGCTCACTTTGCCACTGGATTCAAGCAAGCCGGGCTGAAGACGGCTGTAATGCCAGAAACTGGTCCTCGGAAGCTTGTTTCCGGTCCAGGGAAGGCATGGCTTGGCAGTTCGGGCTGGACTGTTCCCATGAGGCACAGGGTCAGACTGATTTGCATATAGCCATGTCTGAACTGGGGTGGCAGAGTGGGCTAAAGAACAGTGATGGATTAAACCCAGATCTTTTGACTGGGTGTGAGTGTTTGATTAGTTCAGATGCTCCGTCCATTACCACCCTCTTTTGTACCGCCGTCAGGACACTGAAACATTTCTGAACTAAGGATCAATTTTACGGTCATATATTCTAGTCAAAGTGCATGTTTTACAGACAACCAAAGAATAGAACTGTTTGTGGATCTACAATATCTCTAGGAGAGCACATAGTGGTCACATTTAAGCATCTGGGCCTCCTTTAGAATAGCATATATCTCAGAGAGTCCAGAAACTGATAACTGCACAATTACACCCCCCCCCCACTCCTCACTCCTGTGGAGGATACCCGCACCTCTTCCTCTACCACATCACACTTAATAAAGTCAAAGCCCAGCACTATTGCTTTTCTTGATAGAGGAATATGCATGCATCCTGTTGTATCTCGTCCTGCACCCTACACTTTCCTTCTTTTTTTGTGTGATTGTTTTGCTTTTCTCCGTCTCTAGGCCCTGACTGGGAGTTTATAATTCAGATCGACAGGTTTACCAGTCAGGTGTTTGGATGCTGGGAATCAGTCGGGTCCGAATGAGAAGCCGGCAGCGTTTCTTTCACACGTTCAAATCTGACGAACTTCACTTGTTCGCTGTCGCCTCTGCAAAAAACGTTTGTCGTGGCTCAGGAGCCGACCCTGGTCCGTTGGACCCCAAAGAAAGAGGATGCAAAATCGGGAGCCAACCCCGATCGCGAGATAAACTGAGGCAGGAGCCCACCCTGGTCTGTGTGCAGCACCTACAGTGACTTTGGGAGGCCACATCAAGGAGAGTGAGGTGAAAGAAAGCACAAAAAGGCACCCGAATGTGGAGAAAGCTGCCCGCTGACTGAAAGAGAGGCCCGAGCCTCCCGCATAGAGATTTAACCAGAAATCTTGCGAGAACTGGGCGGCCATCTTGGAGTCAGGTGGGACAGCCAATGAAGAGCTGAAGAAGGCCCGTCGGCCATCTTAGAGTCAGGCAATTCAACAGATAGCAAATCTCGCCAACAGAAATTCCTGCGGCCATCTTAGAGTCAGGCTGGATAGCCAATGAGCGGCTAGAGAGGGCCAGGCAGCCATTTTAAAATCAGGCAAGAACAAAAAGCCATAGAAAAGAAGAAAAAGGGAAATCAAGGGAAATTGCAACACAAAGAGGAAACAAGGAACAAAGTACAACAACAAAAAAACAAAAAAGAAAGGAAAGAAGGAAGATGGCCAACGGAAGTGACAAGACCAGCGCACAGGCAATATTTCGCAGACCACTACCATTCAGCCTATTGGAACCACAGACAGGCATCAGATGGGAACCATGGATTCGGCAATTTGAATGATGCATGCGCGCCACAGACATCGCTGAGGCCAAACACATTGATCTCTTGTTACATTTCGTAGGGGGATTAAGTGGAGGACCTGCTCACAACATTCCCCAGCGATCGAATAGCAACGCACAAGGGACTGATACAATGCCTCAAAGAGAAATTAGACCTGCAAAGAAAAAGCGACTTCAGGAGGTACACATTGAACTCCGCGTGTCTACGAGGAGAGGAGTCCCTTGACGATTTCGCAACCAGACTGAGAAAACTAGTAACATATTGCGAGTTTGACAAGTTTGACAATGAACAAGCGATACGACTGCTCATCATTGAAGGTTGCCAGTATGTGAAGTTCCGCGCACGTATTCTGAAGGAACGACGACGCTGGAGAAAATACTGACAATGGCCCCAGCAGAAGCAAGAGCAATGACACAGGCCAAACAGATGGAGCTAGGAAAAGATAGAAGGGCGGAGCAAGCGAACCGCATAAAGAGAAGCAGAAAAAAGAAAGACAGCATACCGCCAGCGCCAACCAAGAAGCAGGAAAGAACGTGCTACAGGTGCGGACTTGAATTTCCACACGTCGGTGCATGCCCGTCAATGGGCCAGAAATACAGGAAATGCAACAGAGACAACCACTTTGCAAGCGCCTGCATGAGTAGACAGTTTAGAAGTGAACGAGGAAGACCGGCAAGACCAAGGGCAGTAACAAGCAGATATGCCAGGCACATGGAAATGGCAAATCGCAGCTCCTCAAATGAATCCGACAAAAGTCGCGTCAGAAAGGGCGGAACGACTGTATCTGATGTCAGATGCACCCATGGTAGAACGAAGGCCAGAGCACATTCACCTTGTGGAGAAGCATTAGATCAAGAAAACAGCAACAGTTGACATTGAAGTAGGAGGCCACAATACACGTTTCGTGCTTGATAGCGGGGCCACGTGCAACATAATGTGCACGTCGGAGTACGAGAAGATGAAAATAAGACCACCGCTTTCACCATCTACTGTCGATGTGTTCACCTGGGGCTCGAAGAAGCCAGTGGAAAACATGGGGAAGTTCACAGAGACACTGACGTACAAGGACAGGTCATGCAAAGAGGAGATACATGTGCTGCGGGGAGACATCCCAGCACCATGCCTGCTGAGCAATGTCACGGCACAGGTAATGGGCCTCCTAGCAATGACATACCACTTGTCAGAGAAACTGAACATTTTACAAGAACATCCGGCCATACTACAAGGCCTAGGAAAACTAAAAGGGAAACAAATCACACTGCACATCAGCGAGGCAATCAAACCTGTGGCTCAGCCTCACCGTTGAATACCCATACACCTACAACCTCAGGTCGAAGAAGAAATGCACAGTCTACTGGCACAGGACATCATTGAGCCTGCGGAAGGGCAGACTCCCTAGGTGTCTCCAATAGTGGCGGTTCCGAAAAAGAACACCTCAAAGATTTGCATATGCGTGGACATGAAGGTACAAAATACAGCCATTGAGAGGGAACGACACCCTGGGCCACACCTAAATGACATGATAAGCTGTCTCACTGGTGCATGTCGATTCTCGAAGCTGGACCTGTGCAAAGGGTACCATCAACTGGAGCTTGACCAGCAGTCAAGGAACATTACCACGTTCTCCACGCACATGGGCCTGTTTCATTATTAGTGACTGAGCTTCGGCATAACATCCACTGCAGAGATATTTCAGGAAACCATAAGGCGGGTAATAAGGCTGGTGAAGAACAGTTTAAACTACAGCGACGACATCCTCGTGTTTGGTCGGTCCGATGAAGCACATGACAGTGCCCTACGTGAAGTATGCCTTCAGCTGGACAAGCAGGACAAGCACTGAACGCTGACAAATGTGAGCTGGGAAGAAATGAACTGGTATTCTTTGGGTATTCTTTGGGCACATTTTCTCCAAGAAAGGAATGAGGCCGGACCCCAGCAAGGTAGGGACATTGGAAAAGGCGAGTCCTGCCATAGATGTTGCAGAAGTGAGATCATTTCCTGGTCTTGCCAGCTACGGTGCTCACTACATAAAAGACTTCACCACGGTGAGCACACCACTGCGGGACCTGACAAAGCAGGGTCAGAAGTCCATCAGGTCACAGGAGTGCAGTTGGGCATTTGAGGCCATCAGACATGCGGTGAGGGCCGTGGATCATCTTGCCTATTTTGATCGGTTGCTATGCACCGAGCAGACTGTGGACGCCAGCCCGGTTTGACTAGGGGCAATCCTAGCACAACACTTGCTGGGTAGAGACTCACCAAGAAAAAGTGTTGCATACGCAAGCAAAAGCCTGTCTGACATTGAAAGGGCATGCTCCCAACCAGAAAAGAAAAGCCTTGCAGTGGTAGGGGGGTGTGTACACTATCATATGTTCGTCTACGGAAAACCATTTACTATCGTAACTGACCATCAGGCCCTGTTGACAATGTATGGCAATCCAAATGCAAAGATGCCGCCTCACATTGAGAGCTGGGGTATAAGATGTGGAAAAGTATGTCTGTTATCTTGCCATTCGCTCCGCCATTTTGTGCTTTACCCTTCAACCACTGACCTTCTCTCTGTATCACGAACGCTCTGGGACTTCAGTCTTGACTTGCCTCATTCCTGCACGGACATACAAACCCTGTTCGTGCCCTGGCCTAACCACAAACTGACCAACGCATGCTCAACCAGTCGGACAGGGAGTTTCCCAGATGCTTATGGTCTTCACCCTGTGCACTTTGCCCTGCAGGTGCCCAACAACTACCATCTGCGGACTTATCAGACTGACCTCTACTTGTTGTATAAACATGCTTTTCGCCTACGCCCTGAAGGGGCCCAACAGCTACCACCTGCTGATTGTATTAGACTGCCCACTGCTTGTTGTGTAAATTATTGGTTTTTGTTATTGTTCTCCTTGCACGCATAGGGTGGGGATGAAGGGTATATAGGATGCAGAACAAGAGTACTCAGGAGATTGCCTCCTCAGACATCCGTGGGTGTCTGTTGTTGATGCTCTCTCTCTCATGAGATTGCAATAAATAACTTTTCTCTCCATGCTCCAGTGTTGGTCTCGTTTTGTATTCCGGACCGTTGGATGATAGGGTGACCCTGCACCTTTGGGTGGTCTTCCAGGAGACCCCCAAATCCACAAATAATGATGGACTACGACTTCAAGATAGTGCACAAGCTGGGCAAAGAACACAACCTGGCTGACTACATGTCTCGGCACCCCTTACCGCAGGCACCAGAGAAGACCTCAATTTCAGAAGAATATCTCAACTTTGTACCAAGACAGAACACTCAGGCACAAATAGCACTAGCTGAACTAGAGCAGGAGACAGTAAGGGATGCCACAATGCAAGCAGAGAAAGTAACAAGACAGCAGAGATGGAGACACATCAACTGCACAATGGGAGACGGAGTAAACAAGGAAGAAATTGTGGCATTCAAAAGATCCATGTAGAACTATCGGAGACTGAAAATGGTATACTAATGAACAAGGATATTAATACCAAGTGGACTACGTCAACAGACTGTTAATTTGGCATATGAGTCACACAGAGGCATGGTCGCAACAAAAAATATGTTACGCAAAAAAGTATGGTTCCCTGGCCTAGACAGAATGGTGGAAGAAACCACCCTAAGCTGTCACATCTGCCAAACAACATGCCAGCCAGCAAAGCATGAACCATTACAAATGTTGGAACTTCCAAAGGCAGTGTGGACAACATTGGCAGCAGACTTCTATGGGTGTAATGATTTCCAAGCAGGTTCGGCAGGAGCGCCAGGAATCCGAAGAATATTCCACAGCCTTCCCCTACGGCCTTCCGACTCTATCAAACACTAGAGTAACGAAAGGCTCGCCAGGGGAAACAGGGAGACAAAACAAGGAAAGGTTGGGGGAAAAAAACAAGAGCTTGATGGAAGTCTTCAGAGTGGATGCGTGGCAACTCAGAATGGATACTTGGCAACAGGTGGGCTGTAAAGAAAGGTAAATATACAATCTATCTAGGTTAAACACAATACACAAATACACCCTGTCTATATTATGTATACGACTACTACATACCACATTTGTTTTGTCTATGTCGCAGAACTGATATGTGGGATACTGGTAGGAATTCGTCTTGAGCTGTTACAAAGAAAATAACAGTAAGCACTGTCTTCTGACCTTGTACACATAAGTGTTAAATATCTGACTTGTTAATTTCTCACTCTGTATGTGGTAGAAGACTACTGGACAACATCCACTATTCTGATAACAATGAGCTGATGCCAACACCAATGATCGTTGCATGGAAATCTATGAAACAAAACACACACTCAGGTTTCTATTAGAATCATAACATTAGTCAACATATATGTAGGCAGCGCAAAGCGCTGTTACCGTGATTCTAAGTCGTGAAGGCTGAATTCTGCACCCAAGTCTGGTCCACGCAAGAACCCCAGAACACATGTGAGGCTTGCCAAGGAATAAGCAAAAACGATGATATGCTCAATGGGGAAATTAGCATAAAGTGAAGGATGACATGGAGGGAAATAGATGCCCAGCCGGATGGCGGAGGCAAGCCCGGCCGCCGGGCGGAGCACCTGATTTAAGGAGAAAATAAAACGGAGCAGGGAGGGAACCTAACTAACTAGGAGGCCCCAGTGTGCTCAGCCGGACGGCGGAGACCAAGCACGGCCGTCGGGCGATGCAAAACAAATGAAGAGGGACAAAAGCTGAGCCCAGCCGGATGGCGGGGAAGAACCCGGCCGCCGGGCGGGACTCCAGGAATTGGGTAGTGTACTCGTTACCGGACAACAGCACCGAGACACAAGCGGACGTCAGGGACAGAGACGTCCGTTAACCTCGGAAACCTAGTGGGGGGAAGGGAAGCCGGAGCCCGCACACGAGCGCGAGGGCCGGAAACACTCCCACCGAGGTAACGAAGACGGAATAGCACAACAGGAAGTCAGGCAAACAGGAACAGGATGGAACACCAGAACTAATGGAGCTAGACGCAAGAACGTAAAGCGTCGCTCCAAGAGTCTTAGTGACTTAAATAGCGGTCTCAATTAAAGGGGCAGTGTGTAGGAAAAACACGGGGCATGACAATGGGCCGCTAGACACTGGCACCTACCTGCTCATGATCATTGATGAATACTCAAGGTTTCCCTTAGTACGCCACATCTCCTCTACATCTGCAACTGCAACATTGCCAATACTGGATGACATATTTGCAGCCTGGGGCTCCCCAGAGACACTAACGACAGACAACGAACCTCCGTTCTCAGGGGAGGAGTTCAAAAGAATTCATGACCTACCTAGGCATTCATCACAGGAAGATAATACCTCTGTGGCCACAAGTGAATGGCATGGTGGCGAGGTTCATGGGCAACATAAAGAAGGCTGTCAAAAGAGTAAAACTGGCACAGATTTCCATAGGACAGGCTCTCTGTCAAGTACTACGAGACTATAGAAACACCTCCATCAGCTCCACAGGATGATGTCCAGCTGAATTAGTGATGGGGAGGACAAGCAGGGCGAGGTTACCACAGTTAGAAGCAAAGAGGCCACCAGAACACAGCAGCATTGCTATCAGAGACCAGGAGGCAAAGGAAAAGAATAAAGCGTACGCAGACGCCAGGTGACATGCCACTCAGTTGCACCTCAAGCAAGGGGACCAAGTGGTGGTGCATCAGTTCCAATGGAAAAAGTCTGTGTTATCAATAGGTACTAGCCTAATTGTAAAGGGACTCAGATTAGTATGTGTAGTAATTCACCAACACACCAACAAGTAAGTCTCAGGTTCTGTTTATTTGTATAACTGATAAGACGCACCCCAGCTGCAGGCACCGGGTAAGAATGTGTGAGGCACTCCCAACATTCCAATACAGCCTTCATCTCAACGTTCATGGGGTGAACCAACAGGAGGAGAGGGACAGGGGGAGAGAAGGGAAGCAGAGAGCAGAGGGAAGATTACAACACCTCTTCCTTCCTAAAGGTGGATAAGGACAAATGAGCAGGAGCAGGGAAGACTGGAAGGAAAGTAGTGGCAGGAGAGAAAGAGAGGACTATAGGAGAGGAGAGAGTAGAGGCAGGAGAGAAACAAATGTGAAACAAACACATCAAACAAGAGGGGTCTAACACAGTAGGTCAAATGACAGAATGAACCAGTAACAAAATCTTAATCACATTGAAACTCTTGATGCCACCCCAGTGTTTTGCGAGGCCTAGTTTCCCTTCTCAACGGAGGCTCCCTCCCTGCACATCTCTTGCCTCAGTACTGTTGTTCTCACTAGGATCCGCACCGGTTTTTCCGGTGGCTACTCTGTCCATACTCCACTTCTTTCCATTCTCCAAAGTGACCATGTTTTTGTGCACCTCCCTTATTCTTTCTGGGGCAAAGTACTTGTCCCCTTTCTTGCCTAACCCTTCCGGTTTCCTTATGTAAACCATCTGACCTTGTTTCAGACCCTTTTCTCTAGTACCCCACTTCTTGTCTTACCACATTTTGTACTTCCCCTGGCGTGACTCTACATCCCTTTTAAAGTCTTCCTTGTTCACAATAACTGGCTCTTTAGGAAACAACCAGTTGGGTGACAACTTAGAGCCAGCTTTCCTTCCCCTCAATAATTCAAAAGGAGAGTAGCCGGTGCTTAGTCTAGGCGTCTTGTGATACGACCATAGCATATCTCTGATGGCCTGCTCAACAAGTATACCAGACCTTCTGGCTAGTTGTATGCATTCCTTCAACATTCTATTGGCTCTTTCTACCTTTCCATTAGACTTGGGACAGTAAAGGGAAGTACGTATATGGTTCACAGACATATCTCTAAGGAAGTCCTTCATCTCCTTCGACACCAACTGTACTCCATTGTCTGTGACCAATGTAGACGGGATGCCTTCTTTTGAAAATGTGTCACTTAAAACATTATTATTGCCTTGGTGTTGACATTGTGTACATATTTGTGTGTGATCCAACAAGTAGTTACAATTCTTGTGTACCCTTAACTTGTAGGGGCCCCGTGATATCCAAACCCAGCTTGTCCCAAGGTGTTTCAGGAATTTGTACTGGAATGAGGGGAGCCCGCCTGATGGGTCTAGTCTTATCACTGAGCCCACACGCATAACACTCTTTCACTCTTTCTTCCATTAATTGGTCCATTTGAGGAAACCAATACTCAGATCTTAATTTTGCCTTGCATAGACTTCTGCCCAAGTGTCCTTCATGTGTGAGGTCCACAATATGACTTAACAAACCCACAGGGGGAACAATCTTTCCTGACTTGTACAGATTCTCCCCTACAATAGATAAGTCGTCTTTTACATTCCAAAACGGTTGAATGTCACATGGCAAATCTTTACATTTACTAGGCCACCCTTTTACCACCAATTTTTTTACACTTCGTAACACCTCATCATGTTCCATGTTCATGCTCCGCAGATCTTTAGTGATGGCAGGTTGTCTTATTTCTAATACCATGTCCTTTTCCTTGGCATCCTCCAAATCATCTTTTACAGGGGCCCTAGATAAAAAAATCTGCTACCTTGTTTTGAGGACCTGGAACATGTACCATCTTAAAATTATACCCCTGAAGACCAATGCACCACTTTGCAATCCTGGGCGTCATGTTTTCTACCTCTTTTTGCGGAACGAGGACAACAGAGGTTTATGGTCTGTATGTACTTCAAAAGGTATTCCCCACACATAAAAGCTGAAGTGTTTCACTGCCAAATACACTGCCAGTGCCTCTTTTTCCACTGTGGAGTAGTTTTGCTCTGACCCCTTGAGAGTTCTTGACGCAAAAGCCACCATTTTGATCTTAGAATCTTGCCTTTGTCTAATGTGGCTCCAATGCCCTTAGCACTTGCATCGGTGAAGATTACAGTGTCCTTTTCCACACTGAACTTCCCTATGAAAGGTGCAGATATGATCGCTTTCTTGATATTCTCTAGAGCTTTGATTTGTTCAGTTCCCCATATAAATTCTGCATCCTTCTTTATTAAGTCTCTGAGAGGTTGGGAGATCACAGCAAAGTTCTTTATGTATTTTGACATATACTCTGCCAATATACTACCAATGGATAACTGTGGGTCTAACGTGAAAACTAACTCTGTGGTCTGTCAATATCTAATCTCAAGGCTAATACCTAAATGAACCTTATAGGATACAACGGGACTATTCACGATGTGATTTCGTTCCCATCAGTTACACACACTGAGCCACCCCTTTGTCATCATTTGGGCCATTTCACAGAGTGGTCAGTCCACGTTGTAGACACCAGTTCTACATATAGTGTCTACTGATTAGTCAGTTAGATACATGGACTATACGGGCAGTTCATTAATGTAAGGTGGTAACTGGAAGCAGTGCTGAACAAAAAAAGTGAGTGATTTAAAGTGCTCTATTAAAATTGGATAGTGGGTGCAGAACAATTTTATTAGGAGGCAAACCACTTCCAACTATTAAAAACAAGGAGTGCAAAGTATCAGTAGTTTATAACAAATATCTACTGGATGTATGATAAGGTCGACATGTTTCTGCAGTTTTTAGATCCTAACGGTATCCTCTGCTTCTTCAGGACCACTATTAGACTTCGCTACTGCTTCAAAAGGGTGAGTGCATAAATATATTTAAATGAAAAAGGCGTCACCTGATTTTGTCCTCTCACTCTTCTTATATGGTGAAACAGACATCCGCACACAGGAGATACCATGCAGAGAAGACACCAACAGAAATAAACAGAGAAAGTAAGATAACACATTATAAAGTAGGTTATCTACCGAGCATGAGCTTTATACAATCATAATAGTACTTCATTAGTATGCTCAAAGCATTACCCAACCCAATTTCTGGGCCACCTCTGACTCACCTTGAGTATGAGAGGCATGCGCCGCTCCTCACCTGGCTACAGCTCAGGAAAGTGGGGCACCGCTCTAGTAGTCAAAAAAAACATAAAATCGATAGTGAAGAAACTCTCACGACTGCTACTCAACAATCAAGCTGATAAGTACATAGATGTACTACTCTTTTCTATAACAGGTTTTGTATTCATAAATGGAAAGTCCATGATGTATTAGAGTGTGCTCAATGCAAAGCAAAGCTTGTATGTGACACTTAAGCTAGGTAATGGCTTTGAGAGCTCGAAAGAGCTATTTTCCACACACATTTCTTAGTACCCCGCTGCAGTGTAAATCCAGTCTAAAGACACATGTGGGCAGCTAGAAGGGACGGGTAAACCGAACTACTCAGATCAACATTCATACACATTACGTATAGATGGCTCGTGGCCGCTTGTAAGAGACCTCGGGTGTAAACGTGCAAACGTCCAACACACCAAAGACCACATCAGGTAGCTCACGTGCTAGAGCACCCGTTTGTATAAATGTGTATAACACATAACTTGCTCGTATATTGTAATCTGGTGCCTACCTGTCCGTCGGTACGCCAAAGAGTCTTCTGGGCTGTTCAGGAAGGTACCACGGCGAGGTACGGCGCCATACTTCAAGTTTTCTAGGGAGAGACCCATTGGCTGTACCGTCAATCCTAAGTTCTGGTAGTCATATCACGCATGCTTACTGGTCCAGAAGAGTATGCGAGGAGCCCATTGGCTGCTCCTTTGTGTCATGATGCTGCGCCAGCAACAGGACTCGGGAAATGTAGTCCAGGCAGTCATAGCGCGCATGCCTATAGGTTAAGATCTCACCATCATCACAACGCGTGTCGTGGGCTGATGGGTAATGTAGTCTCAACCAACCCGATCGTTCCTAGTCAAAGGACGAATAATTATACCCCAGAGTGTAATCGTGTTGTATGCAGTTACTACTATATTTTATATTTAAAACTCTTCATCACTTGTTGGTCTTGCCACACCCAAGTTATACTTGTATCTCTATATTCACTCTAAACTCGATCTATTTTTCGTCAGAGACAATGGTACTTATCACTTATGATATAAGTCTGTTCTTTTATTGACTATAGTGCCCATGCGTAAGCCCAATGTTGGTGGATTGTAAATAAACCATTATCACATTATTGCTGCGAGCGTATGTGCCTTACGCTGGACTTAGTCCTCTACCGTTCCTTTAGCCGAGTAAATGTATTATCACTAAGGACGAGTACCACTGGACTAATATGTGTCGTTATGAGTCTTATAAAGCGATAATTTATCTGATGTATATGTGTAATTAGTGATAAGTGGCTGGACTATTTATCGCTGGTATAGCCTGGTGAAATTTACAGAGTGTATGGCACTAGCCTACACTCTGAACCCTGATACCAGTCAGAACCGTTGTTTATATGGTTCTGCCCTGATACCAGGGACCCATAAGGACCCGTGGGACCACCGCTATAATGGAGAAAATCTGTGTTGCTTTGTTGGATGCAGTATTACAATGCCATCCATGGGATGTCTTCATTCAAGCCACTTTTGTCAGTATTCAGACGGTACACCCATTACTGTTCCAGTTTGAATAGGTGTTTGGTGATGTCCGTGACATGAGAGGGGATCTGTGGCTGTTCCAACACGGTCCAGGTGAAGTCAGTAGGCTTATGTCCTACCTCCAAAAAGTGGTTGGTAAGACGAGTCGCCTGCTTTTTACACCTTATCGTGCTTTTGTGTTCTGAGATCCCCGTTTTTACTTTTCTTGTCGTCATCCCGACATATTTCAAGTGACACGGGCATGTAATTAAATAGATGAGATTATTACTATTGCAATTGGTGAACCGTTTTTGTTCCCATTGCCGTGGGGTGCCGATGTCAATACTCGTAGAGCGGGTGGTCTGTGGGCAGGCAGCACAATTGCCGCAGGGATGGTGTCCCTCAACTGGTGGTAAATCCCACAGTGTTCCAACTTGATGGGTCATTTTCGCCGGTGGTCTAGTATGTACTAGGCGGTCTTTAATACTGGTACCCCTTTTAAAGGCAAAAAGCGGCTCTTGTAATGTGTCAGGACCAGTGTTTAAGATCTTCCAGTGTCTCTTCACAATCTTTTGTATGGCATTGGATTTCGTGCTGAAGGTGTTGACACACGTTATTCTTTCATTTTTAGGTTTAGGTGGCGCCAGTTCTAAGAGTGACTCCCGGTTATTGTTTGAAGCTCTTTTTTTAGATTTACGAATCAATTTCTTGGGGTACTTCTTTTGTAGGAGCTGGTTTTCTAGGTTGCCTGCATGTCTTTGATAGCTCTAGTTGGTAGTGCAGTTGCGCTGAATGCGCAAAAACTGCCCAAAGGGCAAGTTATCCCGTAAAACTTTAGGATGACAGCTGTCGTACTGGAGTAGTGAGTTAGGGGCCATGGGCTTCTTGTATAGCTCCGATGTCAGGCCACCTGATGTTGCTGTAATTTGGAGATCGAGGAAAGCCAAAGTTGATTTGGAGTGTTCCACTGTGAAGCACAAAAAGGGGTTTTGTTCATTCAGCCACACATGAAATAACTCAAGTTAAATTTTAGTTCCACGCCACACGACGAGGATGTCGTCTATGTAACGTTTCCAAACCCTCACCGATGGTAAGTAGGGGTTGGTAGATGTTAACACACGATCCTGTTCGAACTTGTGAACATACAGGTTAGCCAGGCTTGCGGCGAAAACGCTGCCCATGCTGGTCCCTGATGTCTGGAGGAACACAGTCTCCTCAAAGCGGAAGAAGTTCTCCTTCATAGCCAGAGTGGCCAGTTCCATGATAAAGGATATTGGTGTGATGGAATCCCACTCTTGCTCCCGTAATAGCGTCTCGATTACCTCCAAGGTCTCATTTTGGGGTATCGAAGTATAAAGGGACTCTACATCAAAAGACACTGATATGTCTGTGGTGGTATCAAACTCGATGTTAGGTAGAATCCTTAAAAGATCTTTTGTATCTTGGAGATAGGTTGGCATCAATTTTACCAAAGGTCTCAGAAAAATATCGACAAATGTCAATAATGGTTCCAGAAGCGACCCAATGCCGGATATTATCGGGCGTCCTGGGGGTGGCCGTTTCTCTTGATGAACCTTCGGGAGCACATAAAAATATGGCATCACCGGGCAAGATGTTCGTAGGAAAGCAGCTTCGTTGGCAGTGATCCATCCCTCAGAGAGCGCCTCTTCGACAAGATGGCCAATAGTATTCGCTAGTCTTTCAGTAGGGTCTTCTGGCAGTGGACTGTAAGACTTGATGTCATGGAATTATCTAAGACATTCCTCTCTGTACGTGGTAGTGTCCATAAGTACCGTGGCACCCCCTTTATCAGCGCGCTTAATTGTCACAGAGGGGTCCTTGGTTAACTTGGATAATGCTTCCTGTTCTACTTTTGGAAGATTCATGAATGGTCTCTCAGTTTTTGAGAACAGAGTCTGGATGTCATGTTGCACTGCCTCTTCAAAAGTGATCACTTTTGCTGGTATAGTACTAGCTAGTGGTGTAAAAGTAGAAGGTTTTTTAAGTCCCGTGTTCTGTTCACCATTGGGGGCGTTCTCAGATTTAGAAAAGAAAAAGTGAAGCCTTAATTTTCTGAAAAATTTGGCCAACTCCACTTGGGTCTGAAAAGGATCTCCAGTTGAGGTTTGAACAAAACCCAAGCCCCGGTTTAGTACTTTCACTTCATTGGGTGTTAGTTGTTTGGAGCTCAAATTGATGATCAGACTGTCCCCGAGCTCGTTCCTGCTTGGTCTTGTGGTATTTTCTTCCCATTCCGTAAATCTATCGACTGTGGGGGGAGATTCCACTGGACCTGTCCTTGGGAGGACCGTCTCCTTCCCCGTGTCCTCCCTTGGCCAAAACCTAAAAAAGGCTGCATGTTCTGGCCCTGTTGGTATGGCATTGGGCCATACGGACCCATAGGTGGTGGTGGGAATGGGGAAACTCCAGATGTCCACGGGTTCGGTGACCACCATGGATTGAATTGGTTCTGGCAGTAGTTGTAGCCTCTCCAGTTCCTCCTATTCCCTCTCCCACGGTATTGGTTGGTAGGGTTACCTTGATTACTAGAATCAGAGTCACTGAAAGGGTCCTCTGAAGTTTCGGTACCGTACGTGGAGCCACCTCTTCGCCCATTCCTATTGTATGGGGTTGGTACATATGTGGCACTAGTATAGGGATAGATTTTATCCATGGCAAATTTCACCAGGTCCTTTTTGCACTTCTCCAATTTAGCAAATAAAATAGAGTCCTTAAACTCTTTGTTAGTTTTATTTCCGTCTTCCTGATTTTTTGTAAACAATTTCCCAGAGATTTTAGCTTTTATCTGGCCCTCCAGTACCTGTATCTCGATGAGAATCTTGTCGGCGACTTTCTTCGCGGTCTTGATTATTAAAACGAGCCAGTCGCAAGTGCATTTCCATGCAATCAACGACCAGTCCCGTAAGAAGTCTTTGTCATCTAGGAAGAGTCTAGGGGCGTTAGTGACTATCAAACCTGAAGGCGCACAGTTGCCCCTCAAGTATTCGGCCATGGCAATCCCATGGACACATGTTCGGGAATTACTTTTTTTTTAAATGAGGATCTTGGACCACCCATCTTCGCTGGTCACTGGTTGGACTGGCATACACTCTAGCATGCTAGGATTATCAGTTAAAATGGACTGGATTTCAGCCTCGTCAAAAGCTAAACCTACATTGGTTGCCATTGTCTAGATGGTAAGTAGTGTGTTTAAGAAAAAAATATGAGTAACAACAGTCAAGGAATGCTAGCAACTGTCAAGTGAGAGAAACTCACCCCGACAGAAAAGTTTCTCAATTTTAATACACTAGTGGAGCTTCACTTCACACTTCCGAAATAAAGGACCCGCAGCCATTCAACTGCACATAACATTAACACATGGGGAGGGAGTAGGGTCCAGGGGAATATTTAGAGACCAATACACAGTTATAGCCCCCTCTTCCTAAATTCCAATACTGCCGACAGGAGGTTACCTACCTAGGTCATCTCCTATCGAAGGAGGGGAGGAGGCTGACGCCGGAGCGCATTAAGGCGATAAGTAACATGGCTGTACCTAACACGCAGCGAGAGGTGCGCGCGTTTTTGGGCATAACTTCGTATTGTCGCCAGTGGATACCTAATTACGCCCTACTAACAAAACCCCTTCTGTATCTGACTACTAAAGAAGTGCGCAAACCCCTACCCTGGACTCCAGCATGTCAAGAAGCGTTTGAGTTACTAAAAACTGCTTTATGCTCTGCACCTGTTTTGGGAACACCTGATTACCAGAAGCCTTTTGTGCTTTACGTACACGAGGCGGAAGGTTGCCCGTTGTCTGTCCTAACTCAATGTTTTGGCGGGAAACAGAGACCGTGTGCTTACTTTTCTGCAATGCTTGACAATGTGGCGAGAGCATTACCGAGTTGTTTGAGGGCTACAGCGGCTGCTGCAGTTTCAATTAGACAATCGGCAGGGCTCGTCCTGGGATCAGCTCTCACAGTAATGGTACAGCATGCTGTGGACATTTTATTGAACAGAACACAGACGCAGCATTTAACCAGCGCTCGTCTTACTGGTTATGAGATGACGTTATTTGCACCCCATGTGACGATTAAATGATGTGCTACGCTAAACCCGGCCACATTGATACCTATCCCTTCAGACGAAAAGGACGATGGAATACATGACTGTTTGTTTAGAACAGAGGAGGAGACAAAGGGAAGGATAGATTTGACGGACAACCCCCTAGATGATCCCGATGGGGAACTGTATGTTGATGGTTCCTGTTTCAAACTTGCAGATGGTACCTCAACTGCAGCATATGCAGTCACGACTTTGAAAACTGTGGTAGAGACTTCTAGGATTCCATATCATTCAGCTCAGGCTGCAGAAATATTAGCATTGATGCGTGCGTGTGAGCTGAGTGAAGGATTGGATGTGAATATTTACACTGACAGCCAATACGCCTTTGGCGTGGCCCATAGCTATGGGTGACTGTGGGCAGAACGGGGATTTTTGACATCACACGGACAGAAGATTCAGAATGGCCCATTGATATTACGACTATTGACAGCTTTGACACTTCCCAAAAGACTGGCTGTGATCAAGTGTAGTGCACACAAAGCGGTGGTAGATGACGTAGGACGGGGAAATGCATTTGCAGACCAAACGGCTAAAGAAACAGCTCGGACAAAACTCCCACGAATGTTTGTGGCAGGACCAGCTAGGTGGGTACCGGATGTTAATATGTTTGCGAACACTGTACAGAGTGTGCGGAACATACAGGAAAAAGCAACTGACGACGAGTTGAGGACATGGAAGGATGGTGGGGGAAGGTTGGACTCGGATGAATGTTGGACGGATGTGTCAGACAAAAGACAATGGCTACTCCCAGATGCATATGTCCTCCCAGTGGTGACAATGGCCCACGGGCCAGCACACATTAGTGCAAAGGGGATCTGCAAATTGTTAGACCCAGTTTGGAGCAATAAGAACATTTCCAAAGTGGCAACACATTTAGTGCAGCAATGCATGGTTTGTTTAAGACATAATCCTGGCAAAGGAACACCTGTCCCAGTGGGAAATTTTGCCCCTCCTTCTTTCCCCTTCGAAGTTATACAAATGGATTATATTGAGATGGAGAGGGTAAACAACTTGAAATATGTTCTAGTGGTGGTGTGCTCATTTAGTAGGTGTGTGAAGGCCTTTCCAACAAAAGATTGTATAGCCATCTCGACAGCAAAAATGCTGATTAAAGAATACTTTTCGAGATATGGCTTATCCCGGGTGATCTGGAGTGATAATGGCACATCCTTTAATGCTGAACTGATGAAGCAGATCTGTAAAGGGTTACAAATATCTCAAAAATTTCACGCAGCCCAACATCCCCAGGCAGCGGGGTTGGTTGAACGATTCAACGGTACCTTAAAGCTCAAAATGGCCAAGATACAGGGGAGTACAGGGCTGCGCTGGCCAGAGGCACTTCCTCTTGCTCTGCTTTCCACCAGAGTGACAGTTAACTCCAAGACAGACGTTTCCCCCCACAAAGTCATATTTGGCAGGCCCGCCAATGTCTGGGGTGTCCCTAGACCTAAATGTTTTTCGGAAATTGAATATCCTTTGTTGATAGATTATCTGTATGCCTTGACTAAAGATCTCCGTTCTATTCATCAGCAGGTAGCAGACACCCTGAAGCCGCAGCCGGAGGGGCCTGGACACAGCATCAAACCCGGTGACTGGGTAGTAATACGACGATACCAACGGAAGTCCTCCTTGGAGCCCAGGTGGTCGGAGCCAAGGCAAGTGCTCCTCACCACGCGCATCGCACTTCGAGTTGAGGGCCGGAAGGCGTGGACCCATGCTTCGCATGTCAAGAAAGTTCCACTCCCACTACCTTATGATGAATGGGTGAGAGGCGGCGTTGCTGACCACGAGACGGAGGCATTTCCTCGTTACGTCTCCTTTTCGGATGCCTTACTGAAGGGTGACACGCAAAATGAGAGTCAAAGGAGGCCAGCTCTGAGTGCGAGTAGTGAGGCCTCCCATGATCGTGGCGAGCAAACATCGGAAATTACGTCCTCTGCTGTTGACCCCCCATTCTGTTCACAGATCCTGAAGTGCGAGGGAGTACTCGCTATAATCTGCGGCCCAGAAAAGAGAGGAAGGAAAAGTGAGCACTGGAAGAAGGGCTGAGTTAGGGAACAGGTGTGGACGCTGCTGAACAGGTTAGCTCAATGGTAGGGATGGACTGCTGGTAAGAGCCCTGGTGCGCTTCGAGACATTGTTGCATGGAACACTAGGACCGCGTCTGGGCCCAGGTTTAGTGCTCCTGAGTTGCAACAGTTGTGCGACTCCGTCGAGGGATTAGGGATTGAACAATAAAAGTCTACCTGTGAGGCTTTCACGGACACAGGGAGAAGATCCCTTTCAAGGGTGAAGAACCCCTCTGGCCGGTTTTGGAGTGTCTGGGACAATTTTGTAGTAGTGTTTTAGACTAGTTTTGGACTTTTAGCTAGGTGATATGTATCCTTTTGGCCGTCCTATTCCCGAGGAGGAACAGCCTTTTGCAGCTACCCGTAGACCAGAACCAGATTCACCATGGCGTGCTCTGCCCCGAAAAGGAAAAATAGTGGTTATTGTGATCTTCATCATTATATTTCTAATAATTCTTGGGATACTGGTTTTTCTGGATGAAGCTTACCCTGTTCATAAGTTAGTTCCCACTCCTTCAATGTTGCCGGAGCATAATATGATTACTGTTGATTATGGTGAACAATGCATGAGAAAGGGCTATCGTGATAATGTTTTTATTAAAACTCTACATCATGCTCATGCTGTGTATAATGTGACAGATTGTTGGGTCTGTCGGTTGCTCCCTTCCGCTGCATACAAGAAGGATAGATTGCTGGCACTTCCCTTGACACTTGTGAACAGTTGTGTGGGATGGTACACTTTGATTGGTATGGTGAAATTCTTTCAGCAGCCTGATTTTCTGACTCCCCGATTGCCTGGTACTGGGTCAACGTTGACAATGCGAGTACGCCCTATGCCCACTTCCTCCCTTGGACGGTTGTTCACTGACGGACGTTTTGATCAGACATTCTTAGAGACGTGCTCGAAGAAGGTAGAACGATTTGTGACACCCAACGACACTGACAAAGTGAGGGAAAGTTTTCTGCAGTTGAACTCCTCCTTGGCCTATAGACATCCCCCTGCGACAAACAGTAGTGGTCGTTCTCTGGTGCCCCTGGCGTTTGTTGGGCCTTCACCTTATTTCTGTATTTTGGGGAGAGGTCCCATTAAGGTGGGGGACAGCTCCTGCAATGTGACTGCTTCAATTCGCCTGCCCCTTAGTCCTTCATTAGTTACTCCCCTGAATATTTATTTTGTCTGCGGGAGTAATGGATACCTGTGGTTGCCTGAGGGTTGGGGTGGGGTCTGTTACCTAGCCTACTTACTTCCTCCTGTCTATGTGGCACCTTCGGATTATCATAAAACTCATCGGAGGTTTGCCATCATGCCCGGTCCGCGTAAAAGGAGGGCACTCCAGGTTGAGGATGTTGATGAGACTGACACCTCTGGGCAGCAATTCACAGATTTTTCCAAGGGTTTACTGCCATTCTGGGGTCCTATCTTTAACAGCAGAGCCATTAGGCGTCTCTCGAGGGTAATGGAGAAGGTAGTGAATACGGAGGCTGATATTGCTGCCAATATGTCCATTGAGATGCAGGCTATGAGATTATTTACGATCCAGAACAGGATGGTGCTTGACGTCATCCTCGCAGATAGGGGTGGAGCTTGTCGCGTCATCGGGACCTCCTGTTGTGTTTACATTCCAGACTCGGCACCGACTGTTAATTTAGCAGGGCAGAAGCTCCATAGGTTGGCAGCTGATCTTCATCAGGATACAGGTACTTGGTCCTTAAAGACATGGTGTGGAGTGTCTTCTCCTCCTGGGGTTGGAAGATTTTGATGGGGCTTGTAGGGATCGTTGGTGTACTCCTGACTTGTTGCCTCTGTGTTTATTGCCTTACCCCTTGTTGTTCCATGTGTGCCAGCAATATCCGTGTTTCTAAACGACCAACACGACAATATCCTGTTTCTAATGATGTGGAACTTCACGATATTCGTTGGTTAATGCTCATTGATGATGATATTTTCGAGTAATTGCTTCCATGCCCCTAGCATTTGCTGTGAAGACCCTTCTTTTGGTTAATAAAGGCAGCACTTATGTTAGCCACAATCCTGCTAAAAGGAGGGTCTGATAGGTTTAATTTCCCGATGCCCCGCCCATTTACATTTTCATTTACATTTATGAGTTAGCAGGATGTGTCTAACCAATGGTATATTCATTTATGCATTCTTGCTCATATTCTTCATCTAATATTCATTTATGTGTGTTATACTATCATGTTTTCTTAGCTTAGCTCGTGTGCCAACATTTTGGAAGTGTTTCTTTCTGCGTGCGAGTCGCACTCGCTCACCCCTCCCGTAGGAATAGAGAAAAGAAATGCTAATGCAGTAGTTTTCCTTTCTCAGCTAACTGTGACCGAAACTATAACAAATTCATTATCAGTGGTGTTCTCATATGCTGGAGACGCTGAGGCCCGGCTCCGCGGCCTTGGGCAGAGATAAGAAATGTTACCATCGCAGGTGCAGATGCCTCTTGTGTGAGGCCATTGTTCGCTCTTCCAGGGGTCCAGTATTTTTCCACACTGGGCGTGTTTTACTCTACTGTATTCTGATATAATGTACTGCTGTGTTGGGATGGGTCAGTCCTCTCGGCGCACTCTTATGGGTGAGGTCGGACAGGGCCCTCTCATATGGGAGTTTGTGGCCTAATAAAATTGCCTTATTTATTCTTCTCCACTGTCCGGCTGACTTATTATTGGGTAACTATAGGTGAGTGCGGTAAGTCACTCGGGTGGATTTGAGCCACGCTTATCACTATACTACCAATGGATAACTGTGGGTCTAACGTGAAAACTAACTCTGTTATCTGTCAGTATCTAATCTCAAGGCTAATACCTAAATGAACTTTATAGGATACAACGGTACTATTCACGATGTGATTTCGTTGCCATCAGTTACACACACTGAGCCGCCCCTTTGTCATCATTTGGGCCATTTCACAGAGTGGTCAGTCCACGTTGTAGACACCAGTTCTACATATAGTGTCTACTGATTGTCAGTTAGATACATGGACTATACGGGCAGTTCATAGATGTAAGGTGGTAACTGGAAGCAGTGCTGAACAAAAAAAGTGAGTGATGGAAAGTGCTCTATTAAAATTGGATAGTGGGTGCAGAACAATTTTATTAGGAGGCAAACCACTTCCAACTATTAAAAACAAGGAGTGCAAAGTATCAGTAGTTTATAACAAATATCTACTGGATGTATGATAAGGTCGACATGTTTCTGCAGTTTTTAGATCCTAACGGTATCCTCTGCTTCTTCAGGACCACTATTAGACTTCGCTACTGCTTCAAAAGGGTGAGTGCATAAATATAATTAAATGAAAAAGGCGTCACCTGATTTTGTCCTCTCACTCTTCTTATATGGTGAAACAGACATCAGCACACAGGAGATACCATGCAGAGAAGACACCAACAGAAATAAACAGAGAAAGTAAGATAACACATTATAAAGTTGGTTATCTACCGAGCATGAGCTTTATACAATCATAATAGTACTTTATTAGTATGCTCAAAGCATTACCCAACCCAATTTCTGGGCCACCTCTGACTCACCTTGAGTATGAGAGGCACGCGCCGCTCCTCACCTGGCTACAGCTCAGGAAAGTGGGGCACCGCTCTAGTAGTAAAAAAACCCATAAAATCGATAGTGAAGAAACTCTCACGACTGCTACTCAACAATCAAGCTGATAAGTACATGGATGTACTACTCTTTTCTATAACAGGTATTGTATTCATAAATGGAAAGTCCATGATGTATTAGAGTGTGCTCAATGCAAAGCAAAGCTTGTATGTGACACTTAAGCTAGGTAATGGCTTTGAGTGCTCGAAAGAGCTATTTTCCACACACATTTCTTAGTACCCCGCTGCAGTGTAAATCCAGTCTTTTTTTTTTTTTTAAAAACCTTTATTGAGTTAATCAAAGCATGACAAGCGCCGGCCTACAACCATAGAGGCCGGCCGCAAACACAGGAATCAGATCAGGAGTCATGCACGTATATAAGACCAAATGATATCGACAATACAGATACAGCATGTGATTGTATATGCCTCAACGCAGCAGGATATCAAAGGTTTAATTTTAAAGTTATAAAGAAGCAGAAGTGGCTGTACTATCGGTGGCGTCACACCACAACATGAAGTTGAGAAGAGATGGGGGGAGGTACTCCGCAGTGCAAACAAGTCCAGGTGATGAGCAATATGAACCTTGGGCACACTATGCCCGCCGAGGCTGACGAGGAATAAAAGACAATGTAATAGCAAGCGATTAGCGAGCACACCCTCCCGAAAACCCACCCTCCGGAGACACTAAGGTATAGGCTAGTATAGACGCCAAACAGAGAAAGAAAAAAAGATAAGGAGAGACAGCCAACCCTACTGTAAGGAAGGAAAACCCCTACCCAAAGAAAGAAGAAAGAAAGAAAGGGGACCATAGAACAAAACAAACTAAAATAACAAACCCCCCCAACACCCGCCACCCTGCACCCCTGTAATGGCTACGGCCTACCCCACTAACAGCGTGCCTGTCGCCCCGGAACACCCCAAAGAAGGGAAATAAAGAAAGCGGAGGAGGAGAAGAACAAACATACTCCCGGCCACCTATACCCCCCCGCCATTAGCGACCTCCCCAAAACATATTGTCCATTATTAAAAGCAAGTATTAAGCACCAATATGGGGAGGACCTCAACCAAAACCACCCGACTCCCAGTGAGATACACAGTACAATCCCGGCATAGATCACAAAGCGTAGCTAACCCCAAAAGTCAAAGACAACCATGACAGTTCGGTTCTTCACGATAATCTACGTCGCCAAAGCCAGCAATTCCGCAGAAAGCGAAGCGTCCCAGATAGTACAAAGCAGTGGCATCGGATATAGGGCAGGATACAAGATAAAGTCAGCCCTGACCAGTGCGATTCTTTATGAAAACCCATGCCACCCAAGCCACAGTATTCATGTGGTAATCGAAACGTCCATAGCAGTTCGAAGCAGCTGAATCGGACCGAGGACAGGATACAAGATGGCGGCATCCACAGGACCAACGGGGAAAGATGAAGGTGATAAGCAGACCTCTCCGACGGTCACCAAAGAGCTGTTCTTGGCGATCAAAACCTTCGGCAACGATGTTTCGCCGAGCAGGAGTCATACCGGGAAAGCTGACTACGGTCTTAGGTGCAACATTCACGAGGCCAAAATCCTCGACGTGAGCTGAGTCAGGCTGCCGCGCGGGAACCTCAGAACAGTAGGCCAAATCTTCCACTGGAACCACAGAATGCTGGTCGTGTGTCGCAGCATCATCGCCCGGTCGCAAGCAGATATTTCCCAGCGTTTCTGACATTCGGTCATACGTGACTATGAATTGGGAGAGGAGCGCCCTAACGGCGGCCATCACGGACCTCAACGATGGTGCGCCATCTGTCCTCTCCATCTCCCCCCCCCAAAGAGATGAAGCAGGATTCGAGCCCCAGACTCACTTCCGAGGCTCCAGGCACACACGAAGCCGATGGCAACAGCAGGCGCTCCCTCAGCTGGTGATCACGACACCTTCGCCGACCGCGGGGGCCCCCCCTTCAACACCGCCGTCCCCAGCAGGGTCTCCGGGTGAGCAGCCCCCGACCGCGGCGCACGATGCACACCCTGTGTCACGAGACCGAGTCCTCAGTGCCAGCTGTTAACTGGATTGCAGATCGGAGATGTAGAAAAAGTTCCGAGCACGGAAGACCGGACGAAACACTGGTTCCACAGCCGCTGTTGATCAATTCCAGCCCGGATGGGCTAGAAATCGAGGTCCCGGCTTCAGCCCTGGAGTAGGCCAAAAATGGAACACGACATAACTCCGCCACCCAGTATGTTAGGGAGTCCGGGATTGCACCACCGGTATCAGGCGAGCTTCATACACACGGGAGTCCGGCGTAGGTAAAGGATAAATGAGAGGATATGCGAGCTGCCGGCGGAGGTCAACGGAGCCGGGAGCTTAAGCAGCCATCTTGGATCATAGCGTAGCTCCTCCCCCCGTAAATCCAGTCTTAAGACACATGTGGGCAGCTAGAAGGGACCGGTAAACCGAACTGCTCAGATCTACATTCATACACATTACGTATAGATGGCTCGTGGCCGCTTGTAAGAGACCTCGGGTGTAAACGTGCAAACGTCCAACACACCAAAGACCACATCAGGTAGCTCACGTGCTAGAGCACCCGTTTGTATAAATGTGTATAACACATAACTTGCTCGTATATTGTAATCTGGTGCCTACCTGTCCGTCGGTACGCCAAACAGTCTTCTGGGCTGTTCGGGAAGGTACCGCGGCGAGGTACGGCGCCATACTTCAAGTTTTCTAGAGAGAGACCCATTGGCTGTACCATCAATCCTAAGTTCTGGTAGTTATATCATGCATGCTTACTGGTCCAGAAGAGTATGCGAGGAGCCCATTGGCTGCTCCTTCGTGTCATGATGCTGCGCCAGCAACAGGACTCGGGAAATGTAGTCCAGGCAGTCATAGCGCGCATGCCTATAGGTTAAGACCTCACCATCATCACAACGCGTGTCGTGGGCTGATGGGCAATGTAGTCTCAACCAACCCGATCGTTCCTAATCAAAGGACGAATAATTATACCCCAGAGTGTAATCGTGTTGTATGCAGTTACTACTATATTTTATATTTAAAACTCTTCATCACTTGTTGGTCTTGCCACACCCGAGTTATACTTGTATCTCTATATTCACTCTAAACTCGATCTATTTTTCATCAGAGACAATGGTACTGATCACTTATGATATAAGTCTGTTCTTTTATTGACTATAGTGCCCATGCATAAGCCCAATGTTGGTGGATTGTAAATAAACCATTATCACATTATTGCTGCGAGCTTATGTGCCTTACGCTGGACTTAGTCCTCTACCGTTCCTTTAGCGGCGTAAATGTATTTTCGCTAAGGACGAGTACCACTGGACTAATATGTGTCGTTATGAGTCTTATAAAGCGATAATTTATCTGATGTATATGTGCAATTAGTGATTAGTGGCTGGACTATTTATCGCTGGTATAGCCTGGTGAAATTTACAGAGTGTATGGCACTAGCCTACACTCTGAACCCTGATCCCAGTCAGAACCGTTGTTTATATGGTTCTGCCCTGATACCCGGGACCCATAAGGACCCGTGGGACCACCTCTATAATGGAGACAATCTGTGTGGCTTTGTTGGATGCAGTATTACAATGCCATCCATGGGATGTCTTCATTCAAGCCACTTTTGTCAGTATTCAGACGGTACACCCATTTCGGTTCCAGTTTGAATAGGTGTTTGGTGATGTCGGTGAAATGAGAGGGGATCCGTGGCTGTTCCAACACGGTCCAGGTGAAGTCAGTAGGCTTATGTCCTACCTCCAAAAAGTGGTTGGTAAGACGAGTCGCCTGCTTTTTACACCTTATCGTGCTTTTGTGTTCTGAGATCCTCGTTTTTACTTTTCTTGTCGTCATACCGACATATTTCAAGTGACACGGGCATGTAATTAAATAGATGAGATTATTACTATTGCAATTGGTGAACCGTTTTTGTTCCCATTGCCGTGGGGTGCCGATGTCAATACTCGTAGAGCGGGTGGTCTGTGGGCAGGCAGCACAATTGCCGCACCACTAGCTAGTACTATACCAGCAAAAGTGATCACTTTTGAAGAGGCAGTGCAACATGACATCCAGACTCTGTTCTCAAAAACTGAGAGACCATTCATGAATCTTCCAAAAGTAGAACAGGAAGCATTATCCAAGTTAACCAAGGACCCCTCTGTGACAATTAAGCCCGCTGATAAAGGGGGTGCCATGGTACTTATGGACACTACCACATACAGAGAGAAATGTCTTAGACAATTACATGACATCAAGTCTTACAGTCCACTGCCAGAAGACCCTACTGAAAGACTAGCGAATACTATTGGCCATCTTGTCGAAGAGGCGCTCTCTGAGGGATGGATCACTGCCAACGAAGCTGCTTTCCTATGAACATCTTGCCCGGTGATGCCATATTTTTATGTGCTCCAGAAGGTTCATAAAGAGAAACGGCCACCCCCAGGACGCCCGATAATATCCAGCATTGGGTCACTTCTGGAACCATTATCGACATTTGTTGATATTTTTCTGAGACCTTTCGTAAAATTTATGCCAACCTATCGCCAAGATACAAAAGACCTTTTAAGGATTCTACCTAACATCGAGTTTGATACCACCACAGACATATCAGTGTCTTTTGATGTAGAGTCCCTTTATACTTCGATACCCCAAAATGAGACCTTGGAGGTAATCGAGACGCTATTACGGGAGCAAGAGTGGGATTCCATCACACCAATATCCTTTATCATGGAACTGGCCACTCTGGCTATGAAGGAGAACTTCTTCCGCTTTGAGGAGACTGTGTTCCTCCAGACATCAGGGACCAGCACTGGCAGCGTTTTCGCCCCAAGCCTGGCGAACCTGTATGTTCACAAGTTCGAACAGGATCGTGTGTTAACATCTACCAACCCCTACTTACCATCGGTGAGGGTTTGGAAACGTTACATAGACGACATTCCTCGTCGTGTGGCGTGGAACTAAAATTTAACTTGAGTTATTTCATGTGTGGCTGAATGAACAAAACCCCTTTTGCGCTTCACAGTGGAACACTTCAAATCAACTTTGGCTTTCCTCGATCTCCAAATTACAGCAACATCAGGTGGCCTGACATCGGAGCTATACAAGAAGCCCATGGCCCCTAACTCACTACTCCAGTACGACAGCTGTCATCCTAAAGCTTTACGGGATAACTTGCCCTTTGGGCGGCTTTTGCGCATTCAGTGCAACTGCACTACCAAAGAGAGCTTTCAAAGACATGCAGGCAACCTAGAAAACCAGCTCCTACAAAAGAAGTACCCCAAGAAATTGATTTGTAAATCTAGAAAAAGAGCTTCAAACAATAACCGGGAGTCACTCTTAGAACTGGCGCCACCTAAACCTAAAAATGAAAGAATAACGTGTGTCAACACCTTCAGCACGAAATCCAATGCCATACAAAAGATTGTGAAGAGACACTGGAAGATCTTAAACACTGGTCCTGACACATTACAAGAGCCGCTTTTTGCCTTTAAAAGGGGTACCAGTATTAAAGACTGCCTAGTACATACTAGACCACCGGCGAAAATGACCCATCAAATTGGAACACTGTGGGATTTACCACCAGTTGAGGGACACCATCCCTGCGGCAATTGTGCTGCCTGCCCACAGACCACCCGCTCTACGAGTATTGACATCGGCACCCCACGGCAATGGGAACAAAAACGGTTCACCAATTGCAATAGTAATAATCTCATCTATTTAATTACATGCCCGTGTCACTTGAAATATGTCGGGATGACGACAAGAAAAGTAAAAACGAGGATCTCAGAACACAAAAGCACGATAAGGTGTAAAAAGCAGGCGACTCGTCTTATCAACCACTTTTTGGAGGTAGGACATAAGCCTACTGACTTCACCTGGACCGTGTTGGAACAGCCACGGATCCCCTCTCTTGTCACCGACATCACCAAACACCTATTCAAACTGGAACAGAAATGGGTGTACCGTCTGAATACTGACAAAAGTGGCATGAATGAAGACATCCCATGGATGGCATTGTAATACTGCATCCAACAAAGCCACACAGATTGTCTCCATTATAGAGTACCTTCCCGAACAGCCCAGAAGACTGTTTGACGTACCGACGGACATGTAGGCACCAGATTACAATATACGAGCAAGTTATGTGTTATACACATTTATACAAACGGGTGCTCTAGCATGTGAGCTACCTGATGTGGTCTTTGGTGTGTTGGACGTTTGCACGTTTACACCCGAGGTCTCTTACAAGCGGCCACGAGCCATCTATACGTAATGTGTATGAATGTAGATCTGAGCAGTTCGGTTTACCGGTCCCTTCTAGCTGCCCACATGTGTCTTTCGACTGGATTTACACTGCAGCGGGGTACTAAGAAATGTGTGTGGAAAATAGCTCTTTCGAGCTCTCAAAGCCATTACCTAGCTTAAGTGTCACATACAAGCTTTGCTTTGCATTGAGCACACTCTAATACATCATGGACTTTCCATTTATGAATACAATACCTGTTATAGAAAAGAGTAGTACATCCATGTACTTATCAGCTTGATTGTTGAGTAGCAGTCGTGAGAGTTTCTTCACTATCGATTTTATGTTTTTTTTTACTACTAGAGCGGTGCCCCACTTTCCTGAGCTGTAGCCAGGTGAGGAGCGGCGCGTGCCTCTCATACTCAAGGTGAGTCAGTGGTGGCCCAGAAATTGGCTTGGGTAATGCTTTGAGCATACTAATGAAGTACTATTATGATTGTATAAAGCTCATGCTCGGTAGATAACCTACTTTATAATGTGTTATCTTACTTTCTCTGTTTATTTCTGTTGGTGTCTTCTCTGCATGGTATCTCCTGTGTGCGGATGTCTGTTTCACCATATAAGAAGAGTGAGAGGACAAAATCAGGTGACGCCTTTTTCATTTAATTATATTTATGCACTCACCCTTTTGAAGCAGTAGCGAAGTCTAATAGTGGTCCTGAAGAAGCAGAGTATACCGTTAGGATCTAAAAACTGCAGAAACATGTCGACCTTATCATACATCCAGCAGATATTTGTTATAAACTACTGATACTTTGCACTCCTTGTTTTTAATAGTTGGAAGTGGTTTGCCTCCTAATAAAATTGTTCTGCACCCACTATCCAATTTTAATAGAGCACTTTCCATCACTCACTTTTTTTGTTCAGCACTGCTTCCAGTTACCACCTTACATCTATGAACTGGCCGTATAGTCCATGTATCTAACTGACTAATCAGTAGACACTATATGTAGAACTGGTGTCTACAACGTGGACTGACCACTCTGTGAAATGGCCCAAATGATGACAAAGGGGCGGCTCAGTGTGTGTAACTGATGGGAACGAAATCACATCGTGAATAGTCCCGTTGTATCCTATAAAGTTCATTTAGGTATTAGCCTTGAGATTAGATACTGACAGATCACAGAGTTAGTTTTCACGTTAGACCCACAGTTATCCATTGGTAGTATAGTGTCTTGTTTAGGGGGCTATAACTGTGTATTGGTCTCTAAATATTCCTCTGGACCCTAGTCCCTCCCCATGTGTTAATATACTCTGCCAAACCTAAAAAAGCCAGGATTTCATCTTTATTTTCCGGAGTAGGAGCTCTTCTTACTGCATCTACCAGATCAATCTTAGGTTTTATGCCCTCTTCTGATATTGTATTCCCAAGATAGTCTACTGATGATACTCCTATTTTGCATTTGCTTTTCTTCGTCGTAAACCCCACTTTTCTCAGCTCTTCTAGAACAGTGCGTGCATTGCGATCATGTTCTTTCTCATTTGAGCCATAAATTAATACATCATCCTGAAAACACACGGTTTTAGGGCAATCCTTCAACACATGCTGCATTGCTCTTTGAAAAGCAGAAGCTGCTGATGCCAGCCCGAACCGCATTCTCAAGAACTTGAAGTTGCCGAAAGGAGTGGTAAAAGCAGTCAAGAGCTGAGAATTAGGTTGTAGCTTGATTTGATAATATGCCGAGGATAAATCCAGGACACTGAAAAACTTAGGGGCATATTACCAAGCAATAGCGATAATTTTCGCTATTGGTTGGTTAGAGACAAAAATTTACCGCTGAGCTGCGGCGATTTTTATCGCAGATAAACTTTGGTATTACCAAGGTTTATCGCAAATGCGATAAAAAACGGCCGCAATGCATGAATATCGCTGAAAAGTCCGCGATATTCATGCATTACCGAGCTAATGCTCTTAGCCATGTTATCCACCTCCCATTGGATAACATGGCTAAGAACTACTCAGGGCAGGTGTTAGCTTTTGGAGATATTCGCGCTTAGCGCGAATATCTCCAAAAGTTGGTAATAGGAGATAGCGATGTTAGCGACTGTTTCCAGTCGCTAACATCTTGGCACGCCCACTTTGCATGTCATTAGTGATAAATATCACTGACATGCAAAGTGGGGCCCAAGATGGTCGCTATCTCCTACTAGCTGTCGCTAACTGGTGTTAGCGACAGCTAGGTAATAGGGAGATAATTTTATCTCTGCTTTCTTGGCTTTTAAAGCCAAAAAAGCGGAGATAAACTCCCTTGATAATATGCCCCTTGTATAGTACTCAGCATTTCACTTATTCTCGGCAATGGGTGTCTGTCTACCTGAATATTTGCGTTTAACGACCTTAAATCCATACAAAGTCTTATGCTCCGCCCCTCATCCTTGGTTGTGATAACAATGGGCGCCAACCAGGCTTAGCTCTCAACTTCTTTTATGACTCCTTGACTCTTCAACCTTTCAATCTCCAATCTAAGTGGTTCCCTCATCATCAAAGGAATGGAGCGTGTTTTGTGTACCACTGGGATAGAACCCTCCTTAAGGACAATCTTATGCATGTCATTTTTGAATATGCCCAGCTTATCATTAAAGACATCAGTGAATTCTTCAACCAAATCTGTTCCAATAGCTGGAGGCTCTATCAACAAAACTTGTTCCTTATTGTTGGGATCAAGTTTGATTCCCAACTCCTTCTGATGCCTCCACCCTAGCAAACTCGAACCCTGCTTGGTTATGTACACTTTCCCAACAGTGTGCCTGTCTTTAAATGAAATCCTCATTCTAGCCATGCCTTTTAAAGGTATGGGTCCTTTGTTGTAGCCTGATGGACAGGTGTCAGCTTTTTCCAACACTATCATTCCTCCCCCGAATTTCTCTTCAAAACCTTTCCTGTCTATCAACGTAAACGGAGAACAGGAATCAGCATATACCCCAAATTTCTGACCGTCCAAACCAATCTCACAGCTAGGATACTGTGTTTCCTCCTCTGATTCTGATTCCTTAATCTGAAAGATAAAATGTTTCACCTCCTCCCTCTCTTCCTCTGGATTCTCTGCCAAATGCACTTTGGGTCCAAAAACATTACAAAACTTCGAAAAATGCTCCCTTTTGTTACATTTTCTGCACGTCATGTTCCTAGCAGGGCACTTCCAATTATTGGCCAAGTGGTTAACACTGCCGCACCTATAGCATTGCAATCCCTCTACTTTCTTCTTCACTTCCTCTCTGACTTTAGTTCCAATTTTGCAAACCACTTCTTCACTACTAATGGTTTTAGATTCATTCTTCTCCCTAAAAGTTTCTGACCCTCTCATTTCTCTCATACAATGAGCGGTGTGTTCTAAACCCTTTGCTATGCTAATGGCTTCCTCCAGATCTGGATTACGTGTGAATAACTCATCTTGAACCTTCTGATCATTAGTACATCTGACTAGTTGATCTCTGATCAAAGAATCTGTTAAAGGCCCAAATTCACAAGTTGCTGACATACCGCTTAGAACAGCAATGTACGAGGATACCTTCTCCTCTTTCTTTTGAACTCTTTTGAAAAATGTATGTCTTTCTAAGACCACATTGACCTTCACCTTGAAGTGTGCCTCAAGTTTCTTTAACGTGTATTCATACACATCCCCCACTTGGTCTTCCTCTAAAGGCTCATCATCCACTAATCTCCCAGTGATATCCTCAAAGACTTTTCTGCCCTGAATCCCCAAATTGTGCAATAAAATGTGTTGCTTTCTTATATTTGAATAGTTTCTTCCCCCAATAGCAATTAAATAAGATTTAAATATGCCCTCCCATCTTTTCCACGGAATGTCAGGTTCTCCCAACTCATTCAGGAAAGGAGGTGGCTGATTCATCCCTGAACACGCCATGTTGAAACAAAGAAAAAGTTAAAATTGTGTGATAACACACACACAGGGAGGTATAACAAAATTAGCACACTTTTTTTTTTAAATAGCAGAATAAACTTGCACAAATTTAAAATTCAGCATTCACATATATATTAAATGGTGCCCACTTCAAATCTGTATAAACTACAGTAAATCATGATAATTCCTAGATAACATTTTTCTGACGCTTTATATGAACCTTTGAACACCAATTTACATTTACAATAGAATATTGCTATGAAGTACCCACGCTTGAGGAAGTCAAATGTTTACAAAGTAGATCGTGTGAGGATTTCGAGTCCTATTTCTATTACTAGCACTTTGCTGCACAGCCCGCCTCTCTTGAGAATAGAGGCGGGAACATCCTCTGTGGTGAAAATCAACACGGAAATATCTAAACGTCGTGTTTCCTTTCTCTTCGGGTAGCACGCGAATAACGCTGTAATTTCCTCAACTCTGCTTCGCCACCAATCGTTGGGCACAGATTCAGGTAAAGCGCATCCAAATATTGCCAAGCGTTGTTCTCAGGAACGCTTCCTTGACAGAGACGGCTACTGATGAATCACCTCATAGTACGCCTCACAACTTGCTTCCGAACGGCAGCCACAGGCTAACTGCGCAGACCCCTGCGCTCCGGTTATCTTCTCACCCCACAGCCTGCGTGATAGGAGACTTCTCACCATACATCTCATGCGAACCAACTGTTGCGTTCACAGATGCTAATCCTTCACTCGATCTGCTGCCAAATTCCCCGAAATAATAACCGCACAGCTGATATTTTGGCAAAAAGCAGGGGCAGTAGATCACACTTTCCTCTTCCGAAATCACACCCGCAAACACGCCAGAGAATCTGCCACGTCTAAATATGTGCTAATAGCATGGGCGGATGGTCATAGTGGAGCACAAACTGGTAGGGCACCCACCAGAAGTCCAGGAACAGACTGAAAGTTTCGCTCCACCAGCTACCACTGAGCTCGGGGCACTCACCGACACCAGGCAGATCTCCAAGACGTTTCACCAAACACCGGCAGCTGCTTACTTCACTCTCCTCTGCTCACGATAAAATTTACTTTTACGCAGAGTGGAAATCCATAGGGTCCTGTGCCTCACCTTTTTATGAGCACTGAAGCGACCCATTTCAACCACAAGCTGCCTGCAGACGAAATAACACAGGGAAGGATGCGCCGCTGTCCCTGTCACAGCATCCCGTCCTCGTCGCCACAAAGTGTAGTAATTCACCAACACACCAACAAGTAAGTCTCAGGTTCTGTTTATTTGTATAACTGATAAGACGCACCCCAGCTGCAGGCACCGGGTAAGAATGTGTGAGGCACTCCCAACATTCCAATACAGCCTTCATCTCAACGTTCTAAGGGTGAACCAACAGGAGGAGAGGGACAGGGGAGAGAAGGGAAGCAGAGAGCAGAGGGAAGATTACAACAGTACGTTATGGGGTAAACCATTTGGTTTGTTCATGAAGCCCTCACCCACCAACCTGGTTGGTGGCATGCTTCATCATCGGGCCCACCCAGTGACACTGAATGTGTACCGGGTGTGCTTTGACGCCTGATTACAGCGGAGCAGGTATAATTACTGAGTGTGCAGTGTGGTGAAGTGAGAAGTGAAGGTTAAAAGCTATACAGTGGTCCCAGTACCCGAGGGTAATCAATACTTTTAATCACTGGGCCCCTGTTAGCATTAAAAAAGGCTATGGGATGTGTAGAAGTATAATTATGATCTCCTGCATCCAGGTGTGGTCTACATGTTTCAGCCAGGCCTTCATCTTTGAAACTGGCTTTTCTCAGGACCAATAAATAAGTGGTAGTGCAATCTTAATTCTAAGTGAAAGTGTAATTAGAAAAATGTGTCGCACTCGCTAAGGTGCTCTATATGTTTGAGGGGGATTCCCTCTTTGAGTATTAACTGGCTAATCGCTGTTAATGCTTCCTGGGATCATCTGGCAGAGGTTTTGACCGAAACCTTCGGTCAGGACCTGTAGTGAACCTGTTGTCCTGCCCCGGTATCCCGTATCGCGGTAGGACAACAGGTTCATTAAAGGTCCCGACCGAAAGTTTCGGTCAAAAACTCTGCCAGGTGATCCCAGGAAGCATTAACAGTGATTAGCCAGTGATTAAAAGTATTGATTACCCTCGGGTACTGGGACCACTGTATAGCTTTTAACCTTCACTTCTCACTTCACCACACTGCACACTCAGTAATTCTACCTGCTCCGCTGTAATCAGGCGTCGAAGCACACTCGGGACACATTCGGTGTCACTGGGTGGGCCCGATGATGAAGCATGCCACCAACCAGGTTGGTGGGTGAGGGCTTCACGAACAAACCAAATGGTTTACCCCATAACGTACTAATTTGAGTCCCTTCACAATTAGGCTAGTCCCTATTAATAACACATATAATCCCTGGGGATATGGACTAGCAATCTAGTCCTCTCTCTCTCTTTTGATTAACGGCAATGGAAAAAGTCTGACAGTCCATTCTCAAAGGACCAGCTAACAATAACAAATGTCAAGGGGCCAATGATCATGGTGGAGTCGGGCCCCTTCCGAATAACAAGAAACAGTTCTCACTTCAAAGGAATGAAGACCATGGATGAAGACGGAGAGGACACTGCGGCAGAGAACATCGGCACACAGGAGAGAAATGGAGTGATGGACAATGAAGGAAGAGGTACGGGCAAGGACAAGAAGAGGGATCACAGGAAGTAAAAGAAGGGACTCGACCAAGAAGTGTGAGCAAAAGGACAAAAAGACTGATTGAAGAAATGTAGTGATGGGGATGAATACATGTCTTTCCATTTGTCCCTTCTCTCTCTCTCTTGCTCTCTCTCCACATACATAGATCTCTCTCTCGTCGCATTCTTTCTCATGACAAAGGGGGAGATGTAGTGACCTGGGTCAGGGGCACTAGGACCCTGCACTCGACCAAGGGGAGTGGACAGAGACCGGACAGCACTTCTGGTCAGGGAGTGGGGAGGGCATTACTGGACATGAGGGCAGAGAGAACGGACGTGCTTGGGGCACCAACATAAACAAAGAATAAAGAACCATATAAGCACCTACCAGTCTCTGCGTGGGTAATTCAAAGAACACGACAACAGTGAGGTCATCTGAGATTTAAAAAAATCTATTCTGGATGCTGAGTCATACTTTGCCGAGAAGCATGAATAGTCACGCTTTCCCGATTCTGAAGGCGCCATCTATCTACTATGTACAAATCCTTTTTGCAACTAGACAGAGCAATAGACACCTGTGGTTTATTTTGTTTTCTAGTCTTCTTAGAGGAGTCTGCTGAGGGTCCTGAAGAAACTTAAAATCACCCCTCCATATAATAGGTCCGGTGATACAGGATAGGGCCTGCTTAAGCTGTAGCAGTGGGATGGGGTTATCAAGAACTGGTGCATAAATTGTAGCCAGGGTAAGATTTGACTGATTTAATTTTCCATAAACATACACCCATCTTCCCCCTGGATATGTCTGCATGATTTTTACTTGAAATTGCATGTTTACCAACATATATGCCCACCCCTGCATCTTTTACTGAGATTCTGGAGCCAGGAGTAGGGACACAAATGAGTTCAAGAAGGGAAGAGGGGTGCCATAGCGAGGTGGAACAAAATGAAATAATATTACAATGGAGAAACGAGAAAGCACATAGAATATGAGCATTGGCTCTTTCAGGATAAAAGTACATTGGTCGACAAAGAGAAAAAGAGAAAACTCAGAAGATATGATATGAGACAGAGCTGGGTCAATAGATGGAGCACAACACAGAAGAGAAGAGATTAATGTCTTGAATATCTTGACATCCATTTATGATAAGGTAGCTCAGTAGTTTGAGTCACTGCTGACAAGACCTGTTCACAAATTGGAAACAACAGAATTAAATCCTGGTAGGGCTTACTACCTCCTCCTTTCAACCACTTTAGGACAAAACATATATTGTTACGGTATTGCAGCATTTATAGACCGTTTCCGGCTATTTCCAGTGGTTAATTTGAGCCGTGGTTGCAGGTGGGGCCACCGGCACTCAATTCTGAGGACTGTCACTTACTTTTCCTCATTAGTTTCTGACCCAGAGCAAGAGAGAAAAAAGCACAATAGGAAGAAATGAGGAGAGGGAGAAAGGTAGAAAAACAATGACAAAGGGGAAAGCAGGGATAAAGAAGAACCCACAAGAGTGAAATAAAAGGGCAGTGAGTGTATCATGGATGAAGAAAGAGGGATGAGGTGGATTCTGACTACGCAGACTTAGTATTCAGCAAGCCCGACATTCGTCAGTGCTGGCTGCAGGCTTTTGAGAAAAACTTTGGGCTCCGGCACTTATTATTTTTCAAATTATGCATTGGTTATTAATAACAACTTACCTGCTGATGCCATTGTAAAATGGATGGCTTAGTGCTGAGCATTCATTGAACATTATTATGCATTATGCAACTTGTAGTTTACGTTTACTTCCAAAGACTCATTAACATATCAGATTAAAATGGTTCCACTGATGGTTGGTTATTGTCCACAAGTCACACACTTTGTAATATATACTAAACAAAATAATGTTCAATATTTGAAAATATGTGTGTGTTTGAAGTTGTCTGGAAGTGGGAGGGGGGAGGGTTACATGAAGAAGTAACAAAGCCACATCATAGCGGTCATGAGCCTTGCATGACTAACATCTTGAAGCACACTCTTCAGCCACACTTCTCCAGGTTTTGCTCTTTCGGGATGATAATGTCCAGACATCCCTCCATTAGGACATTCCTAGTTGACATTCCTCAAATCAACCAGGTTGTATTCAGACAGTTGTATGGCATTACAACGCGGGCTTTTACCCCGTGTGCCATTACAACGCTGTTTTTACAACGCAAGTCGTTACAACGACTTGCGCTGTAAGCGCTGGATAGTGGAATAGTTTAATTTTCTATTCCAACTCCAGCCTGCGTTACAGTAGGGAAGGTGTTCGAATAAAAAATTAAACTATTCCCTATCCAACAGAGCCCTCCAGCGCAAGTCGTTGTAACGACTTGCGTTGTAAAAGCAGCGTTGTAATAGCAGCACGGGGTAATGCCCGCATTGTTATGGCTATTTACCATTCAGACCCTATGCTGTGGCATCTCGTTCCTCAGTTGTGTTTCTTCCACAGTGAGCACCTGCAGCATCAGACCATCCCTGGCCACACCTGCACTCAGAGCGGCTCCAGCCGGAGCCCACCACTGGCTCTGCAGCAGGGGTTCCACCATGATCAGCCCTTACCTGTACTACACACACTGATTGTCACTGTTTCCCTAGCGCCTGCCAGATGAGGAGTGAAACACTTCCTAGAATCTGCCATTCTTTTCCAAATTATTTCATGGAATATATGTTGCTGAATTCAGAGTTACCAATTTATTGTTGTAATGGCTACTGGTTAAAACAGAATCTAACGCTGCACTTGTTACGTTGAAAACAAAGGTCAGTAGAGAGCAGGATACGTTATTTCGTACCCTGCTGTCAGGCCTGATTACTGATTATCCTGTGTTTGTGTTGCAGCTGCGTCTGGAGAAATGCCACAGCTGGAACAGGAATAAATGCAGGAACATCTTGTAAATGAGGAAGCGGGCGATTTTGTGGGGGAAAACAATGTTTTTTTTTTCTTTTTACTGAGAACATCGTTTCTAACGAGAAATTCTGTCAATGCTGAATTATTTTTACACTACTGACATGCTTCTGGATTACATTTTAACACTTTGAAAGTTTTGCGTCGTCTGTTATGGGTTGAGCGACGTTTTTTGTTTTTGCGCCCATTCTAAAGTGCGTTCTTAATGGTAAACAGTATGAGGTTTTTTGTTGACATGTATTTCTTTTAATATCTGTAATAATAATAACATCAGAATGTTTAGTTGATATTTTTTTCTAAAATGTAAAAATGAAAGTTTCACAATTCTTACACAGCCAACGCGTAGCTGCTCTCATGGTGACACCTCGCAAGCTCTTCTCGACCCTCAAGCAAGTCTTCGTGGGCTACAGAGATAAGGCGGCTGTAAAGGTATGATTATTTTTGTATTTTTTTTATATTTTAAGAGGTTTCTGAATAGATCCCATCCACCTCCATTCTGTAGATGTCCGTGGGCTGCACCATCCCCACTATCCGTGACCATGCGATCGTATAGGCAGAATAAATAGTGCATGAGGTGTGCTGTATTTCACTCATTAAAAGCATCAAGTATATGGAGCATTAAGTTCACTGCGACACGGCCAGACTACGTCGGAACCTCGTGCACCATGCCGGCTCTTCCTGCATATGATATGTTATGTTATGTGTATTTATAAAGCGCACTATCACTCGCGAGGGTATCCTGGCGCTGAACAGGTGTGTGACCCTAGCCCTGCCTATGGTATGTTGTTAATTTAAAAGCCAAGTTTTCAGCTTTTTGCAGAATTCAACAAGGAGTAAGCTCTTATGTGGAGAGGGAAGTCATGCAACGCTTTAGGAGCGATGTAAGAGAAGCCCTGTCCTCCTGATCTGGTTCTGTGTATGCGTGGAATGTGCGCAAGAAAAGTCCAGCGGAGCGAAGGTGTCTGGTTGGTTGGTGGGGAGGGAAATAGATGGTGCCCCAGAGGTTGGGGACCCCCCTGACACCGTTTCTGAGCTGGCTCCAGGGACCCCATCACCATGAGTCATTTTGTGACTCGGGGGAGGGTGGGGGGTTGCGGTCCCCTCCCTTTTGTTTTGTTATGGGCCCTTATAGGCTGGGGTAGGTGAGTAGAGTGTCCCTTTCTGCTTTATTTATGATATGGCCCCGGAGGCTCGGGTGGGGGCATGTGCCACTCAGCCCTTTGTTTTATGATACGTGCCCTGGGGATAATGTCCAAGCGGTCTCACAGAGGGTTGAGGAGGGAGGCCTCTCGCCTAAATAAAAAATTTACCACTCCCCTCTGGAATCTGGCCCACCTGAGTAGGGTTTTTGCTAACAGTACGGGAGACCATGCTTTAAATAGAAAACAAAAAGGCAAATTCACGGATCTTCCGTGGATTTGCTGCCAAATCTTTGGCCCCAGGCCTAGGTGGTCAGGGTATCCCTACCCTGCCACCTTATGTCTTTTAAAAAAAAAAAATTCTTAGGACTCGGACTGAATCCCGAGTTCTCAGGTGGCTACCGCCAGAACCTTGTTGATGTGATGGAAGCCAATCAGATCTCAGTTTGAGATCTGACTGCTCCATGGATCCTCTGCAGTATAATATATATACAAAGCTTTTGAGCATTAATTGTTCACCAAATTACAAAAAGCACTTACTAAACCAAAATCTAGCTTTCTGCCAAATTTTGTGCAAATCCATGCAGGGGTTTGGGCTGTAGTCGTGTTTATAGATTCAATAGAAAAATGAATGTGGAAAACATGTTTTGGAAATCTCACTTTTTCTCACATCCCACTTGATGGATCACCCTGAAACATTCAATGTGCCAACTAGTAAAAAAGGCGCACTTTTTTGGAAAGTATCATAGAGATTCATACAGTGGTGTCAAAGTTATTAGCAACACAAAAAATGCATTTCCTATGGAAACATGCACGTAACTATAACTACCCAGTAGCGACCGCCACTGGACAATATATATGGGGTGAAAGGGTAATTTTAGGGTTTAGGGGTGGGTAGTGGGGAAGAGTGGTAAGAGTAAATGTAAAGTTTAGGGGTGGATAGTGGTAAAGGGTGATAAGGGTACCTTTACAGTTTAGGGGCGGGTAGTGGTATAGGGTGGTAAGGGTAATTTGAGGGTTCATGGGCGGGTAGTGCTAAAGAATGATGAGGGCAATTTTAGGGTTTAGGCATGTGTAGTGGTTTAGGGTGATAAGGTAAATGTAATGTTTAAGGGTGGGTTGTGGTAAAGGATGGCAAGGGTAAGTCTAAAAAAAAAAGAGGGGGTTTTAGGGGTTTCCTCCAATAACTTGAAATTTAAAATGAATTTAAATGAAAATATATATATGGGTTTTACTTACCTAAGTTATAATTACGAAGCGTGAAAAAAGCTGTGTTGTAATGTCATATATCCGTCACTGACAGAAGCACTAAGATGCATATTGTACACGACATTCAGATTGGCTATAACCATAAAATGTGTTACTGGCTCCATCCAAATTCATGAATAAGTATTGGAAAAATCTGAATCTGACACCCCTTTTCCTGTGTGTGTTTACATTCATAGCTATACTCTATGCGACAGAAACATATCTGTCTATCTGCTAATGCAAGAGATCATGCCACGGAAATACAGATTTTTTGCTTTTACAATATCTGCTACCCAATGTGACCACCACATATGGTTTTTGTCTTGCTTTTATGTTGCCTCCTAGCATATACGTTTGCCTCTTTCCCAGTTCTAACTTTCTGTGAGCCCCACCAGCTTACCTTTAGAGGAGAGATACAGAACCCCGTGACAGGGTCCAAGCCAAAGAGGGAACATGAATCAGGCAGAGACCCTGTTCAGTTTTCAGGAATGTGGGAGCAGGGGATGGTTTAGCAACATACCATAAATCAGCAGCCTGTAGGTTCTGACCCTTCGACCCCTCCTGTCTGAACAAGGAGGGATACCTGTACTGCACTCTCTCCTCGAGGCCACCGATTAACTTGTATGATAAAGGCAGACAATGTACTGATCCCGCTCCTCAACGGGGCCATAGGGTTTCTTATGTTTCAGTGTCTTTGATAATCCCATTTGTCGTTTAGTATTTTAGCCTGAAAGTACCAAACAGAGCACAGCCTTGTCCTTTGAGTAAACAATGCAACTCGTCTAGCCCAGCCCAGGGCTGCTTGTTTGTCTGAGGGCACTGTTTGTGTGGGCTAATGTCAGGGACACATTCTCACTGATAACAGGATAGACAGGCCCTCTCCACCTTCATTGTTACCTAATGCGATCAGCTCCTCGTCAGAGGACATGAAAAGAAGGCCGCATGCTCAGAATGTTTCAACTAAAACCCGCTTAAGTTTGACAGCCCTATTGCTTACAAAATGTCTTCTCATCTTTTTCTTGAGATTGACTCGAGATCGGTAGGGGTTCCTACGTGCCCTTTCCGCAGCTTGTTTGTTGTTTTCACTTTCAGTGTGTGGAGCCCAAGACATATCTGTGGCCTTCAGATATCAGTGTGTTCGCTATTAACCAAGAAACCTACAATAATAACACAACGTAATAAACACAATTTAAAATCTGATTTTGTTTTTTGTTTTCCATGTTTACGGAAGTTTTCAGACTTGGCTATTTGCCACACAAAGTTATGTATTATTTTTCGTTCACATCCAGCAGATGTTATGTACAGAATGTTTTAAAAACCCTGTTTTTTTAACATCAATATAGTCCCAACTAGGCATATATCAATAATGCATTTGTTATTTTCACCCCTCCCCTACAATTTCTCGCTTTGAGCCTCTGTCCTCAGTCAAAAGGGTTGTAACACACTTCAACTTCTTAACCCAGGCTGAAGGTAATGCTGATTAAGATACAAAGGTGCATAGTGACTGCCTAGGAAGGGTAGGGACGCACCCGAAGACAGCCTGGGTGGAGAACAGGGTGTTTGGACAAAATATCAAACTTAAAATATTGAGATGGAAAAATATAGAGGTTTTAATAACATGATACACAAATATCGTGATGCAGAAATACAGTTGACAAGAATATTAATTTTCTAAGGTAAGTGATATTGATCTTAAAAATATCTATGTTGTTAATATCGTTTACAAAAATATCTATGTTGTGAATATACTTTACAAAAATATCTATGTTGTTAATATCGTTTACAAAAATATCTATGTTGTGAATATAATGTACAAAAATATATATGTTGTTAATATCAATGTTATAAATGTCAATGTTGAGGGGCGTGGCTTGGCGCCGTGGAAGATGGCGGCGACTCCGTGAGGCTCCGACAAGGCACCGGGAGACCTTCTTCTTCTAGCACGTAGTTCTTGTGCTACGTCCCTGCACTGCCGTCGGACTACCTTCGGTATGCGGCGGTGCTACTGAGGATTCATTTCCGACGTCGGAGGAGAAAATAATCGCCGCTTTTCTTGCAAGGGCGCTCCGGTGTTCACAGACACCATTTTGCGAGTCCCGTCACGGAGCAGTCCCCTGACGGAGACGAGAGTGGTCCGCCTGCCCAGTACCAGAGCGCCTGCTGTAATATTCTTGGAATGCCTCTCCAGCCCTTATGAGGTACAAGCTTGCTGTTTTGCTTCAGTGACACTTCATACCGGCAGTTTCATATGCCTCTCCACACAGCGCGGCCGCCATTTTGTGCGCTCTGGAACTTTTCTCATTGCATAGCGGTATGTTTTCTCTGCTTCAATTCCGCCTCAAGGCTTGATTTCTACATGAGACATTAATGCCTGGTTGCCTGCTAAAACGATTTTTCTGCCTTAATTCAAGTTCTTTTGCAAGCAGGGGTGGTAGATTACTTACTATCCCCGCTAGCTAATGTCTTTGCCCGAGACTTATTTCAACAGTGCAGTTTATCTACCTAAGACTTAAATCTCCGCTGCAGATATTCCTTACATGCCTGCTTCTACTTTTAGCACTGCCATGATGATACACTTCTAAATATATATTTTGCGAGTTGGACATTTTCTTCCTTCCTGATGTTCTTCATGTACAATTTAATGCTTCATGTTTTTCAGTGAAGGTTTTACTTTTTCACCGTGATGTAATTAACTATGTGTTTTCATCCTCAAATGATGCATGATCCCTGTTTGTAGTATTTTCTTACATGATTTACCTCATTACTACTTGCATCGCATATATCTATCAATGTTCCCTCTTTAATTCCCTCAGGCTTCATTCCTCATAATTGGGGTGGTTGTCTAGTGCCTTTACAAAGTTGTGACTAGTGTTTTTGCGCGCTACCACCAAGTGTTTGCCACTCTTCGTTTGGGCTCCTTTACATGGGAAAACAACAACAAATGTCTCGCTTTTCACCGAAGGCACCTGCAAAGGTGGCTTTTGTAAAGAACTCTAAAGTTTTTTCGGCTTTGTCCCAACTGGAAGACTCCCTTCCACCCTCAGACTCGGAGACACTCATGGAAGCGCCCTCTCCTACTTCTTCAGGAAAAGTCACTGCCAAACGGCTAAAAAAGCATCCTCCGTCTCCACCTAAATCATCGTCACCTGTATCCATGGAACTCTTATTGGAGGAAATCCGCTCTTTTCGTCCTTTCCTTGAGGAAATTGGGACCTTACGCCCCTTCATGGAGGAAACTAACACCAAACTCCAAGTTCTGACAGACAATTGGTCTCAAATTGAAACGAGAGTCTCTACGGTGGAGCACTCTGTCGCATCTTTTCAAGAATCTCAAACTAAAGTTACGCACCTGTCCTCACAAGTAGGAGCCCTTCAGAAGCAGGTGGAGGAGTTGGAAAATAGAGGCAGACGTAATAATCTTCGCATTTACGGCCTGGCGGAAAATCTTGAAGGGTCTGACCCGCTTGCCTTTTTCAAGTCTTTCCTTCCCAAACTGCTACATCTGCCACAGGATACCTCTCTCAACATTCAGCGGGCGCATCGTCTAGGCCGTCTGCCTACATCCCTTTCCATGTCACAAAAGCCAAGAGGGGTCATCCTTTATTTCCTGGAATACACGGACCTCCTGAAAGTTCTAGCAGCTGCCAAGGCTATTCCCAAACTGTCTTGGCTTGACTCTCCATTGTTCTTCGCCCAGGACTATGCTAAAGCAACTGCTAATCGTAGGAAAGCCTTCCTCAGCATGAGAGAGGATCTCCGTGTCATGGGTGCCCGATATGGCCTGTATCATCCTTGTCTGTTTAAGGTCACCTACAATAATAAGACCACCACTTATGAGGATCCTGTGAGATTGCAGAGCTTCATTAATGCACACCGTACCTCTACCATGGATACCTCCGGTCCTTCGTCCTCCTCTCCTGGTTGACTTTTCGCATCACACACTTGTTTTCACATTACAGCTCTCTTAATGTTATGTTGTTATTTGCCTCATGTTTTTAGCTGACTACCTGGTTATGCTAGCACAGCTCTTGTTCTCCTCATACGTTCAGTTAATGTGTCTATCCCTTTTTGGAACTTTCTGATTGCTTGTTTATCCTATTCCTTTTTAATATAGTAATGCTTTTATTTAGTTTCATTCCCTTCTCTTCATTTTTCGCTATTGCTCTTTGTATTATTGTCTCAGTTTTACCCCGTCTTTGTTTCCGCAGGAACTCCCCATCGTACGATGTCATCTCCCTGGTTCCTTGCCCGGATGCCCTCAGTTGTGTTGCCTCTCCCACCTGGCTCCTTCCCCCCTCAACCTCTTCTCGTACCCCCCCTTCGTAGGTATGTTAATTTCATGTTTTTTGTACTTTCCTTGTTTTTTATTCCTCCTTACTTCCCCTTCCTTTATCAATGACTTCATGTTTTGCTTTACGATGATGATTTTTTTCTCCTCAGGTTATATTACATCTTTCCTTCCTTTTTTTCCTCTTTACTTCTTACCCCTGTCTCCATTCTTCTGTACTCTTCTGCTTCTTACTCATTACTCATCACTCTTTGATCTCTCTCCTCTTTATCATCTTTATTTACACGTATATTTTTTCCATCTTCCACAGTTTCCTGTCTTCTTTTTTCGTCTCTTTTTCCTCGTTCTTTCATTTTCTTCTACCTTCTTTTCTTCTATCTCTCATTACTTCTTTGAATCGTTGATCAAGGAATCTATGGCTTTCATATCTATACTATGTCTCTGAATTTAGTTTCATGGAATGTTAAGGGTATTAACTCCCCAATTAAGCGTCAGCGCATTTTATCTCACTTACCTAAATTGAATGTTGACATTGCGTTTCTTCAAGAAACTCACCTTTCGGACCTAGAATCTGACAAACTCAAGAGAGGTTGGGTGGGTGACGTCTTTTTCTCACAGGGTGATGGGAAACGTAATGGTGTTGCCATTTTATGTCGTAGGTCACTTCCTCTAACGGTTATCTCCCAAGAATCGGATACCAATGGCAGATGGATTCATGTCAGACTATCACTTAGAGGTGTTCCAATCTCTCTCCTTAATGTTTATGGTCCCACGGCCGGTGAACCCCTTTTTTGGGCGGATCTTTCTCGCCGCATCACCCAATTCATGGACGATAACTTCATCCTTGCGGGTGATTGCAATCACCCTTATGATCCTTTTCTGGACAGGAAGTCTGATGCCAATTATATTCCTACGAAATCGCACAAATTGTTCACCCAAGCTATTTCACAACATAAGCTTGTGGACTCCTGGCGTTTATGTAACCCAACTTTACAAGAATTCACTTTTTATTCCCCTCACCATCGGTCCCAATCACGGCTTGATTACATTTTTGTTTCCCACGCACTTACTCAAACTCTCCAGGCAGCAGAAATTGGCCCGATTTTACTTTCTGACCATGCCCCTCTATTGGTCAGTCTCGAAGTTTTACCCAAAACTGATGGTCCTAAACGATGGCGTTTCAACAATGCCCTTCTTTTGGATCCCAAATTCTCTGCTTCTTTTTCTGCCTTTTTTGATGAGTTTTTCCTCTTCAATGATATCCCACCCATTTCGAAACATACCCTCTGGGATACCTTTAAAGCAGCTGCTCGTGATTTTATTATTACTTATGTCGCTAAAAAACGTAAATCTGCACGCCAATTTACCAAAACCCTTCTTCATGACATTAAAAGATTGGAACACGCCTACTTCACTTCTCATTCCTCAGATAGTCTGACATCTCTGGTTGCTGCCAAAATTAAATTTAATGAACAGTCCACTGAAGATGCTTCTCTATATTTGCTTAAATCTAGTGCCAAATTTTATGGTGGTAGGAACAAGGCCGGGAAGATTCTTGCTAATTACTTAAAGATCAAACAAAATAAGGTCAATATTGAATCAATTTATGATGATAATGCCCATTTACAACATAAAGATGCTGACATTCTTGCTTTTTTCTCACATTTCTATAAGTCCCTATACACTTCAGATACACCTTCTTCTCCTCAGTCTCTTACTCACTTTTTCTCCACTATTCAGGCCCCCCCTTCCTTCCCTCTTGACCTTTCCTCCTTAGAATCTGATGCCTCACAAACAGAATTATTTGCTGCTCTTCATCGCTTGAAACTGAACAAAGCCCCTGGCCCTGACGGGTTCACTGTTGAGTTTTATCTTCACTTTTCGAAGCTTCTTATTCCAAAACTTCACTCCCTTATATCTTCCTTTACTGACATGGGCGCTTCTTCTGGTACTTTTTCAGACGCCCATATTTGTCTAATTCCCAAACCCGGAAAAGATGTCCAATATTGTAAAAATTACAGACCTATTTCACTAGTTAATATAGATTACAAAATTTTCGCTAAATTATTGGCAATGAGATTAGATCATTTGCTCCCTGACCTGCTTGGAGATGAACAATCAGGCTTTGTTAAAGGCCGTTACATTACAGATAATACACGGCTCCTATTCAACATCTTAACGAAATCTTCTCGTCTCCAATCTCCCCTTGCAGCCATAGCATTAGATGCTGAAAAGGCATTCGACAGGGTCGAATGGCCGTACCTTTTTCACACCCTTAATTGGTTTGGATTCGGTCCTAAATTTATCTCCCTAGTCTCATTGTTATACTCTCATCCCCGGGCTGCAGTTTTCGCTAATGGCCAAATCTCTCCTTATTTTAATCTTGGTAGAGGTGTCCGTCAAGGATGTCCCCTCTCACCCTTCCTTTTTAACCTGGCCCTCGAACCTTTTTTATCCAAACTTCGTCAAAACCCCAATATTACTGGTTTCAGTACTACAGAGCTCTCCATAAAACTGGCTGCTTACGCGGACGACATTTTGTTATTTATTTCAAATCCTACTGTTTCCATCCCTGCTTTTTTAACGGAAGTACAACATTATTCCTCAGTCTCTGGTTATAAACTTAATAATGATAAATGCGAAATTTTACCTTTAACAAAGTTTACTTTTAAAAATGATTTCACTGCCTCAAATTTCACCTGGAGTCCTTCCAATATTAAATACCTAGGTTTACATATTACCCCCTCCATTCGTGACACTGTCTCCCTTTGTTTAACCAAATCCATCCAAATATCTGATCTCACAGCTAGATGGCATCCCCTTTACTTGTCATGGTGGGGTCGCCTTGATACCATCAAGATGATGATCTCCCCTATTATTCTTTATACCTTATCCAATATTCCCGTTCCCATTCCAGCCAAACTCATCAAAAAAATAAATTCCGTTTTATCTTCCTTTCTTTGGCATAAAAGCAAACCTAGAATGTCTTTAGCTAGACTTAGTCGTCCCACCTCCGAAGGTGGGGTCAACTTTCCAAATTTCTCTGCTTATCATAAGGCCTTTTTGCTACGTCAATCTTCCTTCTGGTTGCAAGACCCTGATTCTCCATGCCCTTTATGGACAAAGGTAGAGCGCCTCTTTCTTTCACCTTTCTCTTTTGCTGAATGCATCTCCTTTTCCCGCAAGCCTGCCTCGCTCCTTACCCCTATTCATAAGTTCACCCTTAAACTCCTCCTTTCTTCTCACCCTCCGGCTCCTACTTGTATTGCTGACTTCCTCTCCTCAACTATATGGCATAATCAATACCTTCTGATCCGAGGCAAACCCATCCTATGGAAGTCTTGGAGATCCAAAGGACTGCTTTGGATTTCCCAATTGTTTTCACAATCCACTTTTATACCCTTTTCCACTCTCCGTCTCGCCTTTCACTTACCCCTCTCCTGTCTTCCCCAGTATCTTCTCCTTAAGGCATCAGTCATGGACGTGTATGTTACACTTCCTGCCTCTCCTCCTCCTACACCTACTCCAAACCCTATCGCACACCTTCATTCCACTTTACTCACCCTTCCAAAGGCTTCTGTTCTTTATAAACAGCTTCATGTACACACTACTCCCAGACTTAAAAGCACAGTTGAGGAGCAGTGGGAGACTGATTTTTCCCTCTCCTGGCCGACTCCCCTTTGGGATAGGATCTGGTTAAAGATTCGCAAATCCTCCAGGGCTGCTTCCTTGGCGCAATCCCTATTCTTCATTTATAACCGTTTATTACACACTCCTTCCGCCCTTCACAAACGTTTCCCTAACACACCTGATACTTGTTGGTCATGTACTTCCCCACAAGCTACCCTGTTTCACATGTTGTTCCTTTGCAAGAATGTTCATGCCTTCTGGTTGCAAGTTTGGGCACAAATTAATGTCATTTTTTCCACTAATATTCCGTTTTCGAATGCTCATGTTTTTCTCGGTAGCCTATCCCCCTGTTGGGATCATAATGACCTTAATGTTCGAATTGTTGATTTATTATTAGCGGTTGCTTTTCAACAGATCACGATCAATTGGAAGTCTACATCTAGTATTACTTTTAAAGCTTGGTGGTATAATGTCTGTCATAACCACAGACTCGATACTGCTTTTGTCTTTCCTCCACAGTTGGCAACTAAACGTGCTGACTTATGGCTTCCTATTACATTGTTTTTAGATAAATGTGCACTACGTTCTTTTCGCCCTCGACCTGCGCAGCAGGAAGTCCCTAAACCTCCTTGATGCCCTTCACATTTCTTTCTATTTAACCATTCTATGTTACTGCATTGCCATATTTGCATTCTATTACATTACTTATTTGTTATGCCTTCATTTTTGTGCATTCCTAATTATGATTCACTTCTATATTTTGTTATTGTATTGATTATGTTGAATTGAATTGCTCTTCTTTTTTATTATTTCATCATTGTAAGTTTTTATTTCCCCTCCCCCCTACTCCCTCCTTATTATTTCTCCACCATTGCTCCCTTATTAGTATTGTTCTGGGTTTGTATTATTACCATGTTCTTCTTTAATAAACTTGATTTTGAACTCAAAATAAATTTCAATGTTGTTAATATAAATGTTAAAAATATCTATGTTGTTAATATCGTTTACAAAAATATCTATGTTGTGAATATAATGTACAAAATATCTATGTTGTTATTATCAATGTTATAAATATCAATGTTGTTAATATAAATGTTAAAAATATCTATGTTGTTAATATTGTTTACAAAAGTGAGCTATAATTATAAGGAAAGCAATACTCTCAGAGGCGTGAGACTAAGACTACATAAAATGTAAAAATAAACAATAAACTGAGGGAACAAACAGAAAACACTAAATATAACACTATATCTTGTAGGTTTCTATATTCTTTAGATTTGTATGTCTTTTGGGGTCTGCATTCTAGGTCCCCATGCTCTTGTCTACTTAGATGATATACTGATCTTTTCTAAAAAAACTTTGGAAGGGTTTTTATTGCGAAGGGTTTTTATATAACAGGAATACTGGTTCAACAGTGAAAAATAGACTTTACTTTAAATTGAAAAAATAACAAATACAGGCACCTCTTCGGTGTTTTTGATCAGTCAACCGCCAACACAAGGAAGTCGGGAAGGTAAAAGCTTTGAAACATTTGCCCTATCTGCATCAGTCTTTGAGCACACGATGGCATAAAGAGTCCAATTAATATTATTCCACAGTACTGAAGTTCGGTTATATCATGTTTCCAGTCTTTATTGGTTCTCTGCCAATGCCAACACATGTTTTGTCGCTTGGGCATCTTGCCCCACGACTACATTAGGGCGTGATGACACTGAGTGCTAGGTATAATCTTGGTATGGCATATCAAACCTGTGTCCGGTCCACAATGAAAATTCAACCTACTACAGTGTAAATAACACAAAAGCATATATGTCTAAAATGGCCTGCACCAGCAATCTAAAATTACACCAAGGGTAAATGGTGTACATGAGAGAACGCGTACGTAGAATCGCCCAGTAAGTGCAGCTCATGTGAACAGCGTCGCCATATTACCAAACGTCAGCACCGTGATTCTTGCTATAAACATGTGCAAGATCTGAAATTGTGGGGATATATAAATGAGTGCCAGTATTTTTCCATCACCCATGATTTGAGTTTGTAAATATTTATAGATAAGTCTAAGAATTTCTAAAAATTGTCCTCACTTGCTTTGTTGTAGCCAACACATTTTGGAGTGTTTGGATATAACAGTTATCTGCTGTGACATTTAGTTGTATATTTTAACAATATGAGGTTCTGGTGTAAATTTACCAAAACTTGAAGTCAGAATCTACGCTCCTTAGCTTTCTTCTATGCATGGTATTGTTTGTCTTTGTCTCTTTAACATAATGCTGAGTGAACAATGGGATTGAAATACTTCAGGGCCTGATTTGTATAGGAAGCCCTTTTCTTGGAATGAGTTTAGGAATATATTGCTTCCCTCGGGTGGCTACTTTAACCAAGTATTTCTTCTTCAGTTCTCATTGTAGTACGCTCTAGGTTACCTTACGTAGTACCTACTGGATTACCTCATATAAAAGAAAACACAAGGCTCAGGATAGCGCACAGATGTCTAACATATGTTGAATACAATATAGTAAAAAATTGAGAAAGGCCATTGACATGTCAACGGGCCCTTGATCAGGGGAAGCAAGTAATGCTTAAAGCCATACATTGCACTGTTTTATTTATACAATTTGTCTTCTTACAAGTGAATGGAAGTGGGAGCACGCGACAGAAGTGAACAAAGCATATAACTATTGAGCAGGTGCCAGTATCTTCTCAAGGGAAGGAATGTGAGAAGACCTTGGACATTCAAAACCCTTGCTTTGTGTTGCAAGTTCAGAGAGTGGCAGCTTGCAGTGGGAGTGCTGCCGGGCGGTGAGGCGGTGGGGCTGTGGGGCGGGGGAGGGGAAGCATGGGGGGTAGTGGAGTCGGATATACAAGTCCACAAGTAAGTAAAACTATTCACAAAACTATTTACCTTGCGCTTATTTATTTTCTTACTTTACTCCTGGTCGTCGGTAAGTAAATAAATAAATAAAACTATAAATAAAACAATTTACCTTGCGCTTATTTATTTACTTACTTTAATCCTGGCCGTCGAATGTCTGACTCCACTACCCCCCCACGCTTCCCCTCTCCCGCCTCACCGCCCAGCAGCACCCCCACTGCGAGGCGCCACTGAGTTCAGAAAGAGGCTACCCTCTGCTAGCATGGTTCAGCAGAAATGTGCATGTATAACATGGAATAACAGAACTATTGTTCATTTAAAATGTGTGAAAATATTCAATAATACTAAGGATTTAGTGATTATCAAATAGGTGCAAAAAACAACATTGCAGTTGATTAATAAAAAGTAACTGCACATTAAGGCACACATGTACATTAGCATTTTATTAGCACTCAGTGTAGGAGAGTAGGGTCTGCTTCCTATGGACACCCCCACTTTTTGCCATGATTCCCTGGTTTTTCGACTTTAGTGTGGCAATGGGCCTGCCAATCAGACCCACAGCCCAGCTGTTCTCTCTCTAAATTGATACCATGTACTTTAGGTTCATACCAGATTGGTTACTGGGTCACCCTAGTGATCCCCTGTATAGTGTACCATAGGTACCCAGGGCATAGGTGCACCGTAGGCCTACCAGGGGCTGCAGCATGTATTGTGCCACCCCTGGGTCACCTTCCAAACTGACACAACAGGTCTGTTCACACAACCTGGGTAAGGTGGTGTAATCACCCCTTACTTAGATATAGTATACCTATATCTATATATACATATAGACACATATACACCTATAAGTCACTCCTATGGCAGGCCTTAACAATCCTGGAGGCAGAGTGCTTGGTTTTATGTGAGAGGTGCCCTAGCATGAGCTGAGCCCCTCTGCAGCTTTCGGAACCATCTCCTTTTGGCTGTTCTATGAAATAGCCATACCATATACTCTTAAGTGCATTATAATCCTTGCGGTTAATGCTAACTTTGGTTTGGCTTTATCAAAACATGTTGTGTAAGGTGTCAAATGCTTTGGAATACTACCCCCCCTCCCGCCAGTCCTGGCGGCGGGGGTAGTATTTCACCCTTCTAGAGGGAGAAGACATGTAGTTACTGGTTTACCTGGTTTACCCGGTTCAAGTTAAACATAGCCTCAGCATCACAAAATGGATGCTGCTGCCACAGACACGAGTCTGACCTCCTGCTGCTGGACGAAACTCCGGCAGGGGAGGCCTGGACAATAGGTTTCCTGTCCAGGGAGGTGCCAGCACCTCCCCAGACAGGATTTTGTGTATTGGGGCAGGGCGGGCTGCATCAGCAGATGCTTTTCCAGACACTGCCTGGGGCACACAAGGTGCTCCATGCATAGCCCGGTTCAAACCAGTTTCTGGGGCACTCAGGGACCTATTCAATACACAAATCCCAGTACCCTAAACGATGGTAAGTGTTAATCTAATAGGCATGAGAATCTACTAAATCGCAATTATATTATTTAATTTAAGTCCAAACTAACCCCCTCTCTATCTGTGGTGAGGTGTAGTATCTCTAATGCCTGCCCATCTGCATCACAACTTTTTTTGTGACCCGCAAGTAGGAGGTTCCGAAATTGTTCAACTCGACACCACCAATGATGTCTATCCACTTAGACAATACATCCATCCACACGTGAACAACAAAGTAGAAAAAATGTGTGGTGAAAAGGAAGGCACCTCACGGGCGAACAACCCTCGGGGAACTTGGCAGATGTTACCAATTCTATGCCCCTTTCTCATCATCGGTTGCCATTCCTTTTCGAAAAGAAAATAATGTCCATAATCGTACACTTGTCGGACCGGGACGTAAAATCATCCCAGGAACCTGGGATGATTTTACGTCCCGGTCCGACAAGTGTACGATTGATACAACAATCTACATTAGGGCTGAGTTACCCCCCGCCAACTGGTATGAGAGGACGTGGCTGGTCGAGGTTTCCAAAATAAAGATGTCCTACATTGGTGCAGTGACCGATTGTTTGAACCCTGATGAATCTGCCAGAAAAAAGATAAGGCAGTGAAACATGTCGGTTACAGGTAGTGGTATGCGATAGTAAGCTACCAGCCTTTTTATTTCACCAGCATACACCAGATTTATTAATAAAGATGTATAATTGGTGTGGCTGTTGATTTTAATCACTTTTTTGGGTTGGTCACAATTAAGGAGTAATTTCTTCTTGTCTAGCACCTTGTTTTGTACTTTTTGCTTTTGGACATTATTTTCTTTTCGAGAAGGAATGGCAACCGATGATGAGAAAGGGGCATAGAATTGGTAACATCTGCCAAGTTAGCCGAGGGTTGTTCGCCCGTGAGGTGCCTTCCTTTTCACCACACATTTTTTCTACTTTTTGTTCACGTGTGGATAGATGTATTGTCTAAGTGGATAGACATCATTGGTGGTGTCGAGTTGAACAATTTCGGAACCTCCTACTTGCGGGTCACAAAAAGAGTTGTGATGCAGATGGGCAGGCATTAGAGATACTACACCTCACCACAGATAGAGAGGGGGTTAGTTTGGACTTAAATTAAATAATATAATTCCAACTTTGTAGATTCTCATGCCTATTAGATTAACACTTACCATCGTTTAGGGTACTGGGATTTGTGTATTGAATTCAGTTGAGTGGAGGGCTTTCCCAGTGTTACCCACATTCCCTCTTGGCTCCTTGTTGTATTATAAGCACTCAGGGACCTAGCCAGGTAGTCCAGCCCACAACCTTAGTATAAGTATAGGAGCTGTGTCCCTAGGACTTTAGATTACCCTGGACGAAACTTTGATACAGAATCCTGGACCTTCGACATTCCATTTCGACTGGAAGACGAAAGACATCTCCCTTGTGGTCAAGGAGTGACCACCCTGTTTAAACAGGCACCAACAGCAACTTTGCCGGTCTGCATTTTCGAGGCTCCCACTGGATCCCGAAGAATCTGCGACACAGGACATGGACTTCCAGACATCTCCGACCCACACCCACAGCAAAGCTGAGACACGTGGCGGACACAGGAGACGTGGGACCGGAACTCCTGGACATCCTGCATTTTGCAAGCTGCACTCCTTCAACGAGGTATCTCGAAGTTGTGCTTTGGGGTGCTTGAAGCCCCTGCCCCGAGCACCATTTGCACCGAAACCCAGGCCCCCACACTCTGCGAGTCTTCCGTGGGCCCCACTTTTGCATTTGAGCTTGACGCGTCTTCCCGGTTCCTTGCCCATTGGCTAGTTAGCCCCCTGAAGACCTTTCTTAGAAATTAACTTGCTTTTCCGATTGCTCCAGGCTTGCTCCAGCTTCCCTGCAAAGAAGAAGTGCCAAAGACCTTGCTGGTCTACAACAGAGCCAATCAACCATCAATAAGGGTCGATTAGACTGGTGCAAGGTGCCCACTAGAACTAGTGGACATCATATGCCAGGCTAACTTCTCACAATTAGCGTTAAGGCACATAAGCAAGTGAATTCACTTCCTCACTTATTGTAATATCTTTTAGTACGGCTGGCTCTCTCATCCTATTTTTCATCTGTCCTGTTACATGTTAATTTCCTGTTCTCACAGTCATTCCTGGCACGTCCTAGACTTGGAGTTCAGCCAACATTAATTATTTGTCATATAATTTATGTCTTAGGAAAGAATAATATTTAAAGAACATAGGGGCAGATTTATAAGCCCCCTGCGCCACCAGTACGTCACTTTTTGTGACATACTGGTAGCGCATCTCACTGCTCCATATTTACAAGGACAGGAAATGCCACCCTGCGTGGCTTTTCCTGTCCTTGTAAATATGGCCCTTTTACACGCAACACTTTGCGTGGAAGGGGCATTCCATGAGTATTGCTGTGGGTGTTCCCACGCAATACCCATAGAACGAGACACATTTCCAGATTTACCGGGAATCGTAAATCTGGAAATGCATGTGAATGCTACACCTCCCCAGGGGAGGCGTAGGGAAGCGCAATGAGGAGAAATGTTTTCATTTCTCCTCGTTTTTTCCTCTTTCAATGCGTGCTGCATTCTACAGCACGCATTGAAAGAGGAGCCTGTAGTGATTGTTTTTGTACAAGAAGATGCCCCTTTCTGCACAAAAACAATCTCCCCATGACGCAGGCATCCTTGTACCGTGGTGCAAGGGTGCCGGTGCATGGCTGCAGTTTGTGCGCCAGCGCAGGGGGAAGCACAGAGATGCGACATATTGTTGTAAATATGTTGCATCCCTGTGCTTTGAAAGTGACTCAGTGTGTCGCAGTCAAATGGCTTGCGGAATGCGCCGAGTCGCTTTCATTGTAAATCTGCCCCATAGTTCCTACCCAGTAGGATAGGCCTGTTTTCAGAAATACATTTTTTGGGGGCATGATCCCTAGTATCGGCCACAACATTAAAGGGTGGTTTGGCAAATGGAGGAATAGCCCTCCTCCCGAAATTGTTTAAAACAAATATACAATTCAGTAAGATGGTAAAGACAGCTGGATGTACATTTTGATGGCGGGTGGGCGGGACTCCCAGAATGGCTTTGGCGAGGTTCGTGAACGTTGATTGTATCTCTGCTTACCCTCTCAGGAGCAGGCGCTTGCCACCCACTCCCTTGATCCAGAGGCTGGGGTTCTAGTTCAACACTCTGCCTGAGGGCCTTCTAGGCGCTGGGCACTCTGTCACTGGCTGCGCCCACTGGGCTTATCCTTCGAATGGTTGTGTACCCTGCAGTTCCATCGCAACCATACCAGTGTTGGACAGTACTCACACTTCTCAGAAGGGATGCCATACTTTTAAAACCAGAACTTCTCAGCGTGGCTGCTGTACATTTAATCAAATGAGGGCTGCTGTACTGACATTGGCAGTGCCAGCGCTTCCGTGCATGGCTATTATGTTTTTCCTGGACAGTAACCACACTTCTCAGCTTGGAGTTTCTATTTGCATTTGACAGTGCCAACAGCTGACGGTCTTGATTCAATTCTTTTATATGGAATTTGAAATCTTTGTTTCAATTAGCAAACTCCAGAGCATCCTTGTTAATGGCCCTCAGATGCTCACGTTTGGCTTCCTTCAGTTGGTTGGTAAAACAGGTCAGTAATTCATGCCCTCATGCAGATGTTTTTGTAGACCTGAAAGTTTGATTTCGGACAAGATCAACTCAACCTTTTATCTTTCTGAAGTTTAGGTTATGGGTTTCAATTATGAGTTAGTAATAACAACTGCAGTCCTTTGTAGAGGGCTAGACAAAGAACGGATTTCTTTTATTCTCCATTCTGCTTTTATAGGCAGTTAAAGAGATCGGAAATCTTCCTGTCTTTACTCATTCAGTCATCCTCAGTGCCCCCCCCTTAATCTTAATGCAACACAGGAACGAACATGGGCAGATTAGTTTGCAATGCTCCCTTCGGGTCCCTCGCCTTAACTGCAAACATTGCATATTTCCTGCAGCAGGGATAACATGCCTGAATCAAGGGGCTCCTGCCCACTGCAGGAGGCGCTCAGACCTGCCAACTGGCCCTAAAATATGGGGCTAACTTCATCCTATTGTGGCTTTTTAGCCAGCAGCATTTTGTGTTCTGGGACTTATAGTCTCACCTGTTCAGAGTAAGAGCTTCCGGGTCCCTCCTTGTAGAGCGCTGTTGGTTAAAAATGAGACTGGCTGACATTGACTGTGCTCGCAGTTGGCAGCTATTGGTCAGTAAGGGTGGAATAGAAAGGCTGCCTCATTTTCTTTAGACACCCTGTTTCCATGCGGCCAGCTCTTCCCACGCGGCCTCGTGCTCTGTATTCCGTGCAATTGCTGCAGCTGAGCACAACCCTTTGTTGTACTCAGCGGTTCACAGATTTATTGATATTACATATGCTGTATGATCTATCGCTCTCTGCTCGGAGTCCAATTAAACAGAGTGCTTGTCCTTGACGCTGTTTACAGTGAGTAAACGAGAGCCCTACTGTGAAAGCACAGCCAAGAACTGTTTGCACAGTCATATATTTGGATTCTCCAGAGAACATGTACACACAGTTCCCCCATGTATCCTTTACAAGTACGCAGTGCTATTTATTGCAGTTTGCCCCTAGCCAGAGCTCTCACATTTTGCAAGTCCATGCGTGAGTGGCTCATCCAGTCCAGGTTCTGCTTTGCACTCTGCCATTTGGAGTCCTTATTTTACAATGGTACAAACACACTTCCAATCCCAGAATGCAAAGACAGCTGCTGTGCAGGATGAGCTACTCACACATGGACGTGGGAAACACGAAAGCTCTGCATATTTAGGTGCTGATTTAAAAGCCCCTTGTGCCACTTTTGCATCATTTTTAACATGGGATAAGTGACGTACGGGTGGCCAAGCAGCTTGTAAATAAGCCCCTCAGATTCTTATCTCATCCCCATTTTTGTAGGATGTGATGTCTTGTGTGGAAGAGGCTAGCCAGAGGTCCAAGCAGGGTGACTTGTACCCATTTCATATTCCGTCATGAGAATAAGAGAGAGACGTGGGAGAACTGTTGGTCAAGCACCAAGACAAGCTGTTTAGTTTGTGGAGATACGCAGTGAAGACACTAGTGAGATGTGGTCGGTCCAGGGTGATCTATCCTAATCAGGAGCTAGTCAAAGAGGGGAGGAATCTCCCCGAGCAACCTTGAATAGTGTTTGACGAGCCCGGAAAGCTCAGATCTGAGAAGTGTATGGAAATGTTGCTATGAAGCCTTCGTCTTTTACTGCTAGATTCAGCCTCGATGCCAAGTTAATATCACACCCAGCACCATGTCATTGGCCAAAAACTGTTGTACAGGGGAACATGGAGTTCTCCTCATGCTAAAGATAATAGGCAAAACCTTTTTAGGTCTCGGCTAAATAGCGCATGAGCAGTCTCGTACAGATGTGTTGGGTTGAATATGTGGGCTTCAACCTGCCCATGGGCTTACCATTTGCTTGCTCTATATTCACTCTTATATCCTTTGTCCCTATTTGTCTATATGGCATGCATGTGTCATGCATCTTCCTGTGTTTAGTCCTCCCCCAGAGCATGGACCAAGTACTTGTGTCCATCCACTGCTCCCGTCTTAGGAGCTACTTTTTTCTTTGTGTTTGAGCACTCTATACGAGTGCTCGCTGTCTCACAGCGAGGTCACAGCATGAGGAGAAAAGGCAGCACCGAGTCCTTTCTATGTTAATAGTTGAGATGATTGAACTGGGTGTAATTCTGCTTTAGATGTCCACAGTCCCTAAAATATTTATATTGGTCATGCTAAGCTAATTGGGTATTTCGGGGTGTGCTCTGATGGGAAATTTTACAGGAATGTGCGTTGTTCGATTTTTACAAGTATCTTCAGTCCGATTTCCTGATTTTGGCCTCCGCTCCTCTCACGCTGTGTGCCTTCGGAACCCACTGGGTTTGTTTCTTGTTGCTTCTATGGCAATCTCTGTTTTGGAGCACCGTCAACTGGTATGTTAATGAACCTTGTATTACCTTGTAGGTAAACAGAACCTTGTAAGTAAACAGTTCCAGCAGCACTTGTACAAAAGCAGTGAAGATTGCAGCATGTCACAGAGATTCACCCGGAGACATTGCTGAAACAGACCTTTGTATTAGAATCCGCCAGCTATTTTACACACGCGTCGTGGAAATCAACACTCAGGTCTGCCATTGGTATGATATGATTGGGCTACTGGGTTTAGCTAGTCCTCACTTCTAACTACTTTGGGGCACTGTAAGCAAAGAGTCATAGTGCAGCATTGTTGAAATTGCTTTGTGGGAAAACTAAGTTGTTTCATTTATAACACATATGTGTAATAATACACACTAGTACTTTAACCTGTAACCATCCAAATAATGTGTTCATGTTTACTGTTGTTGTCAGTTCTCTTCTTTGGAATATTAACAATCAAAGCACCCCTTACTTGGACATGAGCCAATCAGAGTCACCCTTGGAATCAAAACAAATAGCGATACGATAGAATACAATGATGCAAAAATACAGAGTAAGAGTGTTCCCCTTTCTGTGTCTTGTTAATGGCATTCCCGCGACCTTGCCTTGTTGATCTCTATTTACAATGGTTGGGGAAACCGTGCTTTTCTGGAAGTAGAATAGAACACTTTCAAATAATAGAATAGAAACATATTTCGGTATGTTGTATTGGCATATATTTAGAGCATGCAAGTGCTTTCAAATATGTGAGTTCAGAATACAGCGCTGGCTGGGTCATAGTGCTTCTTTACATGACTTTTAGACATGCTGAACAGCAGCTATAACATTGTTAAAAGACCTTTACATTGACAACACCAAATGGGAGTTGGAGATAGGGAGTAGATGGTAGGTTGGAAAGTGGTGGAGTATGTACAATGATGCACTGATCTGAGATTTCCTCAACTACCTATGTTTCACCTCCGACTCCAGCTTCCCTATGTGGTCAAACACCAGTCTCCTGCAACACAGAAACCCCTACAGCCCAAAATGCTTTCGACATGCAATGGGTATTCAAAACAAGCTGGTTATAATTTTATCAGAAACCATCATCATAATGCCACGAGAGCTACAAAACTGTTCATGGTCGCTTGGCTCAAGGAACAATAAAAGTATCCAGTGAAAGGCTGCAGGAAATTGAATACTGTTTGTGAGGTATGTTAATCAGCAAGCCCCAGCTAGCACGCCCATCCACGTTATTTGTGTTCATTGGATTCACTGCCTCTGTTGCATTATTTAATTTGAAGACATCTAAGCCAGTTTATAACACCAAGGGCCTCATTTTGTCACCAGGAGTGACAGAGAAGCAACACATTGAAGGCACTGTTTAACCATCAAAGGAGTACGGTATGGGTTTACCGATGGTCAAGTAGGGAATGGCTCATCGCAAGATACGAATTGGGAGGAACCAAGCCCAACTGAGAAGGCACAACAGGAAGACACCTTTTACCTTCAGTCTTTTATTTGTACGCTGAAATTGACATACACCTGATTGGCACATTTAATTTACTGATAAGTCTCCTAGTATATGGTACTACATGTACCCAGGGCCTGTAAACTAAATACTAGTAGTAGGCTACAGTACTTAAAAGGCCTTAATAGCGCTTTTAACTTTGGCACGGGTAGGTGTTCCACAGGAAAATACTGGATTAAATTATAACACCTTATAATGATATTTTAAGTAGGAAGCAGCTAGAAATATAATTTAAAGACTCATTTTAATAGCTATTCAAAATCCAATTTAATGGTAAAATCGAACTTTGACAAACAATGTTGGAAAAGGTACTTTTAGAAAAGTTACCTCTCTATGCCTAAACCTCTGGAGGTCGTTCTACGACTATTCAACTGGCACCCGACTGCTGATGACTCCCCTGTGTGAGATGTAAATTGCTCCCAGACAGAGGACAAAGCGCTTGTGTGCGGGGAGGTCTTGGCCTTCTCTTGACAGGATGGACTGGGGTTGTGCCCAGGTACTAGATATTCTTCAAAGAGACTTACCCTGTCACACGCAGATTAACCTGACACTAGGTATGCTCCCTTCCTTTGTCCCTTTAGTTAGCTTGGCTCCAAACCCTGTAGGAGGGGGAGCTGCCCCAGAACTGGTTTAGAATGACCACAAGGGAGGGTCTGGCCATTATCACAGCTACACCTCTTGGTGTGGTATGACTGAGGGAAGTAAGTTCCTGACATCTAGAAAGGGGCACTGTGGGATAGTTTACAATAAAACAGACAGGAAGTACTGTAAAAGTGGGTGGTGTCACCTTTGGGACCTCTTACCTCATTGGCTTATGGTGTGGCCATTGGTTGCTCCAACCACAGGCTGGCACTGGGCATAAAGTGGCTACCCTATTACCCCCTGCAGAACACCCCTGGACTTGAGATGAATCAGAACAAAGATCGACCTGCAGTCTGAAGAGCTTGAAGGAAGGCTGGACCAGCTTGCCTTGAACCCAGGACCCCGGTAGTGACTCCAAGCGTCAGTTGACCATTGTGGACAACAAGTTTCCAGGGGTCTTTTCCTGCTTTAGAACCTTTGTCGACAGCGTCACCAGACTCAATGCAGAGCAGCCTCAGATTGACTCAGAGATCTCACACATCACCTCCCCGCCATCGTCAATCTCTTCCTTGGCTGCCTGGCTCAGCTGAAGACTTTTTGCCTCCATGAAAGTTTCTAAGTGGAAAAAGTAATTTGTGAGCAGGACAAACCTGGCCCTTGTATCTGACCCGTGCTTCATTATGGTTGGCCTTAAATCTTACGGTTGGCACTTAGTGGTTTTCTGCACTATTTTTAAATACATACATTTAATTTATTGAAATATCCTCTATTATTCTAACTTAATTTGGGATTTTGCATGTGTAGTGTTTTCACTTTACTACTGTTTGAGTACTGCATAAATACGTTACACATTGCCCCTAAGTTAAGCCTGGCTGCACTGTGCCATAGCTACCAGAGTTTTAAGAAGAGGTTTATTTAGTGATGTTTGTGATTTGTCCTAGCAAGAATTGAGCTGGGTTCTCACCTCCCTTAACAAATAATCCAATTTCTTAGAGGTTCCCACCCTTTGCAGGGCCCATGCTTAGGCGCAGCAACAATCAATTATCCGTGCTCCCATCACGTCATTACACCTCACGCATCTCGCTCAAATTGTTGCATAAAGGAACTTGAAATGTTGCATGAAAGACAAATTACAAACACCACCCTTACAATGATGTACCATGAACAGCACCCAGGGACTTGACGCAAATTGCAGCAACTCATTAGCTTTTCAGGGGTGTGAAGTGGTATGTAAAAAGGCATCTATGCCGCCCAGAAAAGCACTTTAGGCCTTGCAAGGAGTATGGAAAGTGTCATTTAAGTGCCAATACAATACCATTGTTTTCCATAGTCAATATACGTATCATGAATTCCAACTTTTTTACCCAAATCCCAGGTACATATTATGCTTATTCCTTATTCCCTTCCTAGGCCCAATAGTATTTGATACAGCCCTAAATAAATTAAACATAAAAAATAAAAATCAATCTGCATGTCATGAGTTCTGAATTTCAAGTCAAGCCTACATTTTATGCACTCCTGTATTTTAATTACAAACTCAGGCACAAATCTGCAGGTCCTACGATTTCACCTTCTGTTGACTTGGCCAATTTTCATTGCAGGCCAGGTCACAGTTCACATAATTGTGTATCGCGCTCATAAATCTACCGGAAATGTTCACATCACAATTTTATAATGTGTTCCCATCTTACGTGTTTGTATCATCCATGATGTAAAGTTACCTGCCACCTCCTGGTACATAAATATCCATTGGTTGAACTCTGAAGTGTGCTAAGTTAAAAAACAGAAACCTGATGCTTTCATCATCTTAAAAGAAAAGAAAACTTTCTGATCATGAAGTAGTAATCTCAAAGTGCAGTTCACTTAAACACGGACGCTGTATTTCTTTTAAGGTGAGGCATTCCTGACTGATGACTGAACAGGTCTGACCTGCCTGCTGCCAGGGACATTTGGGGGAGGGGAGAGGGAGTGGGTGCAAGCATCGCATCGTCATCAGCATGCTGAGTCCTGCAGCATACCCCTTGGCTATAGGCCTTTTGTGGGGGTTCGGGCCTCATTTATGGCACATGCGCGAAAGGGCGAGCACTTGCAGACAAATAATATCTTTCTACGGTGCTGCTTGTGTGAGTTTTCTTTATTCGTGTACTTTCCAGTGCTTCAGCACGCACGGATTCCAGCCAGCACCTGTTTCATCCCATCACTGCACGTCAACCTCAAGCTTATATGAGCCAATGTGTCCCTAGACAGCACCCAAATGCAAACTCCGTAAATAGCATTTCAAGGAATTAAATCATCAGGAGTCAGGATGTGCCGCTAAAGTCTACACCAGCGTTTCTCAAACTGTGGTCCTCGGACCCCCAGGGGTCCGTGACACATTCCCAGGGGGTCCGCAAGAGGCAGTTTTAAAAGGAATGCAAAGTTCCTTGTCTAATTAGCAGTTTTAGAGCAACAATAAAAGTGTCAAAATATCACCAGTGATTAATGCACCTGCTGGAGAGATGAGCGTTTTGTCCAGTGCAGCTTTCAGATATCTAACGTAGCACAGAACAGAGGGTGCAAATAACGTGTACCATGCATTTGAAAAAAAATCAGTGTTTTATGTGCATTGGTCAGTGGGTTGCTGGTTTTGTCACAGATATTTCTGTTACTCTGCAGTTCATAAGTGGCAATTGTAATCTAGCACAGTGACCTATAAACTGTCATCAAAGAACTGCTTGCAAACTGCATGGTACCAGTTAGGAACTTATGTTTTTTCCAAGTATTTCGTTATCCTGATGCTGCTAAAAAGGTTTATATTGGCGGAAATACATTTTTATTTTTTAAAGTCAATGCTAACCACTAGCTGATGTTCTGAATCCCAAGTTTGCGCTTCTCCGGATCAAGCACTCCTGCCTACTAGTATGAATGACATGTGAATCCTACACATTTAGTACCCGTTGCCTTATGTAACATTTTCTATTCACTGATTTACACGTATGATTCATTGTCTCTATATGTATGTGATGTAAAGTGCTCTGACATCCTACAATGGTATGAGAGATACTATAAAAACAAATGAAATACATGTGACAGAGAGTCTATGGAGAGATGAGAGGCACTGCTGAAGGATGATAACAAGGGAATCATTGAAGAACCCCAACAAAGATTGTCGTATCCTGGTGTATAGTAAGGTCTTCATTTACTATTCGTTAAAAGCCAATACAATTTAATATATAATGATATATGTGTTTTAGGCTGCGCCAATGTTTCCTACATTTCTTGGAGGGAGAGCCTCCCAAAACCCCCTTTGTAGTGGTTAGGCTCACTCACTGCACTTGGTGTGCACCGTATGGGGACTGGTCTGAAAACATTTGCCAAGGCTGCTTTGGGTTTCCAGTCTGGCCGTAGCAGGAGCCTTGTACTGCGAAATAAAACTAACCATTTAAAAGTTAGTCACGGAGATGCAGCACCAACTTTCCCATTAAAATGTTTTGTTTTTTGCAAATTCTTTGAATACTAAGGGGGATATTTACAACAGAAGTGGCAGAGAGTGTCGTTAGCCTCCTTGGCTTAACGACACGCTCCGACACTTAGGAAACAGCGGGCTGCACCATATTTACAAGAATATGGTGCAGTCTTTGTTTACCCCTGTGCTGGCGCTACACTTAGCAGTGTAGCACCAACGGGGAACCCTTGCACAAGGGTGTGTGTATGCAGTGGAAGATTGTTTATGTGCAGGAAGGTCCCGCTTCAATCTTGAAATTCCATTTTGTCACTTCTATGTGTGCTGCTTAATGCAGCACACATGGAAGTTACAAAATGCAATTTTTTAAAAAGATTGTTTAAGTGCAGGAAGGGTCACCTTCCGGAACATAAACAATCCAAGGCGTTTTGCTTTTTCCATGTGTGCTGCACAGGGCCCTTGCTGCGTCCGCACAGCATTGGACCATCTGGATCTGCATGGCCAATGATCTCCTCGAGAGCTGGGATGTGGCATTTCCGATCAGGTGATTCGAACGGGTGTAGGCTGACAGCCGTGTGAGCAGCTGCCTATGGCTTCTGCGGGTGACGTCCTGCTGCGCTACCATCAGCTGGTTGCTCTCCCTCACAGCTGTGGTCAGTTCCTGCACACTCTCTGTGAGGAGACTGAGATTGCGTGCTGTTTTGTACAGCTGCAGCTGCATTGCTGGCATGTGCTGCGCCTGTTTGCGGTTCACAAGCAGCATCTGAGCCTCAATGCCCAGGACCAAGTTGTGTGCGTGTTGCTCCATGGCTGCTGTGGTGGGCACGGAGCACTGCTGCCTTGACCTGCTGCTGGCCTGGGCCTGCACAATTGCTGTGGGTTGTGTCTGCCTCCTGGGTGGTGGGGTCTGCTCCACTGCCTTATGTGCCGAGACGTGCAGTTGTGCTCCGGCTGTAGCTGCAGGGGTGGCCCTGGGTGTCGGTGCAGGTGCATGCTGCCTCTCCCCCTCTGTCTCTTCAGGTGCCTCCGCAATGTGGAGGATGTCGCTGTCGGATGTGTCAGTATCCGCTCCACCTGTGATGTGAATGAGTGCATGATTACTGGTATGATTAAGGAACCTGGGATGTTGCAACATGCATGCAGGCTCGCTATTGGTTAATCCATGCATTCCCTGGCTGGCTTTAGGGGTCTGTGCATCTTTACTAATCTGGCTGTGTTTGGCTATCAAGGCACCTTTACACACTACAGGTTCCACAATGCATTTTGGCGTTAGGGAGGAGCTGGGACTGGAATACTATGCTCACAAATATGGATTGCACTGGGGGCATGGGCATTGTTAGGGTACGGGGTCGCAGTAGCATGCCTCTTACCTTGAGATTGGTGTTTGGTGCGGGAGGTGTCCAGTTGGGTGACGCCCACGCAGCCTTCCGGGTGAATGGTGTCCTCCACTAGGTCCTCCATGGGGGTGTTTTCAGGGACTGTGGAGTGTCCCACTCCCGTAGCCAGTCTCTCTCCCAGTCTCTCAGTAATGCGCTCCTTGGCACGGTCTCTGAGGTCGTACCATCTCTTTTTTAAATCATCAATGGACCGCTGGGTGACTCCCACCACGTTCACCTTTGCCTTGATCCACACCCAGATGCGCCTCTTGGTTGCCTCGGGCACCTTACGGGACAGCTTCCCAAACAGTTCGTCATGGTCCCTGCTCACTCCTTCAATGAGGTACTCCAGTTCCTTCTCACTGAACTTTATTTTCCGCTTGCGTGCTTTCTCACTTGGTCCTGCAGCTTCCTGGGACATTGTAAATTGATTTGCATTCCTGTATGGGCACTGCAGGGTGGGCTCCTGGAGCTCAGTTCTCTGCCTCCTCCTGTATCTACCTCTGTGGTCTGAATGATGCTTGGAGCAGGCTACTTCCTGGTAGTGTTGTCATCAATATGCTCCAAATGCGACTTCTCGTTTTTGAGATCTCGCAATGTGCAAGATCGCTATTTGCGTTTTCGCAATTTGGGGGTTGGAAACAGCTGGTTTTGTGAATTTTGAAGGAATTTTGCGAAGTCGCATTTGGCGATTGTGGCAGGGTGCGAATCGCTAATTATTAGTGAGTTTCATGTTGCATCTCGTTCTGCGAATTCTTAATAGCGATTCGTTATTTTTCGCAATTTGGATTTCGCAGAATGGATGCTTGATGCATCTATGGGATAGTATCTTTCCATATCCCCCTCACTTGCCTATGGCACTGTTGCCTTCTCTGTATTCATCTCCACACTTCAGATAAACTAGCCCGCTCGTCATTAGGGGTAGAGCTTGCCCCTCATGTTCTGTTGATCACTCTTTACTATAGAGTTGGAAAGGCTATAGAGTCTATAGCCTTTCCAACCTTCATCTTCATCTCTTCCTGTTCTAGTCTTCTCTTCCTGTCTGTTGTTTTTGCATCTCTTCATTTATTTCCTGGTAAAGGAGGTACTTTTATGCCCTCTTTGTATTATTTCTTTCTTATAACTTTCTTGAAACCTTTTTTTTGTTTAGTGTGTAGGTGTGTTTTGTTTGAATTTATATATATAAAAATATATATATTTATATTTTTGAATGTCGGTTAATGAAGTACCTACTAAGCTTTGCCAAGATGGAAGTGGATGTCTGAATTCCAAGCACCTGTGTTAGGTTCTGGCTCTCTGTGCCCACAGATGCCTGAAGCAGAAGTGCATGGGGTGCTGAAGCACCCCCAAAATAACCATGCTGATGTTCAGAAGGTGACTGAGTAATAAAGATGACTTTGAATGTTATCTTTTCACAGAGGTCAAACGTCAGGCACCCTTCTTCTGACAAACTGCTACTTATTCTTTTAACCAGTAGATTGTGTTTATTTTTTTTCTCTGACTGCAAAGTGAGATGATTTTGAAATGTGAACTATGTGTCAATCTGACTGACTTTGAAAGGAAAGGCTGTAGGATGTTATTTTTTCTAACTCACCACAAAACTTGAAGTGTACACATATTTCAAAATATGTCAGCAGTTAGAATAGTAAAACTGAAGTACTTTCTTTTGTAATTCTGCAGTGTGATGGAAACAAATATTTTAATAGGATCAAAACAAATCAAGACACTTTTTGTTGGTGCAAATAACAAATATCCATTGTAACCCAATTTCCAGATATCATCGTTTGTTTGCTGCATCTGTTATCAATAAAACTACGTCCATGCAAATGTACTACTCATTGCAATGGAAAATGTGCAGTCTGTAGATGTGCTGTAACACCATGCTTTAGTAATATATTTGTGGCAGCATGCCCCAAAATCCATCCCCGGTTACATGCCACTCCCTTACAACTCTCCTGTGGAATGGACGTGGCTCATTTGATGCTCTTGTTCTCTGTGTAATGCTTGGGCTTTTCACAATCCCTGTGACTTCAGTGATGATGCAACACTGGTGCAGCACCCTGCTCTGATAATCGTTCCAGCATCACTGCTGTGCCTCATCTCATGATAAAACATGACCAATAGAGAGGTACTTTGGTTATCTGCTGGGACACAAATGGGGAATCTGCATTACTTCTTTTTCGAATTCCCTTGCATTGTTTGACTCATTAGGTTACCGTATTTTGACATTGTAAAGAATGTCATATCATGAAATGCACTTTGTAATCTATGGAGAAAGTCCTTACAACTGAGATGCCTCCATAAAACACACACAACTGTACGCGTCTGACATGCCCTTCGTATGCTTACGCGAGCTCCTCTGTGAGGGACTGGAGAGGGTTTTAGAAGTGGGTGAATAAAGGAATTGCAAATATTAGGAACATGGATGGGAGAAGCAGTATTGGAGTTCAGAGAGTTACTGGAGGAGTATGACATTTTCTATTACACCACACCGTGACAGCAGTGTTGGAACAATTATGGAAAATGGGGAATTACGCCCCCCCTAACACCTTTGAGGCTACAGATAGTTCTCTGCACCACTGCCAAATCTAAAGAGGTCATACTATGTGTTAGATGTGAGAAGTGGATATTATTAAATTCTTATGCAATAAAAAGAGAAAAAACACTTTCATTTAACTTCTTGGAGTCTATGAACTCGATCACAAGGCCCGAAAACATATCAGGAGCCATCTGCTATTATCAGTCCATCCAAAACGGTGTTAAGGTCTCTGAGGGAGAGATGAGCAGTAGACCTGCAAAGGCCTCTCACTGAAGGGGACTGGGAATGTATACATACCAAGAGCAGAATTAATAAATAATACCCAGGGGCTCAAGCAAAGTGCCCTAAGTGCAGTAATGAGGGGTTGGATCTTTGCCACGAGGTGTGGCATTGCCCCTCCTGACAAGGTGCTTGGAGGCGGTGAGTCGCACCACTAATGCAGTAACAGATAGGAGGGTTGGGCTCTATCGGAGACCAGCATACTGAGGCTGGGCCCATGACCCATGACCCAATGGAAACACAAGTGACCAGTAAATGGATAAACCGTGCCTTGGTACTGACAAAAAAGGATGACAATGAGAAGGAAAGCAGTAGAGGGGCCCAGTATTAACTCCTGGAAACGTGATGAAGTGTTCTGAGTATGAGGCATGGTACTTCATCAGGGAGTAAAAAGAGGAAATGGGATGGTAGACACAGCACGGGTCTGGGACGCGATATTGGCTTTATCCGCTGAGACAAAGAGATACAGCACTAGGAAGAAGCCCTAGGGATTACACTACCAATCGCATGGTCTGTGTGGCACAATTGAAAGCGACTATTGAGCATTGAAGGGTTTCGGAGATATGGGGAGATCTAGAACGGGAACCACACAGGTAAATGTTGGGATAATTGGGCTGGAAACTGGTGCTACCCAATAACAGGATTGGATAGGTGGGGATACAGGAAACGGAGATACTGTTAGCCAAGGTAATGTTATACATAGGGTTTGACTGCAGCTTGAAGACAAGGCGGCTAAATGCTATAAATCCACATTGATGAGGAATCGAAAGAGATTGTGAGGGACTTTGAAGGAAGAAATATGTCCCAGGATTTAGCAAACAATAAAGAATGATGAAAAGTATCGAATGAAGGACCAAAATGGGTATGAATGGGACTCGCCTTGGTATATGCATGAGGAAACAATGGGATTATGACGTATGGGCAGATGTTGTCGATTAGTTAAAGGATTGCTAAAAGCTAAAAACCCAATCAAATGTGTTTAAAAAATGATAAACTCTTCTAAAATTCTATTTTAAATCTGTGATATGGTATAGTGAATATGTGGAGTATTTGCAACTCACCAGCTTCTCTGCCTCGTTGCAGATAGATCTCACTGCAGCACTCGACCTCTCCATTCTGGAACACGCTTGCTACCAGGTAACAGCTGCGCGTGAAACTTTGGTAATATTTTATTTATTACCAAGCAATAACTACCTGTTCCTTTGAGAACTGGCCCAGGAGGAGTATTCACTGTGGATGCCAAATCCCTCCGAGCTGCTGCATCTGACAGAAAATCCGGCAGCTGAAATAAAGATTCCGACAGATAATGAAGTTAATAACAGTTAATAATCAGTTGCTGAATTTAGACTATTGAAAAAGGCTCCTGATTGAGACACCCCAAAACACTTGGCTCGGATTCTCGCTGGGACGAATTTTTAGAATTACATATATTTTGACCTTGCTAAGAATAGCCTCACGTGTTCAGGGTCCAGAACACGGGGACAGATTCTCCCAGTACTAAAATAGTCGCGCTGGGATTCTGCTGGCACGGCGATGCATTCACGTCTCTACGAGAAGCATACAAAGAGATAGATTTATGGGATCAAAGAAGGGCAGTGACTGCCAAGATAAAATGGCTGCTGCTATTTAGTTTATTAGTCACTACCTTTTGTCTTTTTGTAGAGTGCTCTTAAGGGATGAAAGGATACAAATACAGAGAGTCCTAAAGGGCATTTTTTGTCTCGCGCGGTCCTAATGCCCTCCAGTACAGCTCTTGCTCTAGAAGTGTTGCATGGTCGAGAGGAGAGGGGAGCCTTGCTGTAGCGGACGCACTCTAGTTGTTGCACGTCACGTAGGCGTGACGTGCGACGGCCTCGGCGGCAAGCTGCGCGCGCAGCCTCATTGCGCGCTGAGAACTAGCACCGTAGGAAGCGCCGGCCGGCGCTCCTCAGCAGATATTTCAATTAAGTAAATAAAATGCTTATACTCACAAATACAGCGTCGTGCATATTATTATAAGCACCTACGTTACAGTGGCGACGAGGCAGGGGATCCACCTGGCACCAAGTAAGAAAAAAAAAAAAATCGAACCCCCACCACGTGGGCAGCAACACAACAGGCAACCCCCTGATCACTGGGACACAGCGCAGAGCGGCGCTAACAGGCCAGAGTGTGGAGAGCACAAGGGGGCAAGACTGAGCCCACCGAGAACGACAGGCTGAGGAGCGTGGCAGTGCCACAGCAACCGGAGGGGCGGCGCAGTGGCCGGAGAGGCAACACCGCAACCTGCAGAAGACCAATAATCGCAAATACCTTACCATCGCAACGGGGAAGGTAGGAACAGAGCTGGCTACCAAAAGGGAGGAAGAGGGGACCAGAACTAGGAGTCCCCAGGAGGACGCGCATACAGAAGTGCAGGACAGTGCCCCAGGGAGCCCCACCAGCAAGGCGACTGAGGTCAGGGAGGTGAAGATGAGCACACCGGCAGGCTATGCAATTGCGCCGGTGCAGTTCCTACCGAAACCTGGCGAACCCCTGATGAAGTGGGAAGATTGGAAGGAATATATTGATAATTTCATAGGGGTCCTAGAGGATGAAAATGAAGAGAAGTTCACCCCCCAAAGAAAGAAACGTATCCTGCTGCTGAACCTGGGACCGGAGGGTCTCAGGATTTACAAGAGCCTGGTGCCCAAGAAGAGAGAGGATAACGACACGGACGTCTATGCCCATGCAGTAGAAGACCTGGATGAGAGGTACCGCCCCACCATATGTGTGTCTGTGGATAGGTTTAACTTCCAGCAAAGGAAACAACGGGCTGGAGAAACCATAGAGGAATATGTAGGGGCCTTGAGGAAACTAGCGGCCCCGTGTAAATACGCACTGTGGGAGGATGAATTCATAAAAGACCAGATCGTGATGCACACGACGAGTACACAGGTCCAAGACAAGTTGTGGGCGAGCGGCGACACCACGCTCAAAGAAGTAATGGTCATCGTAAAAAGGGCGGAGCTTGCCAGGAGGTGCGCGGCAGCGACCAAGAAAGAAGTGGTCACCCCAACAATGGTGAACAGGATACAAGAGGGAGACCATCGTAAGGACCAAAGAGGAAGAGACCCACCAACCAAAGGAACCAGTAGATGGCAAGGAAAACAAACAGGGAGCGACAGCAAGAAATCGTGCTACAGATGTGGCAGTTGGTCCCACGACGCACGCGACAGAAGATGTCCCGCATTCCGAGCCAAGTGCCTACACTGCGGCATCCTGGGCCACTACGAAAAGGTGTGTAGGAAGAAACACTCTAAGGAGACAGTGAAATGCGTCGAGCAAGGGGAAGAAGATTTGGAAGAGGTTGCAGAGGAAGAGGTGGTCACCGTCCTGTGCATTTATGACCAGGTACTGAGCATAGAAGGGAGGAAATCCACAAAACCCATCCTGGACATGTCAATGGGAGGTATCACCATCACCGTGGTGGCGGACACAGGATCCCCCTTCACCATCATCCAACAGGCAGTATGGGAAGAAACATTCAGACCCAAGTTGGGACCGGAGTTGGAAAAGTTAGACATCCGACCGGTCACCTACAATGGCGACCGCATTCCAATGTTGGGGTTCCGCCGCCTACTGTTCGAATTCAGGGGCCGGTCAGCATGGTGCAAGCTGTACATTGCGGAGAAAGGACCCTCGGTCCTGGGATGGCTAGACCAAGGGGACCTAGGAATAAAACTGGACCCAGGAGGAAAAGAACAAATATTACTCACAGAGCAAGAAGAATGGCCAGACATGAACAAATGGAAGGAGAACTACCCGAAAGTGTTTGGTGGCACAGTGGGACGGATGGAAAACTTCCAACACAGGATTGTGCTCAAGGAAGGGGCCATTCCGGTAGCCCACAAGGTGAGGAATGTGCCGATTGCGGTGAGAGAAGCAGTCCAAACTGAACTCCAGGAACTGGAAAAGAAAGGAATAATAGAGCCGATAACCTGTGCAGAATGGTTGGCGCCCCTGGTGGTCGTAATGAAGCCAAATGGGAAGGTCCGGCTCTGTGTGGACCTAAGAGAACTGAATAAGAATATTGTGGTGGAGAAATTTCCCCTCCCCAGGATCGAGGAAATGTTGACTAAGACCAGGGGGGTGCAGTGGTACTCCACCATCGACTTGACCTCAGCCTATCATCAAATTGCACTTCATCCGGACAGCAAACGGCTCACATCCTTCATCACCCCGTTTGGATGTTACCAATTTTGTCGGATGCCTTTTGGGCTGGCCTCCGCAGCCGCTGTCTTCCAGAAAATGATGCACCAACTGTTCAGAGACTGCAAGGATGTCCAGTATTTCCAGGATGACATCTTGGTGATGGGCCGAGACCAGCAGGATCATGATCAGAAGCTGGGAAAGGTGTTGAAAACACTAGAGAACAAAGGCTTCACGGCGGAGTGGTCGAAGTGTCGGTTGGGACTGCAGTCAGTAACGTACCTAGGTCACAAGATCGGACGACAGGGCGTTACCCCCAAATCGGAAAATGTCAAAGCCATCGCTGAAGCACCGCCGCCCAGGAACAAGGAAGAAGTCAGGTCGTTCCTGGGGATGGCGGAGTACTACAGCAAGTTCGTGGTACACTTCGCTTCCAAGACCCACAACTTGAGGTTGTTGACCAGAGACAGCACAGTGTTCCAGTGGACACCAGAAGCCCAAGCAGAGTTCGAGCTGATCAAAAGGGATGTCACTGGAGCTGTTCCCCTCAAAGGGTACGACCCACAAGGCACCACTGTACTGACGACAGATGCCAGCGACAAGGGCCTGGGTGCTGTACTCATGCAAGACAGAGGCAGAGGGGAAATGGAGACCATCAGCTTTGCGTCCAGAGCCTTGTCAGACACGGAAAGCAAATACAGCGTGATTGAGAAAGAAATGCTGGCGGTCGTATGGGCCATGACGAGATTCCGGCAATTTCTGTGGGGAACACGCTTCCTACTCAGGACAGACCACAAACCGTTGGTGAAGGTGCTGACGTCGAGTGGACATGCCAGTGCCACCCCCCGGATATCCAAAATGTCTCTAAAGTTGCTCGAGTTCAGGTACGATGTCGAGTACATTCCGGGGAGCCGGAACCGAGTGGCGGATTATCTGAGCAGGGCAGCTGCCATGGAGCCAGGAGAGGAAGACCATGTTGGCAGTGGGGAGTTGGTAGCGCTAATAGAGGATCAAGAGAAACTAATCAGCCTACAAGAATGGACAGAGTCATATGAAGAGGACACTGACATAAAGGAAGTGAAGGGGTACATCGTACAGGGATGGCCGGACAAAAGGAACGTGAGGACAAGTCTCAAGCCGTACTTCGAAGTGCGGGAAGAACTGTCGTTAGGAGACAAAGGAATCTTCATATACAGAGGGGACAAGGTGATTCCCCCAAGGAACCTCACTTCAAAACTGATGGACTTGCTACATGAGGGACACCTGGGCATAGGGAAACTCAAAGCACGTGCCAAACAAAATTACTGGTGGCCAGGCATGGACATAAGGGCTGAAAGACATGTCAGAGAGTGTCCCCAATGTCAACGGGCGGACAAGACATTAAAACCATTGAGGCCAGCGATAGGAAAGTTTGACCCCCCTTCTAATCCGTGGGAGGAACTATCCATAGACATTTTGGGACCGGTCCTAGATGACCAAGGCACACAGAAATACGTGTGTGTACTCATGGATCGATATTCGAAGTGGCCAGAGTTGAGAATAGATGAATCTATGGACACAGAGAACATCCTTAAATTTCTGTCAGAGACTTTCACGAGGGAAGGAATACCTAAAGCGATCTTGAGTGACAACGGACCCCAGTTCACGTCAGAAAAGTGGAACAAGTTCATGCAAAGAAATGGCGTCACGGTCAAGCATACTGCAATCTACCATCCGGCTGGAAACGGTTTAGTGGAGAGATTTAACAGGGTGGTGATGGGAGCCATACAAGCAGCTATATCAAGTGAACAGAACTGGGAGAAGGCGCTAGAGAACATGGTATGGGCCTATAGAATAACACCCACTGGTACGGGGTATAGTCCATTCCAAATACTGAGAGGACGTGAACCCTTTACCCACGATAACAGAGTGTGGAAGGAAAAGCTTATCACTAGTGAATGGTCCCCTGCAGTGGTGAGGGCCAACCTGGAAAAAGCACAGACAGTTTACAGCAACCACTACAACAGACGAAGGAATGTCAAAAGCACAGGTCTGGAGCAAGGAGAGTGGGTAAGAGTAAGATTGGCCACCCTGCAGAAGAAGGGAGACAGCAAGTACAGCAAGCCGTTGCAAGTGGTAGAGGTGTATGATCGGGCAGCCCTATTAAGCGACGGAAACGTGTGGTTCCAAGACCGCATGGCCAGGTGCAATAAGGTTTTGGGCTGGGAGCAACAGGGCACCGATTGGGAAGACAATGAAGGTTCTGAAGTGGAAAGGAGTCAAGAGACCGCGGAGCAGCGAGGCGGAGTGAGAGCAGGAACGGAAAGTGAAGAGGAAGGAGAAGATGGAAGTCAAGGAATGGAATGGGACAGATTGGAGAGAAGCACGCATGAAGAGGGAGCTCTGAACGAAGGAACAGTAAGCAATGAGTTGCAGAGTCAAGAGACAATGGAGAACCCAGTCAGGGTCACGAGGAGCGGAAGGCAGGTGGTAAGACCTTCCAGGTATCGAGATTTTGAAATGGACAATGAACTGTAAGTGACTCTTCTTGTTTGATAAAAAGGGGGAGAAATGTAGCGGACGCACTCTAGTTGTTGCACGTCACGTAGGCGTGACGTGCGACGGCCTCGGCGGCAAGCTGCGCGCGCAGCCTCATTGCGCGCTGAGAACTAGCACCGTAGGAAGCGCCGGCCGGCGCTCCTCAGCAGATATTTCAATTAAGTAAATAAAATGCTTATACTCACAAATACAGCGTCGTGCATATTATTATAAGCACCTACGTTACACTTGCTCTGTCACAAAGGTTAAGTTAGGGGCCCGGGTCTCATATACTGAAAATCTGACCTAGTGAGGGGGGGAAACCCATTAGCAGCTCATGAACTCACTAATAATGCCAGTCCTTGGTCTGTTGTTCCTGCACATGCCCTGACATGCATGTGTTAGGTTAGGTATGGATACCCATGCGACGCCATGCTATGGTATACCGTGATACACCGAAAGTCAAAAGATCTACAATAAACCATATTACCACTCTCTGGTCCATTAAGTGAACACCCACAGACACATTCAATAATCTGCTGTTTGTTCTTCTGCAAAACAATATGGTGCCATCAAGACATAGCAGCGCCTCCAAACTAGTCAAGACTCCTGCTGTATTTTCCATTAAAGCATAAAATGTCACTTGGGCTCATGCTATCTCTTGGGGCCTGTGATCGAGTTAATAGACTCCAAGAACATACATGAACGTGTACTTCTCTTTTCTTGCACAAGAATGTTCCACTTCCTAGATGTAACACAGAAAACTATCTACTTCATGTGAGGCAGTTTAATGTGTTGTCAACTTTGGGAGTTGTATATCGATCAGGCATTATCAATGCATACTGTCACATTGTTGTTCTTACTGCAAACAATAATCAAGAAAGCCCTGGCACTTCGGATTCTTTCATAATTCCAAATGATGCCTTCCCAACATTTCCTAAATCTTACAGTTCTGCATGTACGATGAAATGTGATTGTTCTCTGAATGGGGTACCCACAAAGAAACTATGAGCTTATCTAACATTTCATTCACATGTTGGAACACATCAGCTGTTTGTAACATTCTCACATTTAATTGCTCTGCCTCCCACTCAGATATACAGACTTCCAACATTTAGGGGCATATTTACGAGCGCCTTGCATCATGCTTGCACCATGCAAAGTTGTACATGCACAACATATTTATGAAGCCACGCAAAGCCACTTTGCATGGCTTTGAATGGATTCACAAATATGGAGTAATGCAAAGCAGATCAAGGTAGGCGTTACATGATACTGCATTGGGTGTTCCCACGAAACTCCAATGTTTTTTTACGCATTTCTAGATTTACAAGGACTTGTAAACCTGGGTTTGTGTCAAAATCTTATGCCTCCCCAGGTGAGGCGTAACGAGGAGACATGTTTATTTTGCCTGTTTTTCCTCTTTCCATGTGTACTGCATTTTGAAGCACACATAGAAAGAGGAAAATGCTTCTCTGGATTGTTTTTGTGCAACAAGGTGCCTCTTGTGCACATAACAATCTTGCCTGTAACACAGGCACCCTTGCCCCACAGTGTAAGAGTGCCTGCGTTGGTGCTAAGCTGCCTAAACAGCGCCAGCGCAGTTGGGAAGAACAGGAATGCACCGTATTGGATAAATATGATGCATTCCCACCCTGTCCCTGTGACGCAGGGCAGTGCCGCAAGGTGACTTGCAGCCCTGTCCTGCGCCACCATTCTAGTAAATACGCCCCTTAGTTTTGCAGACTCTATCTCGGGAAAAACACTTTGCACACTGGCAACCTCAAGAATTATGGAAGTCAAATAAAATTCAGCAGGTTTCATTCCTCCATCCAGAGTAATTTAATGGTGTAATGGGAATGTGATTAGTCCACTATTTTTTCTTTTTTGGGGAGAGGAGTTCACTTCAGCACAAATTATCTCCTTGAAGTGCTTCTATCACCAGTGATTTGACTTTGTGATATTCAGACGTGAATGTTCATCATGTGCACCCCTCTTATCAATTCATTATACAATGTTAGATTTTTAAGTGCACTGATTGGCAAGGCTAATCACAAAGGAACCCAAATACCTTATGTACTGGGAACAGATTTAAACATTAGCTAACACAGGAATTTTGGCTAAAGTATGCAGAAACATGCCCAGACCTCCCTATGCCCATACTTTATACCTGCGCCCTTTTTGTCATCAGGCAAACACGAGGAAAGAGAAGAACTCCAGAGACAACTATTGAAAATATCACTTGACCCAGATGACGGTATAGGGAATAACATGTCATGGAGATTGGTGTTTACTTTTCGTTCTCTGACTGCAAAGTGAGAGGATTGTGTAAAGTGAGCTTTGTGACACTCTTGATGGGGTACAAGGAGTGTGAAAGGAAAGGCTCTAGGATGCCAATGTGTTTCTTACACAAAATGATTTAAATTCCTGTAAATTAACTGTAGAAATATTTCAAAATATATCAGTAGCGAGGAAAGCCAGAATTAAGCATGTTTTAGTAATTTAGAAGTGTTAGAAATGGGGGTCTCTAGTTGGCTATGATTTGCACCTTTGTCCAAGTAGGGACCCTTGCTTCTAGTCAGGGTAAGGGAGTTATGCCCTTAGACAGCCCTTGCTCAGCCCCTTGGTAGCTTGGCACAAGCGGACAGGCTTATCTCAGAAGCAGTATGTAAAGCATTTGTGCACACATACAGTAATACAGTGAAAACACTACAAATGGACACCACACCATTTTAGAAAAATAAGTAACCTTTTTCTAAACCAAACGACCAAAACTACAAAAATGCACAATATATATATATATATATATGTATATATATATATATATATATATATATATATATATATATATATATATATATACACATATATATATACACACCAAGATATCCTCAAAAATATGTTATTCACACAAATAGAACTTGTAGCAACAAATAACTCCACCGATCTTATGGGACAGATAGTCTTTCAATAGTGAAAAAAGTAATACACTGTATTTCACTATCAGGACATGTCAAACACAGTACACATGTCCTATCTTCCACATACACTGCACCCTGCCCATGGGGTTACCTTGGGCCTACCTAAGGGGTGACTCACATGTGAGAAAAAGGAAGGTTAGGGCCTGGCAAGTGGTGCACTTGCCAGGTCAACATGGCGGTTTAAAACTGTGTGCAGACACAGCAGTGGCAGGTCTGGAACCCCTTTGAAAGGCTGCTTGTGTGGGTGGTACAAACAGTGCTGTAGGCCCAATAGCAGCATTTGACTTACAGGCCTTGGGCAAACACAGTGCACTGTACTAGGGACTTAGTAGTAAGTCAAATACGCCAATCATGGAAACACTAATCCATATTAACAATTTACATAGGGAGAGCATATGCCCTTTAGCACTGATCAGCAGTGGTAAAGTGCCCAGAGTCATAAAACCAATGAAAACAGGTCAGAAACAGGAGGCCAAAAAGTAACAAGTCTGGGAATAAACCCCCTAAAAAAGCCAGGTGTAAAGAAAGCAAAGATTTTAATAGGATCAGTGATTGAAGTGGGCGGGATTGGCAGGGCACAGCATGCCCCTACTTCTTTATTTTTGTAGATTCTGTTCCCCTACTTTAAAAAAAGTTAAACACACGTCGAGGTACGGCAGAAATAGCCAAAGCCAATAGATAAAGCTTGGCCGTTTGTGGCGGGGTAGAGAAAGAAAAGGACTCTGTCTCTTCCTTCTTGCCCAGAGAAGGCAAGAACAATGTCCACTTCTTAGTCTCTGCTGCTGGCAACTGCCCCCGCACCCCTTTTTCTTACTCTTCTTCTCTCTTTCTGTCCTGCTCCTCCTCACGTGAATCGTGTCTTCAGTGGTCGCAAAGTGGCCAGATTGGTTTTATTCACACTCACAGCCACTTTACAGAGTTTGCCACTGAAGTGCTACTTTTGTTTTCTCGTCTTTCTTTGAACAACAGTGTTTTCCCCGGGTGGGGAAGTGCACCATCCCTGCAGGTACTGTGCAATACATGCTTGATGGGTGGATTGGAAAACAAAATGTGTACCGCAGCTCTGTGTTCAGGGATGTGGTCTTTTGTTAACTTTTTAGACATGTTGCTTACGTTTTGTAAGGACATAAGCAATGGATATTGAAACGGGTCCCTCCTGGGCCCTATAGTCATGTCCTTAAATTTTCAGGCAAACTCACTCATTGATTTCTGAATAATGAGTGTAAAAGCCTCAAGGTAACCATGTTGTTCCTTCTTATATTTCACATGCTTTACTTACTCTTGCATTCCCTTGACTGTTTGCTTTTTCTAGAATGCTGTTACTTTTATTTTTTTAGGCAGCATATTACTCTTGTATAGTGCGTAAATTGAATTGAGTCACATCCAGGTGTTTATAGCGGGGCACAATTGAGTTGTAGATGAAGGCAGTGTGAGTTTTTCTCAGTATGACAGTGTGGTGTTCAGTGGGGGACAGGATGTGGGACTATGGTCAGAGCTGCCAAATTTGGAACTGGAGAACCAGGTTTAGCCTTCATGACCAGTCCCCCAGACCACTCTGCTGAGGGAGCACATTCCCATGCTAGACCTTAGAAGGCCCCACAACATCTTACAACCCCTGGTGTCTTAGCACCAGCAGGTGGACCCTAGTGGTGGGATATGTGGGTTAACCTTGAAGGCCTGTCCACCACAATCCATGCTGAAGTTCACCTCCAGTCTTGCGGGCAGGCCTATGAAGAAGCACACCATAGAGCGACAGTGACTTTTGTCACTGAGGTCCCAGGACCCTTGAGCAGGGCGGCTCTAGGGCGGTGAGACCGGTGTGATCGCACCGGGTGCTGACTGTGGTGGGGGAGTGATGTTTACAAGTATACTATGTTTCTAAAAGCACTTGCTGCCTTCTTCTTGGCCTCCAGCAATTTTAGACAACAATAAAAGTGTCATGATAACTCCGGTGATTAATATTCTTCCTAGAGAGAGAGATGGAGTTCTGTCAAGTGGAAGTTTTGACTTGTGGAAAGGTAGCACAAAGGGTTAATGTGCCTGCTGCAAAGAACATGTACCATGCAGATCACAAAGTGCACATAATGTAAATAGGTCAGTGGGTTACTGCTTTTGTCAGTGAGATCCTTTTGTTACATGCACTTTATAAGTCAAAATCCTAACATAGAACAGTGAACTATTAACTGTCATCTAAGAGCTGCATGCAAACTGCTAGGGATAAATTAGAGTGTTATGTTTTTTCCCCAGTCTTTGATCATCCTAATGTTGCAAAAAGGGTTCATATGGATCGAAAGCAATTCTGGTTATTAAAGACCAACAATGGTATTACATTCTAAATTCAGTTTGTGTTTCTCCAGACCAATCACGATTAAACTATACTGACTACTAGTATGTTTGTAATGTGACTCCTACACCTTGTAGTCCTTTGTTTTATGTAACATTTCCTATACAGTGATTTACACACATATGATTGATTGTCTCTATGTAATGTGTGTGATGTAAAGTGCTCTGACACCCCACACTGTAAATCAAATTAAATGCATCTGAGTGAGAGTGTGGTTATGGATACTTGAGGGGCACTGTTAAAGGGTGTTAGTGAGGGAATCCGTGGCGGAGGGAGTCATTGAGGGGCACCAACAAACATTGTCACACAGGACTCCACTAGCGCTAAAGCTGGCCCTGACCTTAAGGCCTGTCTGCCTCACCAATTGGTTCCTCCGTTGGCCTTGTTTCAGCAGTAGTAGCTGTAACTTAACCAAGGTTCTGCTATGCAGAATTTGAACGCACACCAAACTAAGTTCACAAACTTCACTGTCTCTCTGCTTCATGCACAATAACTTTTAACTTGTGCTGCCTGCTTTGGGGCCACTGTAAATAAGCAGCAATGGAGGACAAAATTATGCAGCAGTGTTGACTAAATGTGCAGAAAAAAAGGCTGCAGCGAAATGCGGTATACTTTTTGATACTTTATTATTTTGACATTTTAACACTTCTCTGCAAAGATTTTGCCTTATTAGTACCAGTGTAACATACAAATGCAGCTGTGAGAAAGGTGATCAATCAACCTTTGCGAAGGGCTGTCCACTTCGCAGAAATACAAGTCACATTTTCTTTGTAACCTTTGATCCATTTGAGCTACAAAAAATTAATAGTTAAAATCGTCAAATTATGCAGCAGATGATGCATTATGTGGCAAATATTGCAGAGCCATAATTATGTAGAAAACATTTGCAAACTAGGATATTTTGCCATTCATGTTTGAACTGCTCTTGTGGAAAAAGAGAGGAGATGTGCTGATGACAGAAACTCCATGGCTTGGTGATAAATGACTTTTAAGCGTATTTGGGACATTCTGTGATTGCGAATCACAGTTTGTAATGTATTTTAATGTCAAAAACTTAAAGTAAACCTTAAATAAACGTGTATCCATGGGTTGAATTAAATAACGTAATAAGCTGTAACTGGGTGCTGAAATGCAAAACAAATTCTACAAATTAGAATGATTTGCTCTATATGGCCACACCTCTAACTCTGCCCACTGACCCAATCCTCGGGTTATTCCCGCCCTCTGATTCTCTGCCCACAGCTCCCCTACTTTTTTCCCCCCACTTCGCCCACTGAATAGGATCAAAACAAATCACTAGACTTTACTTGATGATGCTCAATTGATAAATATTTACTGAAACACGAATTACCAAAACATTATCCTTTGTGCACTCTATATTTTTTTAATCAGTAAAACTGGATGCCTGTGCAAATTTAATGGGCATTTCGATGGAAAATGTGATGCATGTAAATGACAGTGTGCTCCAACACAATGCTTTAGTAAAATATTTGTTACAGTGTGTTCCAAAATGTATCACCGGCTATTTTCTGCACCCTTACCACTCTCCTGCTGAATGGGCGTGGCTCATTTGCTACACTTGTTCTTTGTGTAGGGCTTGGATTTTATCCCTATGACTTCAGTGATATAAGGACTGCTATTGACCCTGTTGCATATTCAATGAACAATCAATGTTGAGTCAGAAACCACTGCACTCATACTCTGGATCGAACGGAAACCATGCACTCTTGCATTTCTCACCACTTCCACAAATGACGACATGCAACAATAAAAGGAGCACCAGTAGAAGAAAGGAGGGAGGGGGAATGGATTAAGATAGAGAACAAAAGCACCAGCTGGCCAAGCCGTTTGGCATGACCCTGTAGTTGCTGAAAATTGGTGTGATAGACTCCACACTGCAGCAGAGATAGTTTACATATACAACTATTTGGTTGGGCCTTCCACCTCTGAAACAACCTGCAAGTTGTGGTAAAAATTACTTAGATGAGCATTACGAAACCAATGGCCTAGCAAGCCCAATGTAAGACCCTCAGCAGTGAAGGAGACTACATCCCCCAACCAAGTGTGTGTCAGGAGGTGGGTTTGCAGAGTGGTGGAGAAAGGGGGCGTGGCCTGCTATCAGAACTCAGCAATCCTGCTGTGAGGGACTTACTGGAGGCAATAGGAGGGGCAGTTGGCTCCAAGGACGTCCTTGGGGGCCAACTACTCCTCCTGTTACCTCCAGTAAGTCCCACACATCACAATTGCTGAGAAGTTGCCAGAGGCCTCGACCCTTTGTCCACCACTGTGCGAACGTGCCTCCTGGTGCACTACGAGTTGGGGGATAAAGTCCCCTTGGCCCCAAAGGGACCTAAGGGGCCAAGAAGCCCTCCTGGTACCTCCTATAAGCCCTACGCAGCAGAATTCCTGAGAGCTGGTCAGAGGCCCAGCACTCTTTCTCCACCACTCTGCACGCGACTGATCATTAAAAAAACCTTAGAAATTCACTATAAAAACAAAGGTTACACGGACGTTATAGTTAGGAATTAGCAGTTAAAATACCTTAGAAATTCACTATAAAAACAAAAGGTTACAGGGATGTTATAGTTAGGCTGACATTTCACTCATGCAAAACCAGAGAAATTCTATAGTTAGCTGAGTTAACTATGACTTGGGCCCCTACAATGCACTGCTTATGACCTCACATTTTACATGACTCATGACATAGTCAGTGACATCAGTGATGACATCTCAAATGACATTACTGATGACTTCCGTGATGACATAATCCAATGACTGTGAGTGTTTTTAAAAAGTTTGAGTGTTAAATATATATACCTAGTTGTATTGGTGAATGAGTGACTGTTTGGATGACTGAGTGGGTATGTGACTGACTGTATAAGTAAGTGATTAGGTGTCTCAGTGAATGTATGGATTAGTGACTGGTTACCAGACACAGGTAAGGCTTTCCAACTGATGCTAGCTGAACATTTTACAGGACCAGGTTCAACACAGTAGAAGAAGCAAACAGATATCAAGAACATGACTAATAACCTCAAAACTGTCCAAAGCCATAAAAGAAGGGATTAGCTACAAAATGAAAATACCCCCCACCTCTTTGAACCAAACATCTGATGGTACCAAGCAAGAGAAACTAGTGACTCTGACAATTCCTAGAAGAGTTCCTGTAGCTCTTCCATCCAAGCATCTCTCCATTCATATTCACCCTGTTGATATACACCATTTCACCACTTCACTGTCATACACACGCTGCCGCCCCCCCACGCCCCCTGCACACACACACACACATACAGACACGCACAGACACGCACGCATACACACGCCGCCGCCCCCTACCCCCCCTGCACACACACACACACCCCCGCCCCCCCCCCCCTTACAACTAAGCCCCACTCACCTCATCGCCGCCATTCCTGACTTCTGCAGCCACCGCGGAGCCCCGCGTCACCAATGCTGCTCTCTGGCACTCCGTGGATGCAGGCTTCACGCCGAAGGCGGAAGTCCCGTCCCACGACTGGCTTCACGCTGCCGAACTTCCGGTTGCTAGTTTGCCTATGCTGTATAAGTTCTATGCATTGGGGTTCGTGCATATTGGGTTGTCTTCTGAAACCTGGTAATTTGGGATGTTGGGGTACAGGGATGCCTTGCGCTGTGGTTCGGAGTAAACAGGTGGGTGTTTTAGGATGTGTCCTGAGCTCGTGCACGTCAGGCTGCTGGGGAACAGGTGAGCAGTGAATCGTGTGCTCGAGGCTTTAAATAAGCGCAGCATTAGCAAGAAACGCCACCACTGCGGGCCCTGGAAGCTTCCGGAATGGCGCCTCTCAATATAGCCAGCACCAAGCCGCGCTTTAAGTGCAGTCTTGAAGGCGCTCCACTCACGCGTGCCCCCGCCCCCCTTCGCCAGGTGCCGCTGCTCAGGGTGGCGCCTGACGTGCCTCTGACACCTATTCACCGCGTCCAATGAAAAGACCGCTGCTTCCTTCGTTGCAGGCAATTATTTCCCCCCTTATTTTCAGGAACCATAGAATTGCAATCATTCCGTTACTTTTATAGCGCTGCGCTGGTACAAGCCGCATAGGGTTTTATGAATGCAGCTAAATTATATATTCCCTCCTCCCCCTCGCTCTCTCTAGCTCTCCGTCTCTCCCACGCACCCCTGCCTCCCCCAGCTCTTTCTGACTCCCACTCATTCTCTCCTCTCCCTTCCTGACTCTCTCTCTTGCTCATTCCACCGCCCACACGCGCTCACCACCTCTCTGCCCCCAACCTGTCCACCTCCTCCAGCCCCCATTCCCGCTCTTTCTCTATCATTGCGGTTTGCTCTAAACATGGCAGGAATTCAAAGCCACAAATCTTTAAACACAAATTCACCGACACACACAGACAAGTAAAATGCATGCACACAAAACGACTTGTCACACACAGGCAATTATAAATACATACAGTCATACAGATGCTAACATGCAACCCACACCATGCACAGTTACCCCAATACGCACACACACACACAAACACAAACCCACACGTTCATGCAGTTACATTCATTACTGTTACATATATGACCGCACAAGCACTCACGCACATATGAGCTAATTCAGACATGTACAGATATAAAAAAAATAAAGCAAAGACAGACAGATACATGTAACAATTGACATAACGTGCACAAAAGCACTCCCGCACAGACAACAAACGGAGACACAAACAGAGAAAACACAAAATACAGATATATGATTCCATAGATAAACAGCAACGGTTGCTGTTTATCTATGCTGCAACACACACATGCAACATCAAGCAGACACGCAGCACACCTACATTACAGCACATCACAAAGTGTGTTATATTATGGCATGCTCTGAGTGTGTTTTTATAGTACATTTCCACCCCAGCATCAATCTGCGCAACCATTCAACAACAACTTGTTCAAATATGTTCTCTCAATGTTTCAAACTTTATTACAAATGTCACAAAAAGATGTTAATATTTCACTTCTGTTCTTGGATTTTCGTCACAATAAAATATACTGAACATAATCTTCACAAAAGTTATTTACAAAAGTTTAAGCTATTGCCATTATAAATTAAAATCCTTTTTATTTAAGTATTAATTATTTTTAAAAATTAAAAGCCATTGTAATTTGTAATATTAATACAGCTAAGTCACGTAAATACAAAACATGTTGCATTACAAATGCTATAGGTGTCACATTTGCGAAAGTTATAACTATTGGCATTGTAAATGACAAAGCTATTAATTTAGCTATTTTCAAAACCAACACATAAATAAAAAAAATTGTCATTTACAAGACCAATAGCTCAAACTTTCCTAATGCGAGACCTATTGCATTGCAAATGCTTGTGTTGTATTGGTGTCAATCTATTACATTTAACTCTATATTTCTAAATCGGTGTAGGATTTTTCTTGTTTTCACTTTATCACTATTTGTGTGCTGCATAAATACTTTACACGCTGCCTCTAGTCTAGTTAAGCCTCACTGCTTTTGTGCCAAGCAACCAGAGGGTTAAATTTGGGGTTAATTTGGGGTTCACTTACGTTTCACCCTGACAAGAATTGTGGTTGCTGCTTAATCAAATTAGTGGTTAGACAGAGGTGCAAACCATTCAGACAGGATCCAGAGCTGTATGAAACATATGCATGCCTAAACCACCCCTCTCTCCCTTCTTAGGCACTATAAGAAAGGACAAGTGTTCGTTTGCTCAAGACCCTTTTTTGTGTGTATTTTTAGGGCAGTGCATGAGCTCAAAAAGTTGGCAAGAAGATAACTTCCGCTGAGACATGAGCTCGTCACTGTGCTATTTTGCCATTGTACCAAAGTGGATCAATATACTGTGCACATTTAGATTCAATGGATACAACGAATATTGGAAGGATGTTTCTTGTTAACCATGAACATATTTCAAAGACAACTATCGGAAGCTTTAATGTTTAACACATTATTATAACTAATGTGTTTCTTGCAATATTTATGAACAATCAAAAATGGCTTCCTTTTAACAGGAAGTCTGAGTACTGTAGCATTAAGAATTATTAAACATAAATGCCACTGATATACTGAGCTGAGACACATGAGTTAAGAGACATCGTTCCCTGATCTCCAGTGAGAGAGTTATTTTTTAGTGTTTGATTAATTAAAATTATTACAATCGTTTAGAACATGATAAATAGACAATATCATAAAAAGACCATGAGATAAAAGACAGTTTAGTATAACAAGGTTTAAAACACAAAGCACAGTAATTCTTGTCCGATGGCTCACCCCAGACAAGGGTGCAGTAAAAGGGAGTCTCTTGAAAATGCAGTGTGCCTATTGCTGAGCAAGTAGGTTGACATTCTCTTATCAACGTGAATTCTACAGTGGCTGTCTAAAGCCACTCGTGACCATTCGTTACTTGTCAAAGAACATGTGCAAATCTTTTGTGAGAGATTGCATGTAAGCTATAGTGCATATTATTAAAGGCGAGTTTGTCCGATTACCTAGGATTTTACGACTAACCTAGATTTAAATATGAAGCAGCATATACAGCATGGGTACTCGCAAACATTTTCCAAGGGGCCACAAAGTACAGTTTGTGGTGTGCCCGCGGGTCACACCGATGTCAGCAGGGTGGCGGGAGGGGGTCTGGGTGGGTCATGGATTGTGAAAGAAGTTTCAAAAACATGTTAAATAAACGGGCAAGCATTTTTTTGAAGGTTAATAAATGCTTGCCCATTTATTTAACATCTTTTTTTTAATATTAGTATTAGCACATAAACAGCAGCTGATGTTGCTGTTCACCAAGGTGTCCACACTTGAAGGTCAAGAGGGCCGCATGCGGCCCCCGGGCCGTACTTTGAGTATCACTGATATATAGAGTATTGCTATGGGCAGTGGGTGTCCTGGCTGAATTATTTCCCCATCGATACGGCCTGTTGAGAAAGGTGCCAAAAAAAGGTGTTTTGTGTATAGGTGCGAGCTGGTAATCTCTACAGTACCTGTGCCCAGAGCCTCAGCCCAAGTGTCAAAAATTATTGAAGTGCACTGGTGCCAAAAGGGTGGCCTCAGGCTGGCTAATACATGGTGATTAAATATACCCCATAGACCGTTTGCCATATGATTAGACTATTCTGGATTTCAAAATACAGTAGTCGGTTAGGAGCTTTTTAGTGTAATTAAAAGGTTGAGAGTCATTAATTTGAGATCGGAGGTGAGCTCTAAGTTATTTGACAAATGTGCCACACCTTTATAAAGAACTACTGTCCGATTGAGAAAAGCATATCACAGAGGCCTCCTGGCAAGTCCGGCCCCCTTCACCAAGAAGATGGGTTCAGCAAGGACCTTCTAGCGGAGTCAAGAGAGGGGCAGCAGCACAGGAGGTGTAACCATGATTATCGCTTGAAATTGAATAGTCTGCATGCCCCTTTCCTTTTCTGGAATGGCCCATGCTGGATTGAAGTCTGCTATCAGAAGACCAGGGAGCCGAAGTAACGTACAAAATATCTCTATAAACACGACGATTGGCGGGTTCTGAAAAGTATGGATGGGGGCTTCTGGCCAGGTAGGAAGTGTTCAGGGGGACGAGAATATTAGAGGACTTTAAGGGGGCGATCCCTTGCAGATTTTTTTTTTTTTGCAGTTTTATATAGCACGTACTTGACCCGAATCGGGTATCAGAGCGCTTTACATAGCATCAGTTACGTTACATGAGGACACACACATTCATTTTTGTTAGGCACGGGGTGATTAAGTGATGTGCCCAGAATCACAGGAAGTTTTTTTTAGCGTCATTTATCGAAACTCAAACCCAGTTCCCCAGGTCCGAGGTCGAGCGCCCTAGCCGTTAGGCTAAGCGCAGCTGCAGGTTGGTGGCCTTCTTCCAGGTCAAAAAGAAATAGTGTTGGTATTTAATGCAGATGCTACGATTTGAAGAGATGGAATTGCCTTCTGTAGATGGGAATGGTATAGGTTCCCTGGTCTCTTAAAGGTGTCTTTCAGGCAGGTCTTAAGTGAATTTGCTGGCGCATTCAGTATACGTATATAATATTTCAAGATGTCTGCCTCACAAGTTAGTGTTTGATGTCAGGCCGAATTTCAGGCGGGTCCTAGACCTACAAAGATGCCTGTGTAGTTGAAAAGCTTTCTTCAGACCTGAACACTGTGCATGTTCTAGACTTAGAGCATAGGCCACAGGAAAAGCCTGGTGCCCAGAGTGTAGCACTGGGAGGAGACCAGCTTTTATAACTTTCAGGAATGGCGCAGCAGAGGCACTTTTTAGATTCTTATTAAGGCAGGCAAGCCCGCATGTGTTGGCTGTGGCTTTCTTTTTTAGTGAGCCTAAGTGAGTCGAAGGTTTGGAGGTCTCTGAAAACCAAACCCCTGGGTAATTTATATTTTGGTGCTGTTTTATTGGTCATGGCACCCATTTGCCAGGAAAGAAGTTTCTTATTTTTATGGTGGCTGAAGACACGACTTTAGTCTTGTCTTGGTTGATCGTAAGATAGTTCTTTTTGTTGTATTTGTGGAGGCTACTCAGTGCTCGCCGTATGACCACTTTAGTGTGGTCCATTATAACAATTTCGACTGGATATTGGAGGATGTGTAGAGTTGACTGACCTAATAGTGAAGGGGCCAGACAGGTGTTTGCCAAGGCTTTGCCCAAATCTGCTGTATATAGATTTAAGAGCAGGGGAGCGAAGACACAACCTTGCTTCAGACCGCTTTGGATGGGAATTGTGGAGGTGACAACATGTGGCCCTATCCTCATGCGAACCCATGTGTCTGAGTAAAGAGAGACTATGGCCCCTGAGAGGTTTGAGGGAACACCGCAGTTGTTTAATTTCCTCCAAAGCGTGGGACGATCTAAGGCAGCGCTATAATTAATGAAACAGCAGAGAAGTGGTAATTGTTTTCTTTGGGCTGCTTGATGACTTAGGACAGCACATTTTGTCATCTTATCTATGGTTGATGCGGCCACACGAAAGCCTGTCTGAATAGATGGGAGAATTTTTTTGTCCAGAGCCCAGGCCTCTAGGTGTTTAAGTAAGTCAGGCCTATGCTTTTGCCTCTAAATCCAACACGGCAATGAGGCGGTAATTGGATGGATTTGTTGAGTCACTTTTCTTAAGTATAGGACACAGGATGGAGCCCCTCCAGGTGTCTGGTATTTGGGCAGAGAGGAAGGCGTGGTTGAATTGGGGGTCAGAACCTTTGCCCATTCCTCAGGGGCACATTTAAAGGCTCCGGATTGAAGGCCATTGGTTCCTGACGCACCATCATTTTTCAGGGCCTTGTTGATTTTACAAACCTGGGCTATAGTAGTAAAATCCTGCTGGTTCCTTGTGGGCTGGTCGGTGGCCCCCTGCTCAGCCATATACCCTGGTGCTGTTGGATTGCTGGCGTACAACTTTGTGACATAGGTCACCCAGGCTCTTTTCTGGAGTCCATTTTCCTTGGATGAGTTTTCAGTTTTTAGTCCGTTAATGTAATTCCAGGAGCGAGTGATGCTTCTTTCTTGAAGCATTTGGTGTATCTTTAGCCATTCCTTTTCTTCTGATGCATTGTTCGTTTCTCAAACATTTTTTTATGTTCTTTGAACAGTTTGATTATGGGCATTGCAGTTTTGATCGTTGGGTTGCATTTGTGACTACGCATGGCCCTTCTTAACCTTCTTCGTGAAGTAATGATGACCTTGTAATAATGTTGGTTGGTCTGCACACTCCCTGTCCCTATTGGGGGTTGCTTGCAGTCACCAGTGGCTTGTAGAGAATCCATAAGCTCAGTAGTCCGCACGTCCAACGTGTTTTGCATAACTTCCGGGGTTTCGCTTCAGCTAAGAATGTCAACGTTGGTGAGATGGTTCGCTAGAGATTTAGAGAGACAGGTGCAGTCAATTATTGAGATTTCTTTGAAAGTGGGGGAAGATTGAAGATGTGGAGCTTGGTACTTTAGAGCTTGTTCTGTAGATATTATTTTGAACGGTTTTAGCAGGTCGTTTATTTTTTCCCGGTCCTTAACTTTACGAACAGGGATGCTGGCACTTCCCAAGTCCCTGATGTTAAAGTCACCTGTAAGCAGGACTTCATGTGAGGCATGGTCCAGAAGAATAGCTTCTAGGCATCTGCAAAGGTCGTTAGTTGCGCGCTGTTATGATGCTTTTTGCGCATTGTGGTAACAGTTTATTAGCAACACGAGTGTCTACCCAGTGTGCAACCATAGGTTCATCAACAACCTATTACACACAATTTATCATCACTAGAGTAATGCATCATAATAATTTATATTCCATTAGATCAAATCGACCAAACATATATAAAGCCATCCTATTACATTCTAATCGGGCACTCCATTTCAATGGCAGGGTGTCGATTAGGCTCTTAATTCAGCGAACGTTTTAAATTACTTGGAAACATTATTTTTGGAAATTCGGATAACAGCATAATGAAATCAATTTAGTCTGGGATGTATAGTTGAAAATGATGGCATACATAGGAAGTAATTAGAGAAAGAATCAGCAAGGTATACAGAGAAAGATCCCAAAAGGGATTCAGGGTAAAACATAGCAACACAGTAAAAGATCCCAAAAATATGGACACAAAGCATCCTTCCTGCTCCATTGAAGGGGATGTGATTCCAAACCAGAGACACAATACTTGGCTTCAATGGCTGTAAAGGCCGGGAGAGGGGAAAGAGAGCATTGTAGAAAGGATACGAAGGAAAGGAGTGGCAACAAATTCTGTGACTATCCCTATGAAGCAGCCAACAGTCTTAGGGTTACAGACATTCAAGGGAGGGCTTTGAATTCGGGTAACCAACAACGCAACTGTTGTTACATTACTCACATACACATCTCTCTCTCACAAGTGTTTTATCTGCGAGAACCAGTAGGACGTTCTTCATTATAAGGTGCAGGTGTGAAGACTGTACCAGATGGTTTAGTTTGCTGCCACTGCCCATTTTTCATCTCGCAGCCTGGTCATGGTGACATGAGGCATCCACGTGATAAGGATTTTCAACTTCGGTCCATAGGGTCTAGAACTCTGCAGAGCAGCAACATATGACATACCTTACCTGTCAGAGGACTTGCAACTACAGGTGGTTGAACTGTAAGCTATTGGGCAATGTATTTAACTTAATGCATGCTGGAAGTTGCTTGGATCCTCCTCAGCACACCTGCATCAGGTCTCCAGGATTAAGAGATCTCACTGGGGTGGCCATTCATTCTCCCTTCTGGCCCCTAGACTCTGGAACACCCTTCCTTTTGAACTGCGTCAGCTGACTAATAAACTTTCCTTTTTCAAAGCCCTGAAAACCTGGCGTTTCAGGTATGAATTTCCCTGCTGCAGCATCTGGCGACTAAGAGAACTGTACCTAGCGCTGGGAGGTCGACGGGTAGCAATGCGCTCTACAAGATGCATAGAATGGAATAGAATGCTAACTGCATTAAGATAAATATATTGCCCAGCCATTCCAAGTGCAATCTCAAGCAATTTTCCCGGCATGGAAGTCTGTTTTCAGTGCCTGCCTGCAGAGTCCTCATGGCAGGCAGGTGCCACGCTCAAGCTCCATTTCTGGGAAAGGTTTTTGAAAAACACTATCAGGGGCTTGCCACTGTAATTAACTTATTGTACTAACCATCAAGTTAATTATAATGGCCCTTACCCGACAGTGACAGGCCACACTAGAATTGTTTATTCCTTTCATTCCTCAGTGCCTGGACCCATTCATGGAAACAAGGAGCTCTTGTTTTGCATGGCATTTCTTCTGAATTTCCCCTGCTTTCCAATCCACAGCAGGCAGATGTGGAAACGGCAAAATTGCCTGCAGTTTCCACACCCGATTACAGTCTTTGGAAAATAAGAAATGTCACCCAAGCCGGCTTGTGACACAGGTCTTCTGCACACGAAAACAAACTAGGCTATTCAAAATGTTGAAATGAGCATCAGCACAGCATATAATTGCGCTCGAGACTTATGCACATATTTATGCACTATAAAGTGCCTTAAGGATGTGAGGGCAACAAACAACAAAAGGATTGACATAATGTTTTCATTAATCTCAGCAACTAAGGATCACTCAGGCTGAATTCCAGTGCATTGTTAGATTTCGCCTGCACAGTGCTTACACTGTGCTTGACAAATCTATTGATTTTAATATAAACTTACCAAGGGACTTACATCCTGCCTCCTCTCTTTCCTGGCTTCTTTTTCGTTCCTGTGCGTGTACCTTATCTTTCCTCCATTTCTATTGGCTGTAGCATATTTTCCTGAATTACCAATGCATGTTCCTCGTCTGCTTCTCTAATCAGTTTCCCGCTGCCAAAATACTGTTAATATCCGCTTTGGTGGAACTATATTTCCATAAAGTTTTGCCTTTTACGCTTGCAGCATATTTATATAACAATGTATCCACCAGAGAGATTAAGTGATTTGTCTAGAATAGCAGGATGTTGCACATCGCCGCTGAGACTCGAACTTGGATCCCCAGTTCTCGAGTCAGCAGCTCTGGCCACTGAGCCACACCCTCTCCTCTCCCGTGTTATCTGTCAGGGAGCACTTTCCTTCTCACGGACCATGATTGATGAAAATAGCTCTTTCTTCATTACATAAGCTAAACTGATGCATTACCACTGCTTGTTTTTCATTAGCTATGCCACTATAGACAGAGCCCAATCATATGTAAATGAGTCTTTATCCTTCTCCAATAGGAACAGTCCAGCCCAAACTGCCAGACCAGGCCCCTCCAGACCGGAATGCATAAAACCAAAACCAGTTTCGGCCTCCTAAGGCCCCTTCAGAAGGTATATCTTGAGTCCTATGGCACAATGAGCACGGAATCCACGCTTGGCATGCCTGTTGCACTTAGGGCATCTACTGTAACAATCACAAAAATGATGGAAGGGATTCTTGAATTAATCTTATCCACTTGTGAATGCTGAGGCCACTTTCCAGCCCATCATTTTTCACCCACCATGTCTCTCCAGACAGAAACCAGCCATATGCAAATCAGTATTTGTCCTGTTTCTATAGGATAGTTCAGTCTGAACTGCCAGGCCATGTATTTGCCTCTTCCAAGTTGCATTGAGAAGTATCCCTGACACAGGCGCAGCATTACCCAGAGTGACTTAGCCAACAGCTAGACACCATACCATTACGTAGCCTGCAACTATTTAAAAACAGAACTGAAATAAGAGATTACATCTGACCTCTCCAAAGGCTCCTTGTCCTGGATACTAAACTTGTGGCCAAGATCGACACTCTCCGTTCCAACATAGACTCCATAGGCAAAAGAGTACTAGGCATGGAGCGAAAGGTTGAGGGGCTTAAGAAAGTTAAAAACTTGCTGAAATTGAACACATTGAGAATACAGCCAGAGGCTGCCCACCTTCTTGTACAGATTGGAGGAACCATTTAAAATGGGACACTATAAGAATTAGGGACTTGAAGGAGGGGGCTAAGTGGGCAGCCCTTGAGGTAGACTCTCTTGGTGGGCCTTTTTTCCTCCCTTCTCAACAGTGGATGCTCTGAAGTTCACCTGAAGAGGACAAATCTAGTGGGCCAGTTGAAAGCAAGAGATATAAATTGTGACTGTATCTTCTTATTGATAACAACAATTCTGTTCTATCACAGACAAACTGGGAAAGGATCAAACCAAATATCAATAGGATTTCCCATTTACGATTTCTTTTTAGCACCAGAATAAAAAACACCACTTCAGGGGTAGAATTGGTGCAGCACATAGACTTGGGGTTCAACTGAAGGGTACAAATTCAACGTTGGCAAATAAATCTGAAGGGCTAGAGACAAGGGGGAGAGACTACAGCAAGGCAATGGGCAACAACCAGACCACACAGCCAATGAGGATGCCAGATATTGTTACATAATCTGTGAAGATGAACTTTAGTTTTCCCAGAGTTGCACATGCCACAATAATGCTGAATGATTCCACTGGAGAGGCTGGAATCCTCATAATACACTTGACCGGGAGCTACAGAGGAGACAATGATGCCTGGAGGAGGCATTTTGATCCTGCTAGATCAGAGATGGTTTAAAATGGGGTCTCTGCTTTTCTCTCATCAGCAAACCCTCACTTTTCCAACTTAGGTTGATGAATCTTTGCCGTTGTTTTAGAGAAGATCAAGAGCTGTCCATCGCATTAAATTATTACAACCTCTATCAGGCAATAATGAGAGTTTGTTAAGTATTAAAGGGTTTTAATATTCAATATTTTTAGTAAGTCATCTATATTTAATCACAAGTTAAATAATCAATCTCAGTCATTAGAATAAATGAATCAATAAGTATCAATAAACCACAATAAAATGCAATAAGCATTTTCCATAAATGAACGATAATCCCTACTTTAAGAATGAGAAGGAAAAGTTGTCAGTCTCAGAAACTAATAAAGAGTCCTGATATTGAAGGAAAGCATAAAGCATAAAGCTTCAGCATTAACAATCAACTCAGAAATCAATAATCACACAAAGCAGATCTTCTCATAAAGAGAGTTTCAAGAAACCCAGTAGAGTCTCAGAGCAGCGTAGCTCAGGATATATATTCAGTATGGAGAGCTCTAGGATCAACAACAGCTCAGAAAATCAGACCAGCTCAGTAACCTACTCTAGGACTATTATAGACAAACAAAATGTTGGTTCATTCTTCATGTAGCTTCTTCTCTCCTCTGTTGAGCAATCAGCTTCTGGTGTGTGCACAGGAACTCAGTATTCTCCAGATAGCAACTTCTAAAACTACATCTTTGTCTTATCATGTCCAAGATTCTCATGATTCATTCTCCCATTCAAGTCTACATTTGAACGTGTGAAACTTCATTTCTTATCTTCTAAATAACAATTTATTCATTAGCTATGGTCATTTTGACACTGAAACATTGAAATAAGCTAAAAGAAAATATTCTGCACAACAAGCAGTCATTAGAAAGAAATCAGTTTAAAAGGTCAAGATCATGTTTAAATGCTGAATTTACAATTTCTTAGCTCTGTTAACTTTAATAGGGCAGTGTCTCAGTGTGTTAGGTCTAGCAAGTTTAAGTACGATTACCTAGTGCAATTTTTGCATTAAATGTGTGTTTTAACTCTCATTAGCTTTGCACATTATGTAACATTATTTCTGGATAATTTTATAATACTTCTCCAATCCAGATGAACTTTCTTCCTTTATTTGAATATTTCAAAAAGTGAAACTGGAATTAGTCTTTCTTGCTGACTAAAGGGTCTGAGGGTGGGACACTAGAGAATCCCCATGAGGACCACATTGCTCTAGTGCAAAGGTAGAAAACTTGGTAGTGTGCCACCCTAGGTTTCCTCTGGGAGTTTTGATCCACCTATAGCACTGGATCATGACTTTTCTGTTGATTTTATTTATTCATCGATTTTATTTCATGTAGAGGTGTTGTTGTATGAGTATTGTGGGGGAGCGTAACATGGATTTTAATAGTTTGTCACCAGGCACTGGCATGATAATTTCATTAGTGCTCCACAGTACTATGCCATGGCTGAAATAGATGTAACTTTACAGGCCTTCCAAGTAGCTTCCTCTCCTACAGTCACATATCTTATTCACTACCCATGGTTAAGGTTGTTTCCTTAAATACAAAGGATGTGAACTCTCCCAATTAGAGGATTAAGGATTATTTGGCAGGTACAATAAATACTTTGGGGATCTGGGCGTATTATATGATTTGGCTGTTGGACTTTATCATGGAATACACTTGCGAAACCTGTCTTGGGTATAGTCAGACTAATTTGTAAATCTTAAGAGCAACCCTGGGTAGGTGTGACTTCAAGCAGCAAGGCTAAACAAAGGAACTTATTGTAAACACTTAACAGCACCGAACAGCAGAATGAGAAAGTCACACAACAAGAAAGAGACATGACAGTACTTTATAAAAATAGTGCCTATTTTACGAATTTTCAGAGTCCTCGATCATCAAAATTTACAGGAAGATTACAGATTTTTGAAGAAATAAATACTTTTAAATGCAACCACCAACAAGCATTGGTCAATAAATACTTTGCAAACTTTTGAATAGTTTGATACAGTTAGTTCGGCGACTCCAGTCTGACTTGGGTGACCAAATCTGGCACGGTGGAGGTATTGGAGTCCTGTAGGGTTACTTTAGACAGTTACTTGACTACCAGAGCCTTTTCCAGTCCAATTGCAGCCTTTAGGAAATGACCGCTATAGACAACAATGGAGTAGACCAGATGCAGGCTGAAAAGATGCTCAGGGCTGCTCCTGGAGCTGTGCGGTCAACAGGGGTGAAGAGCAGTTGATCCCTTGGTCCACGGGTGGGTTGAGGCGACTTTGACCATGGCACTTGGGGTCCCACGATGTCCTCTTTGTGATGGTAAAAGGCCAGCTGTGGTGTGGCTTCCGATCTCGTGACATAGTGGTCACACGGAATATACTTGATGGGGGCTAGTGTTTATCTTGGGCAAGGAAACCGCTCTCTGATAGCACTCCTGGATCCGGCAGACATGGAGGCAACTTTTGGCTATCCCAGATTTGTCTCTTGGTATGCCCGGACGTGGCCAGCACCTGTTGATATTACAAAAAAATAATTCCAAACCCTATGATGATATACTCGCCTATATGAACGAAATCGCATCGTTACGGTCAACTTCGTCTGTCATTAACTCTCCATCAACCCCTCCTCAAAAGTACGTGATTAAGCAGACTCGGCAATCCAGGCCTGCAGCAACTAACTGACAGGTCACAGGTGGGATGGCATGTTGCCAGCAGACAAACGTGGGAACAGGAAACTCAGGTCCATCCCCCAGATAAGTGCAGTGACATTACAACGCTCCAGGGAAATTGTCCCCAATAATGCACACATGGTCAGAGGGGTGCACACATTCCCAAACACTAAAAAGTTAGATGACACATGGAGTTAGGAACACACAGCAAATCAGGACACAGCACACACAGTACATGCAGTGATCACGTGCCCCTCATGCCGGACATCTGGGCACACTATTCACTGGCCCACATGGTGTACATGCAAGATCGAGCCACCTGCCTTAGTTATCAATGACCCTTTACCTATGACTCCACAGACAAGGCCTACATTCTTTTACCAAACAAGGATTGCGGATGTACTTTTATTGTACCCAAAACTGTATATAAACCCCACATATTGACTGTACTTTGAGACAGTCCACAGACCCGTTTCTGTGGGTTGTACTCCCGACCAAAGTGTTTATTTAAACCAACTGTTCCTGTTTTGCCAACTGCCTCTTGTCTTTGTTTTTTCAAGGTAAATTCATATTCGAGCAACAGGCAATCCCTCAGGAGTGGCTACTGCTTTGCTGGTTGTGGCTTCCTCAGCTTTGATTTCCATTGTACTGTTCCAGGGGGCCTGCCAACTGATCCTTGGCGTCTCTGCTTTGATCTGGGGCTGTAGAGCAACTTTTTTCACAAGCCAGGAGCCATAGGCACAGTCTCACTAGCCCAAAGTGCAGCAGGTGCAGTCCTTCCTATGGTGCAGCCTCTCTTCATGCAGTTTTAAAGGCAGCAGGACGCTTCTCTCTCGGTCCTCTCTCCAAATCCACAGTGTCTTGAAGTTCAGGGTGCCAGGGGTGCCCAATATATTCCAGAAAAGTGCCCAGAGATGACAATACAGTCACTAGGCAATGGGCTTGTAGGCCCCATCCTCTTTAGTGACAAAGTTCGAGCGATGTGCGGCATTTAGCAATCCCAGCGTGCAATATTCTTGCCACTCTCAAGATGTCTGCACTCTTCCTTTACTGTGAGGAGCTTGAAGCCCACCCCAGAGGTGTGGCTACTTAAGGTCTACATGCCCATGGAGAAATTAGTTTGAAAATGGGTTTTACCTCTATGTCCGTATCTCCAACATGTCTACAGGAACAAAAGGCATCCTGTTTGGGAGTGTTGTCACAGGCGTCCCTTCAACTGCGGCTTCCCCTTTGAAGCTCTCCTTTTGGGCTAGGAGCATGAGCAACCCTCCTGGGAGAGGAGGTTACACCTCATTCCACGGCAACTGCATTTGTTCCTGAGCCTGGGAAGTGTTCACACATCTCCCCAGGCGGACAGAAAGCTGTCTGAGTGCCAGGGCCTTTGTGAGGACACTGAACTAGCTGGAGGACAGAGTGGCAACTTTATAAAAGTTGACTAACTTTAATAGTAACATAAATCTCAACTTGGGCATCATGTCGGATTCATTTTGGATTTAAAGCGGTTGACCTGAAACTTTGAATTTGTCCCGGTCCAGTGTGACAGTTAGGTAGTCCCATTCAGAAGTTAGCCATGCAGGAGGACAAGCCTGTAACCATGTGTTAGGCAATGGAGCTACTAACTTTTCCTCATCAAAAAATATCTACTAGGGGTTTGCTGCTAAGACATATATACACCTAAATCTCTTACTTAATAATATACAGTACCCTGCCATAGGGCTCTCTAGGCCGTTCTTAGGGAGGCTTACATATATTAATATGGGAGTGGTGGCTTTGCCATTAATGGAAATCACTGCACGGTAGACAGATCTCTGTAACACTTTTGTAGCGGAAGGTAAGGGTACTCTTATGATGGGGTAAGCCACCACATCCTTGATCCTGAAGCTGAATAGTGAACCCAAATGATGCACATCATAAAGGGCTATAACTTTAGGGAACGTTGATACTAAACAATGCACCAAATACCCGCTTAGTCACCCTTCTCCGATATTTGATGCAACTGGACCAGTCAGTGTACATCTGGGAACATAAAGAGAAAAAGGACTGACCTGCTGGACCCTGGGACTGCACCACACAAGACTTGCACTCAGAAAGACTACACCTGCTGCACTCTAAAGGCTCCACACAAAGTGCTGGAAGAAGCCATGTGCACCAGCCAAAGAGAGGACAATCCCAGCTGACCAGCAACAACTGGATTTTCCTGTGCTGTCCAGGTGCATTGTGAGAGGCAATCCAGAGCTTCTTAACCCTTAGCTGGTGCTGTTGGACCTTTCCTGACCCACAGGGAACCTTGCAGAAAAAGATCTGAAAGATTGGGAACGTTTTTTCCAACTTTTGAGAAAAAGCTCCATAAGAAGACAGGCACCCACGGCGAGTGTGAAGCCAACAACGTTGAACCGCGACTTTACCTGACCATGCTGGTTAGTCCTGCTGAAAGCTCCAGAGCTCCTTGCCATTGATAACAAACACATCCAGGGCTCACCGAGGCATCGCATGGCAGCAGGCCATGGTAATCGATCTCGATTGCTCAATGTCGAGAGAAAAAGCTCCAAAAAAGTGACTATGTCAAAAGGTAAAAACTTGACAGAGCCCAACTGTTGATCGTATCCAACCTGCGCTCTATTGCGGTTGATCTGAAACTTTGACTTTGTCCCGGTCCAGTGCAACTAGATAGCTGCGGTAGGTGCTTTACACTTTTTGCTGCTAGAAAACACATTTGTTTATTTAAAATGTGCAAATTTATATCTCTAATTCCCTACATTGTATTTTTGTCATTTTGGTGTCATTGTAAAGATAAAAATATTATCTATTTTCATAAATAAGTGTTGGATTTTTAGTCTGTTGTGTATTTTACTTATTTACTGTTTTGGTGCTTTTAAATGCTTTACCTGTCTCCTAAGTTAAGCCTGACTGCTCATCTGCCAAACTATCAAGGTTTGAGCAAGGATTCATTTATTGAGACTTAACTGGCCCTTATTAGTGATTGTGCTATGGTTACTAGCTGTAGGTGCCTACCTACCTGCACCTACTAATAACCCACCTTCCTACAGCTACCTTCTCAATTATTTGATTTCAAGGTGTTGCTGGGTTTAAAATAAGCGATTGTATGACACAACCATGCTTTTCTTTCCCATGCGTTCCTTAACAAAGTGGGCAGAACAACAAATGTGTCTGAACCACGCATTCCATTCACAATGCAAGTCAATACAATTACTTCCCTTAGGGGGTGCTGGACCTTGGAATACTACAATTTACTATTCCAACTTCAGTCTCCGCAACAGTAGAGAAAGGGCTGGACTTTATAGTCCAGCGCCTCTTTACCCAACGCATGTCATTGTCACAACTTGCTTTGCAAATGGAATGCGTGGTTCAGACGCATTCGTTGTTCTGCCCTCATTGAAAAGGCAACGCGTTGTTCGGTGGTCGTGGTATTTGCTGTGTCCCAAAATTAGCATAAGAAAGTCTGAAGTCCTGAACCCAACTGTGTCCCTGAAGGTGATAGAGGAGTTGAAATCTTGTATGCCTTTCAGCTGGGTGCCTTGCATCTTCAAATATTTAAGAGTCAATATTACTCCGAGTTTATCAGACGAGTTGATCAAATTAACCTGCTGTCCTTGAGGAGCCAAGCAATGACTTTCATTAACCCCTTCCGTGCGGCCGCGATTCCCCCTTGTGCGTCAGCCGCCCGAACAGGGCGGGGCCGTGACGAACCCCAGCCGTCATCAGCACACGAGCACCGTGGAGCGTGACGGCTGGGGTTCGTCACCAGCATGGAAGGGGTTAATGGTCACCTCTTTAACTCTTCCATTAAAAGGAATGTCCTACACAAGGTCCTCTTCTTCTCCAGGAACTTCCTACCTTGGTCACTAGGAGTTCTTTGTGGAACTGTGGAAACTGGTCCTGCACTTTATTTGGTAAAGAGACTGAAACCACTAAACTCACAACATTTTGGAAATTACACCTCCCAGAAGTTCTAATGTATTACAGAATGGCACATCTACGCAGCTTGACTGATTGGTGCCTTATACAAATGATAAAATGTGGTCACGCATTGAAATGGTGCCACAGATGGCTGGCTCCCTGTGAGAGCTAGCAGGGAAACCTAAACTAGGCAAGCCCTCTAATGGTTTCCTTTGATACCCTTTTAACACTACTCTTGCAGCATGGGGCATGGATTGAGACCATTAGGATTGACTATGTTTCCGTTGCCACACACTTCTATTCTTTGTAACCCCTTCTTTACACCTGCATTTGACAGATGGAGGCAAAGCGGAAGCCTTCAACGTGTTCCATTAAATCCGTTAAAACCTGTACACTGAGGTAGAAGTCAGATGAAACTGAATCAGTTTACTACTCACTGCAAAGGCACACCATATTCAATCATGTGGTGAAAGCTGATGCTATTCAAAAACATACACCCTTTGGAAAATGTATTTACACCTCCTGTTGGTCAGTATTTCAAACACATACAAGATTTTTATGGAGGCTGTGCTGAACTGCCGCTGGCCCTACATGGTGAAATGGAACTGGGAATTGTATTGGGAAGTATGAGAGGAACATTGGAAATACCTCTAGCAAGATATGACGAAAGGCTCTATGGGGATCTTGCGGAAGAAAATGCATTACTAAGTGGCTTATGATTGGTATCTGTACAGCAAACTATCTAGGTCTTAAACATCTTTGAGTGCACTATGTCGGAGGGGTTGCTGTCTCCTGTGACATATTCAACACATTTGGTGGGACTGCCCTCACATCAAACCCTTCTAGGAAGACATTTCGGGAACCATGAAGGCAATACTCTGCTACATTATACCTGCTGATACTGCACCTCTTAGCTTGGACTTTCGATCCCCTCTTTTGTAGGAACAAAAAAAGCAGGATTAACTTCTCAGGTGGAACTTCCCATGAGCGGCAAAGGTGACCATGGCATCCCAGGGGAAGAAAAGGGTCCCTCACTCACTGGCACTTACGGCTCTGGAACTTGATGGTCATGGAGAGACTCTCCCTGTCCTAGTTGATGGTTGCATAGACTTTGACGTGGTATGGGGCCCTGACTTTCCTACCTATCAGAGGGGTGTCCAACCTTCTCTTGCCCACCTAAGCTACAGGCTTTAAACATATTAGTATCTTCTGGTGGCAGATTAGGGAGAGACTGGAGGACAGTCACATGGAGAGCGTAAGTCGACTTTCTAATGAAATCTCAGCACTTCTTTGCTTCTCTGCTGTCACACCCCTGGTAGATGTTTTAGTACTACATTATGGTAACTGACAATATTGTTAGTGAAGGTTCGGATGGTAGGGGGGGGCTTAAGGTTTGTTTACATGAATTTGCAGTGCTACGGCTTCCAATGAAAATTAAAACTAAATGCAATTACTAAAACGAGAGAATGAGGCTAAGCTTAACTGCAACTGCTTTTCATTAGCGCAAGTGCGCTTTTGAACTTTGCATAACCTACGTGCAGTGCTTTAAATGGACAAAAATAAGTGTAGGTACTCATCAAAATGAGGGACAAACAGGGGGTGAAGCTTGGGGCAGGCATAAGGGCGGAACAAGGGGTGGGGCTACATTTTTAACCTTTCCAAGGTTTTTATGCAAGAAATCCGCATGCATTGTTGGAATATCGGATGTATCTGTCCATTAGCTTTTTGCACTAATAACCATTTATATAGCACTTACTAATACATGTTTATTACTACCCAAAGTAACCCTTTTTTAGCAACCTTAAATTAAAAGATTGAGAAAGAAACCAGTAAGGTTCTATATATATGCCTTGTTGTTGCATGCAGGTCCCTGATGCAGCGGCATAATTCACTAAGATATATGCCAAGGATGTTAACTTGTGACCAACAGGGAAGACAAGGATCTATGCAACAAAAACAGTATCCAATTGAGCTATCTACATAAAAAAACAAATATCTGATCGACATGTTGCATGCTATGCATTCCAGCAGGCACAATGACCCTCTAGGCAATTTTATGGCTAGTTGAACCTTAGTTTAGAATACACACAGACCTTTCGAGCAAGTGAATTAACCACCAGAGCTATCCACTTTATTGCTACTTATGGTGCCCCAATCTTACTTAAGAGAAAGGCACTGACTTCCTGTTTTCTACCATTAGTAAATGCTTAGCTGCTTAGCTGTCATCAGACAGTCTTTCCATTCTCGGCACTAGTGGGTGTTTCTGTTTAAAATGGAAACCAGTGTTGCTTTCCAAGGGACATACTTTGTGTAACTTCAGTAAGCAGCATATTCTCTCTCTGGCTGCCACTGGATAAGAAATGTTGACACAGAGACACTGGTGAAGTTGCTGCTGGTGGCTCAACCTTTCAACATTCCATTTTATGTGACTGAAAAGGAGTGGTGGACAAAATAAACAGGTTGCACATGTGATTTTAGATGAATAAAGGTACTCTGAATACACTCTGTGTAATTAAATATACACCCATATATATGTAACACTCAGCAAAGCAAAAAGGGGTAACCCAGTATCCCTCAGAACCTGGGCCTATATACTGTAAACAACAATGGTTCTGTCGGGTATAGCTATTTCTTTGTGAGTTAGAAAAAATCATGCAAACAGTAAAAGATTGACTGTTTGCATGATTTTTTCTAACTCACAAAGAAATAGCTACCATTGTTTACAGCATATATTTAACACAGCACACATGTTGAAAGTCTGTTGGATAAGAACTGCTCTAAAATCTTTTGTTGACTTTTAAATAGTGCTCAACATCTTGTCGTGTGATAGATGTACTGGCACATGTGTGTAAAAGAGTCTAATGGCAGCAGTTTACATACAGCGATTTCCTCTACAGAAGCGTCATTGCAGCACTGTGTTGCTGTGAACAATGCCTCTCACACCTTTGTCCATTAGGTTTTTTATAGCAACCTCTCAGCGCCCGCTGTGGAAGGACAAGTGATAAAGGAGCCGCTCTGCAGACACACCTCTGCTCTGATGGCTTCCAGAGCATATGCAGATCACTGTGTAATGGTGACGAGCAGCTGTTCTCTTGTGCGAGCCCAGCCCTGGCTTCCAATGTGATTAAGAGTTGAAGGTACAAGGTGATTGATGACGGAGCGCCACCTGCATCAAAGCCAGGCCCCCGTGAGTACCGGTACTCTCCTTATTCAAGGAAAAGTGCCGGTACTCGATGTGAGAAAATGAAAAGGTGCCGGTACGGTGAGAACCCGGCCCATTTAAAGGACTGCCTGTGTGGCTGAATCGCAAGACTTGCTGGAGTTAACACATTCCTTTTTTTAATAAATGTTTCTCTTCCTAACCTTTGGAATAAATGTTTCTTTTCTCAACCTTTGAATGGCTTATGCATGTTACAAAACTTTCTTCCAACCTAAACACTGGAAGCAATATTAACTGTGCTTTGAATTTTGCTGAAGCTAAGATGCATCTTTATGAATGGCACAACAGTATGAATGCGGTGAGAAAGGAAGTAAATGTTACAATCATGCATGCATTTTATTCTTACAGACAATAAGAGCATATGGGAAATTCTGAACCTGTATCAATCAAGAGATGAGATTGAATGCGAATCATTGTAAAAAACATGCAAGAAGAAATTGTTACTTGTTAATAAAATTGTTGCAAATGACAAATGTATAAATGGTGTCTTAGGGAAAGACAGCGAGTTTGCGGCAAGAGGGGCTGGGATTTTAGTTTCGTTTAGTTGGGCACTGGCGCTTGAGTGGTGGGGGGCTCCATGAGCTCTTGATGCTTTAGGAGAGTCCCTCTGTTGGCTTCTTTTTTTGTTTTTGATTTCAAAGTATTTTATTGATTTCTAATTAACAAATACATTAGCATTTCTGTTGCAGTGTTATCCAATTAGTATGTATTACAGTGATTACAGGTACATGAGATATATGTTTAGCTGAACCCCTCTACGTGGTTATTTGCAGTGGCGTAGCTAGGCCTTAAGCAGCCACAACATTTGCCGCCCACGGCGGCAGAACATAACAGCAGGGGGTGCTGGTGATTCCTGCAGCCGCCACCCCGCAACGGCAGCAGGTAAGAGCAGGGGTGCATCAGCCGCTGCCCCCAAAGCTTGTGCCGCCCAGATCAGACCGCTCCCCCCTCCCCTTGCTACGCCACTGGTTATGTGGGACAAGGAGAGAGCGGGACCTGATAGGGCACATACACGACTTGACTCATTTCATTTAGTCATCACACCTGCTGCAGCTTTCCTTTCTTGCTTCGCTGGGGAGAGAAAAGAACGAGATAAACTGTTGCATTGTGGCGTGATAGCTGAGGTACAGAGGGCTGATAGACGTGGGATACTGCGAGAGCAAGAAGTATTGAATACTTTTTGAATGTCTTGAAAGGTATGTTAACAGACAGCTTTTAATATGACTAGACTAAATTGTTACTGTATTACCTTACCTTGTGTGAACCAGAGTCATCAGCAGAACAGCCTGAGATGGAGCAGAGTAGGGATAGATTCGAGAAACACTTCATGCAATGTTCTGTAAACTACTTGACTAATAAAATTATAACTTCTAAATGAATACATTCTTAAAGCTATACACAATCTCTCATTTTTACTCAATTTGAATTGATGCCTGTTACAACTGTAATTTGATGTTGATGATGAGGCAATGACGTTTTTGAATGGAAGAATTCCACCTAAAGATTTTAACTATTTGAAGCTGAACACAATGCAGCAGTAGGTGAAGGAAACAGTACATGAGCTCTATGAGCGACGGATGAAGGTTTTCCAGCAGCATACAAGTAGGATGCACTTAGACACAGGAGATATGGGGGTTTTCATTATGACATTTGTGCTTGGTTTGAGGCCTGAGATGTATCAGCATATATAGCAGGATGTGATTTGTTGGCAGACGAAGTTGCTGGATGAAACTTTGAAGTATGCACAATACTGTAGTGACAAGCAAAAGATAAAACAGTGAAAAATCAAGGAGAAGTTCCTGCTAGCTCAAACAATATTTACGCAACAGGATTTTCAGAATTCGTCGAGAAATGAACATGTTGGTATAGTACAAGGTATGGGAGGAGTGTTATTAAATGGAAATCAGACAGGAGTGCATGTGGCAACAGGTAGAGAAAGAGGTGTACCTATTGATTCTGGTACAGGTATTGATGTCTCGACGTTGAAGAAAATTACTGCTTCTCACGTGTTTGATAATGTGGGGCATTGGAAGCACAATTGTAGACATAATTCAGATAGAAATCAAAATAATCAGATGCAGGATGTAAATCAAACGCAATTATCAGATGTCCCAACCCGATTAGCACAAGTTCCAGTACAAAATCAAACCCAAATGATATCCATGCCATAAGCTCATGTTATTCAGCCTAATATGAATGGGCTGAGGTTTAATCAGAACCAATGGCCTAGAATAAATCCAAATGTGATGCAGATTCAGATTCCCAATAGTATTCAGCAATTCCCGATGTTTGACAATAATTGAGATGAGGACCGTTGGTACGTCGAAATGACGGTGCCCTAGAGGGGAGGCAGAGTGCATGCTTCGCGCAATCCTAGAGGTAGACCAGAGAGCACCATAATTAGATTGAAATGTGAATGGCCACCCATTGTCATTTCTTATTGACACTAGAGCTACCCGTTCCACTGTGAGAACAGCGGAAGTGCCAGACCTACCCCTCTCGGAAAGAGAAATACAAGTTGTTGGAGTTGCAAATAAACAAGTTAGAAACTCAATTTCAGAAGAGGTATGTGGAAAAATAGGATCTTTTGAAGGTAAACACCAATTTGTGGTATGTGATTCAAGTCCTGGTAATCTATTGGGATGAGACCATCAATTGTACACCAACTGGTATTGAGTTTCAAATACATGATGATGAGGATGTTGAATTAAAAAATGATCTGAGAGAAACAGTTTAATTGTATCCAATGCTAGTGTTAAACAATTTGCCTAATGAACTGATTGAAAAAGTTAAACCTGAAGTGTGGGATATGACAGGCATGTATGTTGCATATCGATTCCACTAGTCCTACCTGGTATAAAACCCGCCTGATCAGGAAGGACTAATTGTCTAACAGGAGACACAGTCGATTCGCCAGAAATTTGGCAAGAATCTTGGTATCGGTGTTCAATAAGGACAGCGGGCAATAGGATTCACATCGGTCAGCGGGTTACCAGGCTTCAATAATGATGTGATTAGAGCTTCCCTCATCGAAGGTGGGAGGATTTGAGACTCATGAGCTTCGAGAAAGACTTCTTTCAACACGGGGAGCAGCTGATCAATATACAATTTGTAAAAATCAACAGGTAGGCCGTCAGAGCCAGGGATAATACTAACTGGAGGGGGGTCAGAGGGAGAGTTTAACGACCAATATGCTACGTCCCTCAAATCTAATGAAAACCAACTAACGGGTAGCATTTAAGTCAGAACCTCAAAGTGAGGGTTAAATGGATGTGTGTATGCTGGTAGCGAAATCGTTCATGGGACACCTTCAAGTTACTAGTAGTGTTCCCATCAGAGTTCCATCCTGTACCGCCCTACATCATTTGGGAATGTCACAAGTGGTACACTTGGAATGACCCAGTGTACGATTTGGCACAGCGTTGCCTTGTAGGAGTTTGAATACCCAATGAGATTTATATAGCAGGTAGGTATCAGGGTGTAACTAATAAGCAGTGCTAACTAGTGTAGAAAATCAAAATTTTTCAAAAAGTGGTGGTTTAAAAAGGGGCAGAGGAAGGAAAATAATTTTAATGGAGACCTTCCGCTCCCACTACTTAAAAACAGTGCAGCAGGTAGTGTCAACAAATAACTACCTTGACAGTTTTCATGGTCGTGGTCGACATGTTTCTGCAGCTTTACCTTGTGCCCCGGGGTCACCTACTGCTTCGTCAGGACCTACAGTGCTACTGCTTAATTACGTGCATAAACAAAGGTGGAAATGAAAAATAAATGTCACCTTAGATTCTCCTGATAAGAGGACCGTTGGGTTTCACAAAACAGCATACACATCAATACATGAAAAGAAACAAAGAGAACAAGCTCATTAGCAAGTACCTTTCACGAAGCTCAGGTCATGCAGAGTACCTCGCTATCGTTAATAATTCATTAATTATATATATAACACTAATCTAGTTCTCTTCAGGAGTCACCAGAGAGCATAAATACCTCTCGGATAAAACACTCACCCACTGTTAAGGAGAATGTTGCCCCACCTCACCCGGCATTAGCTCAGGTACAACGGAGCCCCGCTCTGTGTACACAAACAGGAACAAACAGACAGGCAACTGAATTACAGGAAGCACAACCAGGCTGAGAAAAGCCACTCGATACTCAGCGTTTAGTTGAAAAGCGCCAGCTGCTGGCACAAAACTCACCTCTCCGTCGGTACTCCAGACGTCCAACTGGGCTGTCTGTGGGAGGTACCGACGGGGTGAGTCAGCCCGCTTTTACGAATTCCGGTGTGTCTCCCGGGCTGTGGGCGCGGTGCTATTGATGAAGCAAAGCTTCGCATATTTTGCGGCTTGCCGAAATCAAGAACCTCGTTTATGTGTAACAAGGTAACCCGTGTATGTTTTACTAACATTTTTATTTAGTTTGGAGAAAGACCGTGAAGCTTGCACATGTGTTTTACAAAAATAATTACTCGTGTCCCCTAAATGGCCGCTGCTTGTATTTTAGTTACTGCGCATGCGTCAGCCACACTCACGTGTCCTGACGCGTCTGCAGAAGTGGAGGGAAAGTTATGCGCATGCGTAATTCATAGCTGTGCTTATCATGTGGTACAGCTCGTGCCACTGCTCTTGTGTCCGTCTCAATGTAGCTAACATTTAATTGCATAAGTTTATTTCTTGATGATGAGTTAAAAGTACAAACCCTGTGATGTGTTTTCCTAATGACATTATTATGTATTAATTTGTTTTCGCTTACTTTTCATGTACCGCGGGAAATGGGGGTCTGAGTGAGAGGAGAGCCATATTGGAGGTCCCTTCTGCGCCTGTGCGACATTCGGCAGCACGAGGGACCTTGGCTGATGGAACATAGCCAGCTGGCAGTGATGGGCGAGATGCTCCTGAGAAAGTCACCTCTGCCCTGCGAGAACAGCGAATGTGGCTCCTTATGTGATACAATGTAATGTTGCGCTACTGTTAGCTCATGGGAACCCCAAATCTGCTAGGCGGTACCCAAATATGTTAATGAAGGCTACAATTCGCGTATTGTGATTGGTGTGTTACCCAAACCCTACCTTAGGACCAATTGAAATTGAGGGATTCTGACACTTTGCAACATTGGGGGGTGGTACACTGTCCCCAAACTGTATATCTACCCTGGGTTCACCTAGTGAACCGTCCGACTTGTCTGGTTTAGCTGACCTGTCACTGACCCAACGCACTCAATAGGTGACTGAAGATACAGAGCGCTGCGGAGCACTCTGTCCGAATTTGACCATAGACTAAGGTTCTACTGAACCTTAAAGTGCTGGCAAGGCACTTAGCTGGGAGTTCGCTGACCCAATCGGGGTCTTGATCGATAGCTGCAGAGCGGGTGGAGCGCAGGCGTTGCTTCCGAACTGTGGGTTCCGGTCCTGTCCTGAAGAGGGTCCTGTCCTGAGGGTTTGCTGTCCTGTCCTGAGGGTCCTGTCCTGATTCCTTTTCCGAGGGTATCCTGTCCTGTCCTGGGTGTCCATTCTGCACCTGCTGTCCTTTGAGGGGTATCCTTCCTTGAGGGTTTCCTGTCCTTAACTGACCCGTGGCCAGGGTTTGGTTTCCACACCTTTTCTAGGTAAATATTACTCTGAACCTCTTGAAATTCTTGCACCTTCTGAATTTCTAACTTTTGCTTTAATAAAGTTAAACATTGCATATGTTATATTTCCATGCCTTTCCGCAACTATTGAACTATCATTTATAATTTTGCAAAGTTATTCCTATGTCTTCTCATTTGTTAGAAATTATATTTTGCATAGCAGTGTGTCATTTTCTGATATGGTCTAGAACTTCGTTGCCTAGATTGTTCAAAGGCCCCTTCACCTTAAGTGAAGCGTGTTATTCATTATAAGCTCTTCTATAGTCACACACACTTAGTCTATCCCTGTCTAGATAATACTGACTTATATAGTATTTTTCTTGTTACAATTTATTAGTACATTTGATGATTACTCTGTCATTATTTCTTTCTGCCTATGTGATTTACGTTATCTTGGTTATTAATTGCCTTATTTTACTGTACCTCATGCAAGAAAACATTGAATTTAGATAAACATTTTAAAACTTCCAGTTGTCCGTGGTCATTTAAACAGTATTTGAATGTTATTGGTTGGGTTTGTATTTTGCTGCCTTTCCTTTACAGCTAGCTCCCTGATTCATTGTGGTCATTAGGCACCTGCATCGGTGGATGGTAAGTCGGGTGCACTGAAAATTGGTAGCAGGGAACACACACACACCAACTTGATAGAGCTCGTGAAGTCACCTGATCGATGTATATGGTGATTTTGAAAAGTATATGGGCCCTGAAGCCGGAAACGGCGAAAACTATTGGTCGGGTGGCCTCGCGCGCTCTATCAGTTTTCTGGTAGCTAGAGGATGGTTAGGGACTAGTTGAGAGTAAGGCAGGGATTAGTTGGACTAGTTAAGTCGGAAGCTGCTATTATATTAATGCTGCTATAAGAGCGGCTGTTCTGAGGGAACTGATCACTCTCTTGTGAATACGCTGCTGAAATTCATGAATTACTGTATTGTTATTATTCTTGTTCTTATATTGTTATATGTACTAATCCATGCAATTGTCAACCGTCTTGTTTCTTGTTGTCCGAACTCCCCGGGGAATTGAAAGGGCAAGTGGTGAATAGAATCCATTGTCCTGAGGTCACAGGTTCGAGGAAAGTTAGGTGCAGGTTAGGATAACCGGGAAGCACTAACTAGGGTTTTCTGAATACATGTGTGAATAAATGACAGTAACGGGGTTCATTGGCAAAATTCCCATAGTGGCGTAACCTAGTAAGGGTCACATCGGAAAAGTAGCAGGTTCCTCGGAGCTAGCGTGAAAGCAGAGGGGTCCGCTGAGAAACCTTAAACTCGGAATATATCCCGGAAAGAAGTGGATGAGTTTAGGGGAATAACAGGTTCACCGATGCTAGAGTGAAGGGTAGGCGGAAGAGATCTGCCCGCAGCGAGTGAAAAGTAAATGGAAGTAGTTTACTTGCTGTAAAAGAATTCTTTCTCTGTCTAGACACTTGAGCACTGTGGCGAATGTGTATTTGTTGTAAAATAACCAAGCACTGAGCACTTTAAAAGAAAGAAAGTTTCCGTTACCTTGTGAAGGGAGGGAGTCAGTCGCGAAGCACCTCTGACGTCACTCTGTGCCGCGCTGGGATTGGTAGAAGCAGCGGGCGGGTAGCGGAGCTGAAATTGTAAAGGAGGGGTGAGCGCCGGAGCGTGGGAACTGTCTCACGAAGGGGCCGCGCACCCATTGGCGGAGCTTATTTTGTGTCGCGCACCCATTGGTTGCACGAATTTTCTGAAGCGCGTTCTGATTGGAGGTAGTTTGTAAACAAAGTTAGCGCAGAAGTCGTATGTGGCACTCGCGGACTACAGAGACTCGACCTGATCCAAGGCATCTAGGGTTTGAAAGGGATCAGTGGAAGGCTAATAGATACGATATTATGTACGGAACCAAGAGAAAAATGTCCCTTGTAAATAAGGTGAAAAATTATTTTAAAACGGACAAACCGATTAAATCTAGGGAAGGTGTTCTTGTCCCAGCACCCAATACTCCCGCCTCATTCATGATGTTTGACCGAGGGTACAATACCTGTGTGTGGTTGGAGAATTGGGTGAAGTACACAAAAGATGACGGAGTATTGGCTTTTCCGTTAGATGGTACTTTCAATGGTAGGATCTTATTTAATTTAAGAACCCGAATGAATGAACTGCATCCCAGACCGAGACTAACGCAGTATGAGGCATTAGAGGAATGGGAAATTGAGGCTTTTGAAAGAGAAAGACCCCGAATGGACAAGGGTTTGACCAAGTGGTACCCCAGACAGAAACAGGAATCCAGGGATAAAAGGATGAAACAGTGGAGGCAGAGCATGATTGTTGAGGGTCTGTTTCCCATGATGCCGGCATGTCATAACATTGGAGCGGGGGAGAAAAGTACTGAAAAATGTAAGCATTGGGGGGCCCTGGGGGATTCAGATGATGAATTAATAGATGACATCTGTACCAGAAGTCCGCCACCTTACAATGAGGGAACCCGACCTTCCAGTGTAGGAGATGTTCCCCGACGCCCCTTCCTAAAGGAAGAAGACAGGTCCCTGGGACTGGGAGGGGGTGGTCAAGTATTGCCCTATCCTGAAAAACCCGAACTGACGGAAACAAGGGACATATATCCCAAAGTGCCCGCAAGTCAGGAAGAAAAATATCCACGTACGAAAACCTTTTTTCCCAGACCCTTGTATGAAAGCGAAGAGAAACCATCGAATTCAGGACTGCCTTTTGTTCAACCTCCATATGGGGAAGAGCGCAGGTCCTTTAATACTGGAACTTTATTCCCGAAACCTAATTATGGGGGAGGACCAAGTGAAACGCATCCTACTGCCCCGAGTTTTACTCCTCCATTGACCCCCCAGATATTACATGACACAACTCTAAGAAGGGTACTAGTGGAAAAGGAGCAAGAGGCTCTAGCTAGACAAAGAACAGAAATAATTCAGAAAATTTCTCAGATAAATACCAGTCCTGAGGCATTGACTATTCCAGTAACTATTGGACCGGTGGTCCCGTTATACGGAAATGGTAAGGGAATTCCGATTACTCCAGGCATGACCCCAGTCATAGCAACCCCGAGACAGGAACCAATCATCATAGATGATCAGTCCAGTGAATGCGAGTCTGAAGTTGCGTTCTTGGAATTGCCAAACAAACAAACTGGAAAGGGAATACAGCAGAGGTATAATCCTTTTAATACAAAAGAAATTAAATTAGAAACAGCAACCGGTACTAGGAATGTCTCTCTGGTAACTCCGGATGAAATTGAGAGTTGGAGTCGTGAATTAGAGAAGCAGACTCCGCAAACAAAACCTTTAGACCTCTACAAGCTGAGGGTCGAAATAGAAGAATTAATGGCAGGAAATGTGGGGTTGGATCGATTAAATACCTACTCTGAGGAAGAATTGTCGTTCATATGTAAAAGCTTTACAAGGAACACCAGAGTGCTCCATGAAAAACTGACCGAAACAGCAGTTAGTATGGGGGTAGATATCTCAAAATCCAAGCCCTTACAGAAACCGTACAGAGCAGACTTCTCAGACAAAGATATAGAACACCTGAATGTGGCAGGGAAGAAGTTGCAGATTAAAGAATTAATGGGGGTACTGCAGAAATGGGGAGATGTGGAAAAATGGAGAAGCAGGTGGGCGAAAAAGAGGGAAGAGGTTCGCTCCCGACAAGTGACTCCCGAGTTTGCTTTAAGAGAGGTAGAAAAACCTGAGCAGTTATGCCCCATGCGCGAAGTTCCAGGGGGGAAATATGTGCATGTCCCCTGGTCTAGGCAGGATATTGTGTCCTTCACGAACGATTTTCCAAAGTTACGAGAGAAACCAGTTGACTGGTACAGGCAGGTGGAAAGGTTCGTGAAGGTACAAAAATGTCTGTGGAAAGACCTGGATGGGTTTTTCGACATTGTGGTTCCAGTAGACTTATGGACCCAGTGTAAAATAAACATAGATTGGCCCAGTGAAGAGTATCCCAGAAACAAGGAAACAGGGGAGCCATCAAAGGAAGTCATGCGAAAATATGAGCAGGTAATTCAGCACTTGAAAGAAAAGGTGCCCGCCAAGGAAACTGATTGGACAAAAATAGATAGAACAACACAGGAAAGGGACGAAACAGTGCACTCCTTCTATGAGAGGTTATTGCAGGTATTTAAAACATACAGTGGTATTGACAACATCGACCTGAAGGATATGACGCACTTTATTTACAGGTTTGTAAATGGTTTAAGACCTGAAATTTGTCAGTGGATAAAAGACAATAAAATCTGTTGGCATACTAAGAAAATGGATGAGGTCCTGCGGTACGCTAAGTACTGCGAGGACGAGATGGCCGAAAAGAAAAAAGCCCTTAAAGAGAAGGTTATGTGGGCTCAGGTGAAGCTCGCAGAACAACAGGAAAAACAATTGAGTAACATGGTTAAAAATGCTGAGAACAAAGGTCCTGGGGGAGGGGGTGGAGGAAAGCCCCGGCCCAAATTTAGCAGGGAAGAGGCTATGAAAAAATTTCCCTGCCATCAGTGCGGCGAAATTGGACACTGGCGAAACGAGTGTCCCCAATTAGTCGATGTTAATGAGAAAACTCCTGATTTAATTCCACAGACGCAGAAAGAAAGACCAAGAAAGACTCAACCCCAGGTAAAAACAGTTCAGGTGCCTCGAGCACCCAAGCAGGTATACAGGGGAAGACAGGCAGAAAACGAAGAGATAGAGGTTTGGGAAAGCGGGGAGAACAGAAATACAGCAACTTCGCAGTATCTGCTGAATGATACCTTCCTTTGTAATGATCAGGACTGACGGGGCCTGAGAGGGGAGGACGAGGAGTGCGTACTTGGCGCTTCCTTGCCGGTAGACCAGTCTGGACCATATATTGAAGGAAAGGTTGACGGAAATGATGTCACCTTTCTGTTGGACACTGGCGCTACCCGTTCTACTGTAAGAACAGTGGACGTTCCAAACCTACCCCTCTCGGGAGAAAATATCCAAGTAGTAGGTGTATCTAATCAATTGATTAGTACTCCTGTTACCGAACCAATGGAGATTTCAATCGGAAATTTTAAACAGATGCATAGATTTGTCGTCTGTGACACCAGTCCAGTAAATTTACTGGGACGTGATTTGCTGTGCAAAATGAACTGTACCATCTTTTGCACACCAAAAGGTGTTGAAATACAGACCCCAGATGAAGACGGCATTTATAAATTATTATTGCTTAGACCTGACTCAGAAATTAAAAGATTGACCCTGCAGGACTTGCCCCAAGAACTACAGGAAGCCGTAAAGCCAGAGGTGTGGGATTTCACTGGAAAAGATGTGGGTTTGATGAAAGATGTGGACCCCATACAAATAGCCATCAAGGACAATGCAGTATATCCTAACACTAGGCCCTACCGAATGAATGCTGAAGTGAAAGCAGGTGTCACTCTGGAAATACAAAAACTATTGGAAGGAAACATCATACAGGAAGTGATGAGCAGCCCATGCAACTCACCGATTATGGGCATTAAAAAGCCTAGTGGCAAGTATAGGGTAGTGCAGGACCTGAGAAAGGTTAACAAAATTGTAGTTCCTTGCTGCCCTATTGTCCCGAACCCTGCAGTAATTCTGTACCAAATTCCTTGGGATGCTGAGTGGTTCACTGTGATTGATTTGTGTCATGCATTCTTTTCGATACCCCTGCACCCCGACAGCAAATTTCTTTTCTCATTTGCCTTCGAGGGTCACGTGTATTGTTGGAACAGGGTCCCTCAGGGGTATACAGAGAGCCCCTCTATCTTTAATCAGATCTTGAAAAAATGTCTAGAGACTTTGATCTTACCTGGGAACTCTGTGTTAGTCCAGTACATAGACGACCTTCTACTGGCGTCTAAAAGTCACCGGGACTGTGTAGTTGACACCATTGCCCTCCTAAATCACCTGTGTGAGAAAGGGCATAAAGTGGCCCCTGACAAACTACAGTTCTGTGCAAAATCAGTGAAATATCTAGGACACCAGATAGAAAAGGGTGTCAGAAAAGTCACTTCAGAAAGAGTGAGAATAATTCAAAAAATGCAGTTGCCCCGTACTCAAAAAGATGTCAGAATGTTCCTGGGTGTATTAGGGTACTGCAGGCAGTGGATTCTGGGATTTGCAGCCTTAGCCAGGCCCTTGATAAAAATGACCACGAGAGGAATGCCAGATGTTGTACAGTGGGACGATGAAAGTCTAATGGCTTTCACAAGATTGAAAAACTGTCTGTGTACAGCCCCTGCGTTGGGAATGCCAGATTATTCCAAAGAGTTTGCCCTTTTCTGTGACACTCGCGATAATTGCGCATTGTCTGTCCTGACTCAAGAACATGGCACGACCAGAAGGCCTGTGGCTTATTTCTCTGCCACACTGGACCCAGTAGCTGCTGGGTTACCAGGCTGTCTAAAAGCAGTAGCTGCTACCTGTGCAAGTTTGGAACAGAGTGAGTCCATTGTCATGGGACATCCTGTGACTGTGTATGTTTCACATGGAGTGGTAATTCTATTGACCAGAACTAAAACACAGTATCTCACCCCTAGTCGGCTGACTAAATACGAGAGGATTCTTGTGGGTGCAGCAAATGTAAGCATTGTTAGGTGCGGTATTCTGAACCCTGCCACCTTACTCCCCGACCCCTTGGAAATGGAAGGTGGGGATGATGATGAACATGATTGTATTGATCTGACAGAGTTCAGTACCAAGCCACGCCCAGACATAAAAGAAGTGCCATTGCCTGAGCATGATAAAGAACTATTTGTGGATGGTTCCTGTCTAAGACATGAATTAGGAGGCTTGAGTGCTGCTTATGCAGTAGTGTCTTTCACAAAAATTGAACAAGCAGGTTACCTATATAACATCAAGTCTGCACAAGTAGCCGAATTGATAGCCATGATAATGGCTTGCAAAATTGGGAAGGACTTACGCATAACAGTGTATACTGACAGTCAGTACTGTTATGGCGTTGTGCATGACTTTGGCCAATTATGGCTGCAGAGGGAATTCATGACTTCCTCAGGTACTCCCATTCGGAATGCAAAAGTTGTTCATGACCTTTTAGAGGCCATTCAGTTGCCCAAAGAACTGGCAGTGGTAAAATGTACTGCTCATCAAAGGAGCATGGACAGGATATCAATGGGAAACGATTATGCTGATCGAGTGGCTCAATGGTGTGCCAAAGATCGGTATATTGTAAATCCAAAACGAGGGGGGCCAGGAACCAGCTGCCAGCTTCAAGTGTTTGAGGAAGTGCCTACATGGGATGAGGTGAGAGAGTGGCAGGAGTCGGCTCCTTGGCAAGAAAGAGAGAAATGGAAGGAGGATGGATGTAGACCGAGACGTGTGGATGGTGTCATCATAGGTCCAACTGGTATGCCTGTGTTACCCCGACACTTGCTTGGCACAATGGCAAGATTAATACATGAAGGATCACACATTGGTAGGGATGCCATGATTCTGGTATTTCAACAGACTTGGTACAATAAAAAGTTCAGGAAGGTAGCAGAGTCCCTCTGCCAGAGGTGCCTGTCATGTCAACAGATGAACCCAGGCAAGAGGACAATGGTTGAACTGAGCAAGATTGGGAGATCAGGGGGTCCCTTTATAAAGATACAGGTTGATTTCATCACCATGCCCCGTTGTGAAGGGAAACGATATGTCCTTGTCATTGTTTGCGTATTCTCAAAATGGGTAGAAGCTTACCCTACTCCTCAAAGTGACGCACTGACAGTAGCGAAGTGTTTACTAAAAGAACTGATACCTAGGTTCGGAATACCATGCATTATTGAATCAGATAAGGGTGGACATTTCCAGAATGACATACTGGCTGAACTCTGTAAGGCCTTCGGAATAAGGCAGAAACTCCATTGTGCATACCACCCAGAGGCTTCTGGAATAGTGGAACAAGTAAATGGAACTATCAAAAACAGACTAGCAAAGCTGACAGATGCTACTGGCATGACCTGGGTGAAGGCCCTGCCCCTGGTCCTGATGGGACTGAGAAGTGTTCCAGACCGCAAGACAGGCCTAAGTCCCCATGAAATCATTATGGGAAGAGTGATGAGACAAGCATGGGTGCCAGGAAGCAAACTGTTGAGTATTACTGATGATTTGGTGCTTGAATACTGCAGAAGATTGGGTGACCAAGTGCGTTCTATCTCTCGCCAGATTGGAGACGACGGCATCCTCAATCCAACGACTCCTCTCCACAGCTTGGTTCCAGGAGACTGGGTCAAAATAAAGAAGCACACTCGATCAAGCTGTCTGGCACCAAGGTGGGGAAAGAAACGCCAAGTAATCCTGGTGACAACCACTGCAGTGAAAGTCGCAGGTGTTCCCCAGTGGATCCACGCCGGACACACCCAGAAGGTATTGCCAGACAAAGGATTTGAAGAACCAGGGCAACCAGCAGAGGACCCTGAAGAAGCCAGACCAGTAGCAACTGACAACGAGCAGCCCAGCACCAGTCAGGTTGCAGGAACAGCAGACGTTGGCCCAGGAGTAGTTGACTGCGAACTGCCAAGAAACCAGCCTGCTGAAGAGGTCCAGGAAACTGAGCCAGGAGTAGCTGAAGACGAGCTGCCAAGCATATGGCCAGAAGAATGGATACCGATGATTGATCTGACCGAAGATCCTATCAGAACAAGAGAACGACTTAGTGAAGGTAGAGAGTGGACTAGTCAGGAAAAGCAAGGCACAGGCGAAGAACCTCAGCCACTTGAGATTCAAATCAAAACTGAGGAAGGAGAAGGTCAGACAGGGACAGAGCACGTGATTGATACAGATCAAGTGAATAAGACTGAACAAGTACCCGATACTGAACAAGTGCAGGATACAGAGCAAGTGTTTGATACTCCTCCACTAACTCCTGATGTGGATAAGGGACAGACTAGACATAGAGTAATAGTTCGAGCAGAAGAAAATCAAGAGATCGAAGTGCTTGAACAGGATCAGATAGGGTTAAAAGAACGGGTTCAGGAAACAGAAACAGAAACAGAGACAATCGAAAGCCAAAAACAAAATATTTCTGAACAAGGCCAGATTAGCAACCAGGCAGAAGAATTTGATGTTAGCCCTGGAACTAGTCAGATAAGGGAAGTAGGAGAAGAAAGTGGAGAAGAATTACCACAAGATAAAGAGAACAAGAGAAGAAGAAAAGAAAGTGAAGTCCAAGTACCGACTAAGAGACTAAAGAAAAGAAACAACCTTGAGCCTAGGTTTGTAAAAAGACTGAGACTAAGGATAAAGACAGTGGAAGAAAAACGTGCAGAAGCAAGAAGAAGTGCTCGAATAGCAGAGCAAGAAGAAGACTCTTCCAAAAGAAGGAGTGAGCGAATAAAAAGACAAAACAAAAAGTACAAATCTCCTGAATGGACACTGGTTTTGGAAGAACTTGAAGATCTTGATATAACTGACGTGAGCGACGGAGAACCTGTCCCAGAGTACTCAGCTGAAGAGGAAGACGAGCCACCGTGAATTTGCACAAAGTAAGCTAGTTGTGTAAAAAGTAAAAAAGAGGGGTTCAAGAGACTCCTTCTGAGCCAAAATGTCTGATTCAACAGTGAATGGTAGACCTAGTTGCAGCCGTTTTAAGACGTGTTGCAAGGTGTGTATATGTAGTATAGTAGTACTGATAGTTATCTGGATAGGATTAACAATTTTCAGTCCCTTTGCTGTAAGTAAAGATACTAACATTGTCCCTACTGAAGTTGTAGATACTGACAATGAGGAGCTAACAACACAGAGTGTAGAAAGACATGAGAGAGCATTGAGACAAACTAAACGAGACTTAGAAGCATCAGATGAGGGAGGACTACATTATCATGGAATGAAGAACAGGACACATTTGAATGTTTTCGCAAACTTGTTAATACACTATGTAGAGACTATGGAAATTGAAGATTGCTATGTCTGCATGAAGCTACCTACTTCGGTGGCTGAAGGCGTGACATACCATCATCTGCCATTGACATATGGAATTTCCTGTAGCATTTTAGCTAGTTTATTTTACAAAAGGGGACCGTTACAGTATTATTACTCTAACAATGACGTGATCTTTTCTGAACTTCCTATACGTGGGAACTTGAATCCTGTACATACCAAAACTGACACCATAAGATATATGGGAGACTACTTCCTGACTATAGGGAACATTGACATAGCAGACGCACACAGAGATAACTTGACTTGTTCTTTGCGTGAGCAGGAAAAGATGTTCCTGAACATGGCAGAGAAAAGGAGAATTAAAATTCAGAAGAAGGCTAATGACGAAAGTCAGAAAAAGCCAAAGTGGGCAGAAAACATGGAAGGCACCTCATCTGGTGGAGCGGGTCCTGCTCTGTTGCTGGATTTTGAAAAGAAAGGCAAGCTATGTCTTCACCGCGAGAAGACTAGCTATTATAATAATGTTTTCATTGGTTCCAGTGAATGCGAACATAATTACAAGGTAATTGGAGGTTGGGGTTTCAAAAATGGGTCAGAGCCTGTGTTTCCTGGAATTTATTATATTTGTGGGGACAAGGCTTATTTCAAATTACCGGATCACTGGTATGGGAGCTGCTACTTTGGCATTGTTTTCCCGAAAATATACCATGTGAATGGAAAAGCTGGAAGCAATGAAGATACTAACGGCTTAGTGCGTAGTAAAAGAGAGAGTATAGGTGAAATTATGGGTAGTATTTTCAGTGCACTGATACCTGGAGTGGGAGTGGTTCTGAACACTCACCGAATTTGCAAATTGTCTACTATAGTAGATGTGCTGTCTACTGAAACAGCTCATGGATTTCTGCTGGTCAATACCGAAATGGTTGCGATCAGATCAATGGTTTTACAAAATCGACTTGCTCTTGACACCTTATTAGCGAAAGAGGGCGGAGTCTGCCGGATGTTGAAGGCGCAACATTGTTGCACTTATATTCCGGATAAAAGTGTACAGATCAAAAGATATGTGAAAAACATTACTAATTTGGCAAAGGAACTCAAACCACTCGAGGTTGATAGTGCCTGGAAGAGACTGGTAGATGGTCTCTCAAATGTAGGTCATTGGCTTGCTAGCATAGGTAAAAGCTTATTATTCAAAATTCTGATGCCAATTGGTATTATAGGTCTTATTATACTTTCCATTTTCTTATGCTGTAAATACCGCAAGCGCACCAAAAAGCACGAGGTTAATGCAAGAGGAGTGAAACGAAGTGTGGATGAGATTGAATTAGAGGAAGTGAATGATCAGATATACAAAAAGGTGAAGACTTCTCACCCTGCTAAAACTGAAAGAGAAAAGCTAGAACGGTTGCTGGAAGAAATAGAACTTTATAAAGTGTGAAAGAAAGTTGGCATCTGGTTCCATTATAATTTGTGATGATAGTAGATATCATCAAAGAGGGGATTGATGAAGCAAAGCTTCGCATATTTTGCGGCTTGCCGAAATCAAGAACCTCGTTTATGTGTAACAAGGTAACCCGTGTATGTTTTACTAACATTTTTATTTAGTTTGGAGAAAGACCGTGAAGCTTGCACATGTGTTTTACAAAAATAATTACTCGTGTCCCCTAAATGGCCGCTGCTTGTATTTTAGTTACTGCGCATGCGTCAGCCACACTCACGTGTCCTGACGCGTCTGCAGAAGTGGAGGGAAAGTTATGCGCATGCGTAATTCATAGCTGTGCTTATCATGTGGTACAGCTCGTGCCACTGCTCTTGTGTCCGTCTCAATGTAGCTAACATTTAATTGCATAAGTTTATTTCTTGATGATGAGTTAAAAGTACAAACCCTGTGATGTGTTTTCCTAATGACATTATTATGTATTAATTTGTTTTCGCTTACTTTTCATGTACCGCGGGAAATGGGGGTCTGAGTGAGAGGAGAGCCATATTGGAGGTCCCTTCTGCGCCTGTGCGACATTCGGCAGCACGAGGGACCTTGGCTGATGGAACATAGCCAGCTGGCAGTGATGGGCGAGATGCTCCTGAGAAAGTCACCTCTGCCCTGCGAGAACAGCGAATGTGGCTCCTTATGTGATACAATGTAATGTTGCGCTACTGTTAGCTCATGGGAACCCCAAATCTGCTAGGCGGTACCCAAATATGTTAATGAAGGCTACAATTCGCGTATTGTGATTGGTGTGTTACCCAAACCCTACCTTAGGACCAATTGAAATTGAGGGATTCTGACACTTTGCAACATTGGGGGGTGGTACACTGTCCCCAAACTGTATATCTACCCTGGGTTCACCTAGTGAACCGTCCGACTTGTCTGGTTTAGCTGACCTGTCACTGACCCAACGCACTCAATAGGTGACTGAAGATACAGAGCGCTGCGGAGCACTCTGTCCGAATTTGACCATAGACTAAGGTTCTACTGAACCTTAAAGTGCTGGCAAGGCACTTAGCTGGGAGTTCGCTGACCCAATCGGGGTCTTGATCGATAGCTGCAGAGCGGGTGGAGCGCAGGCGTTGCTTCCGAACTGTGGGTTCCGGTCCTGTCCTGAAGAGGGTCCTGTCCTGAGGGTTTGCTGTCCTGTCCTGAGGGTCCTGTCCTGATTCCTTTTCCGAGGGTATCCTGTCCTGTCCTGGGTGTCCATTCTGCACCTGCTGTCCTTTGAGGGGTATCCTTCCTTGAGGGTTTCCTGTCCTTAACTGACCCGTGGCCAGGGTTTGGTTTCCACACCTTTTCTAGGTAAATATTACTCTGAACCTCTTGAAATTCTTGCACCTTCTGAATTTCTAACTTTTGCTTTAATAAAGTTAAACATTGCATATGTTATATTTCCATGCCTTTCCGCAACTATTGAACTATCATTTATAATTTTGCAAAGTTATTCCTATGTCTTCTCATTTGTTAGAAATTATATTTTGCATAGCAGTGTGTCATTTTCTGATATGGTCTAGAACTTCGTTGCCTAGATTGTTCAAAGGCCCCTTCACCTTAAGTGAAGCGTGTTATTCATTATAAGCTCTTCTATAGTCACACACACTTAGTCTATCCCTGTCTAGATAATACTGACTTATATAGTATTTTTCTTGTTACAATTTATTAGTACATTTGATGATTACTCTGTCATTATTTCTTTCTGCCTATGTGATTTACGTTATCTTGGTTATTAATTGCCTTATTTTACTGTACCTCATGCAAGAAAACATTGAATTTAGATAAACATTTTAAAACTTCCAGTTGTCCGTGGTCATTTAAACAGTATTTGAATGTTATTGGTTGGGTTTGTATTTTGCTGCCTTTCCTTTACAGCTAGCTCCCTGATTCATTGTGGTCATTAGGCACCTGCATCGGTGGATGGTAAGTCGGGTGCACTGAAAATTGGTAGCAGGGAACACACACACACCAACTTGATAGAGCTCGTGAAGTCACCTGATCGATGTATATGGTGATTTTGAAAAGTATATGGGCCCTGAAGCCGGAAACGGCGAAAACTATTGGTCGGGTGGCCTCGCGCGCTCTATCACTATGACGTAACTGCGCCGCGCGGGGGCACCCGGATATTGTAGTTCTTAAGCGCCCGGTAGTTCGCGCACTCGAGAATTCTCCATGGTAGCATTATTACTTTCGTCTATACTCTCCCTGAAGCTTAGTTACGTAGCCTCAATCTGACCTGGAGACAGTACGTTTTGTAGGGTTCTGAGAAAGAGTTATTGACGATCACGAGAGAGAAGGAGGAGGCGCCTATCTCATGACGCACCGTCCATCTCGCTCATGTAGCTTACAATTAATCATCCTGTCTCGTTTTGAATTTACATGGACACACGACAAAGGGACAATAAGGGAATCCTTTGGAAACTTACAATTGGCGTCAATAAATTATCTCGCCCCGTCCACATTGTGTCATCCCATTAGTGTAGTTAGTGCTTGACACTACGTCCTGATCCAATATTACTTGGGACGTATAGAAAAGATTTTTGTCATTGCTACAGAGATGTTTAGTTTTGGGCACTAACCAAGCTATTGCCAGAGTATTCTTGTAGGGTACATATGACACTATAGCGACATCCAAGGGATATCTTCGTTCAATCCTTGTTTGTCTGTCCCCAATTTGTACACCCATCTCTGTTCACGCCGAAACAAGAAGCTTTTAATGTCGGGGATGTGGGTAGGTATCATTGGTTGCTCTAACACAGTCCAATGGAGATCAGACGGTGTATGTTTGCAAAAAGTGGTTCGTCAGTCTAGTTGTTAGCCTAGAGCACCTGATTGAACTTTTATGTTCAGAAATGCGTGTCTTAATTTTGCGAGTTGTCATGCCCACATATCTCTTGTTGCATGGGCAATTAATTAAGTACACCAAGTTGGAGCTATTACAATTTGTAAATCTCCGCTGTTCCCAGGGACGGCCAGTCCCTATGTCAATGGTCTGTGATCTGGTGGTGTTAGGACATGCTGCACAATTTCCGCAGGGATGATGTCCTGTGGCCGCAGGCATGTCCCACAGTGTGCCCAGTGCTCGTGGTAGTTCTCCTTTGGGGCGAGTGTGGACTAGTTTGTCCTTTAGGTTCTGACCTCTTTTGAAGGCGAACAGTGGGGCCGGGATGGAATCGCCTCCAGTGTTGAGAATACTCCAGTGTTTCTTCACTATTCTCTGAATTTGGTTGGATTGTGTGGTGAACGTACTCACACAGGTCATCCGATCTTGATGAGGTTTCGGTGGCATATTCTCCAATAATCCTTCCCGGTTATTATTGGAGGCTCTCTTTTTTGATCTACGGACTAACTGTTTAGGATAGTGTTTTTGTAAAAGATCCTTTTCTAGGCATCCTGCATGGTGTTCAAAACGATTCTTTATAGAGCAGTTTCTTTGTATGCGCAAAAATTGTCCGCAGGGCAGGTTGTCACGGAGGGATTTAGGGTGACAACTATTATAATCCAATAAGGAATTTCGAGACAATGGTTTGCGGTACAATTCTGACGCCAAACCAGTGGGTGTAGGTGTGATGAGTATGTCGAGGAATGCCAATTTCGATCTACTTTGTTCCATTGTGAAACGCAGGAAGCGATTTCTTTCATTTAGCCATTCATTAAATCTTGTAAGCTCTGCTTCACTTCCCCTCCAGATCACTAAAATATCGTCTATATATCGCTTCCACAGACGCACCTTGTCTGTGAAAGGATTGGTGTTAGAGAAGATATGATCTGTTTCGAATCTGTGGACGTACAGATTCGCTAGCGATGGAGCGAAGACGCTTCCCATGCTCGTCCCACTCACTTGAAGATAGAGCGAATCTTCGAACTGGAAAAAATTCTCAGTCATGGCTATATTCGCCAACGTCATTATTAGCTTGACTGAAGTGATAGAGTCCAGGTCTCTTTCAGTTAGAAGTGCTTCTACTACTTCTAATGTCTCTACTTGTGGGATGGAGGTATAAAGACTCTCCACATCAAATGATACCAGGATGTCGGTCTTGCTGTCATATTCAACCTCAGGGAGCAGTCTTAAAACATCCTTGGTATCTTTGAGGTAGGTTGGCATTTCTGTTGAGAGTCCTGCGAGACCCTTCTGACGTTTCCTCTCAAGCTGCAAACTCCCAACTCCCTCAAGGATCAACCAACTCAATCAGGACTTGGACACTGACTGAATTGACTTCTCCCCCAGGGAAAGGGGAAGTGGACAGAGAGACGCACAACAAATTATACAAGATAAAATCTTCGGTTGTGTCTCTCTTAGGAAGTGCTCCGGGCCAAGGACCTTCAGTTAGGTAATTCTGCGCTGTCTTCAAGCAATACTGTGATGCAATATGAACAATATGAACAACAATTACCTTGCTGACAACTTCTTAAATAACCATAACTATTAATTAAACATAGTGCTTACTGACCATAAATCCGTCTGACCCTTGTTCACACTTTACTGAAGTTTTAGCTCAGGTTCTTAGTCTCGACACCTTTTTTGAGTAAACACAACATGTCAAAATAACTTGGCACTTTAGCTGAGTGAACAACCAGAATAATTAGTGTGGTTAGTTTTAAACAGAACTCTTAAAACTCATGCTAAATCATACCTGAGTCTTTAAAATAATTCTTCTGTAAAAGGCCTCTGCAATTAGAAGACAGGGAAATACAGAAAAATACAGCCTGTCTAAATACACTCTCTCACTTGAGATTATTGTTCCTATCTAGCTTGTAAATATGTATACTTTTCCTTATACACTCAGAAAATAAATCAACCTTTCACAGTATAGTCCAAATAGGTTCTGAACACCTATTTGACTCAATTGTATTTGCAAATGCTTATTAATTGCATTCAATTCACTTTTAAGCGCTAAATTTTCACTGAGATTAACTCTCTTCAATTGTAGTCATTAATCCCTTCCTAATCCTTGCTTAAGGATCTCCTCATGTAACTAGCGCAAAGTCTGTGGACCAAGTTCCAGTGCTTTTTACAGAGTAAATTGCCCTTATCAAGGCTTGTTTTTTTAGATGACTCTCCTTGACGCGCTATGCCTTTAAAGCGTCTTGAATATTTCAATGTTTCTCTCCTTTGCCACTTCCTAACTCAATTACGAATATGCGTGGCTCTTTTGGAAGAAAAGGAAACCTCTTACTGTCTTTTCCGCATTAATCAGAGGCGCGGAACAGGAGACTCGAACTGACAGCCGGAGGGGAAGCAGCAGGGGAACAAACCTCCCGGCTGCCGCTGAGTGCGCAGGAAACCTGTCACGTCGTCTTCTGGTATAAATCCTGAGACGCTGACAGCTGGGACTTCCGCAGACACGGAAGATGACGGGAATGAAGGGAATTAATATCTGGGGCTTGGATTTGACTAGCGATTACCAAGAAATCAGGATTCACGAAATTCCTTCGAAGGGACAGAAGCTCTCGCTGAACACAACGAGAGACGAAGCGTTTGGCAGTTGGCTGAGGCTTGTATTTATAGCCTCAGCCACGAGACCAGCGCGAGGACAGTTCTCTCTACATCAAACCTAGCGCGAGGGCAGACACGCATGAGCCTGTCTCATAAGAGCGCACAATCTTGGATGTGAGATTAAATAGAAATGAATAACCAACAAGCATTGCTAAATGCAATTGCTACAAATTATTCTACCAAAGGGTTTTTTAAAAATAATACTGTACAAAAATAATACACAAATGAAAACATTAAAATACATTTAACCATTAGATTCATAAATATATACACAGCGTCAATTCTGAATCAGAACCTACTTAAGACGACCAGTAACACCCCTAACAGTTCCTCCCCCCAAAGGTCGTCTTACAGGTCTAGGTTTATCAGGATATAAAGCATGAAAAGATCTAACAAGCCTAGGAGCATGAACATTTTTCTCAGGTTCCCAAGATCGCTCAGAAAGATCATAACCCTTCCAGTCAACCAAATAAAACAAGGCACCCCGAATCCTTTTGGAATCTACAAAGGATTTAACCTCGTACTCAACATGATCACCGACAATTACTGGCGGTGGCGGGTTATCAGCACGAGTAGAAGGTTCAAAAGGTTTCAACAGAGAAACATGAAAAACAGGGTGAATAGCATATTCCTCAGGTAAAACCAATTTTACAGATACAGGGTTCAAAACTTTCTTAATTTCAAAAGGCCCAATAAATCTAGGTTTCAATTTCCTGGGACCCTCCAACTGAATGTTCCTGGTGGATAGCCATACCAACTGACCTTCCTTATACAAAGGAGCAGCCTTACGATGAAAATCAGCAGTCTTTTTCATAGATAACTTACTTTTGATCCATTGTTTCCTAGCCTTTTCCTGGATATCCAACAGATGAGTCAACCTATCCGTAACTGCTGGCATAGACAATTGTTCATCAGGTAAGAGAATAGGAATAGATCTTGGATGTTGACCAGTGAGAAAATAAAAAGGAGAACAACCCAAAGCTGAATGAGTGGTGTTATTATAGGAAAATTCAGCCCACGGTAACACTTCATCCCAAGGGTGAGAGGAGGTAGTTAACAAACATCTTAAACCCTGTTCAACATGCTGATTCAATCTCTCCGTCTGACCATCCGTCTGTGGATGAAAAGACGAAGATAGAGCCAACTCGATTCCCAAGAGTTTGCTGAGCTGTGACCAGAATTTAGAAATGAACTGAGGACCCCTGTCCGAAATAATTTTTGAGGGCAGACCATGAAGTTTCACAATATTAGATAAGAATACAGCACTGAATTCAATTGCCGAAGGAATCTTGTGTAATGGAATAAAATGTCCCATTTTAGATAACAGATCCACCACCACCAGAACTGTAGTGAACCCATTAGATTTAGGGAGATCAGTAATAAAATCTAAACTGATTGTGTGCCAAGGGTGAGGAGGAATAGTCATAGGACGAAGCAAACCCATGGGAACCTCATGTAAAGCCTTTTGACGAGAACAAACTGGACAAGTTTTCACAAATTGTTGAATAATAGAAATCATTTTTTCCCACCAAAAATGACGTTGACACAAATCCAGAGTTTTGTTAATACCAGGATGTGCGGCAATCGCCAAATCATGATTCCATTGCATGACCTTATCCTGTAAATCTCTTGTGGGAATAAACAATTTGTCATTGTGATAGAAAAACCCATCTTTAATGGAATTACCTTTCTTTAATAACCATTCATGAACATCAAAAATTTTTAATTCCATCTTAACAGAATCCAAAAAACTTTCAGAATGGATTTCAGCAGCAATTTTTTCTAAAGGCAAAATACTGGGGGGATCCTTAACAGAATTTAAATCTTTTTCACATACCAATCGCGAAAGTGTGTCAGACAATAACTGCTTTTTTCCAGGTCGATACATAATTAAAAAGTCAAATTCGCTAAAGAACTGTAACCACCTCATCTGTCTAGGAGTAAAAGCCTTAACAGTGGAATAAAATTGCAAGTTTTTATGGTCTGAATAAACAGTAATAGTGTGTTTAGCTCCCAAGAGGTGATGTCTCCATTCTTGGAACACATCTTTAATGGCTAACAATTCACGTTCCGCAATAGTATAATTTTGCTCAGCTAAAAGCAATTTCCTAGAGAAAAAGGCAATAGGATGGAAGTGACCAGTATTAGCATCCTTCTGAAGCAACACCCCACCAATAGCAGTCTGTGAAGCATCCGCTTCCACAAAGAAAGGCCTATCAGGATCAGGATGAACCAAAATAGGAGCAGAGGTAAAGGCCTTCTTCAACAATAAAAAAGCTTGATCGGCTTCCACAGTCCAAGAGAAGACCTTCCCTTTTTTCAATAACTGAGTAATGGGAGTAACAATATCTGAAAACTTAGAAATGAAACGCCTATAGAAATTAGCAAATCCAAGAATTCTCTGTGTGTCCTTAATTGAAGCAGGAATTGGCCAGGTTAGAATTGCTTCGACTTTCTTTGGATCCATATGAATCCCCTCAGGTGATAAACAATAGCCGAGAAATTCCACTTGAGAAGCATTGAAAACACATTTTTCCAATTTAGCATATAGAGAATGATCTCTTAATTTCTGTAACACTAACTGAACGTGTTGTACATGTTCTTCCATGTTCTTAGAATAAATTAAAATGTCATCAATATAAACAATGCAACAGACATCCAACAGATCATGCAAGACCTCATTAATAAAATATTGAAAGGCCGCTGGGGCGTTGCAAAGACCAAGTGGCATAACCGTATATTCAAAAAGACCAAATTTCGTACGAAAAGCGGTCTTCCACTCATCACCTTCTTTGACTCTAATCAAATGATATGCTCCTCTAAGATCTAGTTTGGTGTAAACACTAGAACCCTTAATTTGATTAAGAAGCACTGGAATCAAAGGCAAAGGATACCTATTCTTAATGGTTGCTTTGTTAACCTTTCTGTAATCAATACAAGCCCTCAAATCCCCAGACTTCTTCGAAACGAAGAAAAGAGGAGACGAAACAGGAGAAGTAGAATGTCGAATGAAACCTAACTCCAATAGCTCATCCAAATATTTCCTCAAATAAACATTTTCAGGTTCGGTTAAAGCATAAATTCTACTACATGGTAGAATAGCCCCAGGAACCAAATCAATTCTGCAATCAAAAATTCTGTGCGGAGGTAATTTGGTTGCTTCCACAGGATCAAAAACCTTAGAAAAATTTCTATACTCAATTGGAAGCCTATTATCTTCCGCAGTCAGAGCAGCACAAAAAAGGGGCATCACCGGATCTTTGGTTTCTTGATAACAGTGTAACTTACAAAAAGAAGATTCTAAAGTAACAGTCCTTTTAATCCAGTCAATGTTGGGATTATGTAATTCCAACCAAGGAATGCCTAGGATGACACCAAAACTTGGAGCATCAATAAGATCAAAAACCACTTTCTCCGTATGCCCATTATCTGCTACCAAAGTTAATGGTTCGGTGTTAAATTGAATCATACCAGAAGATAAAACCGAACCATCAACTGCTCTCACAGACTCAGGTTCCTCCTTAGTAACAAATTTCAGATTCAATTTATGGGCAAACCCAATATCGAAAAAATTCCCCGTTGCCCCAGAATCCAAAAGTACAGGAATGCTATGTCTTTGAAGAGTAGTTAAGATAAAGACCATCCGAATAGTAAAATGTTTGGGAATCTGAGTAGTTATATTAGTGACAAATTTGGAGATCTTAGAAAAAGATTTGCTCGAGGGAACGATCTCTGCTTTCCTCGAGTATTTTAGTTTTCCGACGGCTTAATAGGAAGAGTATCAACAACCAAAATTTTCTTTTTTGCGGGTTTCACAGAACAATCCTTGGCAAAATGCCCAGGTTTGCCACAGTATAAACATAAATTGCCCTTACGCCTCCGTTCTTTTTCCTCAGGAGTCAAAGGCCCCTTGAACCCAGCCGGTAAAACAGATTCAACAAAAATATTCTTAACTTCAGACTCTTTTTTCTCTACTCTAACTATAGGACTTCTAAAGTCACTCCTAGTTTTTTCATTTCTACGTTCACCCAATCTGTGATCAAGCCTAACCACTAGATCCTGAAATTCCTTAAACCCATCAGGTAAATTCACTATATGCGCAAGGGAGTCTTTTAAATCATCTTTTAGACCTCTATAAAATAAAGAAATTCTCTTCTCCTCAGGCCAATGAGTTTCAGACAGAAGTCTATTAAAGGAAGTTATATAAGATACAAGGTCCTTGGTCCCTTGACGAAGATTCAATAATTCATTATCAGAAGATTGAATTAAAGTATGTTTGGCAAATAGACTAGACATGGCCAATTTAAAGTTCTGCAAATTGTGAAGCAAAGGGTCATTATTATCTACTAAAGGCATGGCCCAATTAGCAGCCACCCCTCCCAGATAAGAAATTATAAAAGCCACCTTAGCGGAATCAGAAGAAAAAATTTGTGGTTTACACATGAAGTGCAATTGACATTGACTAAAAAATGTTGCAAACCTGCTATTATCTCCAGTAAACCTTTCAGGATTAGCTAAAGGAACAGGTGTAGGAGTAACAACAGTAACTTGAACTGGTTGTTTTTCTGACTGAACTTCTGAGGTATGAGGCTGAATAACCTCAACTCCAAACCTAGCTGGCGCTAAAACCGGTTTCTTCTCCTTAGAAGAATCCCTCCAAGATGAGAATCCAACCCTAGTCTCATCTAGCTCCTGACGAAGCGATTGATTTTCTAAACGTAAATTTTCCATCTCCACTGTCATCTTCTGAACTAACTGTGACAACTGTGAAGCATCCATGAGGGTGAATTTGCAGACTTGAAAGGAAACGATTTTTTAAAGTAGGGAAGAAAGGCTTCGTCTACTGTTGAGAGTCCTGCGAGACCCTTCTGACGTTTCCTCTCAAGCTGCAAACTCCCAACTCCCTCAAGGATCAACCAACTCAATCAGGACTTGGACACTGACTGAATTGACTTCTCCCCCAGGGAAAGGGGAAGTGGACAGAGAGACGCACAACAAATTATACAAGATAAAATCTTCGGTTGTGTCTCTTAGGAAGTGCTCCGGGCCAAGGACCTTCAGTTAGGTAATTCTGCGCTGTCTTCAAGCAATACTGTGATGCAATATGAACAATATGAACAACAATTACCTTGCTGACAACTTCTTAAATAACCATAACTATTAATTAAACATAGTGCTTACTGACCATAAATCCGTCTGACCCTTGTTCACACTTTACTGAAGTTTTAGCTCAGGTTCTTAGTCTCGACACCTTTTTTGAGTAAACACAACATGTCAAAATAACTTGGCACTTTAGCTGAGTGAACAACCAGAATAATTAGTGTGGTTAGTTTTAAACAGAACTCTTAAAACTCATGCTAAATCATACCTGAGTCTTTAAAATAATTCTTCTGTAAAAGGCCTCTGCAATTAGAAGACAGGGAAATACAGAAAAATACAGCCTGTCTAAATACACTCTCTCACTTGAGATTATTGTTCCTATCTAGCTTGTAAATATGTATACTTTTCCTTATACACTCAGAAAATAAATCAACCTTTCACAGTATAGTCCAAATAGGTTCTGAACACCTATTTGACTCAATTGTATTTGCAAATGCTTATTAATTGCATTCAATTCACTTTTAAGCGCTAAATTTTCACTGAGATTAACTCTCTTCAATTGTAGTCATTAATCCCTTCCTAATCCTTGCTTAAGGATCTCCTCATGTAACTAGCGCAAAGTCTGTGGACCAAGTTCCAGTGCTTTTTACAGAGTAAATTGCCCTTATCAAGGCTTGTTTTTTTAGATGACTCTCCTTGACGCGCTATGCCTTTAAAGCGTCTTGAATATTTCAATGTTTCTCTCCTTTGCCACTTCCTAACTCAATTACGAATATGCGTGGCTCTTTTGGAAGAAAAGGAAACCTCTTACTGTCTTTTCCGCATTAATCAGAGGCGCGGAACAGGAGACTCGAACTGACAGCCGGAGGGGAAGCAGCAGGGGAACAAACCTCCCGGCTGCCGCTGAGTGCGCAGGAAACCTGTCACGTCGTCTTCTGGTATAAATCCTGAGACGCTGACAGCTGGGACTTCCGCAGACACGGAAGATGACGGGAATGAAGGGAATTAATATCTGGGGCTTGGATTTGACTAGCGATTACCAAGAAATCAGGATTCACGAAATTCCTTCGAAGGGACAGAAGCTCTCGCTGAACACAACGAGAGACGAAGCGTTTGGCAGTTGGCTGAGGCTTGTATTTATAGCCTCAGCCACGAGACCAGCGCGAGGACAGTTCTCTCTACATCAAACCTAGCGCGAGGGCAGACACGCATGAGCCTGTCTCATAAGAGCGCACAATCTTGGATGTGAGATTAAATAGAAATGAATAACCAACAAGCATTGCTAAATGCAATTGCTACAAATTATTCTACCAAAGGGTTTTTTAAAAATAATACTGTACAAAAATAATACACAAATGAAAACATTAAAATACATTTAACCATTAGATTCATAAATATATACACAGCGTCAATTCTGAATCAGAACCTACTTAAGACGACCAGTAACACCCCTAACAATTTCACTCACCATCCGTTTTTTAAAATACATCAACAAATGTTGATAATGGCTCTAATACAGAGCCAATCCCTGAGATAATAGGGCGACCGGGTGGCGGACGTTGTGGTTTATGTATTTTGGGTAAGTGATGGAAGTGGGGAACTCTAGGGTTTGAAATACACAGGAATTGCCCCTCTTTTGCTGTAATCCATCCCTCGCTGAGGGCTTCCTCCACAATCTGACTGATTTGTCCAGTCAGTCTTTCGGTGGGATCTGAAGTTAATTTCCGATATGCCCTAGTGTCATCTAGTTGGCGAAGGCACTCTTGCCTGTAGGCATCAGAGTCAAGTAGTACAGTAGCCCCGCCTTTATCGGCCGGTTTAATGACCAGTGACGGATTGTTGGCTAAACTTGTAACTGCATCTTGTTCTTTTCATGAGAGGTTCTGGAAAGGTCTGTGTTCTTTCCGAAAGAGTTCTTTTAGATCTTGATCTACAGCTTCCTCGAACGTTAGGACTTTAGCTGGGATTCCCATTGTAGTCGGATTAAAAGTTGAAGGTTTTTTCAAGCCAGTGTTATCATCTCTAATGGTAGTTTGGCTTGGAACTTGTTGTTTATGCGCAAAGAGGTAATGGAGTCTTATTTTTCTATAAAACTTGCCCATTTCAATTTGAGTGATAAAGGGATCACTTCTGTTAGTAGAAACAAATCCCAACCCTTTGTTCAAAACTTTCTCTTCCATCTCGGTCAATTGGTGAGAGCTAAGATTTATCACAATGTTGGACCGGTCGACGTCCCCGCTTGGTCCTGCCCGATTACTTTCCCACTCCTCAGTCCCATTGTCTGGGGGGGTAAATTCCAGCGCACTTGGCCCTCTTGTGCCGTCCATTGGCGGCCTCGCCCCCTCCGACCAAACCCTAAAAAAGGCTGCTGATTAAAGGTTTGAAAGGATTGATGAGGATCATATAGTCCCATCATAGGTGGATAAGCAGGAGGTCCCCAGGGAGATGGTTGCCACCAAGGAGGTGGTGGTCCGTACTGTTGGCCATAGCCTCTCCAGTTCCTCCTAGTGTTACCTCTACCTCTCTGTTTCATGGGAGTATCTCCTTGTTTGGACGTATCTGAATCGCTCGAGCCATTATCGGAACTCGAGGTGCCATAGTTGGAACCTGTATTTTGGTTGTTTTTGTTATATATTGGGGGAGAGTAATCATCACTAGTATACGGGTAAATCCTTGTTGTGCTAAAGTTCGCTAGATCTTTCTTAAATTTCTCTAATTTAGTGAACAAGATGGAGTCCCGAAACTCCTTGCTAGTCTTGTTCCCTTCTTCCAGTTTTTTAGAAAATCCTTTACTGGAGGAAAGTGTTGCTCTGATTTGTCCTTCCAGGGTTTGTATCTCCACAAGGATATTATCCACCGTTTTCTTGGCTGTCTTGATAATCAAGACTAGCCAATCGCGTGTACACCTCCACGCTATGAGATACCAGTCTCTTAGGAAGTCCTTATCGTCCAAAAATAGACGTGGTGCATTGTTCACTATTAGCCCACTGGGTGCGCAATTGCCACGCAAATACTCTGCCATTATGGTGCCATGCACACATACCCTTGCTTGGTTCTTTTTAAGCACGAGGACTTTGGTCCATCCCTCATCAGTATTGGCCTGTGCTATAGGTACCAGATCTACAATACTGGGATTCTCTGATAAAATACTTTGCACTTCGTCCTCATCAAAGGCTAAACCCAGATTGGTAGCCATTTTGCTAGAAGAGTACGGTGTATGGTGGCGTGGATTCTCAGTCAAAGTGTGCCTCAACTACAACCCGAACTGCCCGTGTGTAAGTGCGAGTGTCTAGTAGTCATGAAATTGTCATGTACAAACAAATAGAAAAAGGGAAGGAAAGACCCGCAGCCATGCGACTGCTCTAACAATAATACTAACTGGAGGGGGGTCAGAGGGAGAGTTTAACGACCAATATGCTACGTCCCTCAAATCTAATGAAAACCAACTAACGGGTAGCATTTAAGTGCCCAAAACTAAACATCTCTGTAGCAATGACAAAAATCTTTTCTATACGTCCCAAGTAATATTGGATCAGGACGTAGTGTCAAGCACTAACTACACTAATGGGATGACACAATGTGGACGGGGCGAGATAATTTATTGACGCCAATTGTAAGTTTCCAAAGGATTCCCTTATTGTCCCTTTGTCGTGTGTCCATGTAAATTCAAAACGAGACAGGATGATTAATTGTAAGCTATATGAGCGAGATGGACGGTGCGTCATGAGATAGGCGCCTCCTCCTTCTCTCTCGTGATCGTCAATAACTCTTTCTCAGAACCCTACAAAACGCACTGTCTCCAGGTCAGATTGAGGCTACGTAACTAAGCTTCAGGGAGAGTATAGACGAAAGTAATAACGTTACCATGGAGAATTTCTCAGAACCCTACAAAACGTACTGTCTCCAGGTCAGATTGAGGCTACGTAACTAAGCTTCAGGGAGAGTATAGACGAAAGTAATAACGCTACCATGGAGAATTCTCGAGTGCGCGAACTACCGGGCGCTTAAGAACTACAATATCCGGGTGCCCCCGCGCGGCGCAGTTACGTCATAGCACCGCGCCCACAGCCCGGGAGACACACCGGAATTCGTAAAAGCGGGCTGACTCACCCCGTCGGTACCTCCCACAGACAGCCCAGTTGGACGTCTGGAGTACCGACGGAGAGGTGAGTTTTGTGCCAGCAGCTGGCGCTTTTCAACTAAACGCTGAGTATCGAGTGGCTTTTCTCAGCCTGGTTGTGCTTCCTGTAATTCAGTTGCCTGTCTGTTTGTTCCTGTTTGTTTACACAGAGCGGGGCTCCGTTGTACCTGAGCTAATGCCGGGTGAGGTGGGGCAACATTCTCCTTAACAGTGGGTGAGTGTTTTATACGAGCGGTATTTATGCTCTCTGGTGACTCCTGAAGAGAACTAGATTAGTGTTATATATATAATTAATGAATTATTAACGATAGCGAGGTACTCTGCATGACCTGAGCTTCGTGAAAGGTACTTGCTAATGAGCTTGTTCTCTTTGTTTCTTTTCATGTATTGATGTGTATGCTGTTTTGTGAAACCCAACGGTCCTCTTATCAGGAGAATCTAAGATAACATTTATTTTTCATTTCCACCTTTGTTTATGCACGTAATTAAGCAGTAGCACTGTAGGTCCTGACGAAGCAGTAGGTGACCCCGGGGCACAAGGTAAAGCTGCAGAAACATGTCGACCACGACCATGAAAACTGTCAAGGTAGTTATTTGTTGACACTACCTGCTGCACTGTTTTTAAGTAGTGGGAGCGGAAGGTCTCCATTAAAATTATTTTCCTTCCTCTACCCCTTTTTAAACCACCACTTTTTGAAAAATTTTGATTTTCTACACTAGTTAGCACTGCTTATTAGTTACACCCTGATACCTACCTGCTATATAAATCTCATTGGGTATTCAAACTCCTACAAGGCAACGCTGTGCCAAATCGTACACTGGGTCATTCCAAGTGTACCACTTGTGACATTCCCAAATGATGTAGGGCGGTACAGGATGGAACTCTGATGGGAACACTACTAGTAACTTGAAGGTGTCCCATGAACGATTTCGCTACCAGCATACACACATCCATTTAACCCTCACTTTGAGGTTCTGACTTAAATGCTACCCGTTAGTTGGTTTTCATTAGATTTGAGGGACGTAGCATATTGGTCGTTAAACTCTCCCTCTGACCCCCCTCCAGTTAGTATTATTGTTAGAGCAGTCGCATGGCTGCGGGTCTTTCCTTCCCTTTTTCTATTTGTTTGTACATGACAATTTCATGACTACTAGACACTCGCACTTACACACGGGCAGTTCGGGTTGTAGTTGAGGCACACTTTGACTGAGAATCCACGCCACCATACACCGTACTCTTCTAGCAAAATGGCTACCAATCTGGGTTTAGCCTTTGATGAGGACGAAGTGCAAAGTATTTTATCAGAGAATCCCAGTATTGTAGATCTGGTACCTATAGCACAGGCCAATACTGATGAGGGATGGACCAAAGTCCTCGTGCTTAAAAAGAACCAAGCAAGGGTATGTGTGCATGGCACCATAATGGCAGAGTATTTGCGTGGCAATTGCGCACCCAGTGGGCTAATAGTGAACAATGCACCACGTCTATTTTTGGACGATAAGGACTTCCTAAGAGACTGGTATCTCATAGCGTGGAGGTGTACACGCGATTGGCTAGTCTTGATTATCAAGACAGCCAAGAAAACGGCGGATAATATCCTTGTGGAGATACAAACCCTGGAAGGACAAATCAGAGCCACACTTTCCTCCAGTAAAGGATTTTCTAAAAAACAGGAAGAAGGGAACAAGACTAGCAAGGAGTTTCGGGACTCCATCTTGTTCACTAAATTAGAGAAATTTAAGAAAGATCTAGCGAACTTTAGCACAACAAGGATTTACCCGTATACTAGTGATGATTACTCTCCCCCAATATATAACAAAAACAACCAAAAAACAGGTTCCAACTATGGCACCTCGAGTTCCGATAATGGCTCGAGCGATTCAGATACGTCCAAACAAGGAGATACTCCCATGAAACAGAGAGGTAGAGGTAACACTAGGAGGACCTGGAGAGGCTATGGCCAACAGTACGGACCACCACCTCCTTGGTGGCAACCATCTCCCTGGGGACCTCCTGCTTATCCACCTATGATGGGACTATATGATCCTCATCAATCCTTTCAAACCTTTAATCAGCAGCCTTTTTTAGGGTTTGGTCGGAGGGGGCGAGGCCGCCAACGGACGGCACAAGAGGGCCAAGTGCGCTGGAATTTACCCCCCCAGACAATGGGACTGAGGAGTGGGAAAGTAATCGGGCAGGACCAAGCGGGGACGTCAACCGGTCCAACATTGTGATAAATCTTAGCTCTCACCAATTGACCGAGATGGAAGAGAAAGTTTTGAACAAAGGGTTGGGTTTTGTTTCTACTAACAGAAGTGATCCCTTTATCACTCAAATTGAAATGGGCAAGTTTTATAGAAAAATAAGACTCCATTACCTCTTTGCCCATAAACAACAAGTTCCAAGCCAAACTACCATTAGAGATGATAACACTGGCTTGAAAAAACCTTCAACTTTTAATCCCACTACAATGGGAATCCCAGCTAAAGTCCTAACGTTCGAGGAAGCTGTAGATCAAGATCTAAAAGAACTCTTTCGGAAAGAACACAGACCTTTCCAGAACCTCTCACGAAAAGAACAAGATGCAGTTACAAGTTTAGCCAACAATCCGTCACTGGTCATTAAACCGGCCGATAAAGGCGGGGCTACTGTACTACTTGACTCTGATGCCTACAGGCAAGAGTGCCTTCGCCAACTAGATGACACTAGGGCATATCAGAAATTAACTTCAGATCCCACCGAAAGACTGACTGGACAAATCAGTCAGATTGTGGAGGAAGCCCTCAGCGAGGGATGGATTACAGCAAAAGAGGGGCAATTCCTGTGTATTTCAAACCCTAGAGTTCCCTACTTCTATCACTTACCCAAAATACATAAACCACAACGTCCGCCACCCGGTCGCCCTATTATCTCAGGGATTGGCTCTGTATTAGAGCCATTATCAACATTTGTTGATGTATTTTTGAAACCGATGGTGAGTGAAATGCCAACCTACCTCAAAGATACCAAGGATGTTTTAAGACTGCTCCCTGAGGTTGAATATGACAGCAAGACCGACATCCTGGTATCATTTGATGTGGAGAGTCTTTATACCTCCATCCCACAAGTAGAGACATTAGAAGTAGTAGAAGCACTTCTAACTGAAAGAGACCTGGACTCTATCACTCCAGTCAAGCTAATAATGACGTTGGCGAATATAGCCATGACTGAGAATTTTTTCCAGTTCGAAGATTCGCTCTATCTTCAAGTGAGTGGGACGAGCATGGGAAGCGTCTTCGCTCCATCGCTAGCGAATCTGTACGTCCACAGATTCGAAACAGATCATATCTTCTCTAACACCAATCCTTTCACATACAAGGTGCGTCTGTGGAAGCGATATATAGACGATATTTTAGTGATCTGGAGGGGAAGTGAAGCAGAGCTTACAAGATTTCATGAATGGCTAAATGAAAGAAATCGCTTCCTGCTTTTCACAATGGAACAAAGTAGATCGAAATTGGCATTCCTCGACATACTCATCACACCTACACCCACTGGTTTGGCGTCAGAATTGTACCGCAAACCGTTGTCTCGAAATTCCTTATTGGATTATAATAGTTGTCACCCTAAATCCCTCCGCGACAACCTGCCCTACGGACAATTTTTGCGCATACAAAGAAACTGCTCTATAAAGAATCGTTTTGAACACCATGCAGGATGCCTAGAAAAGGATCTTTTACAAAAACACTATCCTAAACAGTTAGTCCGTAGATCAAAAAAGAGAGCCTCCAATAATAACCGGGAAGGATTATTGGAGATTATGCCACCGAAACCTCATCAAGATCGGATGACCTGTGTGAGTACGTTCACCACACAATCCAACCAAATTCAGAGAATAGTGAAGAAGCACTGGAGTATTCTCAACACTGGAGGCGATTCCATCCCGGCCCCACTGTTCGCCTTCAAAAGAGGTCAGAACCTAAAGGACAAACTAGTCCACACTCGCCCCAAAGGAGAACTACCACGAGCACTGGGCACACTGTGGGACATGCCTGCGGCCACAGGACATCATCCCTGCGGAAATTGTGCAGCATGTCCTAACACCACCAGATCACAGACCATTGACATAGGGACTGGCCGTCCCTGGGAACAGCGGAGATTTACAAATTGTAATAGCTCCAACTTGGTGTACTTAATTAATTGCCCATGCAACAAGAGATATGTGGGCATGACAACTCGCAAAATTAAGACACGCATTTCTGAACATAAAAGTTCAATCAGGTGCTCTAGGCAAACAACTAGACTGACGAACCACTTTTTGCAAACCAAACATACACCGTCTGATCTCCATTGGACTGTGTTAGAGCAACCAATGATACCTACCCACATCACCGACATTAAAAGCTTCTTGTTTCGGCGTGAACAGAGATGGGTGTACAAATTGGGGACAGACAAACAAGGATTGAACGAAGATATCCCTTGGATGTCGCTATAGTGTCATATGTACCCTACAAGAATACTCTGGCAATAGCTTGGTTAGTGCCCAAAACTAAACATCTCTGTAGCAATGACAAAAATCTTTTCTATACGTCCCAAGGAATATTGGATCAGGACGTAGTGTCAAGCACTAACTACACTAATGGGATGACACAATGTGGACGGGGCGAGATAATTTATTGACGCCAATTGTAAGTTTCCAAAGGATTCCCTTATTGTCCCTTTGTCGTGTGTCCATGTAAATTCAAAACGAGACAGGATGATTAATTGTAAGCTACATGAGCGAGATGGACGGTGCGTCATGAGATAGGCGCCTCCTCCTTCTCTCTCGTGATCGTCAATAACTCTTTCTCAGAACCCTACAAAACGCACTGTCTCCAGGTCAGATTGAGGCTACGTAACTAAGCTTCAGGGAGAGTATAGACGAAAGTAATAACGTTACCATGGAGAATTTCTCAGAACCCTACAAAACGTACTGTCTCCAGGTCAGATTGAGGCTACGTAACTAAGCTTCAGGGAGAGTATAGAGGAAAGTAATAACGCTACCATGGAGAATTCTCGAGTGCGCGAACTACCGGGCGCTTAAGAACTACAATATCCAGGTGCCCCCGCGCGGCGCAGTTACGTCATAGCACCGCGCCCACAGCCCGGGAGACACACCGGAATTCGTAAAAGCGGGCTGACTCACCCCGTCGGTACCTCCCACAGACAGCCCAGTTGGACGTCTGGAGTACCGACGGAGAGATGAGTTTTGTGCCAGCAGCTGGCGCTTTTCAACTAAACGCTGAGTATCGAGTGGCTTTTCTCAGCCTGGTTGTGCTTCCTGTAATTCAGTTGCCTGTCTGTTTGTTCCTGTTTGTTTACACAGAGCGGGGCTCCGTTGTACCTGAGCTAATGCCGGGTGAGGTGGGGCAACATTCTCCTTAACAGTGGGTGAGTGTTTTATACGAGCGGTATTTATGCTCTCTGGTGACTCCTGAAGAGAACTAGATTAGTGTTATATATATAATTAATGAATTATTAACGATAGCGAGGTACTCTGCATGACCTGAGCTTCGTGAAAGGTACTTGCTAATGAGCTTGTTCTCTTTGTTTCTTTTCATGTATTGATGTGTATGCTGTTTTGTGAAACCCAACGGTCCTCTTATCAGGAGAATCTAAGGTGACATTTATTTTTCATTTCCACCTTTGTTTATGCACGTAATTAAGCAGTAGCACTGTAGGTCCTGACGAAGCAGTAGGTGACCCCGGGGCACAAGGTAAAGCTGCAGAAACATGTCGACCACGACCATGAAAACTGTCAAGGTAGTTATTTGTTGACACTACCTGCTGCACTGTTTTTAAGTAGTGGGAGCGGAAGGTCTCCATTACAATTATTTTCCTTCCTCTACCCCTTTTTAAACCACCACTTTTTGAAAAATTTTGATTTTCTACACTAGTTAGCACTGCTTATTAGTTACACCCTGATACCTACCTGCTATATAAATCTCATTGGGTATTCAAACTCCTACAAGGCAACGCTGAGCCAAATCGTACACTGGGTCATTCCAAGTGTACCACTTGTGACATTCCCAAATGATGTAGGGCGGTACAGGATGGAACTCTGATGGGAACACTACTAGTAACTTGAAGGTGTCCCATGAACGATTTCGCTACCAGCATACACACATCCATTTAACCCTCACTTTGAGGTTCTGACTTAAATGCTACCCGTTAGTTGGTTTTCGTCAGAGCCAGGGGCCTTGCCCAACCTCATCTGCATGACGGCGTCCCGTAACTCGTCGTCTTCAAAAGGCGCAGCCAGGAATTCATGTTGCGTGTCCCTAACCGCCCCAGGGTAATGTCGCCAAAAAAAGATGTGAAGTCTGGGGGAGAGGTGCATTGTGTCTTGTATAACTGCTTATAGAATGAGGTGAATGTGCCCAGTATGTCTTGGCTATCTCTGTGTCGCGCGCCATCGTCGTCGACTATCTCCAACACGAAACTAGAGAAGCAGGGTTGTTTAATATCATTAGCTAAGGCCTGGCCGCGACGCTCCCCCTCCCCGTAGCGGTGAGCAGTGAAGTATTTGCCACGGAATTTAATGTCACGATCAGCAGTTGTCACATAGTCATTCATTTTTTCCCAGAGTAGTGCTTTACGTATGCCAGACCTATCCTTCCACATGTCAATCTCTAGTTGCCGTATCTCAACCTCCAGGTGTTGTAAGTTACGTCTAATATCTCGAAGGACCCCAAAACTCTTGGACATGCCTATACCCCGGACAGTGACCTTAAAGACCTTCCATAGTGTGGCTATCAAGTCTACGGAGCCTTTGTTTCTGTCAAAAAAATCTTTAATTTCTTCCCCGAGTTCAGTTTGGAAGACTGTATCCAAAAGGGATTCTAGTAGCAGCCGCCAGAAACGGGGGGAGGCCATATCATTGGGAAGGGCTATCTCGAGGCACACCAGGGCATGGTCTGAGTATGTACGGGCAAGGTGAGTGACCGACTGAATCCAAGGTGCCGTGCCCCGTGAACAGAGCCAAAAGTCAATGCGAGACCACGTAGCATGTCCCGAGGTGTAGTGTGTACCCTCTCTCCCAGTGGGGTGCATGTACCTCCAGGCATCCACCAGCCCATGCTCCGCTGAAATGCCGAATAATACCTCACGTGCCCTGGTATAATGGTGGAACAGAGGGTTAGAGCAGTCTGCAACCGGATATAACGCCAAGTTAAAATCGCCCCCCCATAGCACATGTGAGGAGCCTGTATCCAGTATGCGTCCCCATAGAGTGGAAAAGTAGTGTGGGTCATCATGATTAGGACCATAGCTACAGACTAGGGTAACTGACTGTGTGCCCATGGTGCCCCACACCATGCAACTACGACCAGAATTGTCGCTGTATGTGCCGCCTAATATGAATGGTGTATTTCTTTTTATCAGAATAAGAGTACCCCTGGAATAAGTAGAGTAAGAGGAAAATGCACGGGCCAAGGCCCATCTATTGCCATAGTTTGAGGGTGTGCGGGGGTCCATATGCGTTTCTTGAAGCAGGGCAATTTGCACCTGGTGCCGTTCTAAGTACGCCAAAATCTGTCTCCGCTTGCGAGGGTCTCGCAGCCCCCTGACATTCCATGTGAGCAGTTTTATAGTAGAATCTTTAGGATGTGACATCGTTGGGAACTAGATGAAGAGGAAATTGTGTGAGTGTGCTGGTAAAACCGTGTTGCAAATCCCTGTGCTCTGGTCATCATAAGGAGAAAATCGTACAGTACACATGACGGAACAATAAACAAAACAGAAAAAAACACCCCTCCTAGCCTTCCCTAACCCACAACCTGTTACAGTAAGCTTGACATATGAATATCCAGCACAACGACACCCCAATCGTGCCGGTAACTAACCTCCGACCCAAAGAAACCCAATGAGTCAATGAAAGTTCGTAAGTCCAGTAAATCTGACATAGGACCATGTGATACAGATAGATCCCAGCCCAGAAGGCAATCCATACAAAGTGGAGCTCCCATAAGGGGGGCACCAGGTGGGCATCGAAACCACTCCCATGACCTCTTACCGCTGTGTTGCAGACCCATAGGGTGAGCAAAGAAGATGGAGAAAAAAAAGGCCCCCTGAGAGGAATGTCAGTGGTGTGGGGGGGGAGGGTGCCCGGTGAAATATCGGAGTTATCTACCAATCGTACAAAACAGCATAAATTCAAAGCCATAGTATTCAGAAGGAAAAAGAAATGGGAAAAAGATAACAAATAAGCCCTAAGGGCACTTATCTGACCAAGGCAGATCATCAAGCTCAGTTATGCCTCCAGCCTGGCGTCAGCACTAGTGCACAGCAATAAACTATTTCATGTCCAAATGGAGCCATCAGAGTCTTTGCAGGGGGTCAGGTCACAATCATCGTATTGCTAATCAGCTGCCGGAAGGAGAGGGTGACCTGGAGTCCCGGTCTCATTGTGGAGAGGTTCTTGCTATCTTCTTCAGGAAGTCGTCCACTTGTTGTACATTTGTGAAGATAATCTGCTTGCCTCCATGAAACATACGGAGCTTGGCAGGGTATAGTAGGGCATACTCAATGTTGGCTTTATGCAGTTTTTGTTTTGCTGGAAGAAATTTCTGACACGCCTCCTGAACTGCCAGGGTAAAATCTGGGTAAATGGAAAAAGCAGTGCCCTCAAATTGTAGTGGTTTCACGAGCTTTTAGCAGCACAGCATCTCGGTCTCTGTAGTTAAGAAGTCTGGCAACGATGGGCCTCGGAGGGGCACCAGGTGGAGGACGGGGCCCCAGGGAGTGGTGCGCACGCTCCACCACAAGGTGGGGGGAGAAGGAGTCCGCCCCAAAAGTGGCTTTCAAAAGGCGCTCTACATAATCCTCCATCCTCCCTGTATTGGTGGTCTCCGGAATTCCCACGAGGTGAATGTTGTTTCGACGACTTCGGGCTTCAATGTCCTCGTTCTTGGCTGAGATGACTTTCAGCAACTTGTCCATGTTTGTGACTTGTTCCCGTAAATGAGATGTGGTATCCTCGATTTCAGAGAAGCGTCTTTCAGCCTCGTTAATCTGGCCGTCGTGCTTGTCCACTTTGTGAACCAAGAAGTCCAGGCGGTTGTTCATCATGTCCATATTCCTGGACAAGTCTGGCAGGCTGTGCTGGACGGCCAATAGTAATGTATTAACATCATCCACAGGTGGACTGACTGGGATCAACGTCCGTGGACTCGGAATCCATCGATGCGGAGTGCGCGCGGCCTTCTTGGTCTCAAATGTAAGCTGAGGCTGGCGATTATCAGTTTTTCCCATGACGTTATGGATGTGGTGCAGAACGCTAGCGTATGTTGCAATTGCCGCCAGGCAGGATACCAAGTGTGGCCTCCCCCATCCGCGGGTGTAAACTTATAGGTCGCAGCCCAAAGATGAAGGGGTTAACAGCGTAGTTGGCTCCAGCAGGGCGAGAGGGCAGGCCGTGAACTGCAAGATATCCAGTGAGGGACCAGCATTAAGGAGCCGCAAGGTGCCGCAGCGACTGCGTGGAGATGCAGGTAGAAACCAAACAGCAAAATTGTGGGCAGGGAATATTGTAACAGGTTCAGCCAGAGCAGACACGAGGTGTATCCCACAAGCAGAATTCAGACATAACAGCCAGTGCCCGCCTCAATCACCCAGTGAATTAAATAGGGAGCCACAGTCCATTATACTCAATCAGGGCAGTAGTGGGCCTCACAGCGCTTATGTTCAGCTGCAATAGGAAAAAAGTGTTCCTCTTGGAGTGGAGCAGAAATATTTGACAGATCAAGGCTGCCGGGTTAACAAAAATAGAAATACCTGCACGGGGGGGGCACACCGGGAGGTAGCTGGAGCCGGCAGTCAGCAAGTTTCTGTGTGCGGGGCGGAGAGTGACGTGAGCCGTTAGCCGCCTCCGCTTCCCGCTAGTGATGGCAGTCCGCCGGGACACGGGCCTCAATCAGGAGAGAAGGGTCCTGGAGCGGGCACGAACAGGTGCCACCGTCCGATGGTGAGCGCCGGCAGCTCTGTACAGCCCAGCGCTCGCTCCCCGTATCAGTGCTCCTCCGCAGGCAAAGGGTGGCCAGCAGCAGAGGAAGGTGGGAGGTTCCCCGCCGTGAACGGAGTCAACAGTGGGGGATGGAGAGCAGCCCCGGCCTACGACCACGAGGTGAGCCGGGATGCTCGCGTGAATGTAGATGCCCAGCAGGGGAACTCGCAGCAGTGCCGGTCCACAGCGGGCCGTGCAGGAGCGTCAGAGGACACCCGGGGTTCAGATTTTCGCACCACAGAGGGAAACAGGTTCCAGGAGCAATCGGGTGGCAACAGTAGTCAAAACAAAAGGTAGATAGGCGAATTAATGACGGATTAGTGCACCAGGTCTCCGGAGCCTCACAGGTGTGCGGCCATATTGGATGTGCGCCACCTAGTGCCCCCAGTAATCTAAAAAACGTTTGTACAAAAATGCGAATTAAAAACTAATAAGCTATATCTATCTATACTACTATTATAAAGAGAGAACACAAACCTTTTGGTAAGGTAAACTCGGGAACCACAGCGCCAATCCACACACCCAATACATTGTTGTAAACCTCAGGGTGTGCAGATGGACATGGGCTATAGAAAAAAAAAACGTAAATTTAAAAATATAACTTAAAAAAAAAGTAGTGCCCTGAAAGTAGCCCTGGCCGCAACGCTGACGGCAACGATGTAGTGCTGGCCGCAACGTATGTGATGATGAGGAGGAGCGCCGGCGAAGTGCGGAGCTCGGGGAGGAGCGGAGGCTCAGGTAAGGCTCTGGGACACTGGACGGGAGGGAGCCGGTGCGGGAGGTTGGCCCGGATCAACTGCGGTAAAGCTCAGGGTCTGGGGGCAGCATTTCAGGCTTGCGAGGAGGAGCGGCGGTGAAGGGAGGAGCGGCGGCACAGGTAAGGCTCTGGGACACGGGACGGGAGGGAGCCGGTGCGGGAGGTTGGCCCGGAACAACTGCGGTAAGGCTCAGGGTCTGGGGGCAGCATTTCAGGCTTGCGTGCACTCCCGCCCCGGCCCCCGCCCGCCACGACATTGTCCGGGACACAGACAATGTTTTGGCGGGCGGGGGCCGGGGCGGGAGTGCACGCAAGCCTGAAATGCTGCCCCCAGCCCCCTACTGCCCCAGGCAACGCTGGGGCGGGCTGCTAGTATATATCTATATCTATATATATATATATATATATATATATATATATATATATATATATATATATATATATATGCTCAGTCCTTAACAATAAAAATATCACATTTGAATATATGTACCTAGTAACCGATATGCGCAGAATCAATAGGACACTCTCTATTCCTTAAATAACTTTTTCCTGTGTCTGATGGTTCCTGAAAGGAAACTTGCAACTCCAAAGCAAATCCTGGGGCAAGAAAACATTTGTAAATGCAACAACGCTGGACTTCCTTGTGCAAATTGGTTGTTTCTTACCAACGCGATAATACATTTACACCTCAAGGTACAAACAAAATTTGCAAAAAAATATTATGTGTAAAGTATCATGCTCCGAGATATTGTCACAGGGCAGGGTTTTAAGGGTCCTTGCTTTGAAAATCCCTTTGGAACTGCTAAAAATCAGTATATGGAATTAAGTCTAAATCTAGTCAATAAAAAACAATGACGGGCGTTAACAAACGGCAAGTATGGTTTCCCCCATAAACTAGTTTTTAACCATTATGTGTTGTTGCGCAGTGGGTTTAGCAAGTTCCCTATCTTCCCTTTCACCAAGCCGCCTGGTCAATAACATGTTTTTGATAACCCGCAAATCACTGGGGCGTAATGGTCTTGGGTTAATAAATAGATCCAAACAACCTAACCTCATCAGCTGCTCCATAACATATCCTATCCATGGGATACGCAAGGCCCCGTCAAGAGTAAGTGCAATCCTTTAATACATGTTGATTCAGGGTGAGAAGAGGACATGACCAAACACTCCGCCAGCATGTTATGAGTGCCCCAGCAATATGGTCAGATATGTAGCCCAATCCACGCTCTTCATGAATCATAAAAGAGGGGGTGCTATTTGGAACGGCGAGGTCGGTGCAGAAATGTATTCTCAACCACCTGCAGTTCTCTGGTATATTTATTCCCCCACACATCACACCCAAAGCTTGCCACAGGAATACATTTTTCTTCAAAAACCTTAAGCAGGGGAGGCACATGTTTAGCCCCTAATCTCCTAGCGAAATCCATGGTAACGCCAATATATTCTTTTTAAGGGCTCTTTGAGCAACCCATGAGCCTCTATCGTCAAACAACACCTTCCCAAATAGGGGAAGGTTGAGACTTTAGTGAATTCTGCCCCCTTATATAAAAACTTGCATCCAACGGCCTTCCGACTACCAACAGTCATAGTATGAGATTTAGTAACATTGGTAGACAGATCTAAGGAATCCATAAAATCAATAACAGCCTATAAAAGGTTTTGGAGACTCACCGCATCATCTGCATATAACAATGCGAGTATTAATTTGATGCCCACCCTGGGAACATCTCCACAGGCTGATCTCAATACATCCCCTAACTTGTTAATATATATAGGGTAAACAGCAGGAGAGCCAAAATACACCCCTGCCGTGCCTGATCTTGACTCCCCCAGGAAGCAGACAGGCTACCATTCTTATTATACCTAACGAAGCTGGGAGATTAGAATGGAAGGTATGCTGAAAAGCCACCAAATTTTCATCCATTCCCAGATCCAAGAGGATTGGCCAGAGCTTGCATCTATTAACACGGACAAACGTCAAGGTTAAGTACATAAAAGCCGTATGCAGGCAACCCCTCTTGGCTGTAGTGTATTTTCCGGCAATCAAATGTAAATTGACGCACTGATCCATTGTCCCTCTTCCCTACCTAAAACCATACTTGAGTTAAGAAATAACATTCAAATTTTCAAGTCAGGAATTTAAGTGTTCCAGGATAAGCTTCCCCATCATTTTTGCAGCAGCATTGAGAAGGGAAATGGAGCAGTGCATGCTGGGCCATCCCTCGCCCTTTTTCAAAAATTGGTAAAATAATAGCTTTAGACCAGGAAGAGGTGAACCCACACTTGCAGGTCACGTTGAAGACGTGTCAAAATCTTATCCCAAGTCGAAGGGTCAGCTTTATAAAGATCTGGGGCCTGCGTTTTCCCCCTGCTGTGGCCAAGATGGCTTTAAGCACCTCTTCATTCTTCTCTGATTTCCATGGGGTATCAGGCTTCCCCATGTCCTCCCAGCTGTAAATCTCTTCAAAATGTTGAACCCATCTCTCTGAAGCTAGTACAGTCCACTCTAGAGTTTAATACGCTTGAAATGAAAGGGCTGTTTTCTATTTCCTAAAATTTTAAACTGTAAGCTTACACGCTGGCCTGGCACAGGTTTTCCCAAGTCTGCCAGCTAATTAACTTTTTCCTCTGCTGGGTCGCAGATTTATAAGTTTCCTGCATGCCCTGATCTTGTCCTTGTCCCTAGGTTGCTGCTTGAGTACAGCCATTAGGTACCTATGGGTCTTAGAACAGTTACCGTCAAACCATCTTTACCTTTTTATTTTCATTGATCTTTCCCTGGTGAGTCAAATTATCAACAATCAGATTACTTAATTTGTTATGAAGCGTCTAATACTAGCATGTCCTGTGTTCCACTATCGAGACATAATGCAATGTCACCTGCACTTACTAAATATTAATTCTCTAAAAACGTTTCTGGTATCACCTTGTTCCACTTCAGCCTAAGGGCTTGGTCCCTTGTACTAATGTTACTATTCAGAAGACTGTTGCCCTCCTTCCTATTTATATCTAGATTCCAGGCAAATTCCAGCCTTATGGGGTTATGGTCGCTAAAGTTGTTACAGGAGACTCTCACGGCATTAACTTCAAGAACCAGAGGGACAGATAACATAATAATATCAATAGTAGAGGAACAGCCCCTACCAGGAAAAGAACTAACAATGTCAATCTCCCCCCGACTGTTCCATGCAGTGCAGGTTGTTAACCGCTAATAGCCCCTCAAAGTGAAGACCTTGTTCAGTATGCCCGAAGTGGGTGAAACTGAAAATTACATCCAAAGGACCTTTCACAAGGGTGCAGTCTAGTTGACATAGATGTATGTTAAAGTCACCCAAAAATTTTAACCTGAAAACAAGAGATCCTCGTCTCCCCATAATGTTCCAAAAAACACTCCACTGTTCAATATCTGACTTCTACAAAAGGAATTATAAAAAACGTACTGTTAACAAAGGGGGATTCTTTGTGAACACCAACTCTGCTACCAGGAGGTTGGTGAATCACTTTCAACCAAGGTGGAAGTGCATGGAATGTTAAGAGAGACCAGGATAAGGAGGGCTCCCTTAGCACATCCAGCTCGACCTTAAAAAAAAAAGAGGATAATCCATCCATGGAGAAGGATTTGTCAGTGTGCCATATTTCCTGCAGAGCGACTATATGACAGCCCCAAGAGTTTCTAACCATTTTACGTCATCTCTTTTGGCCTTCAGGCCCGCAATATTCAATGTCATAACCCTCATTAAAGAGGAAATAGGAGGAAAGTGGTCTACGTAAGGGGACAGAAGGGGTACAGAATCTGTTAGGCCCACGGACCTGGGGCCCAGCAACCTATCCTGTTGTGACATCTGTCAATCGTTGTCATCTAGCCCTATCAAGGGTGTGAACCTATTGCCAAGTGAAATATCAGTCCTGGCAATCTCACCCTGAAACATCTTGAGGGGCCTGGGGGCTGATGACCACTACTGCCCAGGAAAAAAGAATGGGTGGGATCAAAATATTGCAGAGGGAACAGACTTGACCGTTGTACATTGGTACTGGGAATGGGTTACTCTGAACCAGGGCTTTTGTATATCTAGGGTGCCTTAGATTTACCATGATGTAATGACCCTCAGTGTTTTCTTCACCTTAGAACCCACCCAAACCACTCTTCTTGCTATTAGAACGTATGGGGACAAAATATGCCCTTTCACTGTGGTACTATCACACCAGTGTTTGATCTTATGCATAAGGTCTGCTGTGGACGATTGCGTAACTTGCTTAATAGGTCGAACTCCCATCAAAATAACAACCAAGGGTACTGACTCTTGGGGTAGATGTAGGGAGATAGTGTCACCCACTCATGCCGTGAGAGGCCTACTTGATGTGGGTGTAATAGCACTACCCCAAGTGGACTGAAATGGCCCTCTGATGAGATCTGCATGACAGGGGACAGCTGCGGCCTGTGTAACACAGTTTGACCCTGTCCCTCAAGCAATCCCTTTCAGTGAATGACATAACACTCTGGACCCCAGGTGCTGGGCGACTATGCTCACTAGAGCCCTCCCCAAAAGCAGAACAACCCTCAGATGAGGGCCCAGCCTGACAACTGGATACCACGGCTGCTCTCATGGCCTTACTATTAGGAGCACTAAAATCAGGAGCGGACAACAAACTGAGCTTGGCCTCTATTGCTTCAAGCCACAACAAAATGGGAGACAGCATGCTTTTAAACAATTTTTCAAGCTTAGGGAGTGATTTTCCATTACATGATCTAAGTCAGAGTTGGCACATGTAACCGGAGAGACCACCCTCGACTGGGATGCTCTCTTCCTCTTGGCCCTCTTTTTTTTAAACCAGGGGTTCAACTAGCGTGGTATTATCATCATTTGATAAAGTCTTAGCATGTGTGTGTAACTGCTGGGGGTAACAAAACTTCTGGCAAGGTACCAACTGCTCCCTCAGTCAACAGGGGGAAGTAATCCCCAAGTACTTCTCTCTATTTACAGAGAAATTCTCCTTTCAGTCAGGTCTATTTCCTTGGAGATAAGACTTGTTGCTCTGACCAAATAGGAATCTATAGTACTAATAGTGTCTCCTCCAGATTTGCCTGCATTCATCTTCCTTTTGCCCATAATGGCTCACATTTAGCAATATGGATGGTAATGGGTGCACCTGACAATGACACCTAAAGTACAATAACTGCAGGCTGGCCCGACCTGGCGCCTATTGCTCTATGTTGGCCCTAGGCAGGACCGCTCAAGTGGATACCACATCCCTTATAGGCTCCGGGGGGAATAGGCAGCAGAAACAGGCTAAATAAAAATATCAATACCTCAATATTGATGAGTCCCAGAGATGTACCGAGAGGGGTTGCCCAGTCCAGCCTCGACCAGCCATGGACAGGCGCAGACAAGCCGCTCTTGGCTTGGGCGTGTCTTGCACAGCGGGAGCCCCGGTGTTTTTTGTAGAGTACCTCCAGGCGCAAGCTGGCGGTGTCAGCGTCTTCCTGCCGCGATGTCACCTTGGGTTTTTAGGCTACCCCCTGGCCAATCCTCTTCCCCACTCAGCGGGAGCTCCAGTGTTTTTTTGTACAGTACCTCCAGGCGTTCAGTATGCCCGAAGTGGGTGAAACTGAAAATTACATCCAAAGGACCTTTCACAAGGGTGCAGTCTAGTTGACATAGATGTATGTTAAAGTCACCCAAAAATTTTAACCTGAAAACAAGAGATCCTCGTCTCCCCATAATGTTCCAAAAAACACTCCACTGTTCAATATCTGACTTCTACAAAAGGAATTATAAAAAAACGTACTGCTAACAAAGGGGGATTCTTTGTGAACACCAACTCTGCTACCAGGAGGTTGGTGAATCACTTTCAACCAAGGTGGAAGTGCATGGAATGTTAAGAGAGACCAGGATAAGGAGGGCTCCCTTAGCACATCCAGCTCGACCTTAAAAAAAAAGAGGATAATCCATCCATGGAGAAGGATTTTTCAGTGTGCCATATTTCCTGCAGAGCGACTATATGACAGCCCCAAGAGTTTCTAACCATTTTACGTCATCTCTTTTGGCCTTCAGGCCCGCAATATTCAATGTCATAACCCTCATTAAAGAGGAAATAGGAGGAAAGTGGTCTACGTAAGGGGACAGAAGGGGTACAGAATCTGTTAGGCCCACGGACCTGGGGCCCAGCAACCTATCCTGTTGTGACATCTGTCAATCGTTGTCATCAACCCTATCAAGGGTGTGAACCTATTGCCAAGTGAAATATCAGTCCTGGCAATCTCACCCTGAAACATCTTGAGGGGCCTGGGGGCTGATGACCACTACTGCCCAGGAAAAAAGAATGGGTGGGATCAAAATATTGCAGAGGGAACAGACTTGACCGTTGTACATTGGTACTGGGAATGGGTTACTCTGAACCAGGGCTTTTGTATATCTAGGGTGCCTTAGATTTACCATGATGTAATGACACTCAATGTTTTCTTCACCTTAGAACCCACCCAAACCACTCTTCTTGCTATTAGAACGTATGGGGACAAAATATGCCCTTTCACTGTGGTACTATCACACCAGTGTTTGATCTTATGCATAAGGTCTGCTGTGGACGATTGCGTAACTTGCTTAATAGGTCGAACTCCCATCAAAATAACAACCAAGGGTACTGACTCTTGGGGTAGATGTAGGGAGATAGTGTCACCCACTCATGCCGTGAGAGGCCTACTTGATGTGGGTGTAATAGCACTACCCCAAGTGGACTGAAATGGCCCTCTGATGAGATCTGCATGACAGGGGACAGCTGCGGCCTGTGTAACACAGTTTGACCCTGTCCCTCAAGCAATCCCTTTCAGTGAATGACATAACACTCTGGACCCCAGGTGCTGGGCGACTATGCTCACTAGAGCCCTCCCCAAAAGCAGAACAACCCTCAGATGAGGGCCCAGCCTGACAACTGGATACCACGGCTGCTCTCATGGCCTTACTATTAGGAGCACTAAAATCAGGAGCGGACAACAAACTGAGCTTGGCCTCTATTGCTTCAAGCCACAACAAAATGGGAGACAGCATGCTTTTAAACAATTTTTCAAGCTTAGGGAGTGATTTTCCATTACATGATCTAAGTCAGAGTTGGCACATGTAACCGGAGAGACCACCCTCGACTGGGATGCTCTCTTCCTCTTGGCCCTCTTTTTTTTAAACCAGGGGTTCAACTAGCGTGGTATTATCATCATTTGATAAAGTCTTAGCATGTGTGTGTAACTGCTGGGGGTAACAAAACTTCTGGCAAGGTACCAACTGCTCCCTCAGTCAACAGGGGGAAGTAATCCCCAAGTACTTCTCTCTATTTACAGAGAAATTCTCCTTTCAGTCAGGTCTATTTCCTTGGAGATAAGACTTGTTGCTCTGACCAAATAGGAATCTATAGTAGTAATAGTGTCTCCTCCAGATTTGCCTGCATTCATCTTCCTTTTGCCCATAATGGCTCACATTTAGCAATATGGATGGTAATGGGTGCACCTGACAATGACACCTAAAGTACAATAACTGCAGGCTGGCCCGACCTGGCGCCTATTGCTCTATGTTGGCCCTAGGCAGGACCGCTCAAGTGGATACCACATCCCTTATAGGCTCCGGGGGGAATAGGCAGCAGAAACAGGCTAAATAAAAATATCAATACCTCAATATTGATGAGTCCCAGAGATGTACCGAGAGGGGTTGCCCAGTCCAGCCTCGACCAGCCATGGACAGGCGCAGACAAGCCGCTCTTGGCTTGGGCGTGTCTTGCACAGCGGGAGCCCCGGTGTTTTTTTGTAGAGTACCTCCAGGCGCAAGCTGGCGGTGTCAGCGTCTTCCTGCCGCGATGTCACCTTGGGTTTGTAGGCTACCCCCTGGCCAATCCTCTTCCCCACTCAGCGGGAGCTCCAGTGTTTTTTTGTACAGTACCTCCAGGCGCAAGCTGGCGGCATCAGCATCTTCCTGCCGCGATGTCACCTTGGGTTTGTAGGCTACCCGCCTGGCCAAACCTCTTTCCCAATCAGCGGGAGCCCCTGTGTTTTTTTATAGATTGCATCCGGGTGCAAGCTGGCGGTGTCTGTGGGTTCCTGACATGATGTAACAACTAACACGTTGGTATTAAAATTCAATCTTAATACAAATGTACAATATTCACAAACAAACATGAAAATCTTCAAAGCACGAAATGAAAAGGTAGAACTCCGGTTAGTAGCTTTGTGTGTACAAGCACACCACAGCATTTCTCGCTCTATGGAAAGTCATGTCCAAGAGATCCACACCTACCATGTCAGCATTCCAGAGACTGGCTTCACATCAAGGGAATAGGGTGCCACAGGACCACAGGTCCAGCCTGCCACAGAACTACAGGTTTGTGCCAAGCCACCAGAGGACACCAGTTCTTTGCCTAACTTGCATCCTCAAGCCCCTGTACCAGTCCATTGCAAGACCCCCCTCAACCCAAGAGCACTATTCCAGTGTCTTGAACTTCTCGCCCTTTCCCCAAGACAGCAACCACTTTCCCCAAGACAGCAACCAACATGCTTGAGAACAAAGTCTACAAATGCTTCCCTGATCCCAAGCTTGCAGTGTAACCTGCAACACAGGGAGACTGCATAGATATTTGTTACACAAAATTGTAATCATGACCATCTACAAGAGCTGAAATCTGGTCTTGTGCCCTCATCGGATGAGGGTGCTCAGAAGTATTACTTAACTAGGACACAAAATGGCTACATTTAAACAAAACAGAACAGCAGAGGGACTGACGTCTGATAGCATTTTAGTTTCTGGTCCTAATTCCATACTACTCAGTTTATATACGCAGCTAAACACTTCCCTGCCTTATACAACTGGTTAGCTTGACTGAAGGATACATCACCTAGGAAGAGATGAATCCTACCGAAATATAACATAGAAACAACTACCCCTGACATCAAGTTGAAACAGAACATTCCTTGCTAAAGTCAGATTGAGTAGTAGGCGACGACTGGGCTTCACTGGAAATGATCCGCCAAGTTCTGGAACCGACAAAAATATCCTCCATTCTGGCTCACCCATTGTTTAAGGCTGTACTCATTAGGAAGCTTCTTTGCAAACCGGGGATAATTTCTTGTTGTGAGATCAGATGGATGCTGCCAATTCTGTTCTTGATTCTTGTACTCTGCACTAGCAACCTGATCCATTAACAGGAGCATCTCATCATAGGCATCTTGGTTTGGCTGTTCAGTACTCCTCATATGTTTTAAGACACACTGCAGATACGTCTGCTTCTTCCATTCTAACTCTGCATAGGGAACAGATTTGTGCCTTGTTTCTTACTTTGGGAGTGGAGCAACTTTCCCCAACTTCTTCACAGTAGGCAGCAGCACCTTTGTCGAATCCTTTGTCGAAGCACGATTTTTCCCTCTATCCGTCTCAGACGTCGTAAAGTTTGATTTGGGCGGGAACCTAAACCGCTGAACTCGCGCTTTTCCATTCCCCAAACAACGCCGATTACGACATGATGTAACTTGGGACTTGTAGGCTGGCCCCGGTCAATCCTCTTTCCCGCACATAGGGAAGCCCTAGCTGTTTTTTGTAAAGTACCTCCGGACGCAAGCTGGCAGTGCCGACGGCTTCCTGCCATGATGTCACCTGGGGCTTGTAGGCTGCCCCCCGGCCAATCCTTTTCCCGACTAGTCCATTTCACATTTAACTTTGGGATCTTGTAATTTTTGTTCCTTACTTGACACTGTGGTTTCCAAAGAAACATGGAAGATGATTCCTTCCCGTTTCTTCTGTGTCACTTCCTGAATAATCCATATAAAAGTAGATGGGTAAACAGAGTTCTTGTTGTGCTGCAATTATGTTCATTGCCTGCTTGTTGGACCAGTTAGGTTCTTCTCGTGTATCAGTCTTCCTATTTTTTGTCCTGATGAATCCTGGAGTCCAACCTGTTGCTTTTCTGTTGATTGGCCTGTACTATTTGGAGGGTTTATTTCTTTCTTTCCTTTTGTATTATTACTTTTAGACTTGCTGTAGAGGTATTTGCCCAACCACCTCAACCCAGTCCAGATGGGTCAAACTGGCCATTTTCAAGGCTTTTGAATTGGCAGGGAGGGAGTTTCTGGGTTCAGCCCAGGGGAGCTCGACAAGAGGGGGGGAGTGGGTCTTTACCTGGGCAGCCTTCAAATGTGCTAGTTTGAAATGTGTTTGTTGTGCTGCTACACCTCACATGTTTATGACACACTTCTGTCTTAAGTAAGGAGGTTGTTCTTCAACAAAGTTTGGATCTGGTGTGTTATTTGCAGTGCTCAATACGTGAATGCTTATATTTTTATTAAAACACAGGTGTAGCATCACTTCTGTGCCTCGTATAATTTTAGGGACTCAACCCTAATATTCTGTTGTACTTTGGGACTGGCCCGGTAAGTAAGGACTGGACAAAAGGGGTAACATCCAGATTACTTACCGGTATTCTTCATTAATGCAAGTCCAGGTCTTCCTTATCACAGTCCTGAATTCCTGCCCGCCCAGATTCCTACCAGCTATTATTGGGCCATCAAACACCATGATCACACATTTCAATTGGTATGGTCATATATTTTATTTTTCTTGATTGATTTATATCATTTTTCAAAAATTATCAAAAAAGGCAGAGTGAATTATTCATCTATTTGAAACACCAATTTGTCACAAAACATTACAATACACAGAGAAACAAATTAACAATCATTACAATACAGAAAATCACAAACAATGCATCAACCATAATCACATTTTACAGAAATCTTTGTTGCTCAGGTTCTGTAATAATGCAAACAATTTGTTTTTTTTGTTAATGAAAAACGCCCTTCACTTTGGCGTTACAATTCGCTGCTTCAATTCTTTCTACAAGGGCTATACCAAAAGGTGTACCTATTGAGCTCATGAAGAACAATCATGGTTGTAATTTAAATTAGTTCACACCTTCATCATCAATGGTAATGCATACATAGAACACTTGTTTGGTGGAAAACAGTCGACAAGTTTCGAACCCATTTGTATATCTTTAGGGGTTCTCCTCAGAACACACAAAGAGCTGAAAAATAACAAAAACACACTTGTATTAGCAAACATACTCATTCAATCAATCAATCAGTCATTTGTTAAGCACACTACATACCCGTGAGGGCCTCAAGGCGCTGAGAGGGGGTGAGGGGGCGCTAGTGATCGAACAGCCAGGTCTTTAGTGTCCTCCTGAAGGTCAGAAGGTCTTGGGTCTGTCGTAGGCTCAGTGGGAGGGTATTCCATGTCTTGGCGGCGAGGTGGGAGAAGGATCTCCCGCCGGTGGTTTTTCTTAGGATGCGTGGGACGGTGGCGAGTGAGAGGTCGGCGGAGCGTAGCTGGCAGTTAGGGGTGTAGAAGGAGAGCCGTCTGGTGAGGAAGATCTTGTGGAGTGCCTTGTGTGCGTGGATGAGGAGCTTGAAGGATATCCTCTTGTTGACGGGGTGCCAGTGCAGGTTTCTCAGGTGGGGGGTGATGTGGCCGTGTCGTGGTACATCGAGGATCCGTCGTGTCGAAGAGTTTTGGATGCGTTTTAGTCGATTGATGAGCTTGGTCGGGGCTTCTGTGTAGAGGGCGTTTCCGTAGTCGAGTCTGCTGCTGATGAGGGCCTGGGTGACTGTCCTTCTTGTATCTGTCGGGATCCATCTGTAGATCTTGCGGAGCATGCGGAGGGTGTTGAAGCAGGAGGAGGAGACGGCGTTGACTTGCTTGGTCATTGAGAGCGTTGAGTCGAGGATGATTCCCAAGTTGCGTGTGTGGTCGGTGGGGGTTGGGGCTGCCCCTAGTGCTGTTGGCCACCAGGAGTCGTCCCAGGCTGCCGGGTTGGAGCCCAGGATGAGGACCTCCGTCTTGTCCGAGTTCAGCTTCAGACGGCTGATGTTCATCCAGTCAGCGACGGCCTTCATTCCTTCATGGAGTTTGGCTTTGGCGGTGATGGGGTCCTTGGTGAGGGAGAGGATCAGTTGAGTGTCGTCGGCATAGGAGATTATGTTGAGGTTGTGCTGTCGGGCGATGTGTGCAAGCTGGGCAATGTAAATGTTGAACAGTGTCGGGCTGAGGGAGGATCCTTGGGGTATGCCGCAGATGATCTCGGAGGCTTTGGAACGGAACGGTGGGAGGCGGATGCTCTGGGTTCTGCCGGAGAGGAAGGAGGTGGTCCATTTCAGAGCCTTGTATCGGATCCCTGCGGCGTGGAGGCGTGCGCGTAGTGTGCGGAGGCAGACAGTGTCGAAGGATCAAACCCTCACATACCATGAACACCATATGACCTCTTTTCGTCAAAATTTTCTTTTTAGGTTGAATCTTGCCCCAATTTCACAATGTTCTAAGAAACTAAAGAGATTGAAGCAACCCAATGACTAATCTACTACAAATGTTAAAATCAACTCCTACACGACTAAAAGCACGGAAACTCACTTAGAACGGAAACATCCTTCCCAACGATCAATTTCTGTTGAATTTACAGCATTCGGGCAAAATGCATAAACCATGACTTGAGCCACTTCTTAATCCTAGTTATGAGACCTAAATTGTAAACATATCTAAGATAGCAATGTTTTGAGTAATTCATCACAAACTCAGATTTCATTGCTGAAACTTAATTCCAGAGAGTCTCAAACTCTCAGGTTCCTTTCTAGTGTATTCCTAACTGATTTCAGTTGTTATTGGTTAGGGATGAAAACTAACTTCAAAGCCTGAGGCTAAGAGAAGCGTTATTTGCAGCAGTGGCTGTAGTGGAAGTCTCAAGAACACAAGGACACAAAGTGGATGATTTCCCTTTTTAGCAGCTATATCCAAGATTAGAGGAAGTACTGTAAACTCCTTCCTCAACAGAAGATATCTCACACAATACTTTAGGAGAACGTACACAGGCAAAGAATTGGGATGTCTTATGGTTGTTTAAGTGCACACAGGCAGTGGACTTTGGACTTCCTCAGTGGGCACACAGAGAATAGGGGATTGAAGGGAGGTATGGAGTAATTACCTCTACGACCCTCGCCCTCGACCCAATCATTACACATGAGGTAAATTCACTGACAGGAACAAAAACAGGAATCACTTGCTAGCTCCACCCACCCTCCTGCCGGGGGCTATAATACAATAGCCAGCACAAAGCACTTCCTCTTTTGTTTCCTGTCGGTCAACATGACGGGGACCCTGAGGTAACTGCCGGAGTTTATCCCTCCATCATGTTGTCTCCTCGCTTCTCCTTCTACTAGGCTCTGGGGGAGCCTCAGGACCGTTGTGGGAGCGGGTGGAGTCAGGACACGATCGAAGGCCTCCTGGACTAACTAAGTTGATGTGCTGCCAGGTGTCTGGCTTGCTGGGCTTGGTTGGGCCCTGGTCGCCTTTTTTTTTAATTGTCTTGCTTCACTTTTCAGCGTCAGCACGGTGCCTGTGGACGTTTTTAGAATATCATGCTTGCGGAGGCTAATGTCTGGAGAAGGTTTCCGTGGTTCTTTACCTTTGGGGGAGCCATGTGAGGAACCACACATATTGTGCTGAAGATACCCTTCAAGATGGAGACCCCGCAGCGTATCCCATTGATTCAGGTCAGCTGGGTGATGTCTACCATGGATCTTCAGGATGCGCATCTTGTCACGTTGGGGTTTCTGAGGTTCTGCCTGCAGAGTAGTCATTTGGAGTTTTGTGTCCTCCCTTTTGACCTGCATTCCCCACCCAGAGACTTTGCCAATGTGGTGGGTCCCCTAGTGTCCTACCTTCACCTCCTTGGCCGTCTGTCTGGATGACTGGCTTCTGCAGGACCCTTCTGTCCTGGTGATGTCTCAACATCTGGCTTTGACCATTCGTACACTAGAGAGCTACAGCTTTTCTCCTGAATTTTTCAAAATGCCATCTTCATCCTGGCTCCCGGAGATCTTTTATAGGGGCAGACTTCGACTTTGCTCTAGGGAGGATGTTCCTGCCTCCCTCCAGGAGCCTATGTCGGCAATCGCTTTTAGGGGCTCTGTTGTCTCGGACTTCGGCTTCCCTGCTTCATTGTATGGAGGTGCAGGGGCACATGGCGGCCTCAATGTTCACTGTTCCGTGGGCCAGGTTGCATCTTTGTCCCTTGCTGTGGCATCTTCACTGCTTTTTTTGTTTCCCTGTTCAGGATTTGTCCTTGGAGGTTCCTGTGTCTCCGGATGTGGTGAGCAGCCTGCAGTGGTGGATGGACTCTTCTAATCTCTCCTACTGCATGTGGTTGCATCCCACACCGCCAGTGGTTCCGACGACGGATGCCAGTGCGATGGGTTGGGGTGCAGGCTCGTTGCCAGGGATCGGAGACCCGGCAGTCTTCCAAATGGAAGGAACTGTTTGCTGTGGAACGTGCTCTTCGGTTCTTCTGGCGTCTTCTGTTGTGTTGCAATGTTCTGGTGAGGTTTGACAACACTGTGACTGTGGCTTACGTGAATCATCAGGGCAGTACTCACAGTCAGTCCTTGAATCTTGTGGCCTGTGCTATTGCGGGTTGGGCGGAACTCCATCTCCAGGCCATTTCGGATCATCACATTAGGGGCTCGGACAAAGTGGTAGAGGATGCCCTGCGTCGCAGGTTTCCTTCCTCTTTGACGTTGTGTCTATCTCCCAGGGTATTCCGCTTGATTTGCCGGAAGTTCAGGACTCCCAAGATGTACTTGCTTGTTTCGGGGGCCAAAGCTCTCCTGCACATCTTTTGCTTCCGGAGCGGGTGTAGAAGCCTTGTCCCTCATGTGGCCTCCTTGGTTGCTGTATGCCTTCCCTCCCTTTCCTCTCATACCTGCATTCCTATTGAAAGTCCAGAGGTTGGGGACTCAGGTGGTGGCTGGGTTGCCTCACTGGCCCAGGAGGTCTTGGTTACAGTTGGTGTTGAACCTGGTGGTGGGTCCTCCTTGGATCTTACTGCAGTGTCCATCTCCTCAGAGGTCTTCCACTCCTCACCTGCTGGTCCCTCTCACCTTAGCGGTCTGGAGGTTGTGCGGCAGTTGTTGGGTGGCTGGGGATTACCTGACCACAGTTTTTCTGTGGTCCAGGGTTCTCATAGCTTGCCACTTTGTCCTCTTATTCTAAGCATTTGCCTGCTTTGAACCAGTGGTCTTCTCTCCATTCTCTGTGCTCTTCTTCTTGCTCTATCTCAGCCATTCTTCAGTTCTTCTTAGAGGGGTTTAGTAAAGGCTTCACTCTCTCTACTACGAAGGGACAGTAAGCGGCTGTCTGCATTTACAGGGATCCGACTTCTTTGTCCTCTGCAGAGGCCCTGTTGGTGCTCCAGCTGTTCTGCAGCTTTTCTCTCTCCTCCCCTAGTGTCCGGTCTTCTGTGCCTGCCTGGGATCTTTCCCTGGCCCTGTGTGCTCTGCCCTCGTCTTCTTTTGAGCCTTCGTTAACGGTGGATATGAAATTTCTGTCTTTTAAAGTAGCTTTGCTGGTGGCCATCACTTCGGCTCAGAGGTTGGGGGAACTTTCTGCTTGTGTGGTTCTCCTCCTGTTTTTAGGTTTATTGAAGATGCTGTAGTGATGTGTTTAGATCCTGGTTTTCGTCCTAAGATTCCTTCTAGGTTTCATACGTCTCAGGAGTTGGTGTTGCCTTCTTTCTGCCCTTCCCCTTCTTCTCCTGGGGATCACTTGTTGCACACTCTTGATGTGAAGCATGCTTTGTCCGTATATGTGGACAGCTCTGCTGCTTTTCGCTCGTCTGACAGTCTGTTTGTGACTTTTGGGCTGGCTGGCCGTGGGAAGACTGCTTGCCTTTCAGCTGACCCTGGGGCATTGGATCAAGTCCACTATTTCTTTGGCTTATCAGGGCTCTAGTTTGCCGTATCCTTCAGGAGTGCATGCCCGGTCCACGAGAGGGGTCTCAGCATCCTGGGCTGCCTTTAATGGGGTGGCTTTGGATGAAATCTGTCATGCTGGGACTTGGGCTTCTGCGTTTACCTTTATTAAGCTTTACAGGTCGGATTGTACTCTGGGTGACCATTTGAATTTTGGGTATGGTGTTTTGCGTAGTGGAGCTCGATGCTCCTAATGAATCTTTCATGTCATTAAAAATGTGCTATGGTGCGCTTCCCCCCTGTGTGCTGTCTGGTTTGTTTTCAACTGTGTTCCAAATGAGGTTGCTTTGGTATGCCTCGTTTAATGACTGGGTTGAGGGACGTAGAGGTAATGTCTTGATTACTCACTGGTAATCATCATTACTCTTAATCCTACTTGTCCTCGACCCAGTCATGTTTCCCACCCACCCTCCGTGTTAGTCCTTTGTTGTGCTTTTATGTCTGGAAATGCTTTGTGCTGGCTATTGTATTATATGGCAGGGGGTGGATGGAGCTAGCAAGTGTTTCCTTTTTTGTTTCCAGTCAGTGAATTTACCTCATGTGTAATGACTGGGTCTAGGACGAGTAGGACTGAGAATAATGAGGATTACCGATAAGTAATCAGGACATGCTTCTGCATAGTTCCTTAGATGATGGAGACTTCTTGGGTGTCTTACGGTGCATGACTAAGGCTTTCTGCGTGAGATGTTGTGTGAGACGGACTCTGCTACTCTCATTTGCAGGTGTTTAGTTGCCCTCTGCCTGAGAATTTGCATAAGGTGTAACCCCTTTATTGCAAATGTTTTCATCTTGTAAATGGTAGCCCCTGTTCCTGTTATTGATGCCTTAATAAACGTTATGTCAAGGTAGAACGCCACCATTACGAATCTCTTTGGAAGAACTGGGCTTGGTTGTTCACTGCAATACACGTTGGCTGTCTCTGTCACACCACTTTATTGTTACCAGCGTAAAGGTCAGAGCTGAAGACATTGGAACTAGGGAACCTAGTTTGAGTCTTTGCGCTGGGTCAACATCTTGAGATTCTGGGCAAATAACGTAATCTCCCTGTGCCTACAAAAATGAACGCGTTCTTGTGTAATGTAAATGGTGCTCATGTAAAGCGCTCCAATACCTGAAGGTCATGTTTGCACTAAAGAAAACGGCAAAAAAAGCATATAAAAAAATAATACAACTGAAGAGCTCAGTAGATTTCCTATACAACTTTTGTAATAAGGTGTTACTCTTGAAGGCTACACAAGTCACTTAAGGGCTCACTGCAGACCTTGAAATGTCCCACATATACATAATGAAACAAGACAACTATATAAAAAGTTACAACTCGCTGAATGTATCAAATGACATAGGTAACCCGACAGCTAAGGAACACTTTTCACAGAAATAAAAACCATGTCGCTATGGCAGCATTAAACGGGCTCAGGTCTGAAATAGCAAAAAAGTGTCTACAAAAACACAACGTGTCCAACACAGCACCAAAGTTACAAGGTACAAATCTTGCACGGCCACAAAACTTCGTAACGTCTGTGACACATTGTTCAAATCCTGGGCTTTTCTTTTACAAAGCCTTGTATTCGGACGTCGGTTCACATCAATCGCTAAACTGGAGCAGAACTAGTCCATTAGATAGTTAAACGAAAACCCAGGTTGAGCCAAAAAGTGTCATGTGATAAATGTTCCTTCTTGGGAATGATTTTGTAATTGTCCCATGCAACAAAGCAGATGGTTTTCTCTTTCGAGTTGACAACGGCATGTCCAAACTTAAAAGAATCGTCTGAGTACAGGGTAACAGCCGCACCGCCTTATTACAAGGCGAAGCGAAGGTAGGTAAGTGCGGAAAGAGCAGGGTTGGTTCGCGTTTGCTGCTGCTTCGGTCTGCCCTCTTCGAGAAAGTGCGAGACACTGGACACCGCTATACAGAGAAGTAATTCTCAGTGTCAGAAAACGCTTCTTCCTCGAAATAAGTAGAACTATCTAACGCACCTAAACTAAAACATCAGACAACAGTTCATATCCACCACTTCCGGAGCAGCGGTGCAGTCTCTCCCGGGGCAAGGGGCGTTTTCTTCCGGCTGACTGAGCTGGATTTTCCGGGCAGGGCCCTTCGTTCAGCCAATCGCAGGGCGGATGAGGCGGGACAGTCGCCCACCCTCGCCAGTGTCGCTGCTTTTGTCTGCCAATCAGCGCTAACTCGATTCCCCATTGCCACTCCCTGCCTTCAGCATTTGAAGTCGTTTACAGTCGAAGGCCGGGCAGAGGCAATCGGATTTTTACAGATTCTCCGTCCGGAGGCGGGAGGTAAGCCCCGCGACCGGGAACCTCCCGCCTGGTTCGGGAGGAGTGTAGTATGTGCTTGGGGCCTGCAGCGGGAGCAGCTCTGCCCGGGGGCATGCCATCTCACGCCCGCCACCCTCACACTTAGCCATTGCATTTCACCCATCGCTGTCCCTCCCAGGCAGTCTCAGGGCCGGGGGGTGGGCACCATTCAACACTACTAATGTTCTTGTCTCGTTGCCACACGCTGATGCCAGAGAGAGGGGTGGGTCCTGCCCTAAACACGCATCCGACTGAGTACGTATAGTGCATGAGTGTCTCTACCTTCTTCTTTCACCTGTTTCTATGTATCTCTAATGCACGAAGTGCCTGGCACGCTACACCTTCCATTACCAGGCACCTGGAATGCAGGGCTCATCCATGTCTGTGCTTGCGGCCGCCGGGCACCTTTAATGCAGGTGACCGGCCCTGTCATGCCTCCCTCCATCAGAGCAGGGGGCGGGCGCCTCTCATCTCCCTGCCACGCTCAGGCATCTTCAGTGCACCCGGGTGTCATCTCATCCCTTTGCATATCAGGCCAGTGGTCGTTTTAAAAGTGGGGTGCGTGGGTCTGTCATCTCATGCCTACCACCATCACTAATGCACGGGGCGAGGCTCCCGCTCTCAATGGGCCATGTGCGGGGATGACCCCGCGGTCGGCTCACCACCGGTGTCTGCCCCGCACGTTCGGCAGCGCGGACACTTTCCGAGTTGTGGCCGCCACTGACAGGGAGACCTCGCAGACCGGGAGAAGGGCGCGATCCGGAACCTGGGCCGCGACCCTGACCCCCAAGCTTCCCGCAGTCATCCCTGGCGGAAGCAGAGCGGAGCCGGAGCCAAGAAACCCGTGCATCGGAAACGGCCGGCCGGTGCCGCACAAAGGTACAACAGGCAAGGGGGCTGTAGTCTCATTCTGGGATGCCCTGCAGGGAGAGGGTGTCACTGGGACTGGTCTCCAAGTAGCATCCAAGAAAAGCGCGAAATGGGGAATTAAGCTTAGAGGATTCTAAAACCTGAGAATGTTGTTTCTTTTCCATCAATATAATAATAAAATGATTGAGATCGTAATCCTTGATGTATTCCTTCTTGGGTTTTTAGCACAAGGAAACTTGCCACATGTACTTCTACAATCCTGCGGTGCATGCATTTGCATTGTGTGAAAAGAGATGGTAGGTTGTGCATTAAGTGGGCCAGCTAGACTCCTGTCAGTATGTGCTCATCTGATGTTTGCCCCTTTTCAGTAACAGCACTTCTTCGTGTGGGTGAAGTGCTGCCACTTTGCGCGTGAATGAAAAGAAGCTTCAAAGCAGCGGGTCACAGCTGAATGTGTGTTCTCTTCCTTCTCCATCCCGTGTCTGATGCACTACAAATTTGCAAGTCCACCCTAACCTAATCCTCCAACCTATTGACTCAAGCATACATTTAAACACCCATTATTTTGATATTTGGCTGCAGGACGGCATAGGAAACAACAGAAGCAATTAGTCACATTAAGAACTTTCTGATGGCTTAGTTACAGAGAACCATGTATTTGTTTTGCGACGGGCTATACTTAGAGGTACACAAATCCAATGAAAAGATTTTTTAAATGCCTGTACTGGGGTGCTAACCAATAGTCTTCCATGCATTGAACTTGCCTGAGTTTGGCCTGGAGTGGTAAATTGAACCAAAGTAAAAACTAGTCATTTTCTACCTACTATGTTTTATTGGTGATTTTCATAAGGGTTCTTACTCTTGTAGCTGTCAATATGTCCAATGTTATGAAATGTGGCCTAACGAATTGGTGGCTGACGCCGGGGATTACGTTTTTAATCTTGGCTTTGATGCTTGAACGACGATTGTTTGATTCTATGTGATGTGCTTGTTATCTCAGTGTCTATGATCGTAAATAAGTGAAATGCAATTCAGTAGTGATTTGACGTTATTATATAATTAAAAAATGGCAATGACTATTTGGCGCATGTTGTATTGTCTCGCTCCATTATGTACAGCAGTCTGTTGTTCTAAAGGTTGTGGGGAGATGGGTCACGCCAGGTAAATATCAACGCATACACACAGTAACTTTTACCCAGTCCAGTTTTTCTCATTTACCCACACAAACCAAAAACAATTAAAGCAATCAGCAATATTGGGACATGCAGGTCTGTACATAAGGTCCAGCGTGCATGCAGCTGTTGGCTTAACAACCAGAGTTGGCTAAAAGGGATTAACATGACATGGGGGCAGTTGAAAGCCATGTACTTTTCATCTGCCCATGTTCAATAGAAGTCTGAATTTCAGGCCAGTATTTGCCGAATGTATATGCATTTTACTACTTTATTGTTAAAAATCCAAGTATTAGACGGCATTTTTTTCTATTTTGGAGAATTCTAATTGAGGGGAACTGTGAGAATGCTTATCAAACGTAACGGTCTTGCCTCCTAATTCGATAAATTATTGTTGCCTTATCTACCACCTTGGGTCGAGAAAGCTTGGGGCCATGGGGTCAGAGAGACTGCTATACGGGTAACACGTTTCAACTCCAGTGATAACGCTGTCTTCCTTCAAAGATGTGTATGAATACTAGCATGGGCCAGACGTTCACACTTCAAAAAACCCAGTTTACCTCCCTGGGATTGGAAAGTGTAACCCTGTGAAAACTTTAATTCGTTAAGTATTTTACTAGAAAGACGATATTTGTTTAGCTCTTTATTGGAATGCATTGTGCCAAACGATTTTTGAAACGTTCATTTATTTATTGTTACGTATAGTGCTTCATATCCCGGACGAGGTCGTAAAGCACTCCCATTTGCATTGGTACCCGGGCTCCCTATTTGGAGAGAATGGTTGCAAGGGCGTTGGATCTAGAGTTCTAGACTGTCTTTTATGGAGCATGTTGGGTGCTGATTTGTACCTCACTCAGGGAGTTGGCTTGGTAAGAGTTCTGGAGATACCCTGGGACTGATTAATGCATACTTTGGAAATGCAATCACATTGATTGCTCCTAGGTAGGCGCTTGGATTGACCAGCACCGCCTCTTGCTGCAGCTCACAGACGCCCCACCTCTCCCCGCACACTGCACCCCACTGATGGCACTGCTCGCTCCCTTTTAAAGTGCTGAATGCAGGAAGGCCGCAGGAATCCGTTCCTCCGGACGCCTTTCCTGCGCAGCCTGGGGTGCACCGCCGCTGGAGGAGCTGAACGCCTTCCCGTGTGACAGACCAGCACAGCACGTCTCTGCAGCGCAGCAGCTGCCTGTCCTGTTGGAGCCGAGCCGTGGCCGGCTGCCAGCCCTAGCCGGCGTTTGGCAGCCCGTCCCATTGGAGCAGCGCTGGCCGGCCGCCAGGGCCCGTGCAGGCGGTGAGTCACATGCGCGGATACTGTTCCAAGGGTGCAGGCTGAGGCGCTGTTTATTGCCTCTGTCCCCACAGCCCTGCGCTACGGAGACACTGGAAAGATGACACAACGGTGCCCCTGCTAGGATCGGTGCTCAGTACACTCCCGACCGAGCCAGGTTTACTGTTTCCCCATATCTTTGAAGATCTCATTCGCTGTTAAAAATGGCATTTGCATCGTATTACCTGCTTTCCAACACGTTATAGGAAGGCTTAACACCTCGGGGTGTATGAATTGCTTTTACATTGGAAGTTGGAAGTTTATGTAAGCTCCACATACTTGGCAAGGACGGCTGTCGCGACTGATAACTGAAATATACCATCCTTCAGTCTTTATGTAGCAGTACTGCTCGGAGTGGGAGGTAGTACCAACATCTGCGTCTCCGTGACATACACCCGTTGCACTTTTCCTCCTTTAAAAAAGTAAATAATCAAAAATATGTATGTATGTGTGTGTGTGTGTGTGTGTGTGTGTGTATGTATATGTGTAGTGTGTGTGTGTGTGTGTATGTATATGTGTGTGTATATATATATATATATATATGTGTGTATATATGTGTATATATATATGTATATGTATATATATATTAATGACTACGCCTTTGGCATTGGTTTCCCGAGCTTGTTTTTTACGTGAGAACGTCTCCGAAATGGATCCGGTCTGTTCGGACTACGTTGGTAGGCTCCTGTCACCCGCCTTTGCAGGGCAGGGCCGGCTTTAGGGTAGTGCGAGGGTGCTGACCTGGATGGAGGGGCTGTTTTTAGCAATAATTTACCATTTAAAAGCAGCTGCTGCGGAGTTCCTTGTGACTCCAGCTTATAGGCAGCAATAAAAATGTCAAGATAACTCTTGTGATTAATGTTCATGCTAGAGAGAGAGATCGGAGGTTTGTCTAGCAGCAGCTTTGACTCACCATAAAGTAGCACAGAGGGTTATATGCCTGCTGCAAATAACAGATCTGTATTATATGTGGATAGCGGAGTGGATTAGTAAAGTCAGACTTTACCAACTCTTGAAAATAAATTAAATGCATTTGAGAGAGTGTCAGTGGAGAGATGAAGGTCACTTTTGCTTGGTGGTAGTGAGGGAATCTGAGGAGGAGGTCATATGGTGCGGTCTAAAAAGAATTGTGGCATCGGGCGCCACACGTGCGAATGTGTTTACGAGACCTGAAGACTCGGCCCGGTGCCCAGGGACACTGATGTAGCAGTGGCACAGTTCCAATTAGCTGCTGAGTTTTGAGTTCTAAAGGAATAGAATAAGAGAGAGCAGAAGTATTTTATGCTATGAACGTATATCTGTTCCCCGCCAGATTGATGAAACCTACACTTCTGCTATGCCCCCAGTGGAAGAAAATAATGGGCAGGTTGGGAAGACGAAACAGTGATTATCCGTTGTCATCTCAATATCTATCTGCTTGTCTACAACACTCTGAAACACTCCGTGCCTGTGTTGGAAATGAATAGAGGGAAGTGCAGATACTCTTTATATTTATATACGTGTGAAGCAGATATTTGAGTATCTGCTTCACACGGAAAAGTGCTGGCGCTCTTATATTGGTAGTAATGTATCCCCACCAAGAAGTGCTGGAAGTCTTCTTATGGAAAGCTGCCCCGTGCCTTTGATTGGACTCTCAAAAGTCTCTAAAGTGGAGTAGGGGATCCAATGTGTAGAGCAGAGTTCTCCCACCTAATGATTATTTAGTTCTTTCTTTCACACTAGTCACCAAAGGGAGTTAGTTGACGCCCACTTACATGCTAGGACATCTCAAATAATTCTGTGCTCAAGACATAAGCAGCAAAGATAAATCTTGCTTTGCAGCCGTGCCTATGTTTGGAGTGGGTTTCTGAATACAGAAAAGTGAAAGTAGTGCACAAGTTTACATCTTGACAATTGGATCTGGACAGAATCTTGTGCCCCATATACTGTTATTCTTTTGTGAATGAAATAGTATTTTAAGAACTGACCGATGTACAAATAGTTATCACACCAAGCAAATAATCCTTGGACATTTTATTTTTTGTTCCAAAATGTATTGTTTTAGAAAAAAGAGAGCAGCACATAATCTACTGCTTTTTCTTCTTAAAATATAAACAAGATGCAATATCAAAACATTATAAAAAATAACAAATAGATACTCTGTATGTGTTCCCATAGGGCGAAACAATAGAACCTCACCATACCTTGTTTCTAAAAACAACATAAACTCACCACATCTAGGCAATATTTAAGAGCACAAGGAAGCGAGCCATGAGGACCTAGGGGATAGTCTACAAAGGAAACTAGGCCTTCCTGATAATTCAAACTGAGGATCCACTATATTCTTTTATCCCAACTTTTAACTGCTTTATGGAGCTTCCGGTTTGTTGGTTTCGGTCCCATCCTCCGGACTTAAAGGTCCAATCATTTCAGGGTATTATAGTTTTCTGATATAGTATCTTCAAACCCTCTCAAATTTTCAATAACCCAAACGATCTAGACGACTCGTACAAAACCACACTCTGTACAAACAGCCCACATCAACTTATTGGTCTTCAGGCTCTTTGATTCATCAGTCGGAAACTGGCACGAGCTACTGGGTCACCTATTCTGCAGCATTAAAAAACAACTACATAACAGATTGGATCCTCGCCTGTTTAATGTTGAAAGCATTTAGAGGAAGAGAGGCTAAAGACCAATATGGTGGTTGATGACACTGCTGGCAACAATGGAAGCTTAGATGCTGGCGAGGATGCCTTTAAAGGTAAGCTGACAAGGGTCCACAGATGATCCTGACGTGCCACAGGTTTTTGTAAGCTTCGTGAAGTTATTCGTGGATCGAACATTGAAGGAGAGTTGTCTTATTTGATGTATCTGTTAAAAAGGTTAAGGAGATAAGTGAGTTGAGCTACTCGTCCTCTTTGGTATCCTTCCAGGTTTTAGGCTGTAGATCTGAAATGGTCTGCTGGGGGCTCGCACAGTTCTTGTGTATGCTTTATTTTTTAGATTGGGCATTCTGGTTTTAGGAATTAAGCAACTATGCTATGAAGTTCTCTTTTTGGACTTCATAGACACAACAGCAGTAGCAATAACAGCTTTTTTGCCTTTCCTTATTGCACCTTCATAGATTCTGTAGTGATATTTCCTTATCAGTTTGCACTGGGGGATGTTGGTGTCCCCCTGCCTCGTGACTTTCCAAAGATCTTTTGTTTAGTTTATGTATTGATAAGGTTTCCGAGGACTGATGTGTTGGTCTAAGATGACATTTAAGCTGAGATTGTTAGATACAGAAAAACACTAAGCTGGAAGTAAAAGATGGCAGGGTCCGATTCTTTTCAACGCTTTGGAAACTGGGCCAGCAGACCTATCTGGAAGGGAAGCTATGTGGAGGATAAACTGAATTATGGCAATTATTGCATGAAAGTAGATCGCAAGATGACTATTGGTAAAATTGAGGTGGTTCTGAGGGGTACAAAATGCTACCTAGGTATGGTTGCAGAAATAGTTGGACTTAAGACCATTTGAATTAGATTCCGTGATTCCATGTGGAATAGCAAACTTTTGTAAGAGGATGATTTTATTATGTGGCAGTAGACACATTATCTGAGTCCAGCCGGGTGTCAGTTGAATTGCAGGGTTAAAAGTGGAAGGAGGGGAGGATGGAGCGAAGAAGGAAACGTTGGGAGTGTAGGTGCTTGAGAGAAATTGAAATTATGGAAAGTTCGGAGTGAAAGGATGATTGGCCTTAGTACCCAGGAGGGATTTGGAAAATGTAGGTGGGTAGAGGGATCCGATAGGATGAGAAAGTAATGGAGGAGTGCAGAAGTAGGAGAGAAAAAGATTGTCATCCAACCATAGGTAAGTGAGAATGCTACACCTTTGTTTAGCATATTTTTGTCTAGATGTTGACATGGTTGCAGGGGTAAGCTTTCAAATGGAGACGCTAAATTGAATGTGGTGAGTTTGGAGAGAATCATGTGAATGCTACTTATTTATTTAATTTGGGATGCATTGATTAAATCAGGTGGAATAAAGGCTTGGCTATCAATGTCATCAGTGGTGGTTCAAATTTTGAATTGTGATGTGGTTGTTTGATCTGGAGCAGCTGAAGTTCAGCTACTTTAATACAGGTTGTTTTTTCACCTCCACATATTTTTTTGTTCACTTGAAAGCATACTATTACTTATGTTGGCTGTAACAGTAGATATCCCAGTCAGAGTTTCGGAGCAAAGCAGCTCCCCATCTAACACTTCGAGGTTAACACTATTGTTAATTTTTATTATTTGAGGGAGTTTGCGGGTTCTCTTTCACACTCACTCTCGCACTCACTCACACTCACTCACACACTTACTCTATAGCCAATATAGTAGTTGTTATCATAGTCCAGAAACTCTGCAGGCACTGACTGAGCTACTGTTTTTAGGTCTCATCTGTCAGAAAGCGCAAGCTGTCTGGCTGCGAAAAACCTTTTGTGAACTTCCCAAAATGTGCAGTGAGTTATATTCCACTCATTACCCACTGTTGATTGGCTTTGTCACTCTAATTTCCTTGCTTCTTATTGAATGACTTGCCTTGTCCAGCATGTTTGGCCCTTCCCTTGAGCATACCCTCTTTACCATTTTTTTGATTTGTATTCTTCCACTGCTCACTTTTAGAGAACTACTTTTTTCTTTTCAGCTCTCCATGAGAGTGAATGTCTTTGCTAGATCTCTCTTTTGTGTGATGCTTACCTCCCCAAAACACCTTACCTCCACCGGACAATGTGTTTTTCTCTCCGGTGTGCTTCACCTCCCATCCCCTAACTCCCACGCCCTGTGCTCTGTGTTGTTCTTCCTAGTGTGCTGCTCCACTTGCACTCCATTTTGCTTTCTCCCTTTGGTCTGCTTTTGTTCTCCTCCACCCTCAGCTCTTCCATTGCCAACCCCCCACCCTTCGTGGCTATTTCCATTTTTGGAGGACCTGACATCTGTCATTTACAGCCAAGTGCTTTACTACAAAACGCGCTTTCACACACTTAACATTTTTTTAAAATATTTACTGTGCCATGAGGTGTCGGACATCTTGGACTTGTCAATTAAAATTAGGGAAAATAAATACCACCTGTGCCATTCTGCATACGGTCGCATGCTTGGGGATGACGAGACTGATAACAGAGGATACTTCATCATGCCTTTGTTTTTCATTTTAGGTTTTGCTTCAGACAGTACAATCTGGCTAAAAAAACATTGACAGGGCCAGTATATCTTGCATGTTGGCTTTGCCAATGCTTTCTTCTTTTTGTTGAAGTACTTCGTGACATTGCATGTGTTTAGAAGCTGTCTCCATCGTATTCTGCTTTCTCTCATCTGATGTCCCTGTTGTTGCTTCCCCCTCTCGCTGTCCATGGTGTTGCTTGCCTCCTCCCGCTGTCCTTGTTGCTGCTTACCCCTGTGGAAGCAGAACCTTGTACCCCAATAATTAGGACATCCTAATATTCAGATCACCCCAAAATTTACCTCCGGCAGTTCTACTGCAGTTTGACCATGCGCAAAAAGGCACCCTCCTAAACATCAATTTAGCAGAGTAGCAAAACAAATCATTGGGACCCAGGGCCGGTTCTAGGGTGGTGCGATCGGTGCCACCGCACCGTGCGTCGACTTGGAAAGGGCGCCCTGTTTGCAAATATTTTATGGCTTGAAAACCACCTGCTGCCTCATTAGCGATGGAGTTTTAACTAGTGGAAGTTTGACTCCTCGTAAGTTAGCTCAGAGGGTTATTATGCCTGCTGCTAAAAATGTGTGCCATGCAGATCACAAAGTGTATATAATGTTAATAGGTAAATAGGTTACTGCTATTGTCAGAGAGATATTTTTGTTACTTGCAGTTTATAAGTTAGAATCCTAATATAGAAAAATGCGGTATTAGCTGTCATCAAAGGTCTTCATGCAAAATGCTGGGTTTATATTAGACCTACATGTTTTTTTGCCCGGCTTTTCCTTAACCTGGTCTTGCAAAAAAGGTTAATTTGGGTAGAAATGAATTATTACTATTAAAGAGCACCCCTAACAATTAGTGTTATGTTTTAAATTCTGAATTTGTGCTTTTCCTGACCAAGGACTATATTTTCCTATCAGAATGAATCACGGGCGGATGGTTACAGAAAACTTTGCCACAATACATGGCTCCTTTAAAAGGATCAGTTCAAAAAGAACTCCGGTTATGGCCAACAAAAAGATCAGATTTCGGGGATAAATACACGAAAAGAGAGATATGAGACGTGACAGAGTTAAAAAGAGAGAAAGAAACCCCCGTTGAAGACAACAACTGTGACTTATGGAGAAGGGAAGAGCCCTTGAAAACAAGCTTTGAAAAACTATCTTTATACTAGGAGCCAAAAATAGAACAATTGCTTACTTGGATACCGACAAGCTCCCAGATCTACAATCACAGCCCCTAGAGGATACCCTGTATCCACACGAAAAGAAGAAAGTGTTTCTATTGAGGTCCTGAGGAAGGTGGTATAAATCCACCGAAACGCGTGTCGACCTGGCGTGGAATCCCACATAACATTCTGGGGTTTTGACTCAGACAGAGTTATTCTCTACCTTATATACAGAAATATTGTTTGGATGAGAAATGAATTGTGTGCAAGTGGATGTATGAGTAGTTTTTGTGTGTGTGATTTGTATTGTTGTATTAGGGTGATTTTATTTTCGTGTACTAAATTTCAAATGTACCAAAATGATGAATCATGTTTTTATGTCTGTTTCAATTGATCAAGAAAAATATAATGAATTTGAAAGAAGGAAATGCAAAAAAAGTAAAAAAAAGTTTTTGATATATATATATCCAAAAAAAAGAAATAAAGTCTGGAAAATACAAACAGAGAAAGTGTTATTGGCATATCTTGAAGGACATATAATAATGATATGAACTATGTCGTAATGTATAAAGTATGTGGGCCATGAGGGAAACCTTTTCTTGTTGTGTTTAAACTTTCCTTTCTTTTCCCTGGCTTCAAGTAATTTAAGAGGGGGTCCCCTTGTCTATGTTATTGAATGACATGCGACTCTTACATCTTGTAATCTTCTGTCTGATGTAACGTTTCATACAATGATTTACACTTGTGATTGTCTCTGTTACATGTGTGTATGATGTAGAGTGCTCAGACACCTCAAACTGGTATGAGTGGCGCTATAAAACTAAATGAATCTGAGAGACTGGTAATGGAGATTTGAGGGGCACTGGTAAACAACTGGTGGTAGAGAGGGAATTTGTGGGGGAGATGGTCACTGGGGGCACCACAGGGTGCCACCAGTGCCAAAGCCGGCCCTGTTGGGACCCCTCAGTAATTGAGTTCTAGATCAGAAGGTTTTATTACAAAAATCTAAAAATTAAGCGGTACAGAATAAATGCCATGAAGGCTCAAATGCAGAGTTATACAGAGTAGTTGAAATCAGAAATAATTCCAAGTCCCAAGTGTGCATCAAAAATCCAAAAAGAAACAGGCAGCTTTCCTAGTAGAAAAGGAAGTCTTCTCGCTCACAACAAAATTCAGGGGTTCTTGTACACAATTCTTGCATAACATATTAGTAAAACAGCAAACTTCTCATGGCTCAGTTGAAAGTAACCACTCCTTTGACAAATCACAATTATCTGTATCACTACCGAAGTTCATTAGCACTATTCCTCCTTTTAAGTAAGAGTTCCGCATATTCCATGTTATTGATATCTCGAGATGTTCAAACTAGTATAAAATATTAGGACAATGAACTTTTACAGCTAAAGGGTCTTGGAAAAACGTTACAGTTAAGAACACTAGAAAGTTAATTCACAGTACAACAGGAAAATTACATCAACATGTCTTCGTTCAGCAGAGCTTTAGGAAAGATAATGCGAAGGGGGACCAGATGGGATGGGGGTGAATACCGAAGGGTAAACGGCATCCGTCTTATCCAAGATGGAGTTTCATGTAAAAATGTGGCATAAATAAATCCATGTTAATAAACGCACTTCTTTAAGTCGTATTAAACTCTTTTCTTCTGCAATCGTATTAATACAGCATTTGCTTGTTGAATAATAGATATAAATCATTATTCGCCATTATTATTGTTGTACAAGTATATAAATCCAGAAAAACGCTACTACCCTTTCCCGCCGTCCATGTTGTTGATTGACCCCACCCGCCCTCCTGTAGCTGTCTAAACTGCCTCCCACTCGCTAACAAAAAAGCACTATGACATGGCCAATTCTGGCCGCGTCATATCCAGAAAAAATAAAAATAAAAAAATAATTCTGCTATACTACACATCAGCTAGTTACAAACCAACACGAGCACCAATATTGCCAAACTATTTAAACACTGGATCACAGCAAATGATCGCTCGACTTACTGAAACCAAACAGTAACTCTCAGGGATTATTTTTACCCGGAATGGATCCAATACTTTCTTTATTTTGCATCAAAAGAACCATATAAATGAGCAATTTTATCTTTTTGCACAAACAATTTTGACTGAACTTGACATAGAAAAGGACAATTATTAACAAATTCACCAACTCACATTCAAACACTCATACAGGACAACACATTAATATATATACACACACAAAATTCTAAAGTTATACAAAAATATTTACAATTTCCTGTTATTTGAAAACATAGCATTGGAAAAAATAATTGAAATTTTTGATGTTTGATGATCCAATAAAATATTCCTAATGCTGAGTGGGGTGGTCTACGCGTTTCGATATCCCCTTATTATGGGGAAATCTCATCAGGACCAAGTGCCTGTAAATGAAGGAACAAAAACCAATCAGCCTGAGAAAACCCGTGCCTGTGACACAACAGTGAAAGGGGGGGACGAGGGGAAGCTAATCCTACCTCTTTGGTGCTCGGTTTTCATGCGTTTAGAAGAAACTGTAACAAAAACAAAGCCTATTTAGCTTCTGTGTACAAAGGAACTTATACTTAATAAGACGACCGACACATGCTTGAATACTCACATAATTTGCCACATGTTGGGAATTGCCAGGGTTGATGGAAGTAGAAATCTGTAAAAATGGAGCGATTTTGTCAGAGCATTGCGCTTTGGGGCGGGCTCTGTAACTATTAGGCGAGGGACTGGAAAGGCACTTACATGGTTCAGGCGAGTGTGGCGGCCGGACTGGGTTTCCGGATTTGACGGTGGTTCTTTAACCTTGAAGTCGCTAAAAGGAAACGGAGATTTGAGTCAGGTCCTTTTATCCGCATAGTCCTTCTCCCATTACCAGGTGCTAGCGGTGCTGGCGTTTACCTTTAGGATTCGAGTACGCTGAATCAATCAGGGGTCCACACTGCTCACTCTCTGTCATGGAATGACAGCGCTTGCATCAACTCGTCAGTGTTGCTCCTCTCGCGTAAAGGGTTTAAACAAACTTCCTGGTTGAGGGAATTCTGGGGGTTGTGGTTCGAATGCACAGTCGTCATGGAAACCATGTGTTTGGCAAATTTCAGTGGAAACGGGATGCAGTTCCAAAGGACTTTATGCAGCCGACCTTCAGGGCTGTCGCGGCGAGGCTGTGAGTGCTCACAAACCATGCTGGATGCAGTATGGCTGGAGTATTTACAAGCGGTAAATCTCCGAGAGTTCGTTTAGCCCATCTATTGCCGTGTTAAACTTGACAATTAAAAGGGCTTCATGGCGCGATAGCTTTTCTTCAATATCGCCGCCTCTGGAGTCTTTTTCGATCTTGGCAATCACTGTCCATTTTAAATCATCTAACGTATGTCCGTGGTTTTTCCAATGGTTTACCAGTGGAGCGGTAGTTACATTCTTTTTAATCCGTGATTTATGTTGCGTTATTCGGCATCTCACCTCCTGGCTCGTTTTTCCGACATACAATTTGTCGCAGGGACATGTTATGCCATAAATGACATATCTTGATTTACAATTTGTAAATTTCTCGTGTTTCCAAAATTGGTGTTTATGTTGGAACAGATTGCCTTCCTCCGTGCTTGCGCAGCAGATGCATGAACCACATTTATGATGGCCCTGAATTGGTGGCAGACCTAACATTGTGCCAATTGTTGATGTTTTCTTTTTCATAGCTGCTCTAACCAAGTGGTTGGCTACACTTTGGTCCTTTTTGAAGGCAAAAAGTGGTTTTTCTTTTAGTGACTCGTCAATGTTTTCTACCAGGTGCCAGTTCTGTAAAATGCTTTTCTTCAACAAGTTGGAGTTTGGGCAAAACGTGGATACACAAACTATCCTATTCAAAGTTGTTTTTTCTTTCTTGACTAGAAGAGTGTCTCGCGGGATCCACCAGACTCTCTTCATTGTCCTTTTTAGAAGCTTTTTAGGGTACCCTCTACGAGCTAAATTGTCTGTCAAGTTGTTGGCATGAAACATGTATTCATCTTTAAAATGGCAGTTCCTTTTTATCCGGAGGTACTGCCCGAACGGGAGGTTTTCTTTTAGATTACGTGGGTGGTTGCTGTTGAAATGTAACGCCTTGTTTCTGTCTGTTTGTTTTTTGAACAGAGTGGTGACCAAACCTTCGTCGGTGGGATACACCTCGACATCGAGGAATGACATCTTCACTTTAGAAAAGTTCATGCTGAACTTTATTTCTTCCGTTCTTGAGTTAAGCCACTCATGGAATTTCTTTAGATCTGGTAGTGTCTCCGGTCTTCAATTTGTCAAATAAAAATCTCACTACAGCAGAAATCAGTATCTTGGAGAAAGGACTATCTTTTGTCCCCACGCGCCGCACGAAAAAACCAACTCTGAATAGGATAGTTTGTGTATCCACGTTTTGCCCAAACTCCAACTTGTTGAAGAAAAGCATTTTACAGAACTGGCACCTGGTAGAAAACATTGACGAGTCACTAAAAGAAAAACCACTTTTTGCCTTCAAAAAGGACCAAAGTGTAGCCAACCACTTGGTTAGAGCAGCTATGAAAAAGAAAACATCAACAATTGGCACAATGTTAGGTCTGCCACCAATTCAGGGCCATCATAAATGTGGTTCATGCATCTGCTGCGCAAGCACGGAGGAAGGCAATCTGTTCCAACATAAACACCAATTTTGGAAACACGAGAAATTTACAAATTGTAAATCAAGATATGTCATTTATGGCATAACATGTCCCTGCGACAAATTGTATGTCGGAAAAACGAGCCAGGAGGTGAGATGCCGAATAACGCAACATAAATCACGGATTAAAAAGAATGTAACTACCGCTCCACTGGTAAACCATTGGAAAAACCACGGACATACGTTAGATGATTTAAAATGGACAGTGATTGCCAAGATCGAAAAAGACTCCAGAGGCGGCGATATTGAAGAAAAGCTATCGCGCCATGAAGCCCTTTTAATTGTCAAGTTTAACACGGCAATAGATGGGCTAAACGAACTCTCGGAGATTTACCGCTTGTAAATACTCCAGCCATACTGCATCCAGCATGGTTTGTGAGCACTCACAGCCTCGCCGCGACAGCCCTGAAGGTCGGCTGCATAAAGTCCTTTGGAACTGCATCCCGTTTCCACTGAAATTTGCCAAACACATGGTTTCCATGACGACTGTGCATTCGAACCACAACCCCCAGAATTCCCTCAACCAGGAAGTTTGTTTAAACCCTTTACGCGAGAGGAGCAACACCTACGAGTTGATGCAAGCGCTGTCATTCCATGACAGAGAGTGAGCAGTGTGGACCCCTGATTGATTCAGCGTACTCGAATCCTAAAGGTAAACGCCAGCACCGCTAGCACCTGGTAATGGGAGAAGGACTATGCGGATAAAAGGACCTGACTCAAATCTCCGTTTCCTTTTAGCGACTTCAAGGTTAAAGAACCACCGTCAAATCGGGAAACCCAGTCCGGCCGCCACACTCGCCTGAACCATGTAAGTGCCTTTCCAGTCCCTCGCCTAATAGTTACAGAGCCCGCCCCAAAGCGCAATGCTCTGACAAAATCGCTCCATTTTTACAGATTTCTACTTCCATCAACCCTGGCAATTCCCATCATGTGGCAAATTATGTGAGTATTCACGCATGTGTCGGTCGTCTTATTAAGTATAAGTTCCTTTGTACACAGAAGCTAAATAGGCTTTGTTTTTGTTACAGTTTCTTCTAAACGCATGAAAACCGAGCACCAAAGAGGTAGGATTAGCTTCCCCTCGTCCCCCCCTTTCACTGTTGTGTCACAGGCACAGGTTTTCTCAGGCTGATTGGTTTTTGTTCCTTCATTTACAGGCACTTGGTCCTGATGAGATTTCCCCATAATAAGGGGATATCGAAACGCGTAGACCACCCCACTCAGCATTAGGAATATTTTATTGGATCATCAAACATCAAAAATTTCAATTATTTTTTCCAATGCTATGTTTTCAAATAACAGGAAATTGTAAATATTTTTGTATAACTTTAGAATTTTGTGTGTGTATATATATTAATGTGTTGTCCTGTATGAGTGTTTGAATGTGAGTTGGTGAATTTGTTAATAATTGTCCTTTTCTATGTCAAGTTCAGTCAAAATTGTTTGTGCAAAAAGATAAAATTGCTCATTTATATGGTTCTTTTGATGCAAAATAAAGAAAGTATTGGATCCATTCCGGGTAAAAATAATCCCTGAGAGTTACTGTTTGGTTTCAGTAAGTCGAGCGATCATTTGCTGTGATCCAGTGTTTAAATAGTTTGGCAATATTGGTGCTCGTGTTGGTTTGTAACTATTGATTGTGAGGCTTGTCCTTATTGCCAGTGAGCCCAGACCCTGTCTCGGTAATGATACTACACATCAGCAGCACTGCTGTTCAACATGGCTAAAACACTGACAAAGCCAATAGCTCTCATAGTCGAGGCTTATTGGCTTTGTCAATGCCCTTTTTCCAGCTATGCTGTAAAGCACCTGCACTGCTGTACAACATGGGTAAACCTAGAAAAACCAATAGCTCTTGTCCCGTAATAGCTCTTGTCTTGTAGGCGAGAATTATTGGCTTTGCCAATGCTTGTTCTTTTTTGCTGATGCTTCACAGTATTTGCAACCAAAATAAGTGCATAGGTGAGACATATTTTATTTTCCAATGCTTGTTTTTAATAGCACTTACGCCGAGGTGCACACTAGATTCAGACAGGGTAGCACTATACTGAGTATTTCCAGGGAAGCCACTAAGCCCAAATCACCCGATGACTTCTTGCTTTCCGTGAATAAGGCAAGCAGATTTGCGCTGTTAGGTCTGCGGCGTGCAAATGAATGCTTGAGGAAAAGTGTGAGGGTGCTGATACCTTGGTAAGAGGGCCACGGAAAGGCTTCTGAGAGAGGGATGCAGAGGGGATTTGTAATTTGATGGAGACCTTGACATTGAGAATCTAAAGGGAAGCTAGAGATGTGTATGAAGGGGACAAAAGACCCTTTCACGAAAAATGAAAAGCAATACAGTGAGTGCTGTGAATGTTTGTCATTATTCCTCCGCCTCACCTAAAAAACATTGATATGTTGTATGATGTATCTTTTTCAAATTTCCTAGGTTTTCCTACAGAGTTTACGAAAATATTTCTGCGGCTTCTCCAATATTTTCCTTGTTTTGTATATCTCTTATTAGAACTGATCATATTATGGTAATTGGGATGGAGTATGAAGCATAGAAGAGCTTTGAGATACTGTGGCCCTGCTTCTCTAGCAATAAATGTTGCCGTTATATTCGGAGTTTAAATACCCGGGAACAGGCCAGTGGTCAGACCTACATAATGTTCTTTACACATGCCTAAACCATCCAAGCAAGCCACCCCTGTAGTAGCCAGGGCATCTTGTAACGCTTTGATGCAATGCCCCAGCTCCGGTGTGCCCACACCAGAACCCAGTAGAGAACAAGTCTTAATTAAGCTAACACGGAAATGTCCAGCATCCCAGGGTGTAAAAAAATGGACCATGTTTATTGCTGACAATAATGCTGTGTCACCTCTTTAGCAAACCAATAATTGGAAATACAATTATTTGGCTTCTTTAGAGCTGGCGATTACGTACTATTAAAACTAAGCCAAATGTTCGGCAACAATATTGTGCAGCTCTGTAAATTGATGTAGCTCAAAATGCAATAATTCTTTCTATTTCTAAAACGGATTTTATGAAATTGTTTAAAGAGCAGAATTGCTGTAAGTTCTAACGTGGCCCATTTTATTCCTCAGCAGCTTGCTGAGGTATAAGTATTACCATTGTTGTTAATATGCACAAATATAGAGATAGGACACCTCAGTGCGAGTATTGAAGAAATGTTGTCACTTTCAATAATTTTCATATCGATCAAAATGCTCCAACTAGGTTGATCTAGCAATATGTCAACTACTATGCTTTTGCTGGAGCCATTACTGACCTCCCGCCCCCCCCCCCCCCCCCCGCTCCCCAAATACACAGGTGTTCGACTTCTAATCTTGCTGGACTCTAACAAAGGAGTGCTCCGATTTATGTCTTCTTCACTAATCATCGTATAATCATTTCTGGGTTCAAAGTTGGCATTAAAATCACCAGCAACCAATATTACAAGCCTATTTCCGTCGCCTCTGCAACCAGCTATACGAAGCCTATCATCTAAGGAGGCTAAGGTTGGCTAAACTGCTTTATATATGTTACTGACTTGTAAATGGGTTCCAACCCCCACGTTTTGCAATAAGCTAGTGGCATCCCAGCTTAATATATCGATAGGTAAGATTCATCAGGATCTCTTTCATTGACGTTTGTACCTGCCATATTGCCAAGTATAAAACGCCCCAAGTGGGTGAATTTTATATTTTTGCAATGGGAGCAGCATCCGAGGTTAGTGCAGTCTCATAGAGCATAAAGCATGTCCTTTTATCATTGCCAATGCTAAGAGCTGAGCAGTGGTTTGCTTAAAACGGATATACTAGCCCCTGCCCTCTAAACAAATGTACTTTCTTGTCTTATCCTTTTCCCAAGTTGTTTATTTGTAGCTGTTTAAATTAAACAGCCTCTTGCTCAGCACTTCTACCTTATTATTGGCATAATCTCCATTATGTGTGATCTGTGTATGCGGCAGCCTGAGCAAAAAAGGATATTTCGGCTCCATGATCTTAGATGCTAGTGTTCCCATGTGTGCAAGATTTTCCTTTTGAGCCAACCCTACTCTGCATTGTCCCATACCCTCCCAACATACCCTGGTGGCGTCCCTGCCTCCCCCATCCCAGAACAATACCGAAATTCACTATATGACATCTAATTTGAAGCAATATCATTGGACCCTTTACAATGACCCAGTACGCTCAGCAAATTCCCCCTATTTATGATGTCATCTGGACTCTCTAAAGCCTAATTGTTGTTCTAGTAAAGTGACCGATTTGGATTGCATCCTTACCCTCTTCTAAACTAATTATTAAATACTGACGTTTGTTTGCCCAGAATCCTTCACATCACAAGCCCTTTCTGGAGGAGGGGTTGGCTGCATCAAGTGCTAATTAAGCACATGGGTTTCCTGCAACACAGATGCTTGTTTGGGGGCTTGAGGATCACAGACCCCAAAATCCTTCACATCTCAAGCACTTGCTGGAGGAGGGGCTTGACTGCATCAAGCACTTCTTAAGCTGCTTGACATCCCAGCAGTACTGTACGTGGCCTCTCTGCTCTCGTCCTCGCCTGTTCGAGGATGGGATCACACACTTGGGTTGCGTTAAAAGCTATGACATGGTACAGGCAAAGCGTTGTCTATTTAAAATAGCTCACAGAAGATGGGTGCCTCCAGGAACTCCTCAATTATATCGTATTGACTTCAGTTGTACGGGCTCTTGCAGATTAGATCCTTACAATTGAGGAAGACATCGGCCTGGGAAGTTCCAGCCCTGAAGGGGTTACAGCGAATCCTATTTCTGTTTGGGGCGCTGCAGGCCGTAAAATACTGACTAAGGGGTCAGCCGTAACATCTGTGGTGGATGTGCTTCCTGTCCCACTGGAACTCCCCTCCAAGCTTGAGCCGCCAGTGTGTAAACGAAAAAAGAAAAATCTCTTTAAGTTATGTCCATGGGGCACGGTGTTTTTAGAGCTATTAAAATTGGCCTGCCATGGCGAGAGGGTACTGTGTGACTTTACAGGGATCCAGGGTGCAGGGCCATGATTGGGAGCTCGGGTACCCTGGCCATTATATCTACCCGTGCATTAAATTAAGATGTTGCGTTTTTGTAGGAGGTCGGCTATCTTACTCAGAATCCTAAGCTGGGTATCACTCTTTTCTGCCTGGTCAATGGTGGACATAGAAACCGAGTTCAAAGTATTCACAATAGTATGCATTGCTTCAAGCACTGGAAAGGCCAGGGGGCATCATTAAAAGCATATAATCCCGTATTCATGCATTCAAGTTTAACCATCCCTGCCTTATTGTCCTTGACCCATGTGTTTTGACTCTGCCAGTATGGGGCACCTCGGGGTCTTGAGCTCCCAAACCTTTCAGATCTTATAGGGCATTGAGTGTTTTGACTGTAATTGCCATTTCTTGAAGGGAGAAGTGGGAGGAACTGTCAGGGAACCAACTGAGTTCATCACGGCCATTGATAGAGGCTGTTACCTGAAACTGAAATTGAAAGATCTTTCAAAAGCCTTGCAGATGCCGTACAGTAATAACCACCTGAACAGGCAGAGATGAAGCTCCGCACCGCTGGGGATTTTAAATTTCCATTTCATGTGGGGCGGAGAGAGTAGGGTCCGGATTATGCACGCATGTTGACGTTTCAACCCAGTTAGGTGCGTGATTTACTAATAGGCATGGCAGATCTTCCTCAGGACAAGGCGATACAAGGGACAGTCTGTACAATTAGAAATGGGTGGATTTTGGAATGGTGTGTCTGGTATATGGAAAGGAGCAGTCTGATGTAATCAGTGTGGACCTTCATGTACCTAGGGATGGATGTCCTCTGAATGATCAGTTTCAACAATTCATACAGCCCTGTATATATATACTGTTCACATTTAGCACTTTTTGCGCACTTTGTTCCCCATAACACTTGCGCCGTTGGAACAAATTGTCTGTTCATGAACTCTGACAGCCTTCTAATGTCAGTTCGACAGCATAAAATGTAAATGAAAATATGGAGTTTTCCTTAAATACAGACTTTGATTCAAAATTTGGGGTGTCTTGAATTCATGTTCTTTGTCCTTTCTTCACATTCATTTTAATTGATTATTACTGAAAGGTCAATTCTGTACCTGAAATTACTGAAAGGTTTGAGTTCTGTTGTTTTGTATTGGTTATTATTTAGTATGCCAAGAATCATTTCTATACCTAACAGAACCAACATTTTCCACATTCTTATACACACAGGTTCTATGGGGCACTGGGTTACCCCATTATACTAGATGTGGATGATTGATGTGTAGTGCTTTTTGCTATAATTTAGTTCCCAATTAATAGTCTACTTCAATGATGAGAGCTGATAACTTATCTCTGGACAAGGGTACCTCTAAGTTCTGGATTTAGATTCCAAACCCCGCCCCCATATGGCCCATAGAATAAGTTCAAACCACCAATGTAGCCATAACTAAGAGGATTATTTGAACTGGTTATCTGAAACTCCTATCCTGCATCTTGATCAGCACCAGATATTTATGGAAGAATTGAATCCAAACACTAGACTTAGTTTTTTTTACTCCAATCTGGACCATCTGTTAATCGCAGAAACTTGGATTGGAGATAACACTCCAGCCATAATATGTGTAGTCGTCCCCAGTGGCTACCTATCGCTCTACAGAGACCAACCAAGCAAAATATGTGAAGGCAGAATAGCTCTGGTGCATAAAAACATTAGTGGTTATCATTTCAAAGATCACCAACACCATAGTGTGAATTCTTACTTGTCCACTGGCCACCACTCCTAACTTTTGACTGCCTCAATCACCGACCACCTCCACACAGTGCATGCTTTGCTGACATCCTTTTTGACACCGTGTTTGACCACTGTGCTGCATCATGATTACTCATTATCTCTGAAGCGCTCCGTTACAGTCAGCAGGTTGTAGTAACAACATATGATGCACACTGTATCCTCAATTTCCCATTTGCCTTAAGAGATCTACCACAGTCAAAAGTGATATCCCATCCCGTTACCTGGAGGGATCATTAATGTCAATTTAAACGTCCTGACTACCCTGCTGACTCCAGTGATACCCAGCTCAATGGGTTGTATGTCATTACAACGCGGGCTTTTACCCCGCATGCCATTACAACGCGGGGATTACAACGAAAGTCGTTACAACGACTTTCGCTGGAGGGCGCTGGATAGTGGAATAGTTTAATTTTCTATTCCAACTCCAGCCCACGTTGACAGTAGGGAAGGTGTTGGATAGAAAATTAAACTATTGACTATCCAACAGCGCCCTCCAGCGAAAGTCGTTGTAATGACTTTCATTGTAATCCCCGCGTTGTAATGGCCGTGCGGGGTAATCCCCGCGTTGTCATGGCTGTTCTCCGCTCAATGTCCCTTAACATACCATGGAAGAGCTTCATCACCTTCCAGACAGAAGTCTTGGCCACATGGCCACTTAACCCATTGAGGTCTATCAACCAATTCCACCTCAGGATCAGTAAGACATTTACCAAAAAGGCTTCCCTTTCGTAAAGCCTCATCACAACAGCAACTATGCCTGAAGGCCAACTGGCTCAACGTGGGAATAAAAAAAAGAACATTAGAAACCTTGAAAGACCATGGAAAACCATACATAACCAGTAAGAAAAACAAATAGGTACAGTGATAGTACATAATCTCCCTAACCATTAAATCATGTTTCTCCAAATAAATGTTGGAAGTCTCTTATCTGACCAAAGAACTTTCCAAAATGTTCTGTGAGTTTCAAAGTTGGACTTAACCTCTGACTGAGCAAATCTTTCTCACAAATTCTGCCATTCTGTTACAGAACACCACACAAAATAGCTAGAGACCTTAAGACCCACTTCCTAACAAATGAGGTTCATTACCATCTGACTGCCACTTGTCCTAAATTCTGTCCATAATGATGAACATGAATGGGACAGCAGATCACGCATACCGGGCGGACTCCACATTCCGGCATCCAATGCGGCACTTGAACCGCCAACGTGCTTATTGTTTAGCACCTGGAGGCGCACAAAAAGCACCAGGGCCCCCGCAGCGTCGGACAGCGGACCACGCATACCTGGGGGACTCCACATGGCGGCATCCAACGCAGCACGTGAGCCACCAACGGGCTTGTAGTTTGCTGCCCGGAGGCGCACAAATACCATCAGGGCCTCCCGCAGCGCAGGACGCTTGCGGGCGGGCCCGTCTGCGACTGACCGAGGCTGGGCCACCCCTCTTGGTCCTCTGATCTTATCACTACCTTTACTCCTTTTTGCTTTCTTGTCATTTTAATGCCCTGGGACCTGGCTTTCCCGAAGGAGGACATTGCTGGTAGCAAGATGAGAATGACAAGTGTCAACCAGTAAAGCGGTGGGAGCTTACAGCTCAATTCTAAAAACTTGTAGATTCCCCAGTGACTGCTCACCGTCAAAATATTGTTGTAAGTTACCAGTGTAAAAAGGAAAAGGAATTAAAACCAAGTAGATTAGAACTTTGCCTCCTAGACTAGATATTTGATGGTCCAACACAGACCGACACTCTGGAGGTATCAATCATAAACTTGGGCTAGCCTTACCCCGCCACAATGGACTTTTCTCATATTTGAACTAATATTAGTATTTTTAATTGCAAGATTTTACCGTATGACCAAATTGGATTCGGTTTTTTATAATAGTGTAATTTTAATAGACTTTCATTAGCACTTTGCATCTAGCACTTTACACCCCTCCTACTGATTATGACAAAGTATCGGATACCATAGATTCTATTTGACTGCTCTTAAAGACAATTTCTGGTAGGATTTTATACACTTGGGATAGAAATGGTTAAGCGCAAGGCACAAAAATCTGTGAACGACAATCCACACACCACCATAGACTCCTTTTTAGTACGAGCAGTTAGTGCAATTACTGATGAAATTGATAGGACAGAACGCTGCCTATCGTTGGGTCCAGGTATGACAGCAGGAGGGCAGATGGGTGATGGGAGCGGATTAGTAGTTGGGAGTGTGCATTTAAGGGAAATAACCCACTCTGAGAATGAAGGAACTCCTGGGATCCCTAAAATTGCAGTAGAACCAGAACCTCATATACAAATTGACCCCCTATGTGCCCGTACACCTGATAAATCACCAACCCTGAAGAGGAAGAGAGGGTGCAAGAAGAGTCAAGTATTGGTGGGGGTAACAAAGGCTAGAAAGGACCGAACCATAAGAAAAATGAACCACCCTATAATAGTACAATTGATCAAGACACCCTCTTAAATATACAAACACAATGGGTAGCCACTATAGCAACAAAAGTTGAGGAGTTGCTAAACCCGATCCGTGACAAACTCAATAAATGATCCACAAAAGTGATCAAGATTAATATTTTGTTGAGGAACCTAAGCTCTAATTTTGAGAAGGATGTAATAAGGGGGGATCAACTGAGCACTCACCCCCGGTAATTGCCCCTACAGAGAAGGTAATAAGTAAGGTGACAAGCAGGGAACTAGCAGGGGGACCTAATGACCCTGTAATTACACGGTATTTAAAATGGAAGTATGGGCCAGTAAACGCCACTGCTATAAGACAGCAGGCCTTGATAAAACCATCCCATCAAGCCCAAGGGGACCGGACTGACCTTGAACAACCAACTGTAGAGCACACTAAGTTAAGAGATAATGTGGCTTATGAGGAAAGAGCTGGTGCATCTATGAATTTACCACCTGATTGTTGCCCTTATGTTGCATTCCTGGTTAACGTACCCCCTCTGCAGCCAGGCCAAAAGGAGACCCATGACGCTCTAAAGAATAGAGTAGTACACTGGCTAGATAAGAATTGTGGATATCCGGGGGCAGGAGTGGGTCAGATACTCCTAACGAGACAAGTTTTTGAAAGAGCCTTAAAGGAGACTGTATTGTTATTCATTTTAGAAACCTTAGCTGGAAAAGAAATACCTTAGATAAAGCAATTCCACCATTGCAAGCTTACCAGAATGCGCCACTACAACACCTTTTTAGGTTTCGCCTGGCGATCCGCTGCGCAGCAGCTTTCGCGCAGTCGAAATCTTATGTTTTAACAGTATGGGCACTTTGTCCCGCCTTCTCTTCCATTGGCTAGCTCCATAAATGGAGGCTAGCCATTGGAAGAGAGATCTGTCCGTCATTGCCGGAGCAGATTCGTGGGCGTTCCTGCGATTTTTACTCATCCCGCCCCTTTGCGATCGTCATGCGGCGGTGGGCGGTGTTTTTAAAAAAAATTTTTTTAAAGCTTTGTTTTCGCCATTTTGGAAGTGTTGTTTGCAGGGGTGGGTTGCGCGATGTCCCGCTGTCCGTTCCTGCCCCCCCTCCCGCTGTCCGTGTGCCCGTTCCTGCCCCCCCTCCCGCTGTCCGTGTGCCCGTTTCCGCCCCCCCTCCCGCTGTCCGTTCCCGCCCCCCTCCCGCTGTCCGTGTGCCCGTAGGTGCTCGGTGGCAACGGCCGATCATTGGCTGCGCAAACTCTAAAATGACTTTTTCCCTACTTCCGCTCCCTCCTTCGTATTTGAGAAAACTGTTGGTTGTCTACACATCTGAAGTTATTCAGTTATAATATCAACTTTAATCACAAACTGTAAATAAATATTATAATCTTATGAATCACTGCAGGAGCCTGGAACAGTTTGGGATTAATTCAAGCTGTTAAATTGTGGCCACATTCACGCAATTTGTTAAGATATGCGGTATATGCAACTGTGGATAAGATTTGCAAGTAGCCTTATAACTTTACCGTTTGTCGAAAGCAGCAGCTCGCCTAAGTTTTTGCTCAGCAGAGTGGCGGCTTTAGCAATGGCCGCTTTATTATTTGTTTCCAGAGAGTGAATGGCTTCGGCGTTGCTTTATGTCGTGGCAGTTGTAAGTGTAGTGATTGGCTGATTTCGGGAGTGCATCATTGCTTTGCATCGGAGGAGGTGCTGCTTGACCGGCGTGTGTGCGCTGTGTGACAGGTCAGACATGGCGGCTCAGTGTATGCGGACGGCGTTGCGGCAGACTTTGATTTTGAGAAGCACATCATTGCGGTAAGAGTGCGGGTGTGAACGTTGTCGGAGGTCACTTCAGTGTCTCTAGCAGGGGTCACTCCTGTGGGAGAGTCGGGGGAATTAGAGGAATCAATGCCTTTTTTTCACTCTGGGGAGTCAATACGAAAGGTCTTTTGGGAAGGTGATCTGGAGCCGGTAATGACCTGCTCCTGTTAATGTATGGAAAGTTTTTTTTCCAGAGAAGAGAAGGCACGGTGATCATTTTTAAACTTAAGGGAAACACCTGTCTTGGCAGTGTGTAAATTCCTGCTGATGAAATTCCCTGGTAATCGCCAAGATTGACTGCCGCATTATTCCCACAGTGCCCTATCTTGCATCTAGGCAGAGTTATTACCTTAGTTCAGTTCTTTCCAGCTTTATTGTATGTTAGATAAAAACCTACTCGCAAATATAACATTGATTTTCACACAAAAATAAGCATATACAATATTAGCATTAAATCACAAATCTTAACGGGCCTGAACACATAATTTAATACCACATACATAGCATTAGATACTGTATGGGATAAACCCTACTAACAACAGTTTTAACAAGCAGAGCATGTATATTTTTTTCTAGCTAAAAATTCACGTTGCTGGTTGCTGTTAGTCGAGTCGTAAAACCTCACAACTGAGTGAATTTTGTTTTTCTCGAGATGATTCCCAAGTCACTCCCAAACTATTAACGTGGTCATCTGCACACTTCCCCAGCCATGGGCCTGCTTTCCCATGCCTCCATCTAGAATGTTAGTCTAGTATACTCTGCTTAATTGCCTCATGTTTACCTTTTAAGATGATGCGTAGTACACCTCCTGCAGTGACCAGCTAAGACGAGCACCGTGCTTGCCAAACCACGACAACCTTTCTGTCTTCCGATTATCAAGTTACCAAATAAATCCATGTTAACAAGAGTGAACTGATCCAATCCCAGGTTATGAATCTACAGCCTATTATAGTTGTAGTCCAGATTTAGTTGCTTCGGTTGAACTAACATACCTGAAATTAATGTTTTGAAGAAGAAAAAAATAAGCCCAGGACTTGAGCATCGGGCCCTTGGGGACATGAAGCAGTTCGATAAACTTACTAAATCACCCTACATCTCATTCAGTACCCTGCTACTGCCACCGATACCATCAAACTAAGAGCATAATGTTGCTTTATGTAGTTAACCCTAATTAGTTAATTTCGTGCTATTTTCACTGTATGGGCGAGAAACTTGTAGCTACGCCTTCAAAACTGTGGTCAGCGACATTTCGTGTGAATGGCTTCTCAGCACCGCTGCCCACTCCTGTTGTCGGGCTGAATGCCTGCAGGTGCATATAGGTCCATCCATACTCGACGCCCCCCTCCTTTTGACATCTCTTCACCTTTTCCCCAGTGATTGCATCTTCTGTCTGTCGCTTTCGTTAGGGACAGTTCTGCTTGGAGAAGCACTACAGTGTTCTGTATTGAAGAGTGTTGAAGAGTGAATCTGATGTGTGTATTATCTTCTCCTGGGCTGAGATCTTTATTCTATTGTTATTTGAGGTGGTTCGTTGATGGCTGTACATGCAACCGTGAAGGTACAAGTTGTTTAGGTTACTTTTTTAGAGCTTCATTTTATTAATTGACATCACGGTTTTAACGTAAGGGTTACGAGCATATGTAGATAATCAATTTATTTTGAAGAGCTATTGCTTGATGCCACTCGTGGTTCCATTCTCTGCACTGATGCTTAGTTGGTAAGTTGGTAAGTTTTTGCCCATCCGTCTTTCTCCTTGTCTTTAAGTGTCTTTCCCCTACAGTAAATAAGGCTGGCACATAATCGGTGGTTGCCACACTTGATGTGTACCGGTATTGGGTCCATACTGCCGGGTTGTCACAAGGTGAGATCAAGTTGAAGCGCTTGAATTATCTATCTGGGGTATTGTTTTCTGAAAATGTAATACATTTCTAATTTTTATCGCTATAAAAAGCTTACGTCTAGAATGCAATGTTTGTGTCTTGATGTATTAGCAGTGTTAGGTTGGCACTATTTAGCTGCCTCACCTTTCTGCGTTTCCAATGTGTGGGTGTTGGTCGTCCTTAAGGTGCTTTTTGAATAGCCTGCCTCTCACTAAAACATCGTTTAACGTAGCAGGTTCACTACTACCCTGAATTACACTCTGTATGATCGCTGTTCTTTCTCGGGGCTTCCATTGGCTGGGCCTTCACTGTCATCACTTCCTGCACTGAAGGATTGTGGTTTTTAGGTTTCGCCTGGCGCTCGCCACACACACCACACCACACATAGCTCACCACACACAGCTCACTACCATACATGCCAACATTTCAGAAGAGCAAAGTGTGTGTGTGTGTGTGTGTGTGTGTGTGTGTGTGTGTGTTTGTGTGTGTGTGTGTGTGTGTGTGTGTGGGGGTTTGTGTGTGTGTGTGTGTGTGTGTGTGTGGCTCTGGGTGTGTGTGTGGCTCTGGGTGTGTGTGTGGGGCTCTGGGTGTGTGTGTGGGGCTCTGGGTGTGTGTGTGTGTGGGGGGCTCTGGGTGTGTGTGTGTGTGTGTGGGGCTCTGGGTGTGTGTGTGTGTGTGGGGCTCTGGGTGTGTGTGTGTGTGTGTGTGGGGCTCTGGGTGTGTGTGTGTGTGTGGGGCTCTGGGTGTGTGTGTGTGTGTGTGGGGCTCTGGGTGTGTGTGTGTGTGTGTGGGGCTCTGGGTGTGTGTGTGTGTGTGTGTGGGGCTCTGGGTGTGTGTGTGTGTGTGTGTGGGGCTCTGGGCGTGTGTGTGTGTGTGTGGCTCTGGGTGTGTGTGTGTGTGTGGTAGTAATTGCTGTCTGCTGAGCTCGTTCGTAGGGTACAATAGGTCTCACATTTGTGAGAGATTAAGCTAATGGCAATGTAAATGACGATGCCATTTATTTATCTGTTTTCAAAACCAACACATAAATACAAAATTTGTCATTTACAATGCCAATAGCTCTAACTTTTCCAAACGCGAAACCATTGCATTGTAAATGCTTGTTTCTATAGACACTTAAGGCCAGTACAATATAGGAAAGACGACCTAGGCCGTTTATGTATGACCTCTGTTTTGATCACCCACGGCCAATACGTACTACCAGTCTCGAACAGATATCAAGCCTTAAGTACTTTACAAGACATTGATTGACAGAAGGGTGTCTATCCCCTCAACATTGAGATCCTTTTAACAGGCATGGGGATAGCTGACTATTGAGTGGTAGCACCAGTAGTAATCACCATACTAGATAACGATCCAATTGCTGCCACAAACCGGGAGAGCATACACATATAAACTATTTTAGATATAGAAAGTAAGCGTGTGTGCCCTAGTGGTAACTCAGGGAGTATATTGGAAGATGGTTATACAATTGCAACTTGGAATCTTGCTGGTTTAATGAGTTAATGGAACTCGTACATACATATACACCTCATACTGGTTACAGGCAGTGCCATCCCCGACTGGAAGAGCGAAAGGGGGTCTTCTGATTCTTTTGTCATACAAATTACTGGCTGTTGTAAAAAGAGTTGTTATAATTGGTGTACACTCCCAGATTATGTGGTTTCATTGTAAAAACGGTAGGGACGTGGTTGTGATCAACTACTATAATAATGTGTTTGATTCAACCCTCAGTAATATTGTATTTGAGCTAGATAAAGGGCTTGATAATCTGTTAAGTACAATTACGAATAACAATGCACTTATCTAGGTTGAAGATTTCAAGACACAAATAAACCGATTGTCTATGACCCAAGTTTGCAGGAATAAGAATGAAGACGGTAATGATTGCATGCATTTTCCACACAGTGACTATGGAGGAGCATTACATTTTATGATGGCCAAATATGACCTTGAATTATTACAGTGCGCTCGTGAAACTAGTGGTGGTTTAGTGCCAACTTTTATTGGCAGGAATGCTGCATCTATAATCGATCATGTGTTAATTTCATCTAGTATTAACCATATGTGTTCCACTCCATGGATTACCCTGCTAGCACTGAGTGACCATAATTGTATTATAATGTCAGTCCTTGTCTGGGGACCAAAAGTCGTTGTTCATTCAGACATCATTACTGACATCGCCCCTATCAGACCTAATGGGACACAAATTAAATGGGAGGGAGTGGAACTGCAAAAAGTTATGCATGAAATTGTTACAACGAGATTTCTTACTGCCAAAATGAGGCTGTTAACCCCAATGATTTCATAGCAAATATTATTTAAATGAATACTGTTATTGAAGGTATATTGAGTCCCGCCGCCCCCCTCTCCCAGGGAAAAAAGTAGGCGATGCAGAGGGTGGTTCGATTACACTTGCACCCAGGCATTAAACCAATTGAAACGGGCATTACATAATAAACCAAGACATATTGAATGAATCAAAAACTTACGTTTAAATTACAAATCTGCCCTTGAAGTGAGGAAAATGATGTTACAGCGGTTAGCATGGAACAAGCTAACCTTTGCAGCAGATATATACAATAACAAGTTATTTTGGGAAACTGTGAACTTGCCGTTTTTAAAATGTGATTCACTCCCTGAATTATTATCCCGTGTTAACATGTGAAGCATGGGTGTCACTTTTTTTAAGTATCTTCAACCCACCAGATCATGAAGCATCCAAGGCCCTAAGCATAATACAGAGTAAGTGCCCAGTTATGCCTCTAAATATTACAATCGATAAGGTGTGATCCAGCGCTCTCACCAAAATATTGCACAAATGACACTATCTACTACCACAAAACTTACACTACAACACTAGGCCCATAACAACAATAGAGCGCTTGAATCATGAGGCGATAAGATCTAAATATAGTTGTTTAAACCATCTGCAATAATCAAGACCAGCTTGTCATTTTAGAAAGTTTATTTTAACACATCTATAAAAACTTAGGTTTTGGTATTTTATTAAACAAGCATTAGAAAATGTCATAAAGAAAGATTTATTCAGTATTAATAAAAAGAGCATAAATCAAGAATTATTATTCATTAGCAGGAATAAGTAAAATTAAGCATTTTCCAAAATCCTAACTATATCTCTGTCTCTACCCTCATCACCTAGTAATAAAGTAATTAATAAAAACTCCTGTCCTCACGTGTAAAGTCCATCAGCATAACATCGTCCTCCAGAATTTCTCGAGCGTAAGCCAACTATGTGTTCTCTGAACCTATTCTTATACCCTAAATTGAGCTGAGCTAACTATTTTTCACATTCCAGCAGACGAATTCTAGTTCTCCATTGGCTGAGCCACCTCGTACCACAGTAAACTGTGACACCTCCTTCTTACATGCCCGGGCAAATTCACTAGTCCATTGTTCATTTAGAAGTCTTGGCAGCTTCTCCTTAGGCTGCTACATTTTGTAGCGACAGCTTCCTTTTAACCTTGAGCTAGTCAGCTCTGAACTCTCGTGGCACGTTAGCAAACGTTAGCAGATTTCTCCAAAAAGTCATCTTTTTAGCAGTTCAATCCAAAACCTTTCAAAATAAAAGCTCAGAGGCCTTTTCCATCCTTCTTGGAATTATTTTCACTTGAGCCATTTTCATCATTAGGCCTCTTTCAGAAAGCGTCAATTTTCTGCGCCACTGTCCCTGCGTCACTTTTAAAAGGGTACTAATTTTCCTGCAGCCATCTCTAAGCTTCACTTGTAAAACTATTATATAAACAAACACAAAGAATAATTAATGAAAGAAATACAGTTTGTTCTGTTGCCTCCCATCATTGCTAATAATTAACCCATTAGTCTAAATTACCTATCAGTAAAGCACAAATAAAGCAGCATTTTATATCTACCTGTCTTCATGAATCCATAAAGCCTTATGTGCACCTAGAATAGTAGAAATGACATCACATAGACAAGGGAAGCAAAATAAGCACATGCCATTATTTTAAAAACAGCTGCTATTAGTTATGACATGACAATAGACAGGATTAATTTATTATTTTCCACATACATAAGAATGCAACATAATGCACATTTATGAGCACACATGTTAGTTTCCCATGTGTTCTGTAATGTAATGTAACTTTAAACTAGGTTGAATTAGCATACACAGCACAAATTGTTAGCATTATTAATTTATTTATGGAAGTGTGACTTCACGGGTTTAAACAGAATTCTGTTTTCTATCCCGCTCCATCAACTCCCTCATCTGGTGATTAACAAATCACCACACCACCACCCAATATTTTAGCAAAATTTTTATCTAAGATGAACATGATTCAATTTCACCTGTGTTAGTATTTCTAAAGACTTATCTCATCAGTTTATCTACAATTCTCATATTGAGTTTTAAGAAACCCCTCTAGTTCTATTTCTTTCTCTTGTGTAACATACAACTGAGCTTCAATAAATGTGTTGCAAAAATTATAACTAATAAAATGTCTGTATCTTGCTTGTCATATTAACTTTAAACTTCTCCTTGATTATTTCTAAAAGAACAATAACCTAAATTATCCAAAGCAGAATTATAATTGCATTAAGCTTGCAAAGAAAAATAAAACAAAAATTTTTTAAAAATTTTACCTAAATATTTCTAACACCCCCCTTTTTCAAAATTTTTTTTTTTTTTTTTTTTATACTCTTTAAACCTTCTAACAGTTTTTCTTCGACCTAATGTCACAAATTAATTTTTCAGCTAACATAATTTCTTCGACCTTGTGTCATCTAACAAGATTTCTTCAGCCTTATGCCAAAAACAGAAAACCAAAAATTTAACAGGTATGTACTTCAATCATTGTCACTTTTGTTTTCAATCTCTTTTTGACTGTGACTATTTACCTCCATTACAGGTATCACTTCTATTTTCTTTCCTGCCTCACTTTTCTTTTCAGAATCTTTTTGACTTGATTTCTCATCAATCTGCTCCTTTGATCTGTATCTCAATTTGAATTTTAGACCTTCATTTTCTCCTGGCCATTCATCACTTTTTCTTGGTAATTTCTTCTTTTGCTTGGTCACATTACATTCTGTTCTCCAAGCTCCTTTTCTGAATTTTCTTATCTGAGAATCTTCATCATTCTCATCATTTTCAGTGTCAGAAATTTCAACTTCAGACTCAGGTACTTCTTTACTCAGCAGCTTCACTCCGTTAGGAACGTCATCTTTGTAGCTGGTATTTGGCAATTCATTTTCTTCTTCAATTACCTTCAACTTCCCAGTTTCAGAATTCTTGTTCCTGCTTTCAGAGCTACTTTTCTGCTTTTCAATACTCTCCTGGTCTTGAATCACAATCTGATCACATTCTTCTTCTGCTTCTTTTTCTAGCAGATTTCCATCATTTTCTGAGTCTTCAGTCACAACTTTCAAGTCTTCTTCAATCAAGGCTTCTTTTCTATTTATGTTCTCCAGATGTCGACCAACTTGTCGATCTTCAAGATCTGGATTCTCTTCAGGCTCTTCTTCAGAATCTGAATCAGCAATTGTGACACTATTCTCATCAGGATTTTCAGGTGTAGTTACACGAAAAGTATGGCCAGTGTCAATCCACCTCTTCAGTCTTTTGCACTTCTCTGCATTTGTCGTGACAAGACTGACTGACCTCCTTTTCTGCCACCTTGGCGCTAGATAATTTCTTTTTAGACGAACCTTTTTCCTGATCCTTTTACCTGGTAACAGATCAAATACTTGCTCTTTTTCTCTTGTTTGCACTTCAGTTTCATCTTCATCAAACACAGAAATCATTTCATCTGATAAATTCCTGAAATTCTCTAAATTGATGCTATCATTGATAGTCATCATTTTCTTCTCTGGTATAAATGTCTGTCTCATGACCTTGTCCATCATAATCTCACGTGGACTGAAATCTGTCTTTTTATCAATAGTATCTCTCAGAAACATCAAAACAAGTGGAAGAACATCTGTCCACTTTGTACCTGCAGCTAGGCACATTTCTGCATCTCTGACTTTTATAGTAACATTCTCATGCTCCTCAACATTTGAAATTTCTATTCTATCTGTACAATGGAGCAATCTGTTTTCAATATGTTTTCTGTTATCTGATAACTTTGCAACAGTAATTTCATCATTATGTCGCATCTGAAATGTTTCAACCCATTTTGTAATCAAACAGTAAATCACAAAAATGTAGCACAGTTTATCATACAGTGACATCTCACAGTAATCTATTTGTAATCTGGTCAATGAACTACTCTCCTGTAATTCTGTTCTCAATCTCACAATTATTCTCTTAATTGTGTTCACTTGCTGATATGTCAGACACCTCTGGTAAAGAAATTCTGCAATTTTATGGTACATTATGTCCATATCAGTAATCATGTTATTTAGCAAAACCATTCTACCATCTTTGTGTGACAAAATCTCATCCTCATCTCGCTGTCTAAAATCTGTACTCAACCATGTGTTTCTCAACCATGTGTTATTCTCCTCATGAGTTGCTTCATCTTGTAAGCCTTTGACTACCTGCCATGTTTCAACTACAGATGTTAGTATTAGTGAACTCAAAGCATGTTCATCATTCATTTTGTATGCTGTACATATCACGACAGCAAACCTTTCTGCCAATTGTATATCATCAATCAACCTTTTAATTAAATTTGCATTTCTGTTAAGTGAACCTGTAAAAGTCAATGTTTTAATCTGTTGATCAATTGCGTCCTTTATTTTAATGTCTTCACTCAAAAGAACATCATTTTCATACCAATATTCTGGAAGTGCATTTAATCCTTTTGGACTGTTTTCCTGTTCTTTATTTAATCCTGTATCTGTTTTGTCTGACTGTTCATTAACAAAATTTTGCAATGGCAGTGAAGCCATGTCATTCTGCTGAACCATTACCTGTCGCTGTATTTGTAGCTGTTCATTTAGCTCATTTTTTTCAATTTCCTTTTCCTTTGACCATAATTTTGACTCATCAGGCTGGGTCAATTTAATCAGATCAGTATCAGACTTCTCACTTACCAGAATTGAAGTCATCTCTATTTCTTGCTGAGTTGTAATCCCTACTAATTCAATCTCAAGTACAATAGAATAAACTTTTTCAGTTAATGGGACCTTTAAATTTGTGGAATTAATTTCATCCTTTCCCAGTGTAGGCACTATCTCTGTTTCCATAATTTTCATAGACTCCTTTAAATCATTTGATGAATTTACATAATCAGGAATATTAATTCCAGATAGACCAAGCATCTCATTTTGTTTTTCAGTTGCATCATTTTCAGAATAAGTCTGAGCTGACATTCTATCAATCTGATCTGGCATTTTTGGCGTTACATCAATCTGTTCTGGGGGTCTTCTTGAATTTCTGTTCTGATCCATATTTACAACATCAATTGTACACTGATCTCTATTTTCTACTCTAACACCTTTATTATTTATTTTCACTAATTTGGGAAATTTTAATTTACTCTCACATTTAGCAACAACCTTTTTCATTTTCTTGTATAAGGAAGACATTTTCTTTAATTAATTTGGTAAATGTACTCTCTAAATTTGCCTTGCAGCGTTTGCTGATCAATTAATTAATTAATTTAACACTATCAGGTGTATAAAACTTTATAATTTGGTCAATTTAATATATCTCCTAATTTACCTGTATCACTAATTATATTTAACCTGTAAAGAAAATTATCAATTTGGAAAAACAATAACAACGCAAAATTTTTATTTATAACAGTAAATATCAACATAGAATCACATGTGTTTTAAATGTACTTAATTTTCACTTACACACCTTCTGCAACGTATACCTGTGGAAAAAGAAAACCTAATCTGTTTTGCCTTAATTTACATATAATTTCTTGCTGTAAAAAAAAACCTTTAGACTCCCTTTGTAATTTTCTTTAAATCAATAATTTAATTTTGATTTGAAATTTTCAAAACACCAAATGAGATACAATGTTACTAATATTTACTCTTTTTCATGTGTATTCTATAACTGTACTTCCAATTCAATAAAGTTCTAGACACTAATGTTAAAACAAAAGCAAACAAGATGCACTAGTTATCTGTGCTCCAGCCAATCCGAGCAATGCTTCCACGACTTTCAGCCAAATTCAACTCCACTGCAACTGTAATATCACTGCTGTCACTGATGCTTTCCTTCCTCCCCCGCACTTTCAAGTTCAATTTATCAATATACACAACACTCATCTATGTTGCCCACACTACTGCAGCTCTTAGCAATACACACAACGCTGGCTGACTGCTATCACAACACTCATCAGTTGACTTCAAGCAGCCCCCCTCGCCATATATATCACCAATCACATACTTCTCTTGCAACAACACTATCACAACAAAGGAAACCAAAGTGGGAATTTCATTTTATAAATCAAGGTGTCAGCTGATTATTGTCCCTCGAGCAATTTCCTTCAAACAACAAAACACTGCTATCCAATTATCACGCTGTCCCACAGAACTCCTCAGCCAATCAGAGCGCTGCTCCAAAGATAGTCACACTCTCAGCGCAGCCTCCTCTAGCAATGTATCTTGCCGTTACAACAAATCTTCTCTTGCACTTAGCCCCTCGCTACAATATGGAAATCTAATACAGTGTAAACACTTCTATCCATGTGGGCGCTCACTCGTCTGCACCAGCCATGATATGCTTCTCTCTCCAAACACCAAGGGGCAAAAGCGGTGATCACACTCTAAATCAAATTATAAATTACTTTCTTGGTAGGCAACAGTCCCAGATCTCACACTCGAGCCTCAACCAATCAGGTCGCGGCTCCCTTATGACGCTGCGCGTCATCAGCCAATGGGTGCGCGGCCTTTCCTCTGACACGTCGGGACTTCAACGAATCAAAACGCGGCCCCTTCGTTACCTTTTCAAACTCGAGGGAGGCCAGCACGTTAAGGAGACACAGCGTATCTATACGCACAGGCCTCGCAAGAACCCCGCTTCATGATAGCGCGGCTCTCCTATACAATCTACACTAGGTGCCTAATTATCAAATAACACACGGAGCTCTGCCCAATCAGAGCGCGGCTCCGTGCATGACGCGTCGGCACCCTAGCCAATAGCAGCGCGGCTTTGGCTATGACGCGACGGCGTCTTAACGAATGGGAGCGCGGCGGCTGACGCAAGCAGCCGCTGCAGTTGGCAGCTCTCCCGTTCGTTCTCACTCGCTTACAGAATGCTTAATTAGCAAAATGCTCAGCACACAGATTAATTAGAAATAACGAGAACATTTGTAAAGCAGACAATTTCAAACATTAATCGCGCCTCAGTCAATAAGAGTGCTGCTTTGCTCAGACACTCCAGGGCACATCAACCAATCAGAGCGCGGCAAGCTCTGACGTATGCAGAAGCTGCGGTTGCAGGCTCTCCCTCTTCGCGCTTTCACTCACAAACAGCCCCTCCCTTACAAATCTTATTTCAATAGAGCGCGCTAAGTTTCTTTTTTAAATATCAGTGTTTGGGAAGAATTATGTTTAATTTAAAACGGGTATTTATTTAGAGGATGTTTATTTAAACAACAATTTTCAGCAGAAGACACTCCAGACACTTCAATTAAACGGAGTGATATTTTATTATGACACTTTGGGTGTTTGACAGCTAATTTTATTCTTCATGCAGTGTACTTACTACACGCATCAGTTTTTAATTTAACTGTATTATTGAAATAAAGGGAACAAAAGTAGACGTTTAGCTTGTTACAGCATAACGACACCTCAGCCAATCAGGGGGCAGTTTTTCATTTACAATGCTGACGCTCTAGCCAATCCGAGCGCGGCAATTCTGACGTAGGCAGCTGCTGCAGCTTCTGTCTCTCTCCCCACACGTTCTCACTCCTAAAACCAGCCCCTCCCTTACAATTTTCGATCGGGGCACAATTTAATGGTTTTAAACTACGGAGAACAATTTATTATTATTTTTAAAGCGTGGAATGTTTATAAAATGAATATTAATCACTTTTTTTTTTTTTACTTACTTAATATTGTTTAACAACGTGGAATACCTTAATTATAGCCTAATTAACACAGAACATTCTAAAATGCTCCTGAATGTTTTAAAATAGCACAGTTCACCTTTTTATACTTTTCAACTATGCTGAACACTTTTGAATTGAATTTTATTAGCGTGCAGAGCTTTTAAATGTATTTAAACACTGCACAACTTCATAAAAAGTCTTAGAATGGTACAGACTTTATCCTAAACTTTCCTAAGTACCTTAGAATTACTTTTGGTACATTTTAGTGAATACATAAAACGAAACTCATCTGTCTGCTTCTCTAATTAGGATAGTTTACATACATTCAAGTATCCACACTTCGGAATAGTCGTCGCTATTCACACTAAGGATAATTTCCATTTGCCAGTAGAGCAACTCTTACCCTACCCTTCTAACACGTAAGAATATGAACTCATTTTCCTCTGAACGCACCGCGAAGTGACAGTATCTAAGAGTTCCACTTGAACATACCTTACAAAACAATCACGCACTTTCACACTGAAAATTCCCTAACTTCAGACACACATGAAATCCGTACAGGACTCTCACCTGTTTATAGAAATCATGCACCGTTAGCAAAATAACACCGTTATCCGTACAGGACTCTCACCTGTGTTCTGTAATGTAATGTAACTTTAAACTAGGTTGAATTAGCATACACAGCACAAATTGTTAGCATTATTAATTTATTTATGGAAGTGTGACTTCACGGGTTTAAACAGAATTCTGTTTTCTATCCCGCTCCATCAGGTGCAAGAAGGACTGAGTGGAAGCAGGGTAGGGAAAGCCCCGGGCCCAGATGGGGTCCCCGTAGATGTTTATAAAGCAGCAATAGATTTATGGGGGCCTATTCTTACAAGAAGTTTTAATATAGCTGTGACCGAGTATATACCACTGTCCTGGGGTTAATTTGTTATTATTCCTATTTTTAAGAAAGGTAATAAATCAGAAGCCAAAATGTATCGCCCCATCTCGCTCCTAGAATCATCAGTAAAGGTGATGAGTAAAGTATTATTGGTGAAACTAGAAGAGTGGGCTAACGACAATGAGATACTCTCTCCAGTACAGTATGGTTTTAAGAAAGGGCTAGGAACGATAGAGCAATGCATCAATCTAGAACCACTAATAGGCAAACATACGTGTGCAAAAGAAGGGAGATTATATTTATGTTTTGCAGACCTTGGTAGCACCTACAACTATTAATGGACAAGTTTAGAAACTTCATTTCCAAAAGGAAATTGTTAATCAACAAAACAAAAACTTTTACTATGGTGTGTGGCCCTAAACTAAAGAAATGTAAAACGTTTTACACTACCCAGTAGAACCCGTCAAGACCTTTTGTTACCTGGGAGTAACCTATTCAGGCAATGGGAATTGGAATCATGATTAAGCAATCTCCGGTGTAAGATGGTTAAGAGTGCACATGGGGTCTTTAGATTTGCATCAAAACTAGGCGATCGCTGTATAAAAGATATGGTAGATATATATAAGGCCAGATGTGTTGCCACCGCCTTGTATGTAGCAGGGGTGTGGGACCACAAATGTTGCCAGCCCCTACAGCGAGAAAAAACTCTTTTTTTATAGTCTTAAGTTTACCCTCTTCAGCATCCACTGAAATAATACACCAAGAAGTAGGAACACATTATTTAGCCAATTTGATTGCTATGCCGCCATTGCTGTTATGGAGATCTATTTGGCCCAAGGATGAAACTAAATTTACCCAAACCATTCTTAAGGATTGCTTATTCCTGGATAACAGATCATGTATCCCTTGTTTTAAAATACATCAGTGATACATATAGTAAATTATTTAAGTTACAGATGTATATGTACCTGGGACATGTGATAACTCATCCTAAGCAGGAGAGAAAGGATACTTTCTTGGCTCATAAAAAAGAGACCTGCATGAGAGTGGTAGGGAAGCAACCCATTTTTGTACTTTATCAAACAATCGAACATAAGAAAGGAATACAAAATTATTTGTCTTTTGTGACGAAACCCTCACACTGCTCTGTTCTGATTCGATTGAGACTAGGAATAGTACATCACTTAGTCGCTTTCCCCACAATGAAAAGGTGTTCCACTATTCCTTGCCCTTGTGATGAGCTATCAAAACAAAGCACAATGCTCTTCTGTAATTTTTGACGTTATTACTTGAAACCACTTTTTATAAAATACAATGTGAGAACATCTCATGCTGCTAGGACATTACTTGTTACTCTTAATGACCCTGGGATATGCTACTATGTTGTGTTATATATTAAAAAAGCAAGTAATGTAAGGAAAGGTATTGTGCTTGATATTTGATTTATATATATTTATTTGGATTGTTTTATGTATGGCCGGAAATGTTTTTAGAATTATATTTTAAATTTGTAACTGCTTTTATGGTTGCCATACATACCGAATTAAGCTTAATGAACTGAAACAGCCAAATCTCTGCTCTTTCAACCTACTCTCAATTATAGAAACCAATGAACTAATTGAAAATATCAGCATCACTGGTTTACCTGTTTAATTGCACCCCCAAATACATTTTAAAACATTCTCTAAACCTTCTTTGTGGCAATACCGACCAGAGCAATCAATCACTTTTGACTGGAGAAATTCAGAGGGAATTAAGAATATACATCAAGCTTATTCTGAAGAAGAAAAGGCCTTACTCCGAGGACAAGCACATTCCAGACTTGCATTGAACGGGCGATTATTGGAAAAACATTTTTATAAAACCAGTATTCGTATAAATCTCAGATTTCTTTGAGAGAAGCAAGCTTCTCTCTGGCAAACAGACAGATTTTTGAGCCAAAAGGGGCACGCAATCCGCAATCTAGATTTCAGGAGCACAGACTCTAGTGAAGTCATTGTATTCCTCCTACTAGTCCTTTCAGCAACTTTTAATGGTGTGGACCACCAACTACTAGTCCAGAGATTAAATGATACAGGAGTGTTGTAGCACAATATTGTTGTTGAAAAAACAAAACCCAGATATATCGTGATCATAATATTGACTCCCAAAATATCCTCATGGAAGAGGAGATCTCGCCTACCGGCCTGAGCGGCTAATTTTGGAACTGGTGATGTTGGAGTTCCAGCGTCACCTCAACATCCTGTGATTGTGGGCAAATCACTCCCTCTCCTGATACTTTAAAAACTCCTTCACTGTGTAATGTAATCTGGTGCTTGTGTAAAGCTCTCTATTGCCCTTATGCCAACTTTGGTGAAGGAAAGAAAAGCTACACGTAACCTGGTGATGTTTCCGTAGTTAGGGCCACGGTGTATGTGTAGGTCAATCTTTTGAACCGTGACATTGTGACTTATAACTGACACAGAAATAGATTGTTCTAACTCTCAGACAGAAACAAATTCATGACTCTGCCTCCAATCATTTCAGCGCCATCCTTGAAAAACAAGGTTTCCCCCTGAGGCTCAACAATGAACCTCTTTTAATCCATTGTATAATTGCTCTTATGTCATGATCTTGTCTATGCTTTTAAGCTTACCTAGTAGACTTCTGCTGCCGTACATAGCGTATTATTAAACTAGAAAAGCTGCAAGAGCTGGGCTCTCGAAATGCCTAAGCAGTAGACACCCGAGTGCTATAAAATCACCTGAAAAAAAATTCTTCAAAACCTGTGATTCTTATTTGTGTACAGTAGGAAACCTGTGACCCTTACCATGGCGTGTGGTAAGGAGACTGGATTCCCTCCCAATACCTCAACACAGGTAAAAAATCTGGATGTGATTATGGACTCAAACGTTCACCCCAGAGTCTGGCCAATAATGTCACAGCCAATGCTTTCAACACTATGAAAACATTATGACATACCTTTCCTTACTGGATTACTTCCACGGGGTGTAGGATGCCTCTGATGTCCAGCTTGAAAGCCTCATATCACTCCTTTTCTCATGGGTCTGCACTGGCTACTTGTCCCAAGCTGCCTCTCTCAACGTAGCCTGCATTGCCCTTTGGGCATGCCCTAGTACTGGACCACTTTCTGTGCAGTCCATATTCAGAATCTACACCTAAGAAAGGCACCTTAGATCAAGAATGACGCTGCTTCTAATCATTCCCACTGTCGGAAGCAACCACATAGGTTGACGTTTTTTCTCCTTATCAACTAGCAAACTGTGGAACACTCTACCAAGAAAATAAGTATAATCGGCAATCACCTAGAATTTAGAACCGCAATAAAAACATTCCCCACAATAAAGTTCCCTAGAATAATATTCAATTTACCCCAAGTATGCAAGTTCTCAGGTGGGCACATCATGTAAAATCAGACTTCAGGTAGTACTTCTAGGAGGTTTAACTTCTGATGGGTCTTGGCACTCTCCTCTTACTAGGCACTTGAAACTGTTCCCTGCTGGCCTCATAGCCTCCCAGTTTTCCCCACCTGGCGAAGCTGAGATAGTGTCTTCTACGCCTACTCCTCAACGACCACTTCTGTGCATATGACTGTCTATGGAAAAAGGTAAGTAAGCGGCATATCTTGCTGTGCCACTTCTTACACAGCCTACAACACCACATGTGCCCTCCTCCGCCTCCACGTCTCACTCGCTGCACCCCTACTGTTCTATCCCGGTCTACGTACGACCAACAGTCTTTCAACCATGCACCCCAAGAATCTGATGCAAGTTCTGCCTGACCTTCTCTGGGCTGTGGAGCGTTATACAAATGATACGCATAGAGCATGGAAAGCTCAATCTGAAATGTTGATTGGCCTTTTCCTGACCAGATGCTGCATTCTCTGCCCGCCTCATGTCTTCAGCAGTTTCCGGTTCCTTACACCACTAGAGGCTTCAAGCCTGGATTGCAAAAAACTCTGCAGAAGTCCAGATATATAAAGGTAGTCCCGCTGGTGGGGGCGAGAGGTATTGCAGCGATGGGGGTCTCCTGTGATTGCATGACATTTCAGGACATCACTTGGCAGCAGGGGTGCCAGGATTTCACAGTTGTGAGCTAAATAACTTACATTATCAATTTATCAGTGATATCACTGAATATTGGAGAGATTTAGTCGACTCTTGAATGGAACGGTCCTGTCCACATGTCTAACGAAGTAGATTTTGATGCTTATTAACAGGGAAAGTCCACACCCCCAATGATATATAACCTTTTTACTTACCAGAGCAGAATGAATACTTTAGTAAACCATGAAAGGAGCACGAACATCCTTTCCTCACGTTGTGGGCATGTTTTAGCTTAGACTTTTGAGAACGAAGCAACCCTTTAAATGGGGAATTTCAAGTGGGGCGTATTGCATTTGGCATTTTAAATCATCTGGAGCTAAATGTTGTTGCCAGTGGAGGAAGATAAAAGGGAACTCTTTTTTCCCAGACAAGTTAGATTTAAGGCGTCTGTCTAGAATGGCAAACTATGTAAGTTTGCTAAAATTGGCAGGATGAGTAGTGTTTTTCAGGACAGTAACAAACTTACAGTAGAGAAGAGAATGGTGCTCGTTCGTGATCGTGACCATTCACACATGGCATGTTTGAAGCGTGCGCACATACCTTCTATATTTATTGCTAGCAGATGCAAAAGGCCTTAAATGTGATGCCCTTTGAAACTTGAATGAAGCACCTTCTAGGAGTTTGTCAGTTGGAATGAAGTCTCGTGGTTATTCCTGCTTATCTTTGCGTCAACTGTAAGAAAACATTGTGGGCCAAATGCGATTTACTGTCCGTGACATCAGTGCCCTTCCATTCTGCCAGTGTTGGGGGTGTGGGACAACTGCTCTGCGGTGGAAGCGGCTTGGATAAGTGAGACTCCTCTTTGGGACTGTACTCTTCTGCCTCCACCACCCCATCTCCCCCTTTCTGTGTGCTCCCCTTTGCGGAGGAGTTAAGGGTCCAAATGCTATGAGGCTGCTGATGATGAATTGAGACAAGGGCATCGGGTAGAGGCGCAACAAGAGCTAAATTTCGGGAGGGGGTCGGGCTAAGAAATTGTTTTTGGGGGGGGGGGCTTATTCTTCCAGCAATAGGCAGAGTGGGGATGCAGGGGCTCGAAGACGGGGTAAAAACACAACAAAGCCTTGTTAACAAGTAAATGGTCTTTTAAAAACCTGTGAAGTACTCGGGTGCGGCTGCAATAAGACGGTCGCCAGCCCGGGAAGGTGTCTCAGCCCGGGGTGACACACATGATGAGGGGGCTGGCTTCGGGTAATGGTCCCACTTTCTGGAAGGTTGGCTACATGGAGAATCCCCACCGACCCATCTCTGCCACCGCACCAACACCTCTCCGCACCCACCCCTCTCCGAACCCTCTGGGTTATCTGAGATCCGAGCCAACATTGCACGCCCGAACCAGTCGACTGGTCAGTGGAGCATCTTCGTGGTTCCTTTTTCTGAACAGCTGGGCACGAGGTAGTTGATTCATTTGTCAGGTTGGTGGAGACCAACCCAGTGGTTCCTGTTCAGACCGAGTCACAAGCAAAACCTCATGTTTAGACTGAGTCAGGCGGGCTGCTTAGCATCTGCATCAACAAGCGAGGCTACTGATGAAGGCATTTCGCCACTAGCTATCTCTCTATAGATAGTGTAGGTCTCTCCGCGTATTTCCATAGGAGCAGAGTCCTGCCTCGCAGCGCTTTCTGAATGTGCGTAGAAGCAGCAGAGCTGAGTGAGGAGCATGACTGGGCAGTGCTGGGTAAAAAAACCTCAATTTGACGTGGTGAAAAAATGTCATTAACCTGTGGCACATTAATATTACTGTTTTGTAATTTGATGATGTTGAGAGATGTCTATGTTTGTCTGTCACTAAGAGAGCCTTTATCTTACTTGACTCTCTTAGAATTAAATAGTAATTAATTTATTCTGCAGGGAAGTGACGTATTTTATCCATTGGTATGAATCACCTTTGGGTTTGTCATTGTTTCAACAGGTGCATATGTTAGGAAACAGATGTGGCACACCGATGTTTTTTTGTTTTTCACATATGCTATTAGTAGGCGTTAATGTTTATTTGCAATATGTACAAGCAGTTAATGGTTATATAACATTTGGAGTCTACATGACGTGAAGTAAGACTTGGGATCAGATTATGTAAAGTGGGCACCGACTAGTGCTGAAACAAAGTGTGTTCTTCCTCCGCAAGAGCACGATTTTTAACTGACTGGCGTTTATTTCATCGTGTACCTGTTTGAGAAGAACTAACAGTTGTTTTATACCTTTTATTTTCTAAATTCTCTTTGCCGTCATTTCTTCCCCCTGCACACACCTGTCTCGTGCCATAGGTTCAACTCTTCAGTACCCTTAGTGAGACTAGGAACGCAGTAAGATAAATATCTTTCCAGGTGTTTAAAGTTATCCACCTCTTGTTCTGAACTGTTCTCTCAAAAATACTTTTTGGCTTTATTTTTCCAGCACTTTAAACTTGTGCAGCAAAGCAGCCTTACACTCAGTGCAGTCAGAGGTTTACAGTGCTCTTTTTTGCTGTGCATACCAGGGTGAAAAGTGCCTGCGGGAACTATCAAACTCAAACATGCAGCAAGGCCTGTGCCTAACTGGCTGGTGTGGTTTCCAACATTCCAGCAGTCAAACCTTTCTCGATGACGCAGTTTCCATGGAAACCGCATACCAGGCAAGCCTGATGTTCCAGCAATAGCTGGATTTGGTTGCACTTGCAAATGGCGTATGTAGCTGACTGGAAACTATTACGTGTTAATTTAACCGGTGCCTGCCGTCGTTCATCGAATATCTTTCATTAAGTGGTTGAGAGAGAAAATACTTTACCAAGGTCTGCTCCACGTGCATATTTTAAATAGTTGATAATCGTGTTGGGGTTGAAGATGAGCAAAATGTTCTTGTCTTGTCTGAAACAAGGTCACTTAACATGCTCTGAATTGTTGTCGTGATGTCTTACACGAGCTGTATGGAGTCCCAGTGAGTTTACCACATCAAGACATTTCATTGGTACAGTTTATAGTATAGAAATACGAGGGACAGTCCAATATTTAACAACGAAATTAGATAATCGTGGTAAAATCGCCTGAGTGTCAGAACCGAGCTAAATTCTGAATCCATGATTTGCACTATGTTCTGAACGCTGTGCTTGACAGCCCTGTTCATGTTTCATATCACAGCTATCTTATTGTATATGTTTTAAGGCACTTTAAAAGTACCTAGTTGCGCTTTGTTGCAACACTTGCTGAATACTTACATTTGCCGCCATCTGATTTTAGGTCTCATCTGCCAGACAACATTTAGCTGTTTGTAGGCTCATATCCCCCCCATTGTCTGTCCGTGTTGCATTTTCCACCTCAAGCCCTCTGGTTGTCTGTGTTGCAAATTCACCCCCCCACCGGGATCCTTGTTGCATATTCCCCTCCAATGCTCGTTGTTTGTTTTGTCCCACCACAAGAAACAAACAAGTATTTGCAATGCAATAGGTCTCGCATTACTGAAAGTTTTAGCTATCTGCTTTGCAAATAATCATGTTTGTTACATTATTTTTTTTGTCAAATAATATCCCAGCAGTAGCATCAGTAATAAAATCCACAAAGCAAGAAAAAATTGCAGTACCACAGGCTGTTACTAGGTGTCCCTGTGGAGTTGTAAAGGGACCTCCATTAGCCACATGAGGTACTTCATCCTTGGTACAATTATAAAGAGAAAGATTGCAACTAAACATATGTTTACATTTGTTTTTATTGGAAGTGAGGTTTATCCACTGGTCACAATAAAAGCATTGCAGACAGATTTTTAAACGTTGACAAATGTGTGCGTAACTCACATCCCTGCACTCCGCAGTTATCAGCACACCCTGAGGGATTAGCAACTTCTTCACTCACCCTAAATCCACCATTTGCCACTCCCACGGTTGGAATAAGCGCATGTGCAGAGGGCTCCCTCATAGAATGCTATATAAATATATGATGGGCTAGCGGAGGAGCGTGCTCGCCCTCTGCCCGTGGAATCCGTGGATGCTATCTTGGATTTACACAATTCCTGCGCAAACAAAAAAGGAATTGAACCCAGTGTTAATTTCTTCATAATATTAGGTGATTTTATCTAGTATAATTGTCAAGCATAGGAACCTGCAACGTGATTACCAGGATTCAATAATCAGGAAATTCACAGCAGTCTAACGTGATAAATACATTTACTTGCATACTGGTTTAAGGTGATCTGAAGACGCACCATTCAAACATGTCTGCCACTTTTACAGATTTTTTCTGTAACAGTTAACTATATAGTCTAACTTAAGCGTAGTCATAATTGCTGAGGTGAGGCTGAAGTCTTTTGACAGTGAAAGGGAGAACACCACCAATCGAAAATGACTGTCCTTTACCAGAAGTGGAATTCCCCAGGGACGGCTGATCCAAGCCTATGAAAAAGAAGCTGCCATGCTAGAATGGAATTCTTGTTATTTCGGTAAAGGTATGTGCTTTGACAGTGTGTGCTTAAAACGAAAATACACATTGATTTATTCTAATAATGTTATTTGGAAAATCTACTTTTATTTGTATTCAAAACCCATTTGTATGTGAGCTGATATAGCCGTTCATAAGGAGAAGTACTTTAAACATTGCCCTTTTTTGTTGCAGATTTATATCGTGCGAAATTGGCCCGGAAATGTATTGCCAGATTACATTGCACTAGGTTAGATTATCATTTGCTAATGTGTGTGGTTTTAGTCACGAGAGATTAAGTGATCAATCCAGAATCCCAGAATGTTGAGCCAACGCCAGGACTCAAACCTGTTCTTTCAGTACCACAGTTGCCAGCTTTGTCCATTAGGCCACCTCATAAAGAACATTAAGTACAGTTCGAGGCATGCTTCTACTGTCACTGTCCACTCAGCCTTGACGCCTGAGAGTGTGGCATGCTCTTTGCTGAATAACCACCCTTTGATTTTTCTGAGTTACATATTAATTCAGGCTCAGAGCTGTTAGTCTGTAGCATGCTATCCCCAGGGAGAGTATGTGGCTCAGCGGTCAGTGCTGCCCACTCAGGAGCTGGGGACCAGTGTTCGAGCTTCGCCATTGGCTCAACATTCTGTGATTCTTGGCAAATCACTTAATCTCCTGCCCTGACTCTACTAATTTTAATTAAACAAAAAAAATCTGCGATCTCAGAGGTGCGGTCAAGCAGTGTTGTGGAGGGGTGGGGGGAGATGGCACAGGGAGATTTAGTGTGAAGCAGTATTTTAAATTAAAACAAAAAACAAGCTGCCCTCGGAGAGGTGGTTGGGGGCGGGCGAGCGATGAGGGTGCTGAGCTGTAGACAAGGAGGGCGAGCAAGGGTTATAAAATATAAAGAGCAGCTGTTCATGAGAAAAATGAGGCAACGTAGAGTTTCCAGTAATATTATTTTTCTCTCCTCGTTTAGTTAATGCAAAATGGAAAAGGTACTCCTTCACGTGGATGCCAGGGTCTTCATCAGGACGAGGTCCATTGAATTCTTCCAAAATGAGAAGAGGGGGGAATCAATCAATCAATCAATCATATCATTTGTAAAGCGCACTACTCACCCGTGAGGGTCTCAAGGCGCTGGGGTGGGGGATGCTGCTACTGCTCGAAAACCCAGGTCTTGAGGAGTTTTCCGAAGGTCAGCAGGTCTTGGGTCTGCCGTAGGTGGATGGGGAGGGTGTTCCAGGTCTTGGCGGCGAGGTGGGAGAACGATCTGCCGCCTGAGGTCGCTCTTCGGAAGCGGGGGACTGTAGCGAGGGCGAGGTCGGCGGAGCGGAGCTGGCGAGTGGGGGTGTAGAAGCTGAGTCGTCTGTTGAGGTACGTTCGTTCGGTGTTGTGGAGTGCCTTGTGTGCGTGGGTGAGGAGCTTGAAGGTTATCCTCTTGTTGACCGGGAGCCAGTGCAGGTCTCTCAGGTGGGGTGTTATATGGCTGCGGCGAGGGATTTAGAGGATCAGGCGTGCAGAGGCGTTCTGGATGCGTTGGAGCCGTCTCAGGAGTTTGGCCAAGGCTCCTGCGTAGAGGGTGTTTCCATAGTCCAACCTGCTGCTGACAAGGGCCTGGGTGACGGTTGTTCTCGTTTCAGTGGGGATCCACTTGTAGATCCTACGGAGCATGCGGAGGGTGTTGAAGCAGGAGGAGGAGACGGCATTGACCTGTATAGTCATGGAGAGGGTGGAGTCGAGGATGACCCCTAGGTTGCGTGCGTGGTCGGTGGGAGTTGGAGCAGTTCCCAGTGCGGTCAGCCACCAGCAGTCGTCCCAGGCCGAAGGGTTGGATCCGAGGATGAGGACCTCCATCTTGTCAGAGTTCAGCTTCAGTCGGCTGTTCCTCATCCATTCAGCAACGGCCTTCATTCCTTCGTGAAGGTTGGTTTTGGTGGTGTGGGGGTCCTTGGTGAGGGAGAGTATCAGTTGGGTGTCATCGGCATAGGAGAGGATGCTGAGGTCGTGCCGACGGACGACGTGGGCGAGCGGTGCCTCGTAGATGTTAAACAGGGTTGGGCTGAGGGATGAGCCCTGGGTACGCTGCAGATGATCTCGGTGGCTTTGGAGCGGAAGGGGGGAAGGCGGACGCTCTGTGTTCTGCCGGAGAGGAAGGAGGTGATCCAGTCCAGGGCCTTCTCTTGGATCCCAGCGTTGTGGAGGCGTGTTCGTAGTGTGTGGTGACAGACCGTGTCCAGGAGGATGAGGGCCGCTGTTTCTCCGTTGTCCAGCAGGGACTTGATGTCATCGGTGGCGGCGATGAGGGCAGTCTCTGTGCTGTGGGAGATCAATTTCCAAGGTGTTTATAATTGGAGGAAGAAAAACGCTGTAGAGTCTGGTTTATGACATATTATACACACTTTGGAAATCAACCTTTTTACCAATGATGGTTCTCGGTTCAAAACTCTCTGCCCTTTAAATAGGCCAAGCCCATGTTTCTCTTACATGAAATTGCCAGTGTCATCACGTCTGGCAACAACGCATCCACTGACTCCACTACTAGTGATGTCACAGAGTCCAGGGATCATGCATTAAAGCTCAAATATGCATGGTGTGATTTACATATTGGAGAGCAGTCCTCAAATATATACGTGGCTGCTAGGACAAAAGGCGTGAACTTTTTGGAGGCGGTCAAAATCTAAGATTTGATTGATGTTTTGCCTCTTGGTTCAATGAATGTGTCGCTATATATCTTATACCTTTTATATATTGAAATGTTTTCAAACAGCTGTACAGAATTTCCTGTTGCCAAACATCCCAGCTGTAGAATACAGAAAGTGGTGCTGATGTTTATGTAGATAGAATCTACTGGTCCTGTACCAGATGGCTTCATATCATTGTGGCTTTGCTAGCTTCAAGGCAGTAACATGGCTCAGAGAGCCAAAGTTATCATTGACATCTGCTGTGAACTGCAGGTTCTAAGCTCAACTTTGCTCTCGCACAGCCTTCCAATCTTCCAAGGTTGATTAATGTAGTGACAATACTTGTTTGATTGCTAAATCTCTTCTTTTCAATTCTTAGAAAATGACAGTGGCAAGCTACATGAAAGCAGGGTGTTTTATTTAATGCAAAGGTTGGACTACAGTTCTTTTTTGGATTATCTGGCATATGTTTGTTGGGGCAGGTTCTTATTATCAACAAGCATTAGAAATGCAATCGGGCTCGGATTTATTTGAGTTTGAGCTAATGGCATTGTAAATGCCAATGTATTGTTGCTATGTGTTATGGATTGTGTTCATGTGGTGTGTACTGCCAGTGATCTCCTTGTGAGTGTGAGAATATTGCACCGTTACTGCCTGTGATGTCCTTCTTCGGTTGGGGTTAATGTGCGTCATATTTTTTCCATCACGTAAGGGAAGGTGCAGATCGCCACCCCAGCACCTATGGCACCCAGCTGCCAGTCTAGTGCACCAATAAGACCGACTTCGGTAGGAGTCCTATGGTGAGCAGTGCAACAGCGCCATCCAGTGGCCTGTGTGCAATGACAGACACAAAAAAATACAAGTCGAGAGGCACACTATGCTAAGCACAGATTTTGTAGTTTGAGTGTTTTTAAGCCACACCCTTAATTACACTGGCCACGCCCTTTTGAGAGACCCTCCAGTTTTTTCATCCCACTTAAAGCCACGCGAGCCTGGTTCCCCAGCTTCAAATTTGGCAGCTCTGCCCGGGACTGTCTTATGCGGCACGGCGTCTTCAGGGACCGCCTTGTGTAGACAGCCTATCAGATGATGTTCCCAAGCCTGTCATAGTGCTCCAACACCTGTGGTGTGATGTTGGAGTTTGGTTAGTGTTGAGACGCAGGGCTAAGCAGTGTGAGGGGTCTCAGAAGGATTCCAAAGTGCCTCGTGTAAACTTCTCTTTTTTTGTGACCAACCCCGTGACCTTTTACAGAGTCCTCTCTCCTCCTCGGGAATAAAGCGCCTCGTCCCCCTGGAAAGAGCACAGAGGTGCACCAGAGAGAGACACCGATGCTTCGGGAGAACATGCGCCTGAGATCACAAGGCACGCAAGGGGCATACCGGGACTTGCTCGAGGACTTCTTGATGAAACCCCATCACCTGCCCGGCGTCCCCACCCCCGTGTACCAGGTTGAGACATGACACAGCCCGACCATCCTCTCGTGCACACAGCTGGCGGATCATGCATGTCGGTGCGTGTGTAGGCTGCCTGACATGAAGGCCCACCTCGCGGCGAGTGGGCCCAGTGCCAGGGCTCCAAGGGGCTGGGGAGGCGAGCACTTGGTTCAGGGCTGCACACCCAGCGCCTCTCCCGCACGAGCAGTCAGTCCAGAGGCTGGCTCGCGGGAGCGGAGTCTGCTTTCTAGGCGCTAAGGGAGGCGGACGGATTGTCTTAGGAGGAGGAGTGTTCTGTGCAGCAGCTTTGTGCAGGACTTACTCGCCAGCTCGCAGCAGGACTCCGCCTTCTCACGGTGAGGTACTTGTGCACACTCCCTTATGCAACAGGAAATATCTGCAAACAATTCACAAGAGATGCTTTCCACCCCTCCGCGCCGCCTGCTGCTCGCGAGGCACCTTTAAATGAGATCTCGCGAGAGTTTGTGGTGCTGATACTTTTAGTGGGTCCTTAATGCCAGTGTCTGTGTTGTAAGAGGGAGTTCAGAGACGTCTGTGACCGTCGTATGGGCATGGCGCCTTCAGCGGCTGCCGTGTTTAGACAGTCTATCAGATAAAGTTTCCAAGTCTGCCATAGCTTGTCATGTGCTGTCGCGGTTTAGTTATGGTGTTATGAGACGCGGCGCTTAGCAGAGTGCTGGAGGAAGAGGTGTGAGAGATATACCCGTAGTTTATGGTGCACGTGAGGAGGACGCGCGCCCGACAAACGCACTGCTCGATGGTGAACGCGTGCACACCATCTGGAATGCATTACACGGCCACCCTGACAGCTCCTAATTGATATTTATGGACGGCCGTGCGCGAAACCGCCGAGAAAATGCCAACATGGACGCCTAATGCCCTATGGCATCAAGACTACTACAAAAACAGCACCGCGACGACCAATCAACATTCAGATAAGAAAAAAACTAAGGAATGTGTCTTTCCCGAGCCCTTTAGAATTTTTTTTTCTTCTCTGTACTAATAGGATCTCGGAGCTCCGCCCCGAGCCCTAAAAAGGAGAACAGCGAGGCTTGACAATCGGGAACAGTTTAAGTTTAATTAAACAATAATGGCCACTAGTAGCAGCCACATCTCTTCCAGTTGTGTTTTGGAATTCAACTTTCATTAGGTAGATGGCATTCTTTATACTATAGAGCAGGTGCATAAAGAGAAGCCCCCACCCCCCTTTGGGCAGCAAGTACTGGTACAGTGGGCCACAAATTGCATTAGATGCTTGAGCCTAACCTGGTAGAAAGGGCCATAAATACCAACTGGAGGTAACATTCTGGGATGGCCGTATGTGGGTGGGTGGGTGTGTGTGTGTGGGGGGCTCTATAAGGGTGTATTTTACTACTAGGAATTGCTTGGGCTTTCTCTGAGAAATGCGACTGACAGGCAGCTCTAATATCCCATCCTTGGGCCGAATGTAGGCTCTCAGCTAAGCATTTGTGTTTGAGTGTGTGCATCTGACTCATTTATTTAGGTATTACATCCTGGGGCCATATGTGATTTACTGCTGCAGTCTTCCAGGTGTGTTTGAAGCTTGTTCCATATCTGGTGTTTCCATCACGGGAAGCGCTAGGAGTGGACAGAGGGCAGCTGTGTTAAGTTGAGCTGATACAGGGTCACCCTAAAACTTAAACAAGTGTTTTATTGTGAATTTGCGTAGCGCAGTTGTTCTGGACTCCTAAAAGCGGGACTTTTTTTTATAAATCTATCTGATGCTAACATGTTTAATATCAATAACTTTGGATGCAGCTGATGGAAGACAGGTTGTGACAGCCGTTTAATACTTGAGCTTACTAGGTCAAAACTGGTTATAGAGGCAAACTATTATTTACTCACAGGGATAGATGCCATATATGTAGTAATAATGTAGGCACATTGTGAAATATTATATTCTAAGTTAGAAAAGAGCCCACGCTGCAAAGTGTTTCTATGTCATCTGGTACTGCGGATGGTACTGCCTCTTTCAGTTTGCTTTTTTAGGCCTTAAATAAAAAATAAATACAAAATCCCCATTTGAAGTTGAGATATAAAGCTGTCTCACAGCAAGGATAATGTGTGCGTGTGTCCGTCCCATGGCACATGTAGACATTCCATTATGAACATATTCGCACTGACTTTTCATTTCTCACTACATCTTTAAGAAGCAGCACCCACTCGCTGCTGTGAATGCAACGACGGCCGGTGGTACCCGCTAATGCTGTGCACATCTGAGGATGTGATCCTTCTGAGCCGCCGTACTGCGCCTCCTCCGTCAGAAACCCAAGCCTAGCTATTTATATCGCGTGGGATTGTATGAACTGCACCGCTTTGCAGTCTGCTCACGGCGTGCCTGCCTGTGTGCAAGGCCAGATTGATTCTGGTAAATCTTGGGACTATATTTCTCCCTCCGAAGGTCGAGATAAATAAAGTTTTGCTGACACTTGCTAATCCCAGTGCAGGAGCGGCACATACATACCGCCGAGATGCACATTGTGCAGTGCACCAGCCCCCCCCGTCTCTGCAGTATGCTTTATGAATACATAACGAACTAGCTCCATGCAGGCTTCGGAAAGCCAGCTTAAGTCACACCAAGTGCTTTCTGCAACACGCTTCCTCGCCCCATACACAGAAGAGCATTTCAGACTGAAATACACGTGGACACGAGAGTGCCATTAATAGCAAATAGGGCCGATTCACAAACACTTCAAAGAAAGTCTGACAATTATAAATGAAAGGTTTCCTTTTACCAGTTCCCAGCGCTGGTCGTGTGTTTTTTGTTGTTGTAAATCATTCATTTTCATGAGTAATCCACTTTCTGGTCACCTACTCCTAAAGTATGTTCTCATGGCTGAAAATATGCAGATGTAAAGGCCCAGGTAGTGCCTTTAAAAAATGTGGCGCTGTTTAGAGAACATTTTCAGCCTGTTTATGTATTTGCAAATTTTTTTGAAAGTATGTTTTCTTATAGACACTGGCTAGAAAACATTGGTAAAGTCTGTGAATATTTCTGAAGTTATGATGGGGGGTCGGGGGGGGGGGGGGATTAGGGGGTTGCTTATCTTCCTAAAGACCCATAAACTTAGAAGTGCCGAAAATCCGCCTACTTGGCAGATTTTTTAATTATACCACGTGCCATCAGAAGATTTAAATCTTGCATAACCTGATTTTTTTCGACGTGGAATCTGGGATTCTAAAATGCAAGTCATGTATTGGGGCATATATGATAAGCATTTATTAATTCACCTTTATTATTTGTATTGGTTTGAAATTGCTGATACTGCCACTGCCTAATACAATATTTCCAAAAGATGATGGGAGGGTGCTTGCAATAAGTCTAGTCACTGGCAAGAGCTCGGGGTAGAACTCCAACCCATTGTTCTTTTGCTCACCAAACCACCCCAGTTCAGACATGGCCATATGAAAATCAGTCTTTACCCTGTGCCTCATGGGAACAGTCCAGCCTGAACTGCCAAGCCAAGTCCTACCTGAATTACGCAAGCAACCCAGGACTGGTTGTGCCCTAGTTATGGGCTCATCAGCTGGGTACAGTTTGGTTCCAGTGACACAGTGAGCCAGGGACCCACGTCTGGGAATAACCATGCCACTTAGGGCAGTACATAAAACACACAATAGATGATGGGAGGCTGCTTGCAATAAGTCTAACCACTGGCAATCGATCGGGATAGCACTCCAAGCCATTGTTCTTTTGCTCACCATGCCTCCTTAGTTTAGACCCAGCCATATGTAAATCAGTCTTGGCCCTGTTCCTCATGGGAACATTCCAGTCTGAACTGCCAAGCTGAGTCCGCCCTGGACCGGAACACAAGCAACCCAGGACCGATTTTGCTCTAGTTATGGGCTCATCAGCCGGCTACAGCTTGGTTTCAGTGACACAAAATATCTTCATCTGTCCTGTATCTAGCAAATAAGAACACCATTGTATTTGAATGTATTTGTGTTAAGCAGACACACTGGATCCGTAACACGAGTTATTTGGTGTCCCATAACCCCTTTGCATCACAACCAGTATCGGCATTAATACGTTCTGGCAGCTAATGCTGCACAATATGATTTAACTGCTAATTAAAACAAATAGAGAATGCATATCCTGGATATTTAGGCTGTATTTAGACTATCTTCCTGCCTTTTAATTTGTCTGGATTTGACTAGTAGGCGTTATTGAAAATTATGCGTTTAATCTGAGTCAGGATTTTATTGTGTGTATGTTTAGACATTTGTCTGCAGTTAAATCAGTGAAGAGCCTAGTGGTTGAGCCAAGTTACATTACATTTTTGCTATAATTGTGTCCTCTAAGTCCATCTAAAGCAATTGAATGAAAGTACAGTATACACACAGACTGATTTATGCTAAGCACAGACTAGACTATAGGTTCCTAGTACCTCTCAACCAGGTACTAGTTCTCCTGCAGCAATACCAGTCTTTGGCAAAAGGACTATTTCCACTATGATTATTACATAGTTAGTATTTAAACTGATCTAAAATGGAGAGTCACTCCAGACATTAGACCAGAGGCAAGTCACATTATCCTTTACGTTTGAAAGCGTCCATCCATTTTTGTACCTGCATTTTGACAACTGACCTGCAAGAAGTCCTATTTCTTGAAGTAGACATTGAGTACGCTTTGTTTCTAACCTATAGACTTTGTTTGAGCAACCTCTTTTATACATTCGTTTGAGACTGTCAGTCATGTTTTGGCTTAGCTCAGTGAAGTATTTGTCTCTCACTGAATATTGTTGGCTGGCAGGGTAGATCCTTTAATCTTCCTTCGCTTGCTTGTATTAAACTCCATGAGGGACTACTTTACAACGAATAGCCCTCTCTATTTGCTTTTGCTGACTCCGTTCCATGTGTGTGGCACTTTTCCTCTGCAGTTTCTTTTCTCTGTCCCATCTCATGCCTCCCCCCTTGCCCTGTGCGCTTTGCCTCTGTCACCTTCTTGTATCTCCCTCCTCTATGTACTCCTACTACCCCTCTCCCCCCACTAGCTCTTCCCTTCTGATGACTTCTTATAAGTGCCACTTGGGCTGGGTTATTTTTCGTTTAATAGAAATGAAAGGAAGACTATATTGAAGTTACCTAACCTTGAATACAATTGTGTTTTTGTTTTTGTGTTAGAAGGAGGTCAGATAGCAAGGTAGCCTTTATTTTACTCCTCTTTCTGTATCATACAGACACAAGTACTGACGGAGCTCCTTTGCAAATCAATATTGACCTGAAATAAAGGAGCCTTACTTTTCTTGTATGGTTTTAGTGCTCTTATGGTGCAAACCCAGACCTGTTGGCTTTACCAGTGCTTGTTTGGTTTCGCTGTGGTGCTCAGGTGCCACAATGAGAACTTATTTACAATTTTACAGTAAAACTGGTGCCCAGATCAAGAACTAGAAAAACAGTCTTCATGTTTTGTAAGGGCTTCTGTTGCTGTGCAAGAGGACTGTGCAAATCGGGGTAAGATGGATGCACTGGTGCTTTTTAATGCAACTCAGTGTAACATTGGTGCAAGGTTCGCTTGGTCCCTGCAGTAGTTGACGCATGTCTCGTGTTGTAGTTCTTTTTCAGCGTCATTAATATTTCTGTGTTTTTTCTTGCTACTTTTGTCCTTTTACTGCTGTGCACAATTTATACTACAGTTATCCGCCTTTCCTGCGATTTTAAGGTTTGTTTCTTTAATTCTTCACAACTCACCTTCGGAGCTTGATAACTGAGCAACCATAGCACAATCATAGTTAATCTCTTTAAAGAGATCTCAGACACCTGACTTTCAAAAAGTCTTTTTTTTATACACTGACTCACTGCTGGAGGTCTAAAGAGGCAGTTGAAGAGAATGTTAGAATTAATTATATATACCTTACGTACCCACATTTCCACAAAACAGAAATTTAAGTTGCTTTATTCTCTCAAGCCTTCGCACAAAATAAGCCCCGAGCTCAGAACATTTACACTTTATCAGAACTTTTAAGGCTCATGAACAATGGCATCTTTTTAAATGTTATTTTATTGTAATGCAATGGTTTTAATTAACTTATGAAAATAAATAAACTTCAAACTTCTCAAGTTCTCTTTTAGAAGTATCAAAAGATTGATCTTCGTGATCTGCAGCACCAGCAGCGGTGCGTCCATTGGGGCGTAGGGGCGTAGCCCCCCTAAGCCTGGTGGACGCACCTGCGGCTGCGACAAGAGACGCATGACAGACACCAAATAAAATGAAGCGCAGCACAGCGCTTCAATCGGGACAGACACGATGTAATCGGGACTCGGGAGTGCGCAGGGGGGTGGGGCTGGGGGTAACCTGGGTAACCAGTAACTACAACAATAACAAACACCTTGGACTGCGCAAGAGGCATTCAGGGCAGAAACTTGCCCGCGCATGCGGTTTGCCGTCGATTTGACCAGCACGGACCGAAGGGGCCAGGGGGTGCGTCTTTACCCTGGCCCCGTTGATTCAGAAGGCGCCAGGGCGAGGAGTCTCTATGCCCCCCCTAGCCAATTCTGGCGCTTATGAAGCGCCAGGATTGGCTGGTCCACGGCGCTGAAGGGACAGGCAATTCACTATTGGATGCCGCGCTGTCGATTCCGATTCACGTGCGCGGTGCGCGCCGTGACGTTGTTAAGTTGCAACTCCATTAATGGATGACATTTTTGCTGAGACGTGCAGCAGCACTACTGACTTGAAAAGGTGCTAGCACTGCACGTGTAAATCAGATCTCCCAGCGCCCTCTGCAGCGCCATCAGGGCCAAGTCACAAGCGATGTTTCATCGGCGACACAACCGCACCTTTCACTTGCAGGCTATTTGCTTGCATGATATGCGGATTGCGCCACATAGAGTACAACTTCAAGTAAGAAATCCCGTACTGCAGCGGAGGGCCGGTTGCTCTGCTGGCTGCAGAGGAAGCATCCCCGGCGGCTGCAGGAAGCCGCCCGGTGTCTGTAGGAAACGGCAGCCCCGCCCGGTGTCTGAGTGCAGGAAGCGGCAGCCCGGTGAACCTTAGGTGACAGGGACAGATCTGTCACAAGGAGCTGGGGGTGGGAGGGGAAGCCAGGAAGCCTGCCCTGGAGAGCCCGCAGCCGCTGGGGAGGAGCCGGCTCTGCTGCCGAGACCGTGACGGAGAAATATAAAGGGCAGCTTTTAAAAGTGTAGCCGAATATCTGAACATGATACAGGTACAGATCTGAAGTGGGTAACTGGGTAGAGCTGGGGGAGGCAGAGCAGAGGATTTAAAGCTGCAGAGGGGCAGATCAGATGAGGTAGGTGCGCAGATCTGAAAGAGGTTCAAGGATCTATTGGATCCCAAGGGACGCTCTTGGATGTGAAAAGAGGCGAGGGGCATTGGGGCAGTTTAAAGGGGCTCAGGGCAGCGAGTACAGTGGATGGAATTACATGAAACTGGGGAGTACTTGAGAGTGCCAGGGGAAATCCTGATTACTACCACAGGGCAGATATGCAGTGTTCCAGAAAAGAACCCAGGAGCACACGGTGCATCTGAAGTGCGCCTATGGCAATTAAAGTACAAGGGCAGATGTGAAACGAGGTCGGGCCTATTTGAAGGTGGTGCAGAGGTAAGGACACCTTTTAACACAGTATTGGGGCAGATGTGAGGGCGCTACATGAGCACACCATAAAGGGGTGGATCTGATGGGGGTACAGTGGCAGCTCTGAAGGGGGAAGGCCCTGATCTGACTGAAGCAGAGACGGATCTTCAGAGGCCGGGTTAGATCTAAGAGGGGAATTCATTGGAACTCTCTTATGTTTTATTACTTGTAATATTATGTATGTATTTTTATGTGGACCTCCTAGGAGTTTCAAATTTTTAATATATATTGAATTGAACTAAGAGGGGAAGGGACAAACTCGGATGTGCTGAGACGGATTTCTAAGGAACAGGGCCTCTGGGGAAAGACCGGTCCTCAGGGGTAAATAGGGTAGAAACAGCACTCATGGGGGCAGGAAAAGATGTTTAGGGGGGCATAGACACTTCTCCAAATACCTTGGGCTTAGGGACATATTTTCAGGCTGAAGGCAGCTCTCGTGGGCAGGGAGAGGTCTTCAGGCTTCTTCAGAGACTGACAGACCCTTAGTCCTTTTGTCCTCACCCCATCCGTGGGTTAGTGGGTGAAGGGAATGGAAAACGCTCAGAACCCTCCTATTTGGACCGTTCCTGTGAGACAGATGGGGGCGCCAGAGGAGCTCAATGGGTCCCAGAAGGGCAATGGCCCTCTCCCCGAGCCAGGGAAACAACTCCCTGCTAAGGATGGGTTCTCTGACATTTTTACAGTGACACTTGACGAGGGTTCCACCCTTCCCAACCTTCAGGATCAGCTCGCCACCCTCAATGTAGCACTTTCCAACCCAGGTACTTCTATACCCACCTTGGTAACAGTGCCACCTGTGCCTGGCACAGTATTACCTTCCTTGGTTACAATGCTGCCCACCCCGAGTACAGTGTCACCTGCCCCGGAGGTCCATGGAGGCACGCAGATACCCCTGCAGGAGGCAAGCTGCCCAGAGCATGGACTGCCACAGAGTCGCTGGTGCCAGGAAGAGTCGCGACCAGTGTGCCAGCAGTGCCCGTGCCAAGACCACCACACCAGGGATCTGGAGCAGAGCGCCAGCAAGATCCGGGTAAGAGGGCATGGAGCTTAGGAGTGTGGCATGGTGGGGTGTCAGCGGTTCTGGGGCAAGGGACATGGGTATGCATGGACAGAGGCAAAGAAAACCCCATAATTGAAGCAGAGGAAATGAAGAGTGATAAACTGGCAAGGAGGCAAAGGACAAGGGGAGTGTGCAAGAAGCAGGGTATCAACGTTAGTGGTTAGGCTAGATCCCAAGGAGCTGCAGGGTTGCCGGAGGTAGGACCACACAAGCATCAGAAGGGCAGCAGCTGGGATTGTAGACTATGGCTTGTGAGTGATGCAGGTAAGAAGGCAGCAGGAGGCTTCATATGGATGTGACGGGGACAGATGGGGAAGCTGGAGCCCTAGTTGCAGAATCTTCAGAAGGTCAAAGGGCTAAGGGCAGGGCAGCGTCTTAGTAATGTGGCCAGTGGACGTGTCAGGAGTCACTCTAACTGTAGTTCCCCTCTCATTTTATTAAAACAGAGTGTTTGGATCAAGCATTAAAGCCATTTGTTTCAATAGAGATTGTTTTGGAGAGGGTTCTGTGGGCTTTTAAATAAAACTCTATTCTTGGTTTCGACTGAACCCTTGCTTCATATTTATTTTTAAAGAGGTCATGCATGGCTAGCATAAAATGTATTATTTGGCCATGTCTCCTTACTTATAAAATGAGGTTATGTGGGAAATATTTAGTTGTTACTTTTCAGATATGTTTCTTTTTTTCTTTGACTATGAATCCACACTCTTCTTTAACATATTTATTTATTTGAGGAGTTTTTTTAAAAGCGCGAACATGACCCATCAGGGTATTAGAACGCTGAAAGAATAGCAGGCAACGCATACATATAAAAAAGAAGCAATCAGTGATAAGTAAGAACAGAAAAACTGCAAAGTAACCATCGGTTAGGTAGATTCATGATCCGGATTTATCTACATGAGAATCGTCCAGCTGCGGTCCTCAGGGTTGTTATTGGAGAAATGTGTCGATCAGAAGCCTTTGCACTTCTTTTTTGAAGGAGGTCGTGGGGGGGGGGGGGTCCTCATTACGGGTGGCTGTGCATTCCATATTATAGGGGCTAAGCCAGAGCAGGACGGTTGTAAGTTTTCTGTTTGTTGAGCTTCTGCGGTTTCAGCAATAGGGAGTTGGCGCTTCTTAAGGAACGACTGCCCCCGACAGCCTTAGTTTATTGGCCATGTACACAGTAGTGTTGTTAGCTTCTCTCCTAATGCTCCAGCTTTAATGCTCCAGCTCGTGGCCATCTTTCATTCAATATTGCAGAAAAAACAAATTACTTACCTGTACACTGTGATTCTCCTCTATTTTTATATTTCATAGTTTCACATGACACTCTCTCTCCTCTCATTATAGGAGCTCGCCACATTGGAGACCTGCTTTAGATTACCTTTAAACTTGTGCTGAGAAGTCTAATGTATGGTGGTCCTTTAGGGGACAAGTGACTCAGTAGCTGGCTGGAGTTTGGTTCTTTCGAAAATTATGTGAATTGGTTAACAATATCACTTGTTTAAGCTTTACTGTTCAATGCTTCACTTTACACTGTCTATTGCAATTAGAGCTCCAAGTTTTATGTTATTGTTTTCTGGTTTCCGTCTGTATTTATCCATATTTATTATGGGTTTTGTGATAAAAGTAAAGCTGAAACTGCTATATTTCCACATTTATTTCACAAATAAATATGCAGTCATGCTTGAATGCCTGCCAGGTTTCAGGAATATGAAAACCCGCAGAAGAAAAATCAATGGCTTATATGAAAATATGCACATTTCAGTATCAGCCTTGTGCATATTTACTGCTGTTTAAGCCTCTTTATTAAAATTCCCTTCATTTTTAGCCCCTTTTCCTATCAATCCAAACAGTTATTGGCCTGGCAGTCAATGCAAAGTGTATTTAGAATCACTCAAAAAGCACCACATTTCTGTTTTTATTCACATTTAAAAATAAATACAGACAAGAACATAAATGGTTTTCTGTCTGTATTTATCTGCAAAAATCAGTAAAAATGGAAAACAGGGAGTCTTAATTATAATTACCACGGGACTCCCGCCTTGACGACAGGGAAGATTAAAGCATTTGAATTCATGAAAGATAACAATTCTGGCGAACCAGAGTGTAGAGGTTACCTTGTTTTTTTCATCCACCCTGTAATGTAGGTGGCCCAGACATTCAGTTAATTACTCCAGCCCCCTAATCAACTACAATCTGAGATAAAAATCAAATATAATTTGTATGTCTCAACATTAGCATGACATTATTTATAAACACTTGTTTAGGGGTAGTGCACATACATGTATGATATCTGGGATCCTACAGCACTACAACGGTACCTTGACTTGGATGCCCAAAGTTTAATTTCATAGGTGCCGTTGTGAGAGAAGGATTAGATACCCATGACCAGGGTGATGTCTAAAATTCCCTATATGTTCTCACAAACTCCAATGTAATATGTTGTGACGTGCCATGTTGAAGGATGTTTGGATGGCAAGGATAGTCTTTCCACTGAAGATGTCTGCCTGAAGGATAACATGGACATAATCACTGATGATTCTTTGTGCGATCTTGATACTTTTTGTGGGACTGAGTCTAAGAGCTGTCGTGTAAAAGGTCATATATTCAGGGGGAGTGTTTGGGGTGTGACATCCCCAAAATAATTGCATTCTTGGCTTGGTATTTTGGTCTGGAGGCCTTGAGTCGGGTCTGCTATGTCTATATTCATTCTTCTCGTCATCCCAATTTCACTATGAGGTTTTAACTTCCTAATTTTAGATCAGAACCTTCAATATAAATATTGACCTGTATACCAAAAAAGTAGTAAATCTGCAGCGTTTTCTTTTTTCTTTCCTTCTTCCTTTCATCCTCCATCCCTTCGATTCTCATCCACTGTTTCCTTGTCTTCTTATCCCTCCTCCCCCCTATTTTCCCTTTCCTTTGACCTTATGTCCTTACATCCTGCTTTCTCAAATTTGCTTGAAAATGCACGATTTTTCTTCTTTTTTTCAAAATTTTCTTGGGGGGGTAATCCCCCCAAACCCCCCTTTTGGGGTTCGGCTCGCTCGCAGCGCTCGCTCGCTACGGTGCTGTATGCAATTCACTTTGCGCCCCACGACTTTAAAATCTCACCCACCGCCACTGTGCAGCACCCTTGATAGGGATTCTGCATCATGTGAGTTGAGCGCACTTCTCGGGGCCCTTCCAGCCCACAGCAGGATTCGCTATGTGGATTTGACTGTTTAAAAACAACTTTTCAGCCATCTCCTCGGGAGTGTTTTGCAGCATGTATTGGAATTTTGGCAGCACAATCGTATATAGTGCTGCTGTCCCCATCAGTAACGACTGGAGTTTCCTATATTGCTCTACATCTGCTTTGTATTCATTTAGGATTCGGCGCAGATCAGGGTGCATGAGTTCTTTAGGGTCAGTTGTAATGAATATACTCAGATATTTAAAATCCTCATTCGTCCATTCTAGGGGGCAGCCCCATGCACCCGGATGATGCCCTCCTGTTAGCGAATATGTCACAGATTTGTGCCACATATATTGCAAATATTTTAAGGATTTTCTGCTTCCTTGGAATTGAGCTCTCGGGATTTGACGGGTATAGCAATAAGTCCATTCAGAGAAATGATATCTCAAACTTGAATATTTGACTGAGCCTCAGTTCTCTCTAGTTTTAATTCTGCTACCTGTGTTAATTCATCGCAATTGTTTTTTATTCATCTATTTATGTATTTATTTGCAAAGTTTTATATAGCGCTGGCTAGACCCGGAGGTATCGGAGTGCTTCATATGAGAATCCGCAGGATACAGGTTACGAAAGTTGCATCAGTTATAGTTGCAGTTACAAGTATAGGCTGAGGAGAAAACCATGAGATTACACAATAAAATAAGTTATTGGCGCATAGCCTAAACCAAGACTCTGGTCATATGGGGAAAGGAAGGAAGGAAGGGGGAGGGAGGGGGACAGGGGAGAGGAATGCAGATAGTGTCAGGAAGACCGGAGGGGAAAAGTACTTCAGGGGGGAGTAAATCATTGAAAGCAGTCTAAGAGGCAGACAGATAAAATGTGAAGAACTGTGAAAAACAATTTCCGATGTCCGTCTGGGTAGGAGGCGGCCGAGTGGGTGAACCATAGCCAGACTCCTCTATAGCTGCGTGGGCCAGCTCCACCGGGCAATGGCCAAGGGTATTGGCACGCCTTGTACCACTAGAGCAGCGGTTGTTAAATCTTTGAATTCTGTGGACCCGCATTCCACCACAATTGAAAACCAATGACCCACAGCCAAATCCATTTCAATGATTTTAACCTAAAAAAAATACAAACCACTACAGAAATTATGAATTTGTTTTAGTTCATAAACAAAAATATATACTAATAACGTTTTTACATTTTTATTGGACAGTTGGAGCGTTTAAAAATGTGATTTTATTTCTAAAAGACAAAGTACTATGCTGGACTCTAACATAACTTTGTGTTTTTTGCTCCTAATGCACCCTCTTTTTGTCCACGCATACGAGTGACTCGGGTGAGGTCACCAGCCGCACATGCTACTTTTTGATGTATGTGCGTAGTTACCATGAATCCTGCTTAAAGATACAAACGTTCAAATCCCTAATTGGCCGTAGAGCACGTTGGCATTTTCAATTAAACGTTTTTTAATGTGTGCATTCTTAAACTGCTAACGGATCACAGGTTAAGAACCGCTACAATAGAGCATTGCACTCTCACTTAACACTTACTTTTAACACCATTGTCTCTTTGCAAATGTAGGCAATGATTATATTTGCCTTTTACTAAATCCACTACTATCCAATGACCTGAATATCTTTAAACCTTTGTAGGTATTTTTGGTTTCTTGTTATGAAATGATTTGTACTGCAGTCTTGATTACTTTCTCATCGCCTTCTATGGTTTAGACAGTCATTTGCTAACCAATTTTCAATAGTCTTATTGGAAACTTAAGTCAATAGGAACCCCCCCCTTTTTTGATCTCAGGGAAAAATAACAAAGCATTTCGTTAGAGAAGCAGAACCAATGCTGATGTCATTTGACAACAAAAGCAGAAAAACAGTTTGATGAGCTACACTGGGGGGTGTGTGTGTGTGTGTGTGTGTGTGTGTGTGTGTCTGTCTGTCTGTCTGTCTGTCTGTCTGTTATATGAGGAACTTCCATCTGATTAGGTTCTCTCTAAAAAGCGCCAGGATACCCGTAGGGTGGCAGTTGCACTATACAAGAGCTACATTCAATACAATACAATACAACTTCCACAGCAGTTGTATAAGCTGTGCTTGCTGTTTATAAGAGAAGCTTGCTATTCAATAGCAAGACTGTTATGGTACGGCAGCCTTCACTCTGGACAGGTAATACCCCGAGAGAAGCAAGAAAGCTCCAGCTGTCATGGCATCATTGATGCCAAGATAGAAGATGGTCTTGACTTGGGTAAATGGCCTAGGAATCGTAGAACCTGGTGGATCCTCGGGAAGAAGAACTTGACACAGTGGCAGTTCAGGCAAAATGTATTGAATTCAGATAACGTGACACCGCAGAAGGAGGCTTAACCTCGAGGAGAGAGCAGATAAAAAAAATCTTCAAATCAAGAAAAAGAATCCAGCACACAACAGAAACCAAGAGCATGAGAGGAGTGACCGGTGCAAATTGGAGAAGGAGGAAACCAGACCTAATACTGAACTGAAGTCGAGAACACTGGAAAGGACTGACAATGCTATGCAGGAGCCATTACACAAGAAGATGCTGACTAATCTGGAGGAATAGGTGTGATGAGTCTCTCCTTAGGAATAACTCCCTTTTAAAGGTCCTTCAACTTTTGGCATATGTGGAATGTAGAGAAAATAGACTCTAAACACTTAGAGGCACTAGGTGGCGCTCATCCAAGATGGCAGCACGCCTGTGAGGCTCTGGAAGCCCTGCGAAAACACCCTTAAATTATCCTTCATCTACCTATTTCTACCACCTGATTCTGCCTCCCGCCTGTTGCTACATATTCCTGCTGTGCTGGGCCGAAAAACCGGAGCTCCAGTTGCTACATTGGGCAAGAGCGGCGCTACTCAACGGACTTGCGGTCAGGCGTGCCTTCCGGCTGGAACCCTGTCTGGGCTGCTGATCTATGTGAGCGCCCGGCGCCCCACGTGTTTTGAGGCCAGGTCCTCTCTGGAGCTGCCCTACGCGTTTTCGCTCCGGGGGTGGGGTCCACACAGCGTGCACCATCATCGGTCATCTACTGCCGACCCTTCTATCTACAGTCCTTAGGTGAGCCACGACTCCTGACGGTTTCCCGCTGCTTATTCCCTATGGGGGTTGCGTTCTGTTTCGTGACCCCCTCCCATCGGAGGACCCTGTTCCTTGCCACCGGCTTTAGTCTGGGGTGGCCAGCGTTCTCCTGCCCCTCCTGGATTGTTCCCCGGTGCCGTTGTGTGCCCGACTGGAGGGCCGCCTCTTCCCCCGCAATATCTGGTGTAACTATCCTTACCCCCAATGGGGCGGCGGGCGCGGAAATCTGCCGATAGAGTTGAACGGCGATCACGGCGCACTGCGCCTCCTCACAGCCTGGACGGTTTGTTGGCTGTGCGTTGGGTGGACCCCCGTATTGAGTACATGAAATTGGCGCTGCTTCGCCTGAGAGCTGATTGCCGCTCCGTGGCGGTGTACAATTGCATATTGGAGGTTGCGGGGCGAGATTGACTGACTGATATCTGTACCAGCCAAATAAACTCCTGAACCGACGGTCACTTTTATGAAGCGTGTGGAGAAATAGAAGCAGCTACACCTGTCTCAGTGCTGGAGAGACTGTGATTGCGATGACTGGGATACCCTCCCCCCTTTACCTCCCTGCATATAACCTTGCTGAGAGAACTTGTCTGAGGTGTAGAGGTGGGCCCCACCAACTTGCTGTCACTCTGCCAGAATTTCTGCTCCTACTTCAAACACCCTGTGCCTCCTCCACATTTTAGCTGTAAGACCATGCTGCCTTTAGATACTTGGGTTCCTGGAGATCTTGCTGCTGGGGTTCCTGTTGCCGATAAGTTGAGGCCTGTCGCGCTGTGGGGCCTCTTGAGACATTTTTCACACTGTACAAGACAGGAGGGCACGTCAGGCGCTCCTTGGTTGTGGCACTTGCGGCCCTACACACTGTCGCGCCCTTGGGTGCTATGGGGAAGACTGACGCCCGCCAACCCAGATTGACATTTGAGGCCAAGAAGGCTGCCACTCGCTCCACCTCTGTGGACTCCGAATCGCCGGACATGGATCCTAGCCAGTCCTCGTCGCAACCACCTAGGGATGACGTCAAGTCTTTACTCTTGGCCGTCCAACACAGTTTGACGGATCTGTCTGGGGAAAATGGACACGATGAATAATCGTCTTGACTTTTTGGTACACAAAGTGGACAAGCATGATGGGCAGATTAAGGAAGCTGAACGTGTCATCTCGGAAAATGAGGACACCATGTCTCAACTACGAGAACAGGTCACGAGTATGGACAAATTGCTAAAAATTATCGCGGCCAAAAATGAGGACATTGAGGTGCAAAGCCGCCACAACAATATCCACTTAGTAGGTATTCCAGAAACTACAAACACCGGTCGAATGAAGGACTATGTGAAGAGTCTCCTAAAACACACGCTTGGTGCAGACTCTTTTTCTCCTCAACTCATGGTGGAGCTGCCCATCGCTCTCTGGGGCCAAGCCCTCCGCCTGGAGCTCCCCTCGTCCAATTATCGCCAGACTTCTTCATTTCAGGGGCCAGGACACAGCGCTGCAAAAAGCCCACAAATCGAAACCGCTGCAATTTGAGGGCAATTCCTTCTCTGTTTACCCTGACTTTACCATCACCGTTCAGGAGGCATGTCGTAAATTTCTTCCCGCGAAGCAAAAGCTACGCAAAGCCAACATAGAGTACGCCCTTCTCTACCCTGCGAAGCTCCAGATCTTCATGATGGCAAACACATCAAATTCAAGTATCTTTATTTAGATATAAAAACAATATCTTTAAAAGTTTTTCCCAAATCACATTATGTACAGTTTTGTGAGAAAAAAAGATTTAAAAGAGAAACCCATACAGTCATAAATAGCATAAAAAGAAATAACAATTTAAACTGTTTTAAAAAAGATGACCTGACATGTCACAAGCATCTCCCATCGTATTCACTTGTAAGATCAAACCGTGCGACAGGGTTTCGATTGGTCTTATTACCCCCCTGGTCGATGTAGATTATGTTACGGAACATTGGTCAGTCTAAAAGGTCAGTGGCAATGCCATGGCGATTTTCTTGGTGTTAAGGCAGCAATACGCTTGTTGAACAAATTTAGCAAATTTTATGTTTAAAACAGTATTGTTCGTGCACAGAGCGGCAATGATGGCATGCCTGCAAGTCCGAACCCCCAACCTGTTCCATTCTGATCTAAGCATGCACCTGCGTTGGGAATTAAAGGTAGGGCAGATGCAGACCACGTGCATAATTGATTCTATCGCTAACCCACATCCCCTACAGGTTGTGTCCTCATCTATACGGCGCCAGGTGGGTAGATTTTGGAGAAAGCGCCAGTCCCCCATTCTTAGGGCGATGAAGCAGCGTTTTAAATGGAGTGAAAAAGTGGTGGATAAGTACGTGGCTGCGGATACTTGTTTGTAAGAGTTAACCACTGCCCAAGAATGGCTGCGTTTCGTAAGGAAGGCTTTATCAGTAGCGAGAGATATCGATCTCACACATTTTTTAATTGCATTTTTAAAGGCACACTGGCTAGGATTCAGGGCCCAGAGGTCAGCGGCTGACATCTGATGTATATAATCCTTCAGGAGACGGCCAAAAGATCCTCCTGGGTTACACTCAAAAATTTCTTTCCAAACTAGAAATTCTAGTGTGCCAGATTCAGCCTGTCTTAATTTGTGGCAGAGTTTAAGATATGTGCCAAGGTTCTGGGCATCGTAGTTTGTTAGCCACAACTCTAATCTAATCTGAGCTGGGGATGCAGAGCTTGGCAGATGGAGTATTTTTTTATATATTTTTGTTGTATGTTTATTTAAGACCGTGTTCATTTTACCTTTGAAGGTCTCTATGCCATATGATAATGTGGGGCCGATTTTTGCTCTTAGAACTTCTAATAAAGGGGAGAGGGTTGGGCCCGAGAGTTTAGCCGACAGCTTGGACAATGAAACCATTAGTGCCGTGGCTTTGGCTGCAATCACGTTACTCTGCTTTACAAGATTGCCCCTGGAGTCCAAATGGACGCCTAGGTATTTATATGATTGGCCGGTGCTAGGGCTTGTTTTATTTAGAGACCAGCCACCCCCTCCATAACGTTTCTTACCAAAAGGAACAATCAGAGTCTTTTTCATGTTGACTTCTAGATGATTAGTCATCGTGTATTGCATCAATGTGTTAAGGAGCCTTTGTAACCCTACCCTTGTGAGGCTGAACAGGGCCAGGTCATCGGCGTATAAAAGATTACATAATGTCGTGCCTCCTACTTTGGGCGGGTGGCTGTTAACTTTATCTAAGGTGCTTGACAGGTCTGCTATGAAAAGATTGAAAAGAAGGGGGCCCAGCACGCATCCCTGCTTAACTCCTCTTGAGGTCATGATTTTTTGCGAGAGATGCGTGCCGGACCCTAACTTCACTCGAACCCAGGTGTTAGTGTGCAGTTGGATAATGGGATTCAGGATTTTATCTGGAATTCCCCACTGCCTCAGTTTTTCCCAGAGTAGCGCCCTGGGAACCCTGTCAAATGCAGCTTTAAAGTCGACAAAGCAGCAAAATAATGTCCTAGATGTTAAAATGGCTTTGTCGATGATGGTAGAAACTGCAAGTAGATTTGTCATGGTTCCTGAGTTGGCAACAAACCCTGTTTGGTTCAGTGGAATCAGGTTATGGTCCTTTACCCATTGCCCAAGGTCCTCCAGAATGAGCCCCGCATAGTGTTTCGCCTCTATGTCCAGCAGGGCGATTAGTCTGTAGTTTTTAGGGGCAGCGCGTGATCCAGATTTGTAAATAGGGTGGATGATTGCGCCACGCCATGAATCCGGGATTGTGGCTGTCCTCAGGGTGTAATTGAATAGGGCTGTTAGCTCCGTGGACCAGAAGGGAATGTCTGAGTTAAACAGCCTCTGTGGGAGGCCGTTTGGGCCTGGTGCTCCGTCTTGTCTCCCTTTTGTCACTACTTTGATGACTCTTTCTTCCGGTAATACATATTCCAAGATGGACTCTTGTGCTGGAACTGAAGGAGTGCTCGATGTTACATTAGCATAGGTGCCAAATGCACTAAGTGGACCAGTGTTGGCCGAGTGAACTTGAGCCTGAAAGTGCGCCATTAGGTATGTTACCCATTCCGCTTCCTGAATATTTGCTGAGCCTGAGTTTGTCTGGTTTAGATTGGTGCGGTTCACGAGGCCCCAAAATTTCCTCAAGTTTTTTTTCTTGCTCTCCCACACCAATTCGACCCAGTATTGAGATTCCTGCGCCCTTTTTTCTTGGGTAATTGCCCTCCTAAATGCTTTTTGGGCTTGTTGGTAGGTTATGTAGTAGGCGCTATTCCCTGGAAATTTTAAGTATAACCTTAGGGCGTTGTTTCTCGTTCTCTTTAGAGTCTTTGTGTCAGTGGAAACTGTGAGCTCAACTGGTGGAGTGCAGCTTGAGCCCTGCACTGTCGCCGGAAAGCTATTAATCAGATGAGAGCAAAGCAGCAACCATTTCACTGTCGGGGTGGCGTCTTGATCAAATCTGCCTTTGATAAAGTCCTTGCTTATTATTAAGATATTCTTGCTGTTGTTCTCACTCCATTTAAGACGCTTTAGATTTTCAGTATATATTCCCTTGTAGGTGCCGTTTTGTGGAATTCTATCTTTGTGTTAAAAATGATGACCGCCGGCCTGTGGTCACTTTCTGACCGTGGGTGGATGCTGAAACTATCCAGATTGAATAATAGTTCTGAATTGCTAATGGTGAAGTCTAGATATGATTTTTTGCTTCCATTGGACCAGGTCCAATTTGGGGGAGTCTCGCCAGCTGACCTTCCGTTCATAACCAGGTAACCTGCGTTATAGAATCTCGTCACGGAAAGCTCACCCAATTTATTGGGAGCTTGATTCAAAGGTTTAGTTTGGGTCATGGCCTCGATGATGTTGGTCAGACCAGGCCCTTCCATGTCTGCGGCTACCCCCTGAAATAGGTTGGTATTGAAGTGCCCCGTGACGATACAATCTGAGTTAGGATGTTCTATGGCAATATCGTTCATGATTTCACTGAGGCGGACCAGGTGGTCTTTTTTGGTTCGAGTACTGGGGTTGATATAAACATTTATGAGTGGGCGCTGCTTCCTCCACGGATTGATTTTGACCCCTAATAACCAGTCTTCTTTAAATGGAAGTTGATTGAATGTGCCTTTTAGATTGTTGGAGATATATGTAGACAGGCCGCCTTTAGGGTGACCGTAATGGCTATCCCTTAATGCTGGCTTCCAGAATTCAATGAAGCCTGCAATGGAGCGGCCCTCTGTGGCCCAGGTTTCCTGTAGTGTGATTGCTTCATGTTTGCGTATGAAAGCCAGCGTGTCATTGTTAGAGGTTTTTTGGTGGAGCCCACTGATGTTCCATGAGCACAATAAAAACAACGACGGCCCCTGTCTGTTGTCTTTTTTTGCCTGTGATTCTGCTACCGAGTGTGGTTTTCCGGGGAGTTTATATTTATCCACCTGCTTCCCGGCCACAGACGGTCGTTTGCATTTTTTGAGGACAGGAGCGCTGGCAGCCACCCCCAGCCTTCGCTTGAGTCAACCTGGGCGCCTTCTTTTTCAAATGGTTTAGGGTGAGCGTCTGATCCTAACGCGTTTTTTAGGATGGAGTAGGGCCTCGCTAGTACTAATGGTTTGGAGGCGGTCAGTTGTCTGGGTGGTGTTAGTCTGGTGAACAGGGAGATTGGATACCCTGGTGTGGAATATGGGTACACTCTAATTCCCCAGTTTCGCAGGATGGACTTATGTTCCAAAAAGGCTCCTACCCAACTGGCTGAGTTAAAGGTTACCACAGTGACTTCAGACGGTTGGTTACCTCTGGGAGGGAGGAATTTGATGGTATCTATGTTGTCCGTTGACAGCCCTGCAAGCCCTGGGATGCCTTCCACAAGTTTTATCAGGTTGGATCTATTAAGAATGTCATGCCGACCCTTGGATTCATATTCGGGAGCCAATAAGATCTGGTGGCGCGGTGGATCGTTTTTGCTCCCGTCCGATGCATTTGGGGGCATGTTGTCCAGTTTTTCAGGTAGTGTGACTGGTTTAGTTTCGCATGTCTGTTGTGTCAGTCTTTGAGTAGCCATCTTCAACGATGGACTGTAACTGGTCGGGGTAATTAGATTATTGCAAATGGTTTTAGAGAAGTTTGGTCTTGAGTTTACGTTGTCTGAAACAAATGAGATTAAAGCTGTTGGAGCTTTGGGATTCCCTATTGTCATTATGGGCCCAGTTGCACGTGTCTTATCTGGGGTCGTCGTTATGCTTTCTGTAGGTACGCAAGGGTTGACCGTTTCTGGGTCCAGATTTGCAGTACTTTGAACCTGGTGACTCCTTGCTTGTTGTTGAGTAGCTGTCACTGGGAAATCTCCGTTATTGTTTGTCGTGGGCGATAATGCACTAGTGGTGGTAAGAGATTTTTTATTTTCTGTTTTTAGAAAAAGAGGAAAAAGTTTCTGGTGGACCACGTTGGTGCTTTCCCTGAGTTTGTTTCTCTTTTTACGTTGGCGTTTGCGCTCTCTCTTACTACGGCCCCCCGCGGCGGGATGCCTGGCTTTCACCTTGGGGAAGCCAGGACGGGTTCCCAAGGCAAGCGCCGAGATGCCTACGGGTAATCGAGCGCTATATAAGAACGCATAATAATAATAATAATAATAATACTGCATGCTGGGGGGAACGGTGGGGGAATTTCCACTGTTGGGGCGGTCTGGGGCGCTGGACTAGCTTTTGACCCAGTCACGGCTTGGTCTGGGCCAGTTGTGGGCCCGATTGGAATACATGATGGACCATTGTCGTCTGTCGGTTTTGGTTGTAGTTGACCATGGTGGCTCTGCCCGTCCTGGGTAAGGTGTTGTTGTTCTTGCTGTGGAGGGGAGGGAGGTGAAGTACTAACGTTTCCTCCCCTCATCAGCTTCACTTCCCTTATGACAGTAGACAGGCATTCTGGGAGCAGGGAGAGAGAATCTAAGATTGGGGAGCAGAAGCAGACTGGTTGGGAGAGCTTCGCAGAGGCTTGGGCCCTTAAGATTAAATTGTTTAGTTTATCCAGTTTGCTGTTGATCCCGGACGTAAATAAAGCCAGGGTGTTTAATAGGTCCACCTGCACCTCCAGTTTTACCGAGTGGTAATTTAGTGCGTTAACAGTTTGTTGGAGGGTCTGGAGGAGTTGCGGCCAAGCGCTGGTTGCTATGTGTTCTTCGGGGTTAGACTTATCATTTGGGACATGCTTGGGAGAGTTTTGATTAGTCTTGAAGAAGAAAGATAAATCGGAGATGAGCCGATCATTCGATTCGGACAGTTCTTGCTGATTTTGCAGTGGGACCTTTGTTAAACCGGGTGGCGAAAATATCATGTGCAGGGGGCTTGATACTGGGGACGCGGTTGGAGTGATTAAGGTTGGTGATGCTGAGGGTGGTTCGTAGCTATTAAGCTGCACAAAGTTGTCTTCCCCGTGTATTTGCGCCGTCGTTGTTTGTTGGTGCAAAACTGGTAGGGACTCCATTGGGGTCACCAGGCGGATATCGGGAGGCTGTGTTGGAACTAAGCAGGCCGTTGTTGTACACAGGGTACCCTCCAGCTGAGTTTGCAATAAGTGAGATGATCCTTTGTCCTCGGTTAGGGGAAAGGAAGAGTTGCCCGGAGTGGAATAAGTATGTTGAGAGTTTTTTCTGTTTATAATAGAGGTTTCGTCTTTTTTCTGCTTCCTCGAGAGATTGTTATGGGTAGATCCAAAGACATAGACTTCAGGTGGTTCCGTCGCCTTTTTGATTTCAAATGCCCAATGTTGCGGGGAAGCCAATTGGGTCAACCCAGATTGAGCCGGTGTTGTAGATGTAGTCACCTCCAGAGTTAGAGAGTCTGGTTGTGACAATGCCACGGTTTTTACTGGCGTTCTTCTAAAGTAGTCCCGCAGACTTAGGGGTTTTGGTCTATGGTTGGCCTCGTTTGATGCCTCGGTGGGTTCGGAGTGATTGGATTTCTTTCGCTTGATTGGCACCGTGTATTTCCTGACTTTTCCGGACCTCATATTCCACAATGTGATTAGATGTGATCAGACTCCTCTGGATACTCCCAGCCCAGGGCTCAACTGATCTGGGCCGAGCTTGCAGTTGCTCACAGTGGGTTTTTCTTTTTTTAACGTGGTTTTTCTTATTAAAGTCTAACCACTGTGCGTTATGTCTGTGCGGTTATAGCTATGTTGTAAGTAGCTGATGGCACCACCCTGCTCACCTAATCCAGCCCACCCTGAGCCCCCCGACCCCCCCCAACCTTGACCCCACCAGCTGTTGCCCTCACCCCTCCAATTCAAGCTAAAAGCCTGAGGAAAGATGGAATTTCGTGCTATGTGGCGCAGTTTAATCACTGAGCGCTTAAGCACACTTAGGGGCGGTAATTGCGGTAAAGCTGGCGGAGCCTGGCCGAGGTGGTCGGGGCCCAGGCGGGCTCCGGGGTTGGGAGCAAGGGGAGCAGCCCCAAAACTAATGATCCCCTGCAGATGGCCTGGATGGCGGGCGAAGAGGTGGGGGATGGCTGAGGACTAGGGGTACGGGTGGTAAAGTCACGGCCGAGAGCCCTGTGGGAGCGCTGAGCCACTAGGGGTACAAAAAAAGAGAAACTGGGGGAACTCGGGGGGAAGTCTGGACGCGAGGGGCTCTTTGCTCAAAGCAACTCCGTGTGGTTAAGGGGAGGGCGTGGGAGAGAGAGCCGCCGGGCGCCTGCGCACCAAGACCCGTCAACGACGGGATGTGATATCCGCCTCCCGGACAGCCCCTACGCCCCCGCGCCTCTCACCCCTTACGTGAGCTAATTAAGCTCGGCCACCTTACCGCAGTGCAGCGTCTTCAACTCCCCGGGTTTCCCCGAGTCTCCTGGGGCCACAGTCGTGCAGGCGTACAGCTGCCCAAGGCCCTCCTGCAGCCCCCACGGCACCCGGCTCCCGGTCTTCCCGGCTCTCGAACTCCGCGTCTCACACACACCGCGCTCCCACCGCCACAGCTTCCGCCCACCTACGTCGACACGCCTCCCTGACGAGCCGCGGCAATCACTCTGATGGGACGCGGCCGGCAACAGCACTCAACACGTCAATGCTTTTGGTTTGGCAAACACATCATTTGTACGACTCCACAGCAGGTGCATGATTTCCTGAAGAAAATAACCAAAACTTCGCCGAGACGTGACCATGATTCCAGATCTTCTTCTCCTTCTGGCAGCTGAGCTACAACTAGACTGTGTGAATTAGACTCCTTGTGGGTCCACGTTGTTATGTATGGACATGAGAACTTTGCGCTGCTATCTGTTGCCAGTTGTATTCCTGAGACTCTTCTGGTACCATCATCTGGACTTGGTCAAATAAGTGACCTATGGGCTTAGATTGTTATGAACACTTTAACTGCTTCATAAGCTATATAGTTTCTGCAACATCGGTAGATGTTTAGGGGGTCCTCCTTTTTTTGCTTTCCCCATAGGATTGCATTACAGCAATGATGGGCAATGGGAGGGTTTAATGCCCTCTTGATGCCCCCCTTATGGGAGCTCCCCCTTGCTTGTTTGTTTTTTGGGGTGGGTTTATTCTGCAGAACATGGTCCTATTCCAGCCTTCTTTGGTTGGTGAACATTTACTGCTTCTTTGGGGATCATTGGGTGGGTGGCTGAATATCAGCACAATTGGGGTGCCATTGTGGGTGGGGGGGGAGTCTGCGAATTGCTGGCTGTTCAAATGTCCCCTCTGCTGAGGTGTTTTGTGGAGGGTGGTGGGGGGAGAGGATTGGGGGGGTGTTTTACTGTTCCGTCAAGTGTAGTGGGCAAATCTTTCACTATGTTAATTGTGGCACACACACTGGCAGCACTGTTTAACAATCACGCTTGCGTCGTTTCTTTCTGTCTCCGTTTCTTATGACGATACAACCTAAGCCCCTTACTGTAAAACTACTTACATGGAATGTCAAGGGGCTGTAGGATCCTCAAAAGCGGAGGCGGATTTTGCCTTACTTAGATAGCCATCAGGTGCAGATCGGTCTGCTCCAGGAAACGCACATGGACCCCCGCATGCCTCCTAACTTTGGTAACAGATGGGCTTCCGCCTGGGCATTCTCCTCCTATTCCACTTATTCGCGCGGTACACTCATTCTGGTTAAAATACACCATTTATATTGGGAGGCACATATGGTGATAATTCTGGGCGCAGTTGTATTATGTGGAGCACTTTGGGTACACAGTTGGTTACTCTGGCGTGTAGCTATGGCCCTAATCAGGATGATCCAAATTACTTCACTACTCTGTGGGGACGCATATTAGCATAGTGCTATGGGGGGGGGCCTTAACACAACCTTGTACTCTGCGGTGGACCGCTCCAACCCCTTGCCTCACCATCGCACTAATACACGCGACACTCTCTTGGGGATAGTAGAGGAGTATGGTCTCGTAGATGCTTGGAGGTACACGCATCCAGCTGGGAGAGAGGGCACATGTTGCACATCGGGCCACACCACTTGGTCCCGCATTGACTACTGGCTTTGCTCACGGGGCACAACTCTCTGGATTGAGTCTGTTACTCATTTTGCCCGCACATATTCTGACCATTCCCCTGTGTGCCTTGAGATAGCTCTCCCCAACACAGTTGCCACCCCCTGTTGCTGGCGACTAAAACCCAAGTCCCTTCTGGATACGGTCTTTCAAGCCGAGCTAGGGGAAGAAATTAAGATTTTTTTCGACAGAAATAAGGGTTCAGTAGATCAGATATCCACACTATGGGAAGCCTTTAAGGTCACTGTTCGGGGTATAGCATGTCCAAGTGCTTCAGGGTCCTCTGTGACATCAGACGTAATTTGAAAGTTGAAAGTTCTCGGAGCCCTGGACTCCATGACCCCTACATCTATACCCAAATCACCACTTACTGCGCTCCTAGGCTATACTGCTCACATTCCTGCCACCCACAGAAAGTTTGTGGCCTTTTGTCTAGTTTTGGCAAAGCACGGTGTGGCCTGCCGGTGGGGTCGGGCTGTGCACCTAAATTTAAGGAGTGGTTGGGCGAAATGATCCTTTGGCAAGAACGTATTTGTACCTATGCTGAATTGCTTCCCCGCTCCTCACGACCCCGCGATATATGGGGCCCGCTGCAGACATATTTGTTTGGAACACCCTGGCGCTGCAATTTCATAGACCCACACGCTCTGTGCGCTCTCCAGATGTGTCTCTTTTCCGTAACTGGTATACCTGCTAAAATATCTCCCATTATGCTACCTGTGTCGACATGAACAGAATACTTTGCCATCGCTGAGCCTAACACTGCTGAATGTTTGTAATGTATCTTTTTGCTATTTGCCTCACGTAATGATTGCAATTCATAGCCTGCTAATGCTGATAATGTACTTTACTGTGCTGATTGAAAGATTACTTGTACCTTGCTGACGGTTGTTTGAATAAACTAATAAATAAATAAAAAAAGACTCTAAACACTTGGAACATGCTCTGTTCCATAACCTCAAAGTGCACAGAATCCTAGAAGAAAAGACTTTACTAATTCTACTTTCTCAAGTTATGTACTGACCTGACATGTGGATACAGTTCATTACAAGGGAGATATATTTGTTGCCTGTGGGATTGCTCTACCGTGTAGATTGCAAAAAAAAGCACCTCTGACTTCAGGGGACAGGTCTCCAGGTCAGTCCTTTGATTGTACATTGCACTTTGTGTGATCTGATGTATACTCAAGCAACGGTTTAGTATTTAATCAAAAAGGTAGGAAAGTGATAGGAATTTTACACATACAAGGCACAGGTTGTTTAGTTGCAGCTGCCAGGAGCTCAGCATTTTGGGTGCGGTACTTTTTAACCTGGTGCGAGCACTAGTTACGGAATATAAGTTGACTCTGCACCTCTAAAGCACTTCGTGGCACGAGACTGGAGTCTTTGAATATCCAAAACTCTAGACTTTGAAAAATATGATGAGTTTGTTACAAACGTCTTGAGCAATGACCTGCAAAGAATCCCCATCTGCTGCGAGTTATTAACTCCTTAAGAATTAAAATAATTCCTGCGTAGCATTTTCTACTCCATGGTATGCTTTGCTTAATTAGCACCTTGAGCTGCTACAGTTGATTGTTGTCTATATATTCCATAGTGCCTTTTCAGACTATTGTGTCAGATTCTGTTTTTTATTTGAGCCATTTCCTCTTAAGATGAATACCAACTTGCTTTAATTTAGCAAGCTTATGGGGAAAACTGTTTGTTATGTTCTTTTCTGATTCATATATTATTTATCTATAGGGAAGCCACTGTATGTAAAGTGTTTAAAGATATTGTATTAAATTGATCTGGTATTACTGTGGGTGTAGACGTTACACAAATTGCATAGCTGAAGAGAGAGTAGCATCCAAGACATTATCTCTTAAGACCTGAACTAACTTCCACCTAACTTAATTTTTCAAAGAATGTATGCGTGCCTTCCTTCTAATTTAGAGGTGTTATCTAGTTATTGTGTGGCAGTATAATATTAAACTTTATCATGCAAGATCGGTCTAGGACAATGGCACTATGGACTCGTTCACTGTATTCAAGTTAAAATCCTACACGAAATCTAAAAGCTGCTCAGATGCATGAGTGGGGCCATTTAGTCCACCACCTTAACCAGTAGTTCTCAATCAATATAAAAATGCCATAGTTGGAAATCTGCTTTCATCTAATCAGACATCAATGTCACGGAAGTTCAGATCTGTTTACCTACTGATGGTAATTTGGAAAATCCATTAGAAAATATTATACACAGTAGTAAAGTGACCCATATATCACTTCACCTGTATTAGACAAATCTATGCCAGTGCTGCAATTGTCAGTTGTTCAAATGATAAGAGGGGGGATATTTACTTAAAATAAATATGAAATGTTTAGGTAACTATATATATTTGACAGTATACCCTTAGCTGTACATTCTAATAAAAATTGTAAGTTATCGAGTAATGTGACCGTAAAGAAGCCACATGCCAAGTCACATTGTAAGGTCTTGGAACTCCGAGGTGACTTGCCAGATCCTTTATAATGTACTCTTAGTTGTAGGATATATTATACCCTATTAAATGGATGTTTCTACCATGGTGAGACATATCACCACTTGTGCTGTGCCATGCTTCAGTAGGTATGCAATCCACTTTTTTTTCTTTGGTTTCTGGGAGTTGTAGTTTTGTTTTTCACTAATGATAGGCCCTCAATGCAAAGACAAAGCGATGTTTGGATTGCTTAATCGGAGGTAGTTCAGAGTACTGCAACTTAAACTATCTTACCTCCCTGGCTTGCCTGGGAGCAGTAGTCCTTCTCCTCATTTCCTATGAACTTACATGCCTTCTGGATTTCTTTGTAGCAGTCTGACTGGCATGCAGAAGGAGGATGTTTGTGGCATTAAAACAACACCGGTTTGCCATGCCATACGCGAGAGTCCTGGTCTGCACAACCCAGTTGCCTACATGTTTCTATATGTGGGCATTTATGGGACGCGATGTCGGGCAAACTGAGGTAGGAGGGGTAAAAACGTAGGGCATTAAGGTAGGAGAATGTGTGTGTGCCCAAACACCCGTTTGTTGCCTTCTAATTTGGAAGTGAGTCCCAGGTGGCGCTTCCTGCGTAACTTTCATTTCTTTGTGTGGTGCATGGACCAAGTACAGATTGATTTATCGTAATCAATGTCTGTCCGTGCTCAAGCTGTGATTGAGGTACTATCTCTTTATTATTTTTCTTTTATTTGTTTGTATTTTATATAGCGCAACTCTGACCTATAGTGGTCAAATCTGAGTGTTTCAAACCAAAACACTGAAAAGCCAAATAGTAGAGCTATTTGGCAGTAGCAATGCTTTCTTTGCCACGTTGTACAGTGGCATGGCTGCTGTGCAGCATGGTTGAAAGTAAAAAGAAAAAAAAGCATTATAAAGCTGCCTCTGATAGCATTTTTTTTAAATTCTTTTTTTCACTTTTAGCCATGCTGCAGAGCAGCTGCGCTTCTGTACAATATGGTTAAAACAAACCTTGACAAAGCCAATAGAGTGCAGAAAACTCCACGAACTGAGCGAAGTTCACCCCCCAGGCCTAATCCTTTGTCTTCATTTGTCCATGGCACACATGCTTCATTCCTCTTCTTGTAATTAGTGCTCCCCCAGATCATAAACCAAGTACTTGTGTCCATCCACTGCTCCCGTTTTTAGGTGCTACTCTTTTTTTTGTGTTTGAGCACTCTAGATGAGTGCTCATGCTTTTACAAGCTCCCTGTTATCCTTCCACACAGGCTACATTATGGGACTATTTATAGATTGTTAAACTGCCTTTTAACTGGCAAATTGGAAATTCAAAGCTGGTGTTATGGTTTTTTTGTGTGTGTTTTATATAGTGCAAACTCAACCAAAAAAGTATTGAAGCTCTTCATATGAGCACCAGTTGCATTACAGACCGACACAAACATTTTTAGGCATGTAGAGATTAAGGGATTTTTCCCAGAATCACAAGATGTTGAGCTTCCCGTCGAGACTTGAACCCGGTTCCCAAGCTTAAAAGTTGTATGCTCTAGTTTTATTTATTGACTTTACTCTGCTCCGATGGTCATCTGGTCTGTCAGGAGCTCAGTGTTGAATTGTATCCCCAGTCAGTTACCACTGATAAACTTGGAACTGAGCCGGTGGCTATTCCATTTTTACCCCTACGCAGTTTCACTTGCACGATACAACCTTCCCACTGTGCTCAAATTCCAAAGGAGGCGGGCGGACAGTGAACCTGCAATACAAGGTCCTCATGGTTTCATATGCTTTGCTCTTTAGTCGCCATTATACTGCAAATCACCCATGAAACTCTGTGTTGGGACCCTTATACAAATGCAAAGTTTCATACTTTCCAAGTGACGCTTTTCGATTAATTATCTTGTCTAACCAGGCTTAGTAAATCACCCACCTAGTAACATGCTACCACATTAAAGGGGCACTTTTGCTTGACATGCGAAAGTTAACTAAAAACATAAATGCAACAGGTACAGACTTCTATATGCGTTAATTAAATTTATTTTTGAAATGGTTGTTAACTAATGTTGCAGTGTAACACACAAAAGATCGCTCCCTGTGTGAAATTGGGCATGTTCTGACCTAAGCATAATTTGCCAGGACAGATGATAACACATGACTAATCCCTTAAATCCAGGACGCCTGGTCACCCTTTAACAAAAGCTACTTTGTAATTATTCTTTTGCACACAAACTTTTGTCGCACATTGTGTGGGATAATTTTATACAATTGACCACTTTCTTCCATAACGTAATCCCCGTGTATGGGTGTATCCGCCCTTCTTGATGTTGAGTAGTGAAATCTTACTTTATTCCAATGTTTTACCACTTCCTGCTATGATATTGGGAGACAAGAAGAGAAACCTGGTTTAAAATGGAACCACCTGGCATCACGGGGAGGCTGCTGTAAATTACCTCCTCGTCAGCCCTCCCCGTCCCAGTCCTTACCAATGAGCATAGCTCCTCCCACCAGAAACTCCCAAGCAACTAAAAACCCATCCCTTCCCTCCAGGCCACACCCACACCCACAGGCATATAACCATGTGACCCGCCCATCCACATCCTGTTTGTTTTTTCTGCGGAATTCATTTCCTGGCAACTTCGTTGTGGGGAGGTGCTGGACCGGTGCCTCCTTTCGGGTGAGTGTGAAACGGCCTGCTGGGCGGCCGTTTGTTCCCCAGTTGTACCTGTCTTCTTTTCATGTACTTTCGAGTCCCTGCTTTAGCGGGACCGTGGGGTTGGGGGGCCTTGACTGCCTGGTGTGGGGTGGTGTCTCCCTGCTGCGGCCTCCCCTCTTCCGGGTATGTTCCCTGCCCAAGCGGGTTCACCCGGGGTGGGAGGTGGGGTGTGTTGGGCGCGGGTGGCCTCTCTGCTCGCCTGTGGCGTGGCGGTTTGGCTCCTCCTTGGTAGTGTGTTTGGAGGCTGGGTGCTCGTGACGGGCCCGTGTTTCCCTCCGTTTGCTGCCATTGGTTTGTCCGGGTGTTCGGGGGCAAGGATGTGGTGTCCCGTGCGCTGTTTCCGGCTTTGGACCCGGTTTCGGGTTTTGGCATTGCTTCAGCCTCGTATGGTTCTGTGCGTGTCGCATTTCCTCCCCCGCCAACACGTGACATGTGTCCTTCTATGACACAACTGGTGCTTGTGGAAAGCGCGCCGTTACGTTTTCCACTGTTCCCATGTCTGTGTGGATCTTTGGGCTGCCTCTTCTTTCTCCTGTGCATCCCTTTGTCATTCCGTCTGGGGGGGGGCCCTGGTGTTCTGCTTGTGTTGGGCTGCGCCTCGGCTGCTTCTGTTTACCGCTGTGACATAATCCTCTATGTGCGGTGGAGCGTGATGGGTGTTTTAGCCTGCCCTTTACGGAAGTAATGTGCTTTATTACCTTTACAAAACGTCTGCCTGGGGCCGGTTCTTTGGGGGGTCGGGACTCTGTGTGCTGTAGGTCCTTGGTTTCTCCCCTGGCCTCTTTCTCCGGCCGTGGGTCGCTCTCTGCCCCTTTTGTGGGGCTTTGCTTTTGTTTCTGGAGGGGACCCGTGGTGGTGGCACGACTTGTCTTCCTGCTGGGGCCTCCCCTCTTCCAGGTTGATTCCCTGTCCTAGCGGGTTCGCCCGGGGTGGGGGGGGGTGTTGTGCATGGCTGGCTTCTCCGCACGTCTGTCCTCCTTTCAGGTGGGTGTGTGACGGTCTGCTTGGCGGCTGTGTTTTGTTCCCCTTGGATACCTGTGGTTTCATGTGCGTTTGAGTCCCTGATTTAGTGGGATCATGGTGTTTGGGGGGGTCTGGGACTCCCTCTTTATGTCATGTTTGGGCTGGCCTACTATCCTGTTGGGGTGTGGCGTTCCCTGTTTGGCCCTTGTGGATCTTGCATTGCTTGGTCTGGGCACTACTTTCTCTGTTCTGTTCCCCTACTGGAGATGTGTGGTTTGGGCTCCGCTGTGACTGGGGGGGGTGGTCGCTGGGTCTTCCACTGCTCCTTCTCTGTTGTCATGTGCTGGATGCTTTGCTGTCGTGGCCCCGGACATGGTTTCGGGTGAGTCCTGTGGGCAGGCTTCATGGTGTTCTGCTACGTGTTTGGGACTGTTTGGGGTTCCCTTGGCCCTTGGGAGGTGGGAAGTCTGTAGACTTTTTCCCCTTTTTCCTGTTGTTGGGGCTTGTGGGCCTCCGTCTTTCTGTACTCTGTGAGCGGTGTGCTTGATGGGGGGTGGAAGGATGTTGTCACGCTTGTTTTTCCCCTGGCTCTGGCGGTGGGGTGTCCTTTACAGTGGTTCGCTGTGGTGTCCTGGCTGTAGTGATGGTCGATCCCTGCTGGCTGGTGTGCCTTCTCGGTGCCTGTTGGTATCTGTGGGTGCCGTTCCTTCTTATTCTGTGGTCCTGCTTGTTGCGTGGCCTTGGATCCATCTTTTTCTGCCTCTGGTCCTACAGTTCTGTCTGTGCCTTGCCCCTGCTTTTGGGTTCGGTTGCTTCTCTGTGGCTGTCGAGGTTTCTCTGCGGCCTACGGCCTTGCCTCCCTGGATTCGCCTGCTCTGGTCTGCTCTCGGGAGTTGGGCATGGTCGGGCCTGGTTGGTGCCTGGTTGGGAGGCCGCCTTGGACTACCGGGTGCTGTGGGCTACGTTCCCTCTGATTCTTTTTCCAGGTTGGGACTGCTGTTGCGTTTCCTGACGGATTTGTCCTTCGGTTCCCTTGGTACGGCGGCGGCTTGGTCCTCTGTGGCTGTTCGATGGCTATTGTGCTTCTGGCCTGGGGAGGCGGTGCTGCTTGTGGGGCTGCTGTGATGGGGCTTTCCTTCGGGGGCTCTGTCCAGTTTGGGGTTCCGTTGGTGCCCTAGTTCGATTTGGCGGCTGCGGTCGTTCTTGTTGGCTCCAGTCCGATTACTCGGTGTGGGTAGTTTACGGGTTGTGTGCGGGCTTTTGGTCTGCCTTTCGTTACCTTTGATTGCCCGACCCTTTTGTGGTGTGGTGCGCGGCCGGTGGGTTCCTTCCTTCCACATGTCCCGGGGTTTTCTGAGTGCTTCCTCTTCTGCTGGTCCCTCCTTGTTGGGCTGGGCTACTGGATGGGTTCTGCGCTGCCCCTGTTCCGGGTTCTCTGGCGATGTGTCGGACTTTCTTTCTCGGTTTTCGGGGCTTCGTTTCTGTTGGGCCTGTGTGGTACCCTCTTCATTCCTTCATGATGGTGTCTCTTCGGTTGTTTCTTCTCTTCCTGTTGGTGGGTTTTCCTGGATTCTCTGGTTCTTTGGGACGCCTGCTTTCATATGACGGTTCACGCGGCTTCGTGGTGGTTCCTACGTTCTGTGGGGGTGTTCATTTCCGCTTTTTGGGGCTGCCTTTTGGATGGTCTGCGTCTCCTGGTGTGTTTGCTGACCTTTGGCTCCCTGGGTGGTTTTGTTCAGCTACTCTGTTTGCCCTGCTCTGGGGTTCCGGGTGTTCCCATCCTTGGCCGGTTGGTAGATTCTTCCTCTTCTTTCCTTCCGGCTCCGGCCCTTTCACTGGGTGTTTGCTGGCTCCTGAGTCGGTTTGGGTGGATTCTGGTCTTGGTGTCTTCCATTCTTTGCGCCACTCGGGTGCTACTGTTCGTTGGGTGGTTTCGGCGCCTCGGTTGGTGGGGTCTTCCCGCCGGTGCCCTGCGGGCTGGCTCTGTTGCGAGGACTGCGGTGGTTGTTGGGGGCTCAGTCTTCCTCTTCTCCCCGGCGGCTCCATGTTAGGCGGCTGTTGTCTGCTGCTGTGGGGTTTGTTCCTTGGGCCCGTTGGCGCTTGTTTCCTCCTGGTGTGTCTTGCTCTGGGGCTTTGGGTTCCGGCTTCTTTGGGCTGTCTGCTGTTGTTTCCGGGGGGTGTGGCCATTGGCCGCGGGTTGTCCTGTTGGCTGGTGGTTCGCTCCTCTTGCGTTGCTGCCCTTTTATGTCCCGTGAGCGGTTGCCTCTGTGACTGTCTTGGGCTTGTTGGGCGTTGATTGTCCTTGGACCTGTTACTCTATGGTATGTCTTGTGCCTCTGCTGCCGTGGGCTCACTCTGGAGTTGGGTTCATATCCTGCCTCTGCTTTCGTGATGTCCCTTGGTGGTTTTGGTTCTTGTGGTGCTTTCATTTGACCGGAGAGCTTTAGCTCGATGGTTTGTCTTGTGCCTCTGGTGGCGCAGGCTCGCACTGGTGTGGGTTTGGGTCCTTCTTCTGCTTTCTTTTTCTCCTGTGGTCGGTTCGGTTGGCCTGGCCTCTTTCTGCCTTGGCTCCTCTTGTGGTTCCTGTCGGTCTGGTCGGACTGTGTGGTGGTACCTTGGAGCTTTGGCTAGTTGGTGTTTCTTGTACCTTTGGTGGTGCCCGCCCTCGGAGGCCTGGGTTTGGATCCTGCCTTTGCTGTGACTATGTCCCCTGGTGGTACTTTTTGACATTCCCTTTGGGCTTTCTGTCTGCCGGGGGTTTTGTTCTTGTGGCGACTCACCTGCGTGGGGTGTTTCCCTCCCGGTCCGTGTTGAGCCTCTTGCTGGCCTGGTTCGAGGTTCCGTTGTTGGTCCTGTTTTGCATCTCCGAGGATCGCCTTGGGTTGAGGTTGTTCTCTGGTTTGGTCCGGCGCTGTCTGGGGGGTGGTTGCCCTGTTCTTCTGTTGGGTGGGGGCCTGCTGTGTGCCTTTCCTCTGTTCGGTTGCCCTTCGCCTCTCCTGTCCTGTGCCGGTCGTGGGGTTTTCCTTCCTGGTTTACTGTCCGGCACGGGGTGTGTATGCATTGGATTCCGGTGCGTGTCTTGGGTTTCTGGGCGGTTGGCTTCGACTTGAGTCGGGCTGTGTCCTCCCTGCGTGCTCTGTGGGCAGATGTGTTGGCCGTTCAGGGTTCGGGCGTTGGGCCGGTGCGCCCCTTGGTGTCCGGGTGGTTTTGGATGGTTCCTCCTGGTGCCGTTCTTTCGTTCCTTTGCTCCTCGTTGGAGTTTCTGGTTCTGCCTGTTTTCTATCCTGTTCCTCTTTCTGGGGTTTGGGTGCGGCTAATCTGTTTGACGGCTGTGCGGGCTCTGGAGGTGTTCCTCCTTCCTGCGGTGCCTTTTTTATGGGGTGGTTTTCCCTTTTTGTTGCCTTTAGTCTGGCTGGTCCTGTTTTGGGGCCTTTTGTGGCTGCTCTCCGTCGGTGGCTGTGTCCGCTGTGCGGCCTGCTGTTGGGCTTGTGGTGTGTTGGCGCCTGGGTCGGTTCGAGGTTCCTGGCCTCGGGGGTGGCTGCTTCTTGGGCTTGCTTCCGGGGGGCCTCCCTGGCTGTGTTCTGCATGTATGCTGCTGGGTGTTCTCCTCGCGCTTTTATGTCCTCTTGTCGTTGGTTGATGTGTGGGACTGTGTCTCCTGGGTTTGGGGACGCTGGGTTGCGTTCTGCTCGGGTTGTGTGCCTTCCTGCCTGGGCGACTTGAGTCTGTTTTACTACTGTGTGAAGCCGATTCTTGCTTTGGTATCTGCTCATTGGTAAGGACTGGGACGGGGAGGGCTGACGAGGAGGTAATGACCGGTTACTCACCGGTAATATTCATTACTCCGAGTCGTAGCCCTCCCCGTCCCAGTCCTGGTTCCCATCCCTCCCTCCCTGTTCGGCTTCTTGTGCTTGGTGGTACAGGATGTGGATGGGCGGGTCACATGGTTATATGCCTGTGGGTGTGGGTGTGGCCTGGAGGGAAGGGATGGGTTTTTAGTTGCTTGGGAGTTTCTGGTGGGAGGAGCTATGCTCATTGGTAAGGACTGGGACGGGGAGGGCTACGACTCGGAGTAATGAATATTACCGGTGAGTAACCGGTCATTACAAGTGCCATGGCACAATCGGGGCACTTCATTTATTAGTTATCTTGCAACCTTTTATGCAGTTTCGACTTGCTTGCAAGAATACCAGTGCACCATTTTTAAACACACATTTAGACATTGGGCTCTCTATGGAGCCAGGTGAAAGTATAACGTTCCATCTAAAAGAGATGGCAAACTGGCTTAGGAGAAACTCGCCTAAGTTTAATAAAAACAAAACTGAGCTCCTGGGTTGTGCCCCCTCTAAGGGGCCATCCGTGCTCCCGCGTAACCTCTGGCCCTGGAATAGCTTCGAAAATCACGGGACTGCTCAGGAGGTACGGAATCTGGGAGTAATGATGGACGAACGCCTATCTATGGAAAACCATATTATTCAAAGGGTAGCTATTTTCTCTGGTATTCTGAAGAGTTTAAAGAAAATCGTTTCACGAACTACCTCAGCCAGCCAGGAAGCTAGTGATACAATGCACTGTCTTAAGAAGAATTGACTAGTGCAATGTTTTGTTATCAGGGGCACCACACTGCCTAGTCAAGAGACTATAAAGGATACAAACTCTGGCAGCTAAGCTTGCCCTAAATGAATCAAGACCGGATTCAGCCTTGAGCACCTGGAAGGAGCTTCACAAGCTGCCAGTAAGACAAAGAATTGACTTTATGGCATTATGCATAGTCTATAAAGCAGTCAACGGCTCCGGTCCTTTGCTACTACAAAGGAAATAAGTCTTATCAGCTTACTAGGTGTTTATGGTCTTGTTAGCCAACCTGGTGCGTGTGCCAAATGTAAAATGTAAATGTCCAGTATTTGTAAAGCGCGAACAATTAGCCGAGGGTGTCAAGGCGCTGGGGGCCGTCGGGAAGATTAAGCGAGCTATTGCCCAGAGTCACATGGTGCTGGGCTGATCTGCCACCGGCGCCCAAACCGTGAGCCCCCGTGTTCCGGAGTCCGTTGCCCTGGCCGCTGCGCCACACCTCTTCCCCAAGGTTTAAGAAAGTACGGTCAGGCGGAAGATCTTTTCAGGTTAAGGCAGCTCAGTTATGCAACAAATTTCCAGCGCCGCAGAAAGCCAAAAGAAACCTGCTCTGCTTTAGGAAGAGTCTAAACAGCTGTCTCTGTCCAAAATGCGACTCATTGTTGCGACACTGAGGATAACTGCTGCAAGGTAGGAGGTTCTATGATGTTTCGGGCCATATGATATCTCCATGATACCTGCAAGGGGAACGACGTGCTTAATAAATGTCTGTTATTGATAATAATAACGTATACCATCTATTGTTTATGCTCTACCAGATGCTGGGAAACGTACCTTATGATGAACAAAGCACTGATCTATAGTAAATGTGTGACTTGTTGCTTTGTTGACTCCTCTTGTTATAAAATCTCACGTCTCTGTGTGTAATCACAATACATTATTAGGATAGCGAAAAGGCTCCTACAAGAATGTACATGAGGCACATGGCAGAAAATAAATAGTAATACATAAAAGCGATATGACGCATCCAGTGCAGGCTGCATCATAGCGCTTTTTTCCACGCTCCTTCTGTTGTCGGTGTTGTCCCCCATACGCACTCTATCCCACCCCCAAAATCAATACAAAATAAGCGCACCATGACCCTTCCAGCGCTGGCCGCGTTAATTCTCTCTTTATTTTTGTTTTCTTTAATTTCAGTCGAGTGCACAGCTGCCGTGCTGCTGTACTACATGGCAAAAAATAATAACTAAGCCAATAGCTCTCTCGTAGGCAAGACCTATTGGTGGTGCTTTGCTTGTTTTAAGTACAGCAGGGCTCTCCACTGAAAGCCCTGCGATTGATAGCATTAACACTTGTTATCAGGTGCAGTGACTCATGTGCAAGTTTAATTTCTACTGAGTCCTCATGACCACTTAGTGTCGCCTGAGGGTGGCCAATTTTACACAAAATTAGAGTACCAATCTTGTTTGTGCCTCAGTGCAGAAACTCACATTGCAGTATGTGCATAACGATTGTTTGGTAGTCATTCCATAACTGCGTTATTGTACACTTTCTCAGTGCCTATGTACCATTGGAACCATTTTTGCTTTTGATTGAGTAGTTTCCAAACTGGCATAGAAGGAAAATGTTGAAATGCTTGGCAGTGTTGCCAAGGAATATGAGCCATTGTTTGGTTAGTTATTTAGTTGGAAGCGTAGGATGTTTAAATAAGTGTACACTTGGCAGGCACCTGGACCAAAGTGACTGTAATGGTCACAGGAATTTTCAGGGCATGGAGATGTAGCAGAAATGTAAACAACAGAACATAATAAAGTAACATACTACTAGAAGCCTGACTGGATGAGGTCTCGCAAGCCCTACATCTTCTTAAGGCAGATTTGCAATGCCTTATACATATCGCTACTAAATCGACAACAAACAACGGGCCAATCCGAAATCTCAGTTTGACTATGCCAGACCATTAACAAACTATCGTTTACCCTACCTTGCCAACAACTCACCCCACAACCAATCCGGTCTAATCCCTCCTGAAGTGCCTGCAGTCGAGATGGAGAACCCGCTCCTGTCCCAACTTCCCCTGTAGACCCACTAAATTTGATAAAGACTCCTTATCGGAGGAAGATATGCACTCCCTCCTACAATCATGCAATTCACTGCACAATAAGAGCATCGGCAATCTGAGTCACATTCAATCCATCTTTACAAAACCACACAGAAATTCTAAACCCAACCATAGAGCTATAAATAAAGACAACCTCAAGAGAGTTACCCTTACCCAGACTTAAACGGTAACCCTCAATCCTTTCTGAAATGTATTCTTCTCAATTGTAGATCAGCTGCAAGACATGCTGTCGGCATTGCTGACACAAACTTGGCTAAACAATTCCTCAGCTCCTATCCTTGACATACGAGTCCCTCCTTGTTATGACCTCATCAGACTTGACAGAACCACCAGACAGGGGCGGGGGGGGGCATTGCTTGTATTCACCGTAACAGCCTAATGTAAATATCTATGTATGGACATTGCATGTTACAACAAACATCTTTGTAAACTACACATGTTCTATCATCCACATGGTGATAACCTTTCCTTCGTAGAGCAAATTAGGGATATCATCATAACAAACACCGGTCAACACGGCATTCAAATCTTCCTTGGTGATTTCAACCTCTACTGGAAGGATCTGAACAACCCTATAGTTAACAGCCCCAAAACATTTCTCACTGACCTCAACTTGATACAAAACTGCGACCGCCCACACATAACAAGGCTGTCAAGGCAAGATCTTATCATCGCAAATGATAACTCTGTCCAAATAGAATTTATCCTCCCCTGTAATTGGTCTGACCATCACTGCATCACATTCCTCATCATTATACCCATGAGAACTAATACCACACAAGCACTCAAACCAAAACTTTGGAAAGGAAATTTGAGTAATATCAACCTTACTAAACTGACATCCCTCAGCGATAACATCTAGTACCCCCAGAGGATATCCTAGATTTACACTACCTCAATAACCATTTTTACTAGCTCCACGACGAATATTCTTGTCGCAACTGCACTCATACAACTAAAAAGACTATCGACCAAAGACTCGCAACCTTGGTATAATGATACCCTCAACACTGAAAGACGTAACCTGAGACTAGCCGAATGAATATGGAGATTATCTCTATCGCTTGAACACCACAAACCTCTAAGATCTCATAGGAATACTTACTACAAACGTATTAGAAATGCCAATGCAAATTTCTTCAGAATCCAACCGGAACAAACCAACAAACATCCAAAACAATTATTTGAGTTGGTTAAGCCTTAATGTAGTGGTCTACCCAACCGCTCCCCGGATGGATCCAACATACTACCCAACTGTGAAGATTTTGCCGCTTTCTCCCTTGAAAAGACAACGTGAAAACTGACTTGCAGATAGTACAGGAGCATTGTCCTCACTCACTATACACTAGAGTACCCCCACACTGATGGGTGGGCCCGCATGCTTTCCGGAGCACATCCTTAAAAACAACGCTTCCTGGAGCTCTTTCGAAGCAATTGATTAAACGCAATCCTCAAAATTCTAACATGTAAAACCTTCAAACCACTTCATCGATCCACTTCCCCCATCCTCTTTAATGAGATCATAATGTCCATACTCTCACTGTGGACTAAGATTGTAAATGCATCACTTCTACAGGGCAAAATCCCAGGCAGGTCAACCCTATCCTACAAAAACCAATGGCTAATCCAACGAACCTTAACAACTTTCACCCCATTTCCAACATTCCGACTTTTGAAAAGATTCTTGGAAGATGTGTTCACGTCCTACTCTGTAACCACATTGAGCAATTCCATCTTTTCAATTGATTTCAATCTGACTTCCATTCTGGGATTAGCACAAAAGAAATCGGCCCTGACACATATAGTGGACGATGCTTTAAAATTGTTTGATAAAAATAATCATGACTATTAATCCTCTTGGACCTCTCCTCCGCATTTGATACGGTTGAGCATGACTCTCAACACCTCTTTTCTTCAAAATAGAATGCAACAAGTCAAGGTAAATCAGCCCTCTCTAAGATTGTCCGGTCATACTTGGGGCCCCACAAGGCTCCTCCCTCTCACCCACCATCTTTAATCTAATCATGGAGCCACTAACAGAAATCCTAGGTTCATCCAAAATCCACTATCGTTTGTATGCGCTGATGATATCTAACTTTAGCTGAAAGTCTCCTCCCCTGAAGACATCCAATCCCTTTATCCTTTTCTTCAAAATACCAGAAATTGGCTGTCATACACCCACCTCAAACTTCACAATCAAAAAAATTAGTTCCTCTTAATTGCACCTCCTAATAAGTTGTACACTTTCAATGAATAGGTGAAGCAATTACCAGCATTCAAATGCACACCACAAATTATTGATTGAGCAATAGCACTAGGAATTACTCTCAACAGTACCCTTAATATGCAGAAGCACATTAGTGCTGATACTAAAGGAGTAAAACTCCAAATTAACATTTTAAGAAAACTAAAACTCTTCCTCTCACAAAAAAGAACTCAAATCTGCAGTGCAAGCCCTCGTGATTCCCGGATTGGAGTATGGAAGCAAAACCCTCTCATGCCTGCTCAGATCCTCAACAGCCCCATTAAGGGCCTCCCTTAACTGTCCTGCAAGACTCATTACTGGATCAAACAGGAACAATCACAACTCTTCTAACCTGAAGTCCCTCGACTGGCACCGGAATGAAGCAAGAATTAAATTGAAAATTACATGCATGACTCACAAAGCTCTACACTTCAATACTCTAAGCTATCTTGCTAAGAAGCTTGAACTTTCCAGTGGCTGAAGATCCTCTAGAAATAAGCTCCAGCACCTTACTGCTAAAACCGTTGAGGTTCTTCTGGAAGAAAAGCTGTAATAGAGCTTTCTCTGGCATTGCCCCTCCTATTTGGAACTCTCTCCCCACTGAAATAAGAATGATCTCTTCATCTACCTCTTTCAAGAAAGAAGTCAAACTTCTATTTATGAATACATTTCTAGAATAGATAATAAACATTTCCATTTTATGAATAAACTTTTCTCTTGTCATATATGTATATAGACCATATTTTACTGATCAGTATGTTTGCGCCTTCATTCACTTTTAAAGTGATCTGATTCCCCAAGGGTCACGTTTGCGCTATATAAAACTTTTCAAATAAATAGAGTAGAATGGAAGATTTTTTTCCCATTGACTTCTATTGAGGCCTGAATCGGGTCTATTGTCATGTATGGGACTTGCAAGTGTGCTGCTCAGGTATCAAAAATGCAAATATATTTTATTTTTCTTAACTGTCAGGAGCACGGAGAAAGCCCAATGGCAGGCAGAGAGAGCATGACTAAAATGTTGTGCACTGGCCTGCATACTTAGAGTCACACAAGACCCGGCCCAGTTGGCAGAAGCCTGCCGATAAATTGGGTTTTCGCATGCAGGAATCAGGAGGCGCGCAAGACGAGCCCCTTCAAATAAGTATTCTTCTGCCTAAATCAGGAAGGTTGGCTCGTATGACAAAGCAGTATAACAACACAGTTAAAACATAAGAGGGCTCATCACAAAAAACGGTTCAAACACTGCAAACAACTGCAGTACTACACAACAAAATCACATTGCAATAATGCTGCACAAAAACAGAATAGCAGAAAAACAAAACAGAACATGTCGCCACCTCAAGATGCCAAGCAACAAATATGCACAAAGGTTCATTCCACACATAACCACCTCCCATTTCTGTTTTCATAATATGGTGCTAAAAGGCGTTTAGTATGAAGCCGAGACTGTGCTTGCTCCAAAGACATGAAATCGCACCAGTCAAATGTGTTTGTGCTCCGTCCCAAAAGCTGTTCAGACTTGCATTGCTTGCCATCTGAACAACCCAGTACTGCTCTTGCTCGGAGCGGTCTTAGGCAATTAGCATTTAAAAATGTACTTTTTATAAGCCTATTATGTAAGGCTTATAAAAGTAGCTTTCAAATTAGAATATTTCCCGGTGAGAAACTATGGTTTTCTTACTGCCAAACCTAAAGCCTTGCTGCACGACTAACATTGCATGAGGTGTAATTTACATTTTGTGTATGTTTAATACAATTGTATTGACATTTTGAACACATGAAAACAATAAAACTTTGTAATATAACATAGAACAATACATATGTAATGTTGAGGACAATATAAGAAATGGCACACTAAATGAAATATCACAGTAATCATAGAACAAAACACACACAAATCGATGGGAATAAGCGGAAATAAACCTGAATTTAAATCTAATATCAAGATATTGTTGGGGTTACTGTGTTTACCTTATTTTTTAATCCTGATTCATAGATGCTCTGAGAGGGTGTGGAGGAAGTTTGGGCTCTCCCCTGTTTCTTCGCTGTACCATTGTGTTGTTTTTAATTGTCACCTGACCTGACCTAACCTTTCCTCTTTCTTTATTTAGCAGAGATTCCAGTGCGAAGTGCCACTCCGACCATACTCACTGATGCCATGTCAGCACCAGCTCAGCTGCTGTTCCCCTTAATGCGCAATTGTGAACTTGGCAGGATCTGTAGCGCGGCCTGTTACTGTCACCGCAGACATCTTTGCTGCTTATCCACTCATTCGACTCCGAATCCTCTGAGGTATGTACCTCAGAAAAAGAACCTCACGACAGTCTGCCGGCCGAAGGAGAACTTGAGGCAGCTAGTCCAGATCAGAAGATATGTCACTACGCCGCAGAGATGTTATCTTACTCCCCCGCAAGTCAACAGCATCCTGAAAGCCAATGAGTACAGTTTTAAGGTTCCAGAGTTTGATGGCAAAAATGTGAGTTCAATCCTTGGCTTTGACAGCAACCAGCTACCAGCCAATGCCCCAATAGAAGACCGTAGGAGTGCAGCAACATGTTTGCAGACTAGAGGAATGCTTCTGGGGGTTTTTGATGGCCATGCTGGCTGTGCTTGCGCTCAGGCTGTCAGCGAGCGACTTTTTTACTACATTGCGGTTTCTTTGTTACCTCCTGACACTTTAATTGAGATAGAAAATGCCGTGGAAAGTGGACGAGCTCTCTTGCCCATCTTGCAGTGGCATAAGCACCCCAATGATTATTTTAGTAAGGAAGCTTCTAAATTGTATTTCAACAGTCTAAGAACTTACTGGCAGGAGCTTATTGACCTGAACAGTGGCGAAACAACAGACGTAAAAGAGGCCTTGATTAATGCTTTCAAAAGGCTTGACAGCGATCTCTCATTGGAAGCTCAAGTAGGTGATCCCAACTCTTTCCTAAACTATTGGGTCTTGCGAGTGGCATTTTCTGGAGCCACTGCCTGTGTTGCTCACGTGGATGGTGTTGATTTGCATGTTGCCAACACTGGTGACAGTAGGGCGTTGCTTGGTGTGCAGGAAGAGGATGGTTCTTGGTCGGCGGTGACACTGTCTAATGACCATAACGCACAGAATGAGTCGGAAGTTAAGCGACTGAAATCCGAGCACCCAAAGTCTGAGGAAAAAAGCGTTGTAAAGCAAGATCGGTTGCTTGGATTGCTGATGCCTTTCAGAGCTTTCGGAGATGTGAAGTTCAAATGGAGCATTGAGCTTCAGAAGAGAGTGGTAGAGTCTGGTCCAGATCAGTTGAACGACAATGAGTACACTAAATTTGTTCCCCCAAACTATCACAGCCCTCCTTACCTCACCGCTGAACCAGAGGTCATCTATCACAAACTACGACCTAAGGACAAGTTCCTAGTTTTGGCTACAGATGGACTCTGGGAGACCATGCACAGGCAAGATGTAGTTAAAATTGTAGGCGAGTACTTAACTGGTGTCCACCATCAGCAGCCTATCGCTGTTGGTGGTTACAAGGTCACTCTGGCACAGATGCATGGTCTTTTAATGGAAAGACGAGCCAGGATCTCCTCTGTGTTTGAAGACCAGAATGCGGCTACTCATCTCATCCGACATGCCGTGGGTAACAATGAGTTTGGAGTAGTTGACCATGAACGTCTGTCCAAAATGCTTAGTCTTCCAGAAGAACTTGCTAGAATGTACAGAGATGACATTTCTATAATTGTGGTTCAGTTTAATTCTCATGTAATTGGCGCTCACAACCAGGATTAGCGTATTCAGCAGGCATAAACTAGTTACCAAAGTTACATGCAACACATTGGCAAGGATAGGGCAAAAAAGGCAACTCAAGACATTAATAAATAGAAAGACCCATAAATTGTTATGTTTACGGGCTGGGATGTTTTCAGCATGAAAATGCACTGCACCAACAGACAGTATGTTCCTAATTTCAAAACCACAAACGCAGAACAAAGGCCTTCTACAGAATTGTTATTTCTGTGGGGTGTTGAGCATTAAACTTTACCTCTCCAATAAATATTGTGTTCTGAATTTCAGAATCCAGCCCTTAGATCAAAGGGATTGGAATACCTACAAAATATTATATTCCACCCATTATAAATTAATCAAATCAAAAAAGCCCCTTTTACTGTCTAATAGAAAAGTACAGTGGTGTATGGTGGCATGCCCTACTAAGGTGACTAAACTGAGAAAACAATCACATTTGAGCTGCTAGTCTTGAGTAGGTTGTGGTTAATATTTGGGCAGATGGGAGGGAAAGCTATGGTTTAAGCATGATGCCTCCCAGTGGCTTATGATCTGTGACGAGTGACGATCACTTTCTTGTCAAGCCTAAGAATTTCTCTGATACACCTAATAGTCCTCTGACCCTTTTTAAGCCATAAGTAGACCAAACAGTGATGCATGTGCTGAAATGATGAGTTTTCTCTTAACATGTAGGCAGCTTGAAGTTTTTGAAGTAAATCTCTCCTGTTTAAAGATTTTTTTTTATGTAGTTCACTATAAGTTTACAATCCTCTATTTACTACAGTTCACTTAAAACTGAATACAAATTGGACCGTGCGAATCCTGTTTTATTTCTGTTGAGAAATCTATCAAGTTCCTGCCATGAAAGGTTAAATTTGTCACTCTTTTATGTGGAAATGTCGACTATCGTTTAAGCTCTCCTAACCACAAGATCTCTCTTGCTTTACAATGTAAATGCATTCTTTTGAAGATTAGGTTGCCTGGTGAACTGGATTGCACCAAAAGATCAGTCTTGTATCTGTTGTAAAGGCAGAGCAGTGTGAAGGACATCTGGGGAATTACAGCTTCCTGGACATGTTCAAAAAAACAATCTGTTGGTTAGCAGAGCTGCAGTAAATAAGCATGAGGCTGCTGTGCATGTCTTGCCTACAAATTCTGGCCCTCCAGTGTCAAACTGGTGCTGCCTAAGACTGCAGCTCCCAGTGATTGAAGATTCACTAACATCTCCTCTAGTCTGGTCATGTACAGCTTCTGGCCACTTGATAATGCGTCAACTGCAGTATTAATCCAGTCCCCACTGTAATAAACTGGTTCAATTGGCGAATGCAAATTACAAAGTGTAAGTCCTGTACTCTCCACTTTTTAGGCAGTTTCCTTGTACCAAAACCATATGACAAGAACACCATTCTGGGAGTCTGAATTTTAAGGCAGCTATCGTATACTGCAGGTAGAAGACTGGCGGCTGATGGCTGTGGTAGAATATCCCCTGCTTGATAACTTACAATCTGTATGTTGTCAAGATTTTATATCCCTTTTCAGAAAATGTATCATTTGGCATTGAATCATGAACATTAAGTCTACGAACAGTGACTAACTCCATGTATTTTTTAATGTTGTCGATATTTCTCTTCTTCATGATATATTTTGGTCTGAAAGTGGTGTTCATCTCTCTGTTGTTCTACTGAAGACTTCCAACTCCTCTGCGAGATGATCACCGACCAGTGCAAATGGATCACAAGTATAAGGCATACAGCACATTATGCGGTTGTGATAAACTGGAGTAGAAAGTGCAATAAAATGTCATTTTGTTATACTGTCTCTTAAATAAACACACACCAGCATTCACTGTTGATTGCTGGCTTCCTTTGTGAGTCAGCAAATTTTCTTGTTGAATTGCAGCCCTTGATGGGTTGCAGCTCAGGAAAAACTTCTTTTCTTCCTCTGTATGCTGCATGTCACGAAGAAAGGCGTGTATCACAAATGCTTTCACCGGATTGCTGCTTTACCGACCAAGTAATGGACACAGTCTTCCATGGGAATGATCTTCTCTATCAAGTATGTTCAGATATCCCAGAACTTTAAGCGGTTTCTTTGTGTCACACACAATCCGCTGCGTACAAATACTCAACAAGTTCCCAATATACTACTTGCATACATGTTGCCATAAACTGTTGATATAGAGCTACATCATAAGTGTACCTAATTGCAGTTCTGGCAAATATAGCCTTATGTTTTTTGGAAAGCATCATCTGCAGTTTGGACATAACAAACCACACGTTCTCGCTTTTCTTCCTTTTTTTCCTGGAATATGTTTAATGTGTAGCTTTACAGCAAGTGAACAAGCGCATGTTTCCGTAACGGGTGCGGGAAACGTTTGGCCGAATTTTCCTCATTGCCTTTGTGTGTTCATCGCAGCGCTCAGTGCTTGACGCCTTTATCATAGCATATTATATAGGTCAAGAGAATTCCGTTAATCTTTTTTTGTTACATTTTCACTATTCAAGTATACAAGAAGTGTTTGCTGTTACAGTGTCTGGAATCATGTGTTCCTACTGTTGAAGGTTAACCATTCATTGAGGTATTTATACTTAGATGTAGGGGTATGATTTGTAGACAAACCTTTGTGGGTGGGGCTAACATTAGGTAAGCTGCACACTAGTACTGTAAACTAGATAGCGCTTGGGGAAGGGATGGTTTCTTATAAATGCTGCACAAATTCAAATAAGTATTTATATTGTTTTGAAAATGTTGCTACTCCGTCTAAGGTTTGTCCTGAAAACTACAGCAGCATATCTGTATGTACTTGCTAAAATATATACATATGTTAAAAAGATCTCCGAAATGACATAAACAGAATATGTTTTTATCATACTTTAAATAAAATATTTTAAGTGCATCGCTCTTTGTCTTTACTTTTGAGACTTTGCTTTACATGCTTAGTTCATACATTTCATTAGCACATCGTGCAATGGTGTCCTACACTGATGTCTGGAATTCCTTCTATTATGACATATTACCTAGCACGATGATCCTGATTTTCAATGCATTATGAAATTGTGATTAACTAGCATAATCAAGCTTGATGCTAGTTGTGAGAAATTGGGTTATTGGCTGAGGGGGGGAAACCCATCTCAAGCAATAACCACAATCCTTGTCTGAGTGAGCAACTAAATTACCCTGTGCTTAACCTGGTAGCATGGCACAAAAGCAGTCAGGCTTAACTTGGAAGCAATGTGTAAAGTTTTTATGCAGCGCACCAACAGTAATAAAGTGAAACCATAAAACATGCAAAATCCTAAACCAATTTAGTAAAACAGATAATGATTGAGTAAACAACTTGAAACCAAATTAACAAAAATCCAATCAGTAGAACTTGAGATATTGAATTTTAAAGGTTTACAAAAAAGAGTGCCTAAAGTGCCAACTAAGAGTATCTGGTCATGCTGGACTGGGACAAAGTCACAAATTCAGGCCGACAATGGGAGAGCACAGGACCCAGATTAGCCAACTGAGGATTGTACCTAATGTCCTTGGTTCGCGATCTGTGATTTGCAGGGCTTTGCATCTCTCGGCGCCGGGTTCAGTATCGCTTGCAGCTGTGTGGTTAGGCTTTACGCTGAATTTGATGGAACCTTCAGTTACACAGGGGGAGTTCTCTTTGATGCCAGCTAAGGACCCAGGCCTGGGGATCAGGAGCTCTCTCCAGCAGAGGCCATCAGGGCTCAAGGAGTTCCAGGGAAGGAGGTCAGCTGGAAGGTTACAGGGATGCCTCTGTAGCTCAGAATGAGAGGCGAGCCAGCTGGCCCTTAGAGTCACTCAGTTACCCTGGGATGGAGAGAGCACATCTAGTCTTCCGTCTCAAAGAGCCAGGCAGTCCTTCTTCTGGGATGTCCACAGGTCCAGAAGTGTGCTGAAGAGTTATTTATTCCCGGGGCCAGCTCTGAGAGACATATTTGGACTCCCCCCACCACCCCCACATCTGTTTCTTGAATTTCCTTCCATTCCCTACCCTAGCTCCAAAGGGTCTAGGGTAATATTAGGACAGAGGCAATCTATTTGTGAATTTGCTCGATGCAGCCCATTTGAAATGTAATTGGGAACAGCTCAACCTCTTCCATCCTGTCAACACCTACTCCCTCTTTGTCTCACTATCTGGGAGAAATCCAACTACACTTAATAATGTGACCTAGGACACAGGCTGCAAGCACCAAATGGTTAGGGCAAGAAAACGCCAACTTTCTAAAAGTGCAGAAAAAAACGAGGACAAAAGTCTTAGACAGAAAGTGCACTACTACCTGCACTCAACAGTGTCTCACATTTGTTATACTTCAACTAAACTAGTTTATAACAATACACATCGTTTGCCACTGTGAGCAACAATTAGATTTCTCCAAAACAACTTTCTTTTCATATATCGATCATATATGCCAGGCGTGGATCACATGAATCCCAATACATTTCGGGTGATGAGACCACCCTTCCGTAGGGGAATCTACAAACAAATAATGATGCCAGTAACTATATATATGATACAATCACATTGATGCATTTAATTAATCAAAGGCCCTTGGTTCTGTGAAGTAATTGTGTAAGAAAATGTCAAATAGGTAGGAAGAACCCGAGTTAAGCATGAAACTGTAGGAGAAAGATCATCGAAACACAACTCAACGGAAAAGAAGAAAAAGTATAGAAAGGAAGAAAGAAAAAAGAGCAAGAACAGCATTGTGCTTTGCTTATCCAAACAAAAGTGACACCCTCTAAGTGAGTAACTCACCCCAACGCAAGACAATATGCCATGCATTAATACAAAGATTTCTTAACCCAAAGAGTGTGTCCCACAAAAGGTGACTGTGCACTCGTGTAGTACTATGTTACAGCATACACCCATAGTATAAATATCCTAAAAATGTGCATAAGTACCTCCACGCCAGATATCCTCTCGAGAAACGACTGAGGTTGATCTCCTAATGGTACACAATGATGCTGATAGCTGTCTTTATACCACAAGAAGAAGTATATGTCACACATAAAAATTGCAAGTGGTGCTTTCTGCTCATCAAGACACCTTCCTATGTTGCACTGTAAGTGTAGCCATAACCCTTAAACTCCAATGGTAACCTTGAAATTGAACTGGCACATGATGCCAAGATAAGTCTCACTCTCCAGTTGTCTGATATCATGTATGTCGTGTCAACCACCTATGTCCTGAGGGCCTTGCACACCAAATTAATGTAAGAGAAGAATACACAAATCCAGGTTCGCCCCTGCAACCGGACCACCGTAAACTGTAAGTTAAACAATATGACATAAGTGACTGTCTGCTTCTAAATGCCTGGACCACCCACTATCAACAAACCCACTTTTGGCTCATGAGTGTGGCTCATACCGCCACCTAATAATCGCTATGCTTCACCCGTATTGCCGACGGCAGCATAGTAACCTAATGTTATCCTACAAGAAAAGTAGGCCTTCAGCAGTGAAAAACAAACATAATAATGTTTCACTACCTAGTTGTGTAAAACTTAAAAGTACATGTCTAACTTTTTAAATACATTGCACCTTTCCCTACTGGGCTAATTCGGGCCTACCGTAGGAGTAGCTTATATATATTATAAAGGAAGGTTTATGTCTGGCATTGTTTATTTTGCCATGACGAAATGGAAGTTTGAAACTGCACCCAAGCTGCAATAGCAGATCCGATGAATGCTTTAAAAAGCTACTTTAGTGGTTAAAACAATGAATGATCCAGGCCCAATAGTAGCATTTACATTACATGCCCTGGCTGCATGTAGAGTAAACATGACATTCCTACAGTCAATCAAGTGGATTTATACCGCACAGCTAATCACCTGAAAGGGAATCCAGATGCTTTGAGGGTCATGATGGTTCAGGTGACTCAGTTGAACAGCCAAGTCTTGAGTGCTCGCCAGAATTCCAGTAGAGAGGTGGAGGTCCGTAGCTGCAGCAGGTGGTCCTACTGCTCTCAATCAAAAGTTTTCAATTATTAAATGTGATAAGGTCACCCTATGTTATCCTAAGTGAGAGGTAAGCCTCACCGTAGTAAAAAACAAATTTGGAGGTTTTTCCCTAACAGCACATGTAAAACTTGAAAGGACATGTTCAACTTTTTAAATACACTGCACCCTGCCTGTGAGCTGTGCCTCTTTTTTTGTTTGTTTTTTACTAATTATTTCTACCTGAGCATTGGTTTTAACATTATGCACAGCCATCATAAGTGACTGCATCTGGCCACCTTTCAAAGGCCAGGAACATTAACATGGCCCACATATAAGGGACAATCTGGTTGTATCAGGATCTATACACCAGAGACATGACTGTATGTTTCTATGTACTGTCTGTCTTGTACCCTCCTCTCCTTTTCCTCTTGTCATTTTAGATTGGACCACCACCAGGGTCATACTGGTGGCACTACAACAATTTAAGGAGGCAGTTGCCAATACTCCCCTACTTTGTCTAACTTTTCACTTTTTACTTTGGTCCTGAAAAAGCGTTAGGTATCTCTTGAGACCATCAAGGGCGTGAAACATGTCGACCTAACCTATACACAATTTCTTTCACACATTTATATATCATAGCTACTTAGGGTCATCATACCCTTCAGCAGCCACAACCTGTCTGTTTTATTATTTATGACAGAGTAATTAAAAAAAATATATATATTTATTAAACTGCATGACAGACATACAGAAGTTATTGGCAGATGATATTAGCTGGTTACTCTCATCATGGTACATTATTCAGAGACTGATAAAGCAAACACATTAAGAAGTTACATCTGTCCACCTCCCTGCACATTTGTAACCCCCCCCCCATTGGCAATACACATATTTCCCCCCTATAAACGTCCATTTTCTGTCCCATTTCTTAGGGCACCCCCGGGTTAAAAAAACTTCTTTCTCCGCAATCATACATCTATCTAGCTCTTTCAACCATACCGATGTGGAAGGCGGTGCCACTCCGCCCCATCCCCTCGCCAGTTCTCTTTTCACCAGCGTGTACCCCAGCGTCACTAGCTACCGTCTTTCCCAGTGCAGACTGTATATGATTTGTGGCTCTCTCCCAGAAACAGTGTACCCGCGGGCACAACCACAGTGTGTGAGAGAAGGTAGTCGGCTGCTTGCAGCCCTTCAAACAGAGGTTGTCTTGTCTTGCACCTATTTTTGCGAGGGTTATCCCCGTCATATACGATTGATGTAAAACCCTGAGTTGTATTAATTTAAATCAGGGGTTCTCATAGTACGAACCGCGGGCCGGTGGTGGCCCGGCAAGCCTTCCCTGGCGGCCCGCGGACCTTGCACACATCATACCAGTGTTTTAATTTTTTTTTTTTAAAGAGTGTGCAAACTAAGTTACAGCAGCGCGACTCCGAGACTCTGCTGCTCTGTGGGGGCCGGCCGGGGGATTCCTGTCATAGTTGGAGTGGAGCTGCAGGGGCGCTAAGAGGTGAACAACACAGCCTCATTAACATGCTAATGGTCTTTTAAAGACCTGTTAATGTGCTCAGTGCGACTATGTGTGTGTGCTCCAAAGCGGTCTCAGCCCGGGCTGACACAGAGGCAGGGTGAGATGACAGAGGGAGAGGGAGGGAGAGGGAAAGAAAAGGAGAATAAGTGAGGAAGGGAAAGGGAGAACGGGTGAGGGAGTAAGAGAGGGAAGGGTGGAAGCAGTGCTCAAGTCGAGGTACCACGCGGGTGGACGGCGTCCCCCCCACTTATTTTACCGGGAGCTCGATAACTGGAGCAAATGGAGCAGCACATTCACTATTTGGCCTCTCTGGGGTGAGATTGGAGCTCATTCAGAACACTGCTTACGCGCTGGCTTCTCTGATGCAATCGCATCTAAGGGGTGAGCAAGAGGAGGCAATGAATCTGATGGTGCAAGCCACCTTTTATGACATTACTTCCTGTTGTGACGTCAGCGTCCCCCCACTTATTTTTTTAGGACTTGTGCCCTGGGTGGATGGGAAAGGGAGGGTAAGGGAGGGAAAGGGAGACCGAGTGAGGGAGGGAAAGGGAGACAGAGTGAGGGAGGGAAAGGGAGTGACAGAGTAAGGGAGGGAAAGGGAGACATAGCGAGGGAGGGAAAGGGAGACATAGCGAGGGAGGGAAAGGGAGACAGAGTGAGGGAGGGAAAGGGAGTGACAGTGAGGGAGTGAGGGAGGGAAAGGGAGTGACAGTGAGGGAGTGAGGGAGGGAACGGGAGATCGGGTGAGGGAGTGAGAGAGGGAAAGGGTAGGAGGGAAAGGGAGGGAGGAAGGGAAAGGGAGGGGGAGGGATGGAAAGGGAGTGACAGTGAGTGAGGGAGGGAAAGGGAGACCGGGTGAGGGAGGGAAAGGGAGACAGAGTGAGGGAGGGAAAGGGAGACAGAGTGAGGGAGGGAAAGGGAGTGACACAGTAAGGGAGGGAAAGGGAGACAGAGCTAGGGAGGGAAAGGGAGACATAGCGAGGGAGGGAAAGGGAGACAGAGTGAGGGAGGGAAAGGGAGACAGAGTGGGGGAGGGAAAGGGAGACAGAGTGAGGGAGGGAAAGGGAGTGACAGAGTGAGGGAGTAAGGGAGGGAAAGGGAGACAGAGCGAGGGAGGGAAAGGGAGACAGAGCGAGGGAGGGAAAGGGAGACAGAGTGAGGGAGGGAAAGGGAGTGACAGTGAGGGAGTAAGGGAGGGAAAGGGAGACAGAGCGAGGGAGGGAAAGGGAGACAGCGAGGGAAAGGGAGACAGAGTGAGGGAGTGAGAGAGTGAAATGAATGCAGGGAGGGGGAGGGTAAGGGATGGAGGGAAAGGGAGGGAGAGAAAGGGAGTGACAGTGAGGGAAAGGGAGACAGAGTGAGGGAGTGAGGTAGGGAAAGAGAGACAGAGTGAGGGGGAAAGGGAGACAGAGTGAGGGAGTGAGAGAGGGAAAGGGTGGGAGAGAAAGGAAGGGAGGGAAAGGGAGTGACAGAGTGAGGGAGTGAGAGCGGGAAAGGGAGGGAGGGAAAGGGAGTGACAGTGAGGGAGTGAGAGAGGGAAAGGGAGACAGAGTGAGGGAGTGAGAGAGGTAAAGGGAGACAGAGGGAGGGGGACAGAGTAAGGGAGAGTGAGAGAGGGAGGGAGAGGGAGGGAGGGAGACAGAGAGAGAAAGAGAGCGAGAGAGAGAGAGATGTGTGTATGCCAGGTCTGGTGGCTCAGTGGATGAAGGTGTCCGCTGCAGGGACCAGTGATCAACCTCATGGTCAGGTTTTTTTTGTTGCTCTAGCCCCGCCCCTCCCCCACTGACCCCACCCCCACTGATACGGCCCTCGGACACAAACCACAGTGTAAATTTGGCCCCCGAGAGAAAGTTTGTGAGTACCCATGGTCTAAATCTAAGCGTAATGGCCGCCTCCCTGGGTGATATCCTCCTCGTCAATCGGTCCCAGGTCTCTCTCCCACTGCTCCTTGAGCTTGCCAAAATTGTCAGGTAGATTATTGCTAAGTTTTTTGGATGTTAAGGATATGGCTTTAGACTGCAGTGGCCCATCTAGCAGGCGGTCCTCCAGTGGCAATGAGTCCGGTATGTCCTCACAGCTTGGGAAAGCCGCCTGTAGGGCATGTCTTATTTGCAGGTATCTAAACACCTCCCCTGGAGACAACTTATAAATCTTCTGGAGGTCCTCAAATTTGAGTATCGCACCCTTTTTGACTAAGTCCTTCACCACTAAGATTTCTATCATATCCCATCTATCAAACTCTGGTTGATAGCACAGCATGCCCAGTTTCTGAGTGTACCACAATGGTGTTACCTTGGTGAGAATGTTAGCCCAGCCCAGCCGTGAGTTTGCCAGACGCCAAATTTGTATCGTGTGCAGTGTTGGACCAATATATCTCGGTCTCCTGGTTCGGGAGTAAAGGGCACCCAGATAGCCTTAGCAGTCTGTCTGGCACCTATCTAGGGAGTAGGCTGGGTCAGTTGGCGGGAAGTATATCCAAGGATTCACAGCCACCAGCTGGGAGGCCCAGTAGTACAGCCTGAGGTCGGCAACGCTATACCCCCGTCGTACCACCCTTTTGTTAGTTTCTGAAATGCCACTCTAGGAGTCCTACCATCCCACAACAGTGTTCGTACCTCCCCCTCCACTGCTACAAAGTACGTGTCTGGGATTCGGTGCGGGCAATTCGGAAGAATATATAAGAATCGCGGGAGCGCCAGCATTTTAAAAAGAGCTGCACGGCCCACCAAAGATAGCGGCAGCGACCTCCAGTGTTTTACGTCTTCTCGCAGTCTGGCCATCGGGGTTGCCAAATTATGTCTATAGAAAAGAGCCGGGTCCGGTGTAACAAAGACTCCTAGATATCTAAATCCTTCCACAGCAACTTCCAGTGTGCAGTCTTTAGGGAGACGGGGAGTTTGTCCCTGTAGCACGAGCAGCACAGACTTGCCCCAGTTAATTGCATACCTTGAGTATTTCCCAAAGTTTGTAAAGATATTCAAAACAGAGTGTATGGATTTGTAAGGGGAGGCAAGATACAATAATATGTCATCGGCATATAGGGATATTCTGTCCTCGTATTCTGCCGTCCATCGCAGGCCCCTACCATCACATCTCGACGGATCCAGGTCGCCAGGGGCTCCAGAATAAGGGAGCACTGCAGTGGGGACATTGGACACCCCTGTCTGGTGCCCCTTCTCAGCTTGAAGGCCGGGACGTATAATTATTAACTCTCACCTGTCCCTGTATATCAGTGTACAACAGGTTCACCCATCCTATAAATGTAGGGCCCAGTCCAACCCTAGTGAGGACCTCAAATAAATACGACCACTCTATGGAATCGAATGCCATTGAGGCATCTAAGGACAATATAACTGCATCTTCCGCCATAAATTCCTTGCGCACCGTCACATTATGGAATCGCCGTATGTTAAGAGCCATATTTCTTCCTGGCATAAAGCCAGACTGATCTGGGTGTACCAAGGAGGAAATCACTGTCCCAAGTCGTGTGGCAAGAACTTTCGCCAAGATCTTTGCCTCCACATTAATTAACGAGATAGGCCTGTATGAGCCACAGTGGTCCACTGGTTTCCCAGTCTTGTGGATAACAACAATACTAGCTATACGTTGGTCTGCTGGCAGGTGCCCCTCTCATAACTTTCCTCGTACATAGCCCGTAAGTGTAGGACCACCTGAGAGGACATGATTTTGAGGAACTCAATGGGGGTCCCATTCAATCCCATCGCTTCCCCAGACTTAATTTGACCAATGGCTTTCTGGATCTCTCCATTTGTCAAGTCCTTGTCTAGCGCTTCTCTTTCTAGCTCCGAGAGGGTTGGCACGTCACTATCTATTAGAAGCTGACGTGAGTCTCCTGGTGTGTACGTAGTGGAAGGAGAATATATTCTTTCAAGATGATCTGCAAATGCCTCCACGATATCTCTGGGATGATTAAGGACCTCCCTGCTAGGCAACGTCAGTCGAGGCATCCACCTTGTGCCCTGTTCCCGCCTTTCCAACCATGCCAGGGTTTTACCGGCTCTGTCCCCCAGTTCGTTCAGCCTATGTTGGGTGGCACGATACTTAGCCATCATGTGTTCGTGCGTCTTCATTCTGTATTCATCCTGTTTCAGGGTCAATCTATGCTGTGTACTGCTTGCGGGACTGTTTGCATGTTCTGCCTCTAACCCCCGGAGCTGCTTCTCCAGCTGAACCAATATTTGGCGTTGTTTCACAATATACCTCGTTTTCAGTGACAGGGCATGCCCCTTTAAAACCACCTTATATGCCTCCCATATAGTTTGTGCCGAGTTCACCAATCCCAGATTTTCTGTAAAATAATTCCCTGTCCGTAAACATAGTTCTTCTTTTATGTCAGGTATTTTCAACAGCCATGGGTTAATAACTGTAGTGGTATGCGCCTGTCGTTCCCCGTGAGTGAATTCAATCCCAATGGGGGAATGGTCCGAGATACCTCTGGGTAACGTCTGAGGGCGTCTAAAACTACCTATTGAGGCCGTGTACGTTAGGAAGTAGTCCATACGGGAAAGACTGCCGTGCACACTAGAGAAATACGTATATTGGGAATCTGCCATTTGTAGTTCCCGCCCTACATCTGAGAGCCCCATTGCTGTGGTGAATTCTGCCATAAGGTCATTCGGTCTAGCCCCTTGCCTTTGTGGGTGTCTATCGTATCGTCCATAGTCATATTGTAGTCCCCCCTCCCCCCCCCCCCCCACCCCCCCATAATCAAGGTACCATCAGGGAGTCCGGTCTATACTTTGCCAAGATCTGCCAAGGCCACCTTACCCCATGCCGGTGGCAGGTAGAGAGAAATCAGCAAATCAAAAGGGAGAGAGAGGACTGGGTAAGCCAGTCCGGGTCCCCTGGTTATATGTAGAGAAATCAATATAGGACTAGCTATGTTGTGTTAGAGAGAACTCAGAAGGTATATCTGTAGGCAAACCCTTAGGTTTGGACATGAAGCCCTCACACACCAACCTAGTTGGTGTCATGCTTCATCATCGGGCCCACCACAGTGACACCGAATGTGTCCCGGGTGTGCTGCGACTCCAGATTACTGAGGAGCAGGTATTCTTACTGAGTGTGCAGTGCTGGTGAGAATGAAGGTGAAAGGTTTTAAAAGCTATCCAGGTGGTCCCAGTTCCCGAGGGTAAGAGGTAAATTTAATACCTGGGCCCCTGTTAGCAAGATAAAAAGGCTGTGGACGTTATGGAGTATATTAGGGGCTCCTACGTCCTTGTGGTCTACATGTTTCAGCCAGGCCTTTTGATTAAAACTGGCTTTCCTCAGGACCAAATGAGTATGTGTGAGTGATAATAAACTATATTAAGTATGGTAAAAAAGTGTTGCACTCGCTAAGGTGCCGTACGTGTAAGAGGGGGATTCCCTCTGCTTTACTGTACATAAAACACAAGACAGTACAGACATACAAAGAGAGTCATTGAGAATGGTATTACCCAAAACACAACAAATTGCCGGCTTCTGGTGTGCGTGAGCGACCTAGAGCGGCAAAGAACTTAGCCATGAGTGTGCCATGGCTATGGTGAACTATGGCGGTAAAATATTAAACGCAGTGGCAGTGGTGGGCTACACAGCGAAACAGGCATAGCGTGAGGTACAGGTAAGTATGGTACATAATTCCTCACACTTGCTACTTGCTGTTAAAGCCTCATGGGTCACTTGGCAGGGAGGGAAAGGAGACCCTAAACATTTGTAGAGGATTACAGTTAGGATATCACCTGTGGAAAGAAAATTGTTGCTTACCCAGAGCGTTGTGCAGAGATCAAGCTTACTCACGGTATTTCCGATCAGCGGTTCCTGCGACCTATCGTCCTGCTCCAGTGTCCCGAGTGAGCTTTGCCAGAGTCAGGTAAGGGCTTAAATAGCCGGATTGATTGTTATCACCTGGAGAGGGGAGAGGGCGCGGTCGCGTTTCCTGTTTAAAGCGCAGGCGCTGGGAGCTAGCGGTCTACACCTAGCGCATGCGCACTGTGAGGCTTCCAGCGCATGCGCGGTAGAGGTGGATGCGGGCGCTATGCAATCGCGCATGCGTCATGATACCAGGACTTGGTGGGTATTGGTGGTGGCAAGTGCGCGCGTGTACGTGCGCAACTGGGAAACAGCAATAAAAGAAATAAAAGGCCCATGTGGGTCCCTTGTGGTTTAAAAAGCAACAACAGCGATTGCAAGGTCTATAGGCAAAGGAGGCAATTACAGAGTAGGGACAGACCACGAGTCTGAGCGCAGACAGGGATACTGACCAATACCTTACATAAGAGTTTTTTATCTCGCCAGAGCATTCCATGGAATGGAATCATTGAGCCCCTCTATATGGGTAGAAAGGCGATAAATCCAGCGTTGCTCTTTGGTGAGCAGAGTCCTCTCATCACAGCATGAAACTGCGAATTGTTCGATCACCGTCCAGGTGAAATCATTCGGGGTGTGATTTTGCACGATGAAGTGCTGGGTCAGTTTGCTGATGTTTTTACCACAGCGCATGGTGCTCCTGTGTTCAGTCATCCTGGTTCTAACCTTCCTAGTCGTCATGCCTATGTATCTCAAGCCACAGCGACAAGTGATCAAGTATATTAGGTTAGATGAATTACAGTTCGTGAATTGTCGTTGTGTCCAAGTTTTCCCATCTTCCAACGACAATGTTTTGGAAGGGGTGGTCAGGTGGCAGACGCTACAGTTGTAACATGGTTGGTGGCCTGTTAGTTCTGGTAGGCCCCAGGTGTTTAAAATTGTCTGGCTGGTTTGTTGTGTTTTTCTGGGTCTCGTAGTTACCAGCTGATCCTTCAGATTTTGTGCTCTTTTGTATGCAAAGCGGGGGAGGTCCCAGTTCCTCGCGCCTGAATTGATGATCTTCCAATTCTTGCGAATTATGCTGGAGACCTGATTGGAGGCGGTGTTATAGGTGGTCACACACGTCATGATTGGTGTCTCTGGTGGTCTAACCACGGTCTCAAGAAGGGCCTCCCTGTTCTGGTTGCGTGCTCGTTTACAGGATTTTGTGATGATTCTGGACGGGTAGCCACGGTCTTCCAACTTGTGGACCAAGGCTTTGGACTGGTGTTTGAAGTCATGGAGGTTGCTGCAGTTCCGGCGAATACGGAGGAACTGGCCAAATGGCAGATTCTCTCTCAAAGGTCTGGGGTGGAAACTGTCAAAACGCAACAGCGAGTTCCTGGAAGTTGGTTTGTAATGAGTCGTTGTGGTCAGACCCCCCTGATCAGCTTTTATGTTGAGGTCCAGGAACGCCAGTTCAGTAGGACTGCTATTGCAGGTGAACTTTAGAAAGGGATCAAGGCTATTGATCCAGGTGAGAAAACCTCTCAGTGTCTCCTCATTGCCTTCCCAGACAATGAGGATATCGTCAATATATCGACGCCAGATTGTTATATTTGCTGAGTAGGGGTTCGTGGGGGCTTCGATGTGTGTCTGCTCAAAGTGGTGGACATATAGCCCCGCCACGCTCGGCGCAAAGACACTGCCCATCGAGGTACCATTCGTTTGTAAGAAGAATGTGTCCTCGTATTGGAAATAATTCTCTTTTAACGCCAAAGTGGCGCAATCCAAGATGAAGTGACGGGGTGTACGATGTTGCCAGTCAATCTCCATCAAGACATCATGGAGTACCTTCAGTGTGGCATCCTGAGGGTGGCTCGTATATAGGCTCTCCACGTCCAATCCCACCAGGAGGTGCTTGTCACTATCGAAACTGACATCCTTAATGATGTTAAGGAGGTGCTTCGTGTCTTTGACGTAGGATGGAGTTTTTTGAACCAATGGGTTGAGGTAGTGATCACAGAACCGCGATAGCGGTTCTAGGAGGGACTTTATCCCTGACACTATGGGTCTGCCCGGTGGTGGGGTGACCCCTTTATGCACCTTGGGCATGATGTAAAAGTAGGGTACTTTTGCCTCACGTGTGTTGAGATATTCAGCTTCCTGTTTTGAGATGTATTCTGCGTCAGAAGCCTCCTGCACTAGTTCTGTGATCTTTTTCTGTAGATCTTTGGATGGGTCTCTCAGTAATTTTCTGTAGTTACGAGTGTCGCTTAATAGCCTGCGGCATTCGGTGTCGTAGTCGGTTTTGTTCATGATGACTATCCCCCCACCTTTGTCTGCTGGTTTGATGATGCGGGTAGGGTCATTTTGGAGTTTTTTGATGATGTCCCTATCTCGAAATGACAGATTGTTGAAATGGTTTTGGGGTTGTAATTTCTCGACTTCTGAGTATACTGCCAGTTCGAAGGTACTGATTTCTACTGGCACGGTGGCAGGTGGTGGAGTGAAGTTGGATTTAAGTTTCAACCCTGTTTCATTAGTGGTTTCTGAATCAAGAGGTTTCTCTTTATTTTCGAAAAACGCTTTCAGCTTTAATTTCCTAAAAAACTCGGCCAGTTCGACATGGAGTTTGAAAGTATCTAGTCTGATGGTCGGGACAAATGACGGTCCTTTATTCAGGACATTGGTTTCTTCATTGGTGAGGGGTACGTCGGCGAGGTTGAATACCAGGGTGCCGGTATTGGTTGGTTCAGCTACTTGCTGGGGCCCGCTTGTTCTTTGGCTTTGTTCCTTGTGTTGGCACTGACCGGATCCTCTTCTGTGGACCACTGTGCTGGTTGAGGTGCCCACTGTACTTGCTGTGGTGGATTCCTTCTCTTGCCGCGGGGTCTGCGGCCTTGGCCTAAAAAAGGATACCGTTGATTTGGGTTGTTCTGGTAGTATGGTACCTGGCCAGGCGGATATAAAGGTGGATATCCATAATATGGAGGCATTGGGCCGAAAGAAGGGGGCCCGAAGTTATGGAATTGCGGGGGGCCTTGCCATGGTTGTGCTTGTTGTTTACCTCCACGTCCTCTCCCTCTGGCTTTGTAGGATCCATTACTGGAACCGCTAGAGATGGAACTAGTATCACCTGAGCTGTCCGTGTTCTGGCCTCTTGTGGGTGCAGTATACGTGTCGTCAGCATAGGGATAAGTTTTAGGATAGCTAAAGTTTTTTAGATCCTTTTCGAATTTCTTTATCTTGGTTTGGGTTAGGTATTCTTTGTAATCGTTCATCTCCCGATTTTGATCTTCCAATTTCTTCTTGTATCCTGTCAGAGTGGTTTTGAAGTGGGTCTCAGTCGCCTGGATCTCTATTATGATTGCGTCTGAAAGGCGTTTGGCAGTTTTTATTATCAAGATGAGCCAGTCCCTGGTGCAGTGCCAGGCTATCTGAGCCCAGTCTTTCCTGAAGGTGACATCGTCAAGGAATATTCTGGGAGCGTTAGTGACCAGTAAGCCTTTAGGCGCTGTGTTGGTCCTCAGGTATTGTGCGAGGATAACGCCATGCAAAATAGTGCGTATCCTGTTACGCTTTTTCTCAGTGAGAGTGTCCCAATCTGTAGTTTGCGCTATTGTTGTACCATTCTCAATGACTCTCTTTGTATGTCTGTACTGTCTTGTGTTTTATGTACAGTAAAGCAGAGGGAATCCCCCTCTTACACGTACGGCACCTTAGCGAGTGCAACACTTTTTTACCATACACTTTCACTTAATATAGTTTATTATCACTCACACATACTCATTTGGTCCTGAGGAAAGCCAGTTTTAATCAAAAGGCCTGGCTGAAACATGTAGACCACAAGGACGTAGGAGCCCCTAATATACTCCATAACGTCCACAGCCTTTTTATCTTGCTAACAGGGGCCCAGGTATTAAATTTACCTCTTACCCTCGGGAACTGGGACCACCTGGATAGCTTTTAAAACCTTTCACCTTCATTCTCACCAGCACTGCACACTCAGTAAGAATACCTGCTCCTCAGTAATCTGGAGTCGCAGCACACCCGGGACACATTCGGTGTCACTGTGGTGGGCCCGATGATGAAGCATGACACCAACTAGGTTGGTGTGTGAGGGCTTCATGTCCAAACCTAAGGGTTTGCCTACAGATATACCTTCTGAGTTCTCTCTAACACAACATAGCTAGTCCTATATTGATTTCTCTAGGTAGAGAGAAATAACATTGAGAGCTCTTCGCTCCCACTAGGCTTTGGCCATAGCAAATTGTCCCCCTGGGTCTGCCCATCTCCTATGTACAATAAGGGGCGTGCCTTTTTTAACCAGGATACACGTACCTCTGGAACCAGTGGTGTAATCTGCATGAACTAGAAGCTTGTATCCCCACCTATTGAGGGCCTTGCTTTTATTGCCCACCAGGTGGGTTTCCTGCAGCAGCACAAGGTCCGGGGAGTGCCTCTTCAGATATTGTTGGACAATTCCTCTTTTTATTTTGTCACCCATCCCATTAACGTTCCAAGACAGAACAGAGAGCACTAGTTCCCTGTCAACCCCCATCCCATAACATGGTAAGATCTACGATATGGTAGGTCAATAACAAGGCATACATGTCATGGTGCACCAATAAAATGAGAACAATTCTTTTATGCGGTGTCCTTCACTTCCAGAGCCAATATGAACATCGTCACATAACAAACACAACATCTACAGTTTATTATCGCAAAAACACCCCCCTCCTCCCGATCACCCCCCCTCCCTGCCCCTCTGCCCGTGGATTTAGAACTGCCCACTCCCAAACATGGCAGAGTGCCTCTCCCCCTCCCTGAAATGCCGAAAATGCACAGGCTTAGTCAGTCCCTCTCCCCAATATACATATCACGATTTATAAGTTCTGACATCCACAAGTCTCAGGTGGATCTTACCAATTAGGCCCTCAAATCACCAGTGCCCACCGTGAGCATCATGCACAAGGTAATATCCCGAACCCTGTCCCTTCCCCACCGTACTTGCTCTTCCAGCGGGGTTCCAACTCTGTCCGAGTTTCTCAAGGGTTGTCCTGTTACGGCTCCTTCGACTGACCTTTTCTTTACGCTGAGCCATTTCCAAGTGCTTCCGTACAGCCGCTTCTCTGCTGGCCCGATCTGCCAGCATGATCTCTCCTCTGGCTTCCTGCTCTGTTCCATCCTTCCATCCAGTCCCACGCTTCCTCCAGTGACTCAAAGAAACACGTTTTACCGTCCGACTCCACTCTCAGCTTCGCCGGAAATAGCATTGCATAGTTTACTTCACGGTCTCGAAGTTCCCTTTTCACTGCCTGAAAACTGCAACGTTGGGCCTGAAACTTGGCTGTGAGGTCTGGAAAGAAGGCGACTTCATATTTGTCAACTTTCAAAGTGGGACTGGATCTCGCCGTCTGCAAGATAATCTCTCTGTCCCGGTAGTTAAATACCCGGGCTATGAGGGGCCTGGGGGGGGGGGGCTGGTTTGGGCCTTCCTCCCGTCACCCTGTGAGCCCTTTCAATTGAGAAATAACTGTACAGTGTCTTAGGTTTGAGGTGTTTGGTGATTAGGTCTTCTACAAAGAGGTCTGCGGCAGGCCCCTCTGCCCGCTCCGGAACCCCCAAAATGCGTATATTGTTACGGCGTGCGCAGTCTTCATAATCGTCACGCTGTTGTGCCATTCGCTCTTGTTTCTTTTGCAGTTCAACCATCTGCGTTTGGAGCTCTCTCATCTATCTTCCTAAAGTCAGCCCTGATGAGGGAAACTTCCACCGTAACTGAATCTAGTGAGGTACGTACACCATTAATCGACGCCATAACATCATGCAGCGTCGGTTCCGTCCCCTGTTTAGGGACATTTTGCACTCCATCTTTCTCCATTTTTAGCGGCTCACCTTTATCACCGGCCTTGGACCAAGCAAATTTGGCCAGTTGTTTCTGGGCGATGGCCTAAGGACCCTTTTCTCCCCTGTCACCATGTATGCAAAACAACGACCCGGGGGCCAGGAGAAAGTCTAGGGCGATGCTGGATTTATTAGGTATGGCGGCACCTCTGCTCACCTGGACAAGTCCTCTGAGACCACTACCTCTTCGCCACCCAGTTGTGTCCCAGCGCCCCAAGCGAGAATCCTAAACCAGCTTCGTTTCACCTCCGCCGTGGGATGTGAGGCCAACCTTGTTATTGCTGGCTCCTGACCAAAGTCCGGACCTGTGAGACGACCCGGTCCTGTCACTGTAACTGCGGCTCCAGCGCTGACCGTCCCAGATTGGCTCCCGAGGACACCTACCTCCTCCGTGTAGGCCCCTGTGTCCTAGTGAGGGCAGCAAACCATGTCGAGTCCCCACGATCACCCAGCCGCAATTCCAAACTAACAAAGCCAACCAATTTCTGAGGGCTGTCTACGTAGGCCTATTGGGCGCATAGTCAAAGGTCTTGCCAACCGTATATTGAGGCAGAGGCGCCAACCCCAAGGTGCGTAAGTCGCCTTCACAGTCACCTGGAACACGCCCGAGTCCTCCCTGGAGGAACAAATAGTCAGCAGCCCCGGACTTCTTCGCGCCCCACCACCCCCAGCTTCTACAGGCGCCACTTCAATGAAGCGTGGGGTCACAAGTAGCTTATCTGGCCTTGTTGTGGCTGGCTCACACGTTAATCATGAGTGGCAGGCCTCTTCCGCCCTCCCGAGCAGTCCCGAACCACCAGGTGGCCGTCCGATCACATGGGGCCCAGCGGGCCACGCAACCGGGGCCTCGAGTAATGAGTCCCGCCGCCTCACTCGCGCCGGGCCTCCGTATGGTAGCTGCTGCCCTCACCACACTGAAGCAACACGCTTCGCTTCACGGCTCCTTCCTCCACAGTATTTCGTCGTCTCTGAGGGCTCCCGGCCAGTCTCCGCTCTCCTCCCAGCTCCGCCTTACGCCCAGTCTCTCACGGTGATGTCTCCGGGCTGCATCCACCGGGCCTTCAAGCAGGGCCCTCAATTGGGAGTGCAGGTCACTGGAATCTTACCTCTCGGGCCCCAGTGCCACGCGTGGTCCGGGCCGACTTCCCTCAAGCCAGCCTCCGAATCTCTGTTGTCGGCCGCACCACCTCCGGATCTCCGCTGCGCACCTCAGGACCGCAACGCTATCTCAGGGCCTTGATCCTCTGCTCCGGAGTGCCACCATTACTGCTGAGTCTGAGTCTCAAGAAAAAGTCGTATAAGCTCACTTTCCGACCTTTAAGCCAGCCAGTTTTCGCACTACAGGTAAGGAGTGTGACACCGCACAGCTACATCTGATTTTCAAGCGTGGATGGCACAGGATAGGGCAGGATGTCACGTGGGGAAACGGGAGCTCACTTAGGCAGTGGCCATTCTCGGTGGCTGCTAGCCACACCTCCCTCGACAGAGTAAATGTTTAATTAAATTTGACTAGCATAGATATCCTCTAGCCATTTTTAAACTCGCTCACCACTTCACGAGCATTACCTCGCTCTCATCATACGGCATACAAACAAAAGATCGCTGCTAAAGTGACCCTTCGGGGAGCCTGTAAGGCATTGCACCGCTGGCTCAACTAAGAGCACCGTCTTGACAAAGAGCACTGCTCTATGATGAAGCATGACATCCCCTGGAATGTTTGAGGGCACCAAGTAAAAGTCACTTCGACTTCAGTTCTCTCTTTTCTAAAACAACACCTCCTGTCTTCTCTTAGGAACAGTGTTTCTCTTAGGAAAATGTGAGTTTCCCAGTAAATTTAGCCTGTAGCTTTTTACCAGAAAACCAGCGTGACATGGATGCAGCTGATCTCTGTAGATTATTGTTGGCAGATCCTTTTCTAGAGGTTTGAAGGGCTTTTAATTTCAGCATAATATAGCATTGTTTTTTAATAGCAGCGGTACAACTTGGACAAAAGATATTTTGCTATCCGTAATCTTTTTTTTATTTGCCTCTGGTTCTTCTCTTTAGTTCAGTCCTCTCCTGTACTTTGCAGCCATTAAGCTTTTCTTAGAATACTTACATGCACAAACATATATTAAAGTATAAAATACTATGTTACAAGTAAAGCAATTCATGGTTTCTTTTTCAGTCCTGTATTTTAAGCACCTTTTTAATTACTATCCACAGTGGAATTGGCGGCATCTCCCTAAAATCTAGCACCATTTGAGTATGCCAAATAGTAGTTTCAGAAACGTAAAAGTATTGCTTATTGAGTTATAATACAATTGTCCAAAGGAAACCAAATCAAACCCACAGAGTCATTCATTGAAAGTTCATAGAATAATTCTTAAAACGATGACAATAAAATAATTTCAGGGAGTAAAAAGATTACTTAAACATTTCTTAAATGCTGTGACCAAGTGCTACAGTCGATTAAATAATACATGTACAAACGATCTAAGAATTTTATCAATGGAATAAAGTGCACAATCAATTCATTTGATGATACTCCATGCTTGTAGGCTCCATTCCCGCATGAAGTCCACAATTCTGAACTAACAAATACAAAGATTATTTAAATGTCAAAAAAATAGTTTTAAAAGTTGTAACAAGCAACTCAGCCTCTTCCTAATGAGCCAGACTTGGTATAAATATTGGCTAAGACCATAAATCATAAGAGGACTAGTATCAGTCCGGCGGATTCAACAAGCCGCTTCAAAATGTGTCACACCAAGTGCTATACAAATAGTCTGGATCCAACTTCCTCCTCGGCCTAGCATACACAGGACAGAAAAGTAGAAAATGTTGGACATTCTCTGTCGCATTATTGCAGAATGTGCAAAAAGAAAGATTTACTTGACTTAGAGCTTCAATTGCAATGTGCCCAACCTAAATTTTATAAACCGTGTGCGAGCCTGGCATGGTAAAATGGTATCCAAATATGGATCCATAGCGGGTATAAGATTATTGGATAAGAACACATCTGTCAGCCTCCCTGATATACCATTCCTGTGGAAAGAATACATCATACGGTTCCAGAATGCTTCTTTTACCAAGGCTTTAGTATTTTTGTTAATTGATAAGGAATTATTCCAGTAAATATTAAATCCCAGATCATTAAATTGTGTTTTAAAATTTGAAAACTATAATATTAAATGCACATTCCTCGTCTTCAAAATCTTTTATGTACTGGGATAACTCTGGATTGACCAGTCTTACCCAAAAAAGGAGAGGCATTACGATGGCTAAATCACCTATCCTTTTAAGCTCTGTGTCTAAAAATAAGGGGATCATGGTGTTTCTTTCTGGCAAACTGAATAAATATCTTAAAATGCAATTTTCTTCAGTAATCAACACAGCGGTATTTCCCCTCCCCCACATTTCCGCCCCTTAAGGGCAGCAGTCTGTGTGTGTCTTTGCACGATATACCTCAATAACCGAGTAACGGATTTGGGGTGATGGCTTTGTATCTTTTAGTTACAGCGGATGCACTATGTAATGGAGACCATTCACTTTTCTAGATTTGTGACTTTCTTTTCTGGATTTGTGACCTCCAGTTGCATGATTTATCAATCATCTCTCCCAGATAGTCAAAACTATCAACTACTTGTAAAGTCATCCCCTTCATTCGCAACCCACTTCTGTATGATCTATTTGTTTTGAACACCGAGATCTTAGATTTTTGGGTGATCACTTCCAGACCACGACGGCCACAGAAGTCAACAAAGTTGTTGAGCAGGTTCTGTAGCCCTGGTTGTGTGCTGGAGATTAAGATAGTGTCATCTGCAAATAGCAGTGCTGAAACGGAGGATCCTCCAAGTCTAGGAGAGTCGTGGACACACTCCCTTAGATGGTTGGTGTCATCATTTATGTAAAGTGAGAACAAGTTTTGGGTAAGCACGCAGCCTTGACACACCCTACAGTCAATAAGTATTTCATCTGATAGCTCGCCCCCCCTTACTCCACCTCACTCAGGCAACATTTTCCTTGTGGAGCCTGATCTGATAAGGAGGTCTATAGTTCAGAGTTCATTCCCATTGCTGCAAGGGTGGACGATAATTGCTGTCTAGGAACTAGGTCAAAAGCTTATCTCCGGTCTACAAAGGCCACATACACATGGTCCCTTGGAAAGCCTTAAATATTTCAATGCAATGAGGGTGAGGCAAAAAATCTGGTCAATTGTGCTTACCTTAGTGAGGAATCCTGCCTGACTTCTTCGATACAGTCAAGCAGTTTGTCAAGGACTTCACAGTTATCAATTAAACTAATGGGCCAATAGGTACTGGGAATAGTCCTGTCACCTTTTTTTAAACAATGGTATGATCTCAGCTCCGCGCCATCAGTCGGAGATTCTTTCCCCTGCCATGATCCTATTTGCCAACACATTTATGTAGGGACCCCATACAGCAAGTTCAGAGTGAAATAAGTCACCTGGCACTTTATCCTGGCCAGGAGCCTTCCCTGGCTGCAAGGACTGGATAGCCCTAAGGGTAATGTCCAGTGAAAATTGAATGAGATCGTAATCCTTTGGACAATCCCGAACCTGTGTCTCAGACGTGGCTACGCCTGTTATGGCTGTTTCTAAGTTGGCTGATGCATACATTCCTGTAAAATGATCTACCCACTGTTGTGGTTGCACTGAAAATTCTAAGAGGCTATGATAATTTGAACTGCCTTGTGCAAAGATGTGCCAGGGTCAGCCTGTTAAAATTCATCCAACCCTGTTTGGAAGAAGTTGTTATTAGCTTGTACTGAGAGCGGGCTATACTGATTTCCTCGCATGTTGGCCTTGATTAGTTTCCCGTTAGCCTAGGACAATCATTTGAAAACCAGGTAAGTTGGTGATGGACGTCTGTTTCAGTAGGATGCAATTCCTTGGTACATAAAATGATGCAGGGCCTTAAACAAGTCATGGTGAAGATCTACTAGTGTGATCGTGTCCAGGGAAGGGTTTGCACATGAGTCTAGAACGTCATTAAATGCATTATAAAACTGTGCTGTATTAATTCTAAGGCGCAAGTTTGACCATTTAACAGATTTCCTATTATTCCCTTGGGTTAGGCCCATCTCTTAAGCATGGACCAGTAGTGTCTATGAACAGATTACCTTTCAAAATTAGCAATGGGGCATTGTGATCACTGTATGATCTAGACACAATTTCAAAATCCTACACTACATGCCATAAGTCGATGTCTATATTGACATAATCTATTCTACTCTGGCTACTATCGCTTACAAAAGTGGAGGCACTAGGTCTATCTGATTAAAATCTCCCATTAGAGGCACACAGGAAATATGCTAAGGTAGTAGACAGTCACAGCATTGCAGTAGACGACCATGATTGTAGGGGCTCCATTTACAATTTCTTGATGCCCCTGGCATCTTCCATTTCAATGGCTGGAGCAATACCATCCAATGGTTCAAAAGTGGTATTAAAGCGTCCGGCAATCAGGATAGGTCCTTTATCCAATCTCCCAAATAGATGTTGCAGTTTAATGTAGGAGATTATTTATTTCCGTGCACTGTGCTATTGTACACATTCTATATGTTAATCCTACGGCCTACACTTATGGTCAATCCTAGGATGGCTTTACTGTTACTCTACTAGTTTTTTAATAGTCCAGTTCAATACATTTCTTACCCAGATTAATAGGCTGCCAGAAGGGCGACTTGCTCTAGAAGTGTTGCTTCGATGCTGTAGTATCCAGATCTAAAGGGCTTTCCAATGCCCAAGTCTCCTGAAAAGATATGTTGTAAAATTGACTGATAAAGGTTCCCCACTCTGGGTTTTCCCCATTCGAACTTGCTATATTCCACGATGGTAGCAGGATTGGAGCTGCACTCAAGTTTGCATCAGAACAAATCTTTTGGAGGAGGTTGTTTGGATAGGTCTCAACTGATTTGCACTGACTTGGGAACTGGCACTTGTTTGTGCTGGGTTGTTGATAGTAGCTGTAAGGGCGCAGGACAATGGAAGTAAAGGTGAAGCTGAAAAGTTCGGTGTAGAAGATCTAGGAAAAGATAAACATTCTATTTCTACAAGTGGGGAATGGATGGAATTCCAAGGAATGCCAGCATCCATGTTGTTTGGTGAGGCACAATGCAGTCAGTTGACCTATTCGAGAGGGGTTTGCTCGGGTAGCCTAGCTATGGGTAACTTCGTCTGTTCAGTGTTACCGTCTCGGTACATGCTGCTATGAGGATTTCGGGTGAGTGTTGGGACGTGATTATTTAACATGTGTGATCTCAAGAGGAGTGCACCATGAGGATTTGAAGAGCTGGTGTGCTTGAATTGTATGTAGGCTGCCTGCTATATTAATGTTTCTCGAGGTCAGCTTGATGGTATCATGGCCATCATTGTATTTGGACAGGTGCTGTGCGTAAACAATGTCGGAATGTATTAGAGACAACCAATGACGCTGGAAGCAAATCCAATGGGTCACTTGATTTACAAGAGACTCCGGTGTCTCCCTTTGTGCCACCCTTAATATTGGGACATTAGTCATATAGACCAGTGGCTACCTTGTGTATCAGGCTGAGTAGCAGGTTCCCTACAACATGCAAGGGGTGTGTGGAAAAGTAAAACGACAAACATGAACATTGCCTGCGCCATCTTGCTTAGCGAGAGCCTCTGCGTGCGCGTAAGCTGCAGCCATTTTAGACATCGCGGCCATTTCGTACTCTGCTGGTCACCTGTGTGTCACCCTGACCTCGCTATCATCCCCCAGCGCTCTGACTAAGCCTGAACAAATGTATTGGGACTGTAAAACCTTCTCATCATGACAAAGCCCCGGAGTCACTTCCCTCCCCAAACACGTTCGTCCTTTCATCCTCCATGCACGGGCAAGCCCTTTTGATAAACTCCCTCACCACACCTGGCTACTCAATCCGGTCCAGAGCACTAACCGACCCTTGCGGACATGGTTTATTACCCACACACGGCAGGACTTGTTTCCCTGACAAAGGGGCCTGATTTAATCAATGGCGTGAACCCTTAGATCTGACCGATCCCACGTGTTTTTAGATCCTGTTGAAATGTCCAGCTGCGAGATAGCGATCATCTGTTATATCAGGGTGGGGGGACGATTGCTGCTGGGTTTGTGCGGGAACCTGCCTGGGGCGGGGATTCCAAGGACGTTTAACCATGCTAATAAACTGATGCAATGAGTATGAAAGACCGAGCCACGGAGATCCATCAAGAATCAGAGACTTGGACACTTGGAAGCTGGTTTTGGGGCACTTTGAAAGAATGGGGTTGGAAAATAATAATGATCCTCTTGGTTCCAATATTAGCAATATGTGGCTGTTGTTTGGGGATACACTGTATACCACTTTTAAGCTCTTTGCCTAAACTCTTTGCACCCTAAGACTATGGACACTAAACTCACGAAAATGAGAGTAATGTACGATAAAGAGATACAGGACATTATGGACATTGAAATAGACTAACAAGCTGGCTAAGTTATGTTCAAAGGGAGGACTGTGGAAAAGTAAAACGACAAACATGAACATTGCCTGCACCATCTTGCTTAGCAAGAGCCTCTGTGTGCGTGTAAGCTGCAGCCATTTTCGACATCGCGGCCATTTCGTACTCCGCTGGTCACCTATGTGTCACCCTGACCTCGCTATCCTCCCCCAGCGCTCTGACTAAGCCTGAACAAATGTACTGGGGCTGTAAAACCTTCTCATCATGACAAAGCCCCGGAGTCACTTCCCGCCCCAAACACGTTCGTCCTTTCATCCTCCATGCGCGAGCAAGCCCTTTTGATAAACTCCCTCACCGCACCTGGCTACTCAATCCGGTCCCAGGCACTAACCGACCCTTGCGGACATGGTTTACAACCCACACACGGCAGAACTTGTTTCGCTGACAAAGGGGCCTGATTTAATCAATGGCGCGAACCCTTAGATCTGACCGATCCCACGTGTTTTTAGATCCTGTCGGAATGTCCAGCTGCGGGATAGCGATCATCTGTTAGATCTGGGTGGGGAGACGATTGCTGCTGGGTTTGTGTGGGAACCTGCCTGGGGCGGGGATTCTAAGGATGTTTAACCATGCTAATAAACTGATGCAATGTGTATAAAAGACCGAGCCACGGAGATGCAGTTAGAGCACCTCCCGAAGACATCCTGGTGTCTGAGTTGATGTGTTCTCCTCTGGAGTAATAAACCTGTTTCTTGCCTTCCAGTTCCCAGCGCCTGCCTTGTTATTTTGATAGATAATCGTAAGGTGAATCAAAGGTGTTTTTGGGCCGAGCAGCATTGGTGGTCCTAGGAGAGCTGCTGCTTTTCACAATTGGCAACTCAAGGCGGGGCCCATCAGCGACACGTGGGTCCGGTAAGAGAGGTCCTAACGACGGAGTGAACATCTAAATGATTGCAGTATACCTGCCTTGAGAAGACCCTTGTCTGGCTGCCGATCAACTGAACTTCACCAGTTCCGAACGGACCTCTCTCGAGTGACCTGCGGTCCTGACTGGGACCTGACAGGAGTGCCGCACTGATATTGGAGTCAGAGGACAAACGGGCGCTGGAAGGGGAAGACGAAGAACTGTCCATACGGTCTGGGTAAGGTCGTGAACAACGACTTTAATTGATTGATTGAATGTTTGAATTGTTTGATTGAATACTAGTATTCCCCTTTGAAGTTATTTGAGACATTCCCTGCTTACAAACAACAGAGAATAGGAATATTCTGTCTCTTTGCAGACAGCGAAGGACAGGTAGTGCAGACTTTTGTCTAGACCCTTTTTGAGATATTCATTTTGACCGATAAATAAGTCATGCCTGTTATGTCTAAATTATTTGGTAACTGTTTTGGACCGGACCGTTTATTAGAGGTCAGTCATCCGGCACCACCGGAGGGTACCCCTAATAAGACATGTACGTAAAATATGGATTAGCCACTGTAGCTTATAGTAAACTGTGGCATAAACGCACTAGCAAGGACCGGGTAAATCAGTGGCCACTGACAGGATCTTTCGACCCCGCTAAAATGGAAGCGCTAGAAATAGCCCTTCACAAAAAGTAAACTACACCAGCTATGCTTGATAGTTTTGGTTTATGAGAGAAAGATCGACTGGTCCATAGTAACCGCGTGCCGCCAGAAACCACAAGAAGATGTCTCAGAGTATTTCTCCAGATTCGAAACAGTGTTCTCCGATTACAGTGGACAGGACATGTCCACCGCAACCTGCCACCACTTGTTTGTACAGAATTATGTTAATACTGCTGCCGGAAGTATCGCAGAAGCTGCAGACCAGCGAAAGCAGCTGGGCAGCCTCTAAACCAGCGTCCATCCTCCAGATGGCCCAGTAGTATGAACACCAGAAAAATGATAATGATAGGGCTACAGAAAAGAAAAAGAAGGACTTGAAGGAAAGGGTAATGATAGCGCAACTTCAAGGGGTGAATACAGGAAGGGAGCAATATAAGGGAGGATACCAGCAGAATACCCCTAGAGCGCAGCCGCCCAGAAATAGTTCATCAACGCCATATACAGGACGTCAAGACCTAGGACAGGATCAATGCGCATTTTGTAAGGAGTACGGACACTGGAAGTCCCAATGCCTGATTCTGTTAGTTATCGGTAGGGGCAGAGGGGCGGGGGAAATAGTAAGTGGACAGAGAGGAAGAGGACGTCGGAGAAGGTACACAAATGAAGCCAGCGAGGAAAGGCCAGGAAGAGCAAACGCATTTGATCATCCCAGGCAGAATCAGTACCAACAGTCAGATTACGACAACATGTACGACTTCGCGTAGGACAGCCAAGGGCAAGGGAGGGATCCAGTCGAGCTCTATGTTGATCAGCAAGGCCCTTATGTTACAGCAAAGGTCCTGGGCAAAAAAGTCATCATTTTTGGTAGACACGGGAGCAACACGTAGTGCACTATCCAATGGCACCCTTGTCTGGCATACATGTGACTTCAATAGGATTTGATGGTATGCCCTCCACCAACCCTTTGTCCAGACCGATCCCTTTTAACCTTGAAAACAATATTATCTCCCTGACATTCCTTCTCTCCTCCAACACCCCAGACACCATTATGGGTCTCGATCTGTTGAAACATTTCCGTGCAACTATCAGATGTTCACCGGACGGGGTACGGGTCATCTTATATGACAACCACCAACACCAGAGAGATAATCCTTCCCAGCACATGTATCCCATTTCTGAGACAAACACATCCCTACTAGACACTTTGCCATCACATCTGTGGGCTAGGGCTGATTCAGACATAGGACGAATGATGATTGACTCAGTGCACTTGACAATACGACAAGACGCAACTCTACCGAAAGTACCACAGTACAAGATATCGCCAGAGGGTGAGAAAGCACTGACAGAAATCATACACTCACTGGTAGAGGCAGGGGTGGTAGAAGAGGTAGTGAGCAATGTTTGTAATAGTCCTATTTTGACGATAATAAAGAGGCAGGGAGAGGGAGATGGGAAAGCATATTGCTTTATCATCGACCTTCGGGAGATAAAAAAAAATTGTAGTACCACAGTACCCAGTAGTTTCCAACATCACCACCATTCTGACCCTAATTCCGTCCACTGCTACCACTTTTACCGTCCTCGATCTCAAAAATGCCTTCTTCTCCATACCTATTCACAAGGACAGCTGTTATCTTTTCGGATTTACCCTAAGATCCCGCTCATTTTTTTTTTCTTTTTTTTTTTATTAACCTTTTTCAAAAAGCTCTCACATTACATCGTAGTGCAACTGTTAACATTAGAGTGGTACAAAAATGCCATCGTGATGTAAACTGAATTCATATGACATAAATATTGAAGGCATTAGTCCATCAGTCTCTGACGCAATGTGAGTTCAGGGGGGAACTGGGGGAGATGAACGGAGAAACATGTGTGGGAAGAGAAAAAAAAAATCAGGTAACAATAAAGATGAGATTAAGGGGGGAGGGGAGAAAAAGGGGGGCGGAGATTGAGCTGGGGAGATAGGATCAGGAAGGATGTTCGGGACACATCTGCCCAGAGGTTGGGAGGGGGGAGAAGGGGGATCATATCATGTACACTCTATTGGGGCGTTGGCGCTGCCGGGGTTGTAGCGTCGCATTGGGAGGTGTTGGGGGTAGCGGGCATATGGGCTTGCTTAAACTGGTGGGATAACGTAGCCCATTCTAAGGATATGAGGTGTTTGCGCTTCTTCCTCCCTCAGGGCTTCCTCCTCCGCTGCCGCCCATTTTTGCATCGCCCCCACCCATGTCTCAAACGAGGGACCAGTGGTCGCTCGCCATTGCATGCCGATATTTCTTTTGGCAAGGAGCAGGGACAGAGCAGCGTAGCGGACCTGTACCTTGTGTGTCTTTGGCCTACGAAAGATTCCCAAAGCAACCGCCTTCCCTAGGGTGTAGCTCTGTGAGACCTGTGAGAGTGCAGACGGAGTCGAGTATGGCCGACCAATATGACTGAGGGGCTGGGCAGCTCCAGAACATGTGTTGAAAGTGTGCATCTGGGGAGTGACACCTGGGACATAAGAACTGTGTGTCCGGGTAGAACCGTTGGAGACGCACCGGTGTCTGATATGCCTTATGTAAGATGTAGTACTGTATATTTTTGAACCTTGCGTTTCTGTACACTTACTTAGGAAATTCCAGCGCCCTATCCCACTCCCGGTCATGCAGTTGCCACCCGAACTCGTCCTCCCATGTGGCTCTCAGGGTGCGTAGGGGCTTGTGTGCGAGTTCTCTAATTGACTTATATAGCCATGTGACAAGGTGTCGGCCTATGCCCATGTATAAGATAGTGTGGACGACAGGGTGTGTTGCAGACTCGCCAGTTGTAGGGTCACAGTACGGGCGGAAACAGTCCATAAGTTGTCGGTGTGTCAGAAACTGTCCCGGGGGAAGGTCGTAGTCCTCCATGAGCTGCTCATACGGGCGAAGTTGCCCCTCCACAAACAAAACCTCCGCTTCCGTGGCCTCGGACTCTGTCCATGTACGCAGCATGGCGCGTGTGAAATAAGTGTATTCTTTGGCCATCCAACCAGCGGTAGCCGTGGGGAGTAGCATGGAGCCGTTGCTGTAATGCGATGAATTCGTTGCATGCATTGGCGGGCCTCTGACACCTGTAAGGGGTATGTCCAGCGGGGTTTGGTGCCAGGAAGTAGCAGGTGACAAAGCTCGGGGATGGGGACAGGGCCCTGCATTGTGCATGTCTCCCCGGTATGTCTGCCCGCTGTCCAATACGAGAGCCACTGAAGCTGCGCTGCTAGGAAGTAAGACTCAAAGGCGGGGGCGCCTAGACCCCCTGCGTGGTGGGCAACTGCAATTTGGTGAGGGCTATTCAATGGGGGCCGTTTCCCCACACGAGTGCACGAAGGAGCATATCCAATTCGCGGAAGAAGCTTCTGGGTGGTATTACCGGCAAATTGGGGAAGTATTACAATAGGCGGGAAACGATGATCATTTCGGCTAGAGCCACCTGACGGATAGGGGCTAGCGGGAGGTTTTTCCAGAAGCCCACCGACGATCGAATGCTAGCGAGTACCTTGCTGTGATTGCCCTCGTAGATGTCAGTGGGAGAACGGTAGAGGCGGACACCGAGATAGCGGGGAGCGCCTGTGTTCCATGGTAGGCTCTGCGTGCCGATCCGTATCTCCCGTGGAGTCAGGGAATTTTGTAGGGGGTAAACTACGGATTTATCCCAGTTCACCTGGAGGCCCGACGCCTCCGCAAATTCAGACAGGACTGTCCATATGGGGGTCAAGTCCTCGGTGATATACAGAAGGAGGTCATCCGCGTACATGGAGATGCAGTGGACATTATCCGCTATAGGGCTGCCCCAGGCGGTTCCCTCCAGGCATAGGCGTATCGCCAAGGTTTCCACTGCTAGGGCAAAAATCAAGGGTGAAAGGGGGCAGCCCTGTCTGGTGCCACTCTCAACCTGCAACGGGGACAAAATGTACCAGCCAAGCCTGACCCGAGACGTGAGATTGGTGTATAGCAACCGAGTGTATTGCAACAGGGTTGGGCATATTCCCGTCCGACGGAGGACAGCAAATAGGTATGGCCAGGTCACAGTATCAAAGGCTTTTTCGAGGTCAAGGATGATGCAAGCCGCTCGGGGAAAGGTGTCCCCCACCTGATCCTGGACATGGAATATCCATCTGATGTTCTGAGACGTGTTCCTGCTGGGAACGAAACCGTTTTGGTCTGGGTGAACCAGGGGGCGCAATATTTGTTCGTACCGAGTGGCTAGTATTGTCCCCAAGACTTTTCAGTCGGCTGATAGAAGCGTGATGGGGCGGTATGAGGACAATTGTTGTGGGTCTCTATGCGGTTTAAGAAAGGTCACGATGACTGATTCCCGGAGCAATCCTGGGAGTTCTCTCCGTTCGAATGCTTCCGCGAACATGGCAGTCAAACGGGGGACCAACAGGGTAGAGAAGGTACTGTAGTACTCTAAGGGTAGCACGTCGAGGCCCGGAGCCTTATTCCGCGCCAATGAGCTTATCACGCAAGAGACGTCTGCTTCTGATATTTTCGTATCCAGGGAAACCCTAGTTGCCTCCGTGATATGGGGGAGCAACAACGGGTCTAAGAAATGGTTTACCGCTTCTTGCCGATGGTTCGTTGGGGTGCTGTAAACCACGGCGTAGTATTGGCGAAACGCGTCTAGAATGTTCTGTTCGGAGCGTACCAGCATGCCTGCAGGGGTTCGGATCTCGGTGATGGGTGAGGTATCTGTGTCCTGGCGCGCCCAACACGCCAATAGCGTGCCCGTTTTATCCCATTCTCTGTATACTCGAGTGGCGTAAGCCCGAAAATTAAATTTACGCAAGTCAGCTAGGGCAGTAGCGTATTTCGTTTTTCCCTCGGCCACTTGAGCCGCCGTTGAGGACCGAGCATCCTCCTTTTGGTAAGTGTCGCTAACGTACATTCTGTGTCGGCAAGCGTTTGCTCAAGTGTGGGATGGACCCCCACTATCTGTTTAATGCGTGTGCCCCGGGTCGCTACTTTAAATGCATCCCATTCCACTAGTCTGGAGGTGATAGACCCTGTGTTGTGAGTGAAATAATCTTGTACATTCCGTGCATGATCGTGCCGGAATACCTGGTCAGTGAGGCAGTCCCACAGGAGGCGCCAGGTAGGCACCGGTGGGTGAGGTGGTCTCCATCGGACACGCAATATGTGAGCATCGTGGTCTGACACTACCCCGCCTATGTAGTCAGTGTGTTGGACCTTATGTATCAGTGACGGGGTGCATAAGAATCTGTCTAACCGGGTTCGCAAGTTGTGGGGGATGGAGTGAAATGAGTATAGCCTCGTGTGGGGATGTTGAGCTCTCCACGCGCCCACCAACGCCCAGTGACTGACCCAGCGGCGGGATCGTTCTGATCGTGCAAGGGCAGGAGAGTGTGGTGGCGGTGGGTGGGATCTGTCGAGTGTAACATCGAGTTCACAATTGTAGTCGCCGCTTAAGATCCATGGGAGAGATGTGAATTGGGCTAACACGCCTGTGAGGGAGTCCCAGAATCTATCCTGTTCAATGTTTGGCACGTATATGCTGCCTAATAGGACTGGCTGTCCGTCTAGTATTCTTTCCATTAAGGCATACCTTCCCTCCTTATCTACTACCCTGCGCGTTTCCTGAAAGGGAGTGCCCGGGCGAACCCAGATTAGTGTGCCTCGTGCGAATGCTGAGAATGATGTAGCGCATAGAATGCCCCGCGAACGGGATCGCAATTTGTCTGTCTCCAGCGCGGTGAGATGCGTTTCTTGCAGGAACGCAATGTGGGCGTGTCGGCGTTTTATGTATGCATATGTTGTATATCTCTTGCGTGGCATGAGGAGGCCCCGTGCATTCAGGGTCAGTATACTAATATCTGCGTATTGCATTGGGAGGTTGGAGAAATACTATCTGCGCCCTGGCGCGCATTCTCGGCTGTAGGATGCTTAGGTGCGAAGGGTGATGTGGTCGTGCTGTTCTCGAAGAGAGCCTTCGTAAGCCCCCCTCCAGATGTGTCGGCTACGATGTGTCGGCTACCCGGATGCTCATGTCTCCTGTGGGGCATAAGGGGTGGGAGAACGGTGTGAACAGAACATGTAACTGGGTGGGAGAACTATCCCAATACCTGGGACGCGTCGGCAAGCCCGATACGTCCAAACCAGCGCTTCTAGAACCAGTCGATTCGTAGGGGTGGCAGGTCGAGTCTGCGAGGTGCATTCCCGTCGGGGCGTTGGTAGGAGAAATGTTCATCGGTGCGGTCCAGTGGGCCGTGACGCATAATGCGGGTAACTCCCAGCCGGGAGTCCCCACTCACAGGAGCTCTTCAGCGTAGCACACTTCCGGGTAACAACTTTTTGTACTTTCAGAAAATGGCATCAGCAATTTGTGGTGTAACCGGGGGCAAAGTAACAGAGTCAGCTGTGGGATGGGCCGTGTTACTGTCATCTTCACTACTCGAGGAGTAGAGATGGGGGATGCCCTCGACGTCTTCCTCCGCCCTGGGATGCCTCCGGGTAGCCATGCGCTATATAAGTTTGTACTCATTCATTCATTCATTCCTCCGATTGGGGAGCCCCAAGATCAGCGACGGCCTAAAGGGCCTTTCGGCGCTCCTGCATGAGCTGTTCCAAGTCCGGGGAATCAACCTCATGTTGTCTCGCGGGTTCTCTCCAGCTCTGTTGCTCTTGCGGTTACGTTTGCTGCGAGGCACGCCTCCGGGCGTGCCGCGTCCTGCGGCCGCGTTTTTGTGGCAGGGCCGTAGCCGGTCCTTGCATGCAGTGGCGGTCCGCCCAGTCGCAGTCCTTCGCCGCAGTGGAAAAGAAGTGTGTGGTACCGGCATGGATGACTTTCAAGCGGGCTGGAAACAGCAGAGAGTACTGTATATCATTTGCCCGTAAGCGACGTTTGACCTCCAGAAAGGACGCCCTGAGTTTTTGCACCGCCTTGGCGTAATCAGGAAAAACCATGACGTGCTGGTTTTCGACCTGCAGGGGGCCTGCACGCCTGTCAGCTCGCAACACCGCATCGCGGTCCTGAAAGTGAAGGAATTTTGCGAGCAAAGGGCGGGGCACACTGCTGGGTGTCGGTTTTCCAGCTGGGACCCGATAGGCTCGCTCTATGGAGAAAAAATCAGTGCGGTCCTTCGTTGGAGTGAAGGACTTCACTCGGGTCTCCATGTATTCGATGGGGTGTGCTCCCTCGATGCCCTCCGGGAGACCCAGCACGCGTATGTTACAGCGCCGGGAACGTCCCTCCAAATCGTCCACCCGTTCCTCCATGGTTGCCAAGCGATCCAGGGTTGTCCGAAGTGTTTGCTGCTGCGTCTTCAGGGTGGGCTGTATAGCCGCGAGGGACCTCTCTCCTTCCCTCACCTTATCGGCCAACTTCCGCTGGTCGTCGCGAATGAGGTTTATGTCCGTGGTGAGGGTGCCCAGGCGCTCTTCCATGGAGTCCCTAGAAAGTTCAATGGCTGCCTGGACCCGGTCCAGCTTGTCGGAGATAGTTGGGTCCGGCTGTGGCGCGGGAGTTTTGGAAAGGGTACTGGTTCGGGGTTGATTTTCTGGCGCTGTCTCCGGGGCCGACGTCTGCTGAGTAGACCTCAGCTGACCCCAGGTGACGTACCCGCTTTCAGCTGAGTCGGTCGTGGGGGTGAGGTCGAGGTATCGTGCCCCTGGGTGTCTGTCGTCCTGTCCGTCGCCTTCTTGTGGTAGGGGGCGTAGTGCGCCTTCAGATCTCCAGCACCACCAGCTGTGCTAATCAGGTGGTGCCCAGGATGCGCTGCAGCTCCACTTCTAATCTGCCCAGCAATCCCGCACACAAGGGAAGTCCGCCACAGACAGCAGCCTGGCCCCGGGCCGGCGACGTTAGTCCTGATTGAACCTGGGGTGCCCACTCACCGGGTCAAGGAAGGAGGTAGGCCCCAAGCGCTGTCCTATTCACTGGGCCCGGACGCCATCTTAAGGGCAGACAGTGGCGATGTGATGACCGGCCCCCAATGGGTGCATCTGGAATAGAGAGCGGCCCGGAGGCCGTATCGCAGGTCCACTGGGAGATCTGGCCGATGTGCCCTGGTGTCACCGGTCCGCTGTCGCCATTTTGGGGTCAGGCCAGCTCCGGCATGGGGACCTTGCCGCCTGCTAGGCCGCCGGAGGTAAGTTCTGCCGCCAAACGCCCTTGGAGTTGTCGTCCACATACGAGTGGGGGCCAACTCTGGCCCCGCCGATGGTATGTAGCCTCGCGGTGGCGCCTCCGCTGTCCGGCCGCCTTCGCCACTCCCGGAGCGTTCCCGACCCTCCGCCGGCACGGAATGGATTCGCAGGTCATGGCGGCAGAGAAAGAGGGGACCGCAGCTCGACCGGTCCCAGCCCCGTGCACCCGCCAGGTGCGCTCGCAGCCAAGGAATGCTGAGGCAGACCGCGCCTCGCTGGTCCGTCCAGATCAGAAGCGGGTGGCCACCATTTTGAGCCCGGGTCTGTGGGCCGATGTCAGCGCTGATCTCTGTCCTGGTAGCGTGGGGTGCCGCTGCTCACCGGCCTCCCCGGTGCCGCTGGAATTCCGCTGTCCGGGGGGGGGGGGTTGTCCCCCCTGGTCGACGAGGTTGAAAGGACTTCTAGGCCGCCTGGCTGCAGAGCCTCAGCAGACCGCAGTCGCCATTGTGGCTTGCTAAGCCACGCCCCCTAAGATCTCGCTCATATAGATTTTGTAGAGCAGCCCAGGGGTACACAGAGAGCCCGAGCATCTATAGCCAGGCGCTCAAAAGACAGTTGGACGCTGTACAATTACCAGACGGGTGGCGCTGATACAATATGTAGACGATGTCCTTCTAGCAGCAGACACCTCTCCAATAGCTGTCACAGCCACCATCCAACTACTACATTTCCTTGCCGAAAATGGTCACAAAGTTTCCCGAAAGAAATTGCAGTTCTGCAAACCACAAGTAACCTATTTGGGTCACCTTTTATCGAAGGAAGGGAGGAAACTCACATTCGACAGGATCCAGACAATTCTAGACACTCTCGTTCTCAAGAATCAGAAACAAGTCCGCTCTTTGATAGTCCTCACCTCATTCTGTCGACAATGGTTGCCAAACTTTAGCCTCATTGTCAAACCCCTTCTCTCCCTCCTAGCCAAAGACATCCCCTCACCTCTCCCCTGGACACCCGAATGCCAGTCAGCATTCAAAGAATTACGAGATGCCCTTTGTTCAGCACCTGTTCTAGGAACCCCAGACTACTCCAAACCATTCTCCCTCTACACACATGAAAGGGAGGGATGTGCATTGTCCGTCTTAACGCAGTTAATTGGTCACAAACAATGCCCTTGTGCATATTTCTCTGCCACCCTGACCCAGTAGCTAGAGCGCTGCCAGCGTGCTTGCGCGCTGTGGCAGCTGCAGCAGTATCCGTAGGCCAGAGTGAAGGAATAGTGCTCTCCAACTCAATCACTGTGTTAGTGCCTCATGCGGTTGACACACTACTCATCCAGACCAAAACCCAACACTTGACTAGCGCCCAACTGACAGGATACAAGTTAACCCTGCTGGCACCATACATCACTCTGAAACGAAACACCCCCCTCAATCCAGCCACATTGCTACCACTACCCGAAAATGACCCTAGTGTGACTCCATTGCACAACTGTGTGACACTCACTGACGAACAAACCAAGAGTAGAGTAGATCTCAGAGACACTGCCTTTTCAGAGCCTGATGGGGAACTGTGGGTGGACGGCTCGTGCATCAAACTCACCAACGGCACCACCTCAGCTGCATACGCTGTCACCACAGCCCGAACCATTCTAAAAACAGCCCGCTTTGCCCAACGATCCGCCCAAGCAGCAGAACTCATTGCCCTCACACGAGCATGTATTTTAGCAGCTGGCACGACAGTAAACATATACACCGACAGCCAATACGCCTTCAGGGTCGTTCACCATTTTGGGCTCCTGTGGAGAGAAAGCGGGTTCCTGACTTCACACGGTACACCCATCCTGCATGGAGATTTAGTCTCCAACTTGACAGAAGCAGTCCTCCTCCCCAAGCAGCTAGCAGTGATTAAATGTCAAGTACATAAGAAAGTGACTGATCTCATTGGATGGGGAAATGCACTAGCCGACGTTACTGCCACAGCCGAGGACAGAACCACAACACAAATGTACGTGACCAAGTCACAAGCTGAGCAATGGATTGATGCTAGGACCACTGTAAGGGACAATCAAACGACAGGCACACAAAACGAACTGACCGATAGGGCACGGGTGGGACTAAAAGACGAGGAAGGCTGCTGGAGGACTAAAGACGGAAATAAATGGCTGCTACCCAATGCCTATTTGATCCCCATACTGACCATGGCACATTTACCTGCACACATAGGATCTGCTCCCATGACTGAACTAATCACCAGAGTATGGCATAATGCCAAGATAGCAGAATCGGCAAAGCGCCTAGTACAACAGTGCATAGTATGCCTGCAACACAACTCGGGGAAAGGGACAGTAGTACCACGGGGAGGGTTTGGAGTCCCCGACCACCCCTTTGAAGTCCTCCAAATGGATTACATCCAACTAGAAAGGTGCCATGGTCTAAAATATGTTCTAGTGATCGTGTGCGCCTTTAGCAAATGGATGAAGGCATACCCCACCCGCGACAACACCACCTTAGCTACTGCAAAGGTATTACTGAAGGAGTTCTTCCCCCGATATGGCCTTTGTAGAATTTTATGGAGCGACAATGGCCCTCACTTCATAGCAGAAGTAATACAGAACATACTGAAAGGGTTGGGGGTGAAACAAAAGTTCCATGCCGTCTTCCACCCCCAGTCAGCGGGCCTGGTAGAAAGACACAATGCCACACTAAAGCTGAAACTAGCAAAGATAGTTGCCACGACCGGGTTGAAATGGCCTGACGCCCTTCCATTGGCATTGCTATCAATGCGTTCCACCCCAACCAAACACCGACTGACCCCGTATGAGGTGGTCTTTGGCAGGCCTATGAACATTTGGGCGGCACCAAAACCTACCTCCATTAATGATGTCCCGGACATACTAATGTCCGATTATTTGCATGAATTGACGAACGAACTAACACTTATCCACCAACAGGTGCAGCAAGCCATACCAGACATATCCAGGGGCCTGGACATGATATCAAGCCTGGAGATTTTGTACTGACAAGAAATTTTTAGAGGACAAAGAGTCTGGAACCCAGGTGGACGGGCCCCTGGCAAGTCTTGATCACCACCCGAACTGCCCTTCGAGTGGAAGGAAAACGAAACTGGCTGCACGCTCATCATTGTAAGAAAGTCTCCCCAACACTGACAAACTGCGAAGAAGTGAACGTACAAGAAGAGCTGCTGACAAAAGATCGACCAGCCCGGAGTTGCTACCCACAAACAGAGACACTTGAACTGGCAGAGTTTCCCGACCCCACGGTACCATCCAAGAAAGGGTACAACTTGAGATCGACGAAAGAAGGCTGCTCCGACGAAGCAGGCCACTAACTGAGTCAAAAGTCTGAGATCGGTAGCTAAAATCTACAAATGCTACCAGCAAAAGCACTAGACAAAAGTTTGTGGTCCTGCCAGTCATCGAGCCCCTTGAGGAGAATATATGACGTAATCCCGCATACCATCAGTCCGCATACCATCAGTCCGCAAAAAAAATCCCGCATATACTATTAGGCCACAAATTAAAATAACGAAAACTTTTAGAACGAATATGCCTTTAGCACGCATGCCCTTACAACGTAAAGGCATGCATGTTAAAGGTATACTTGTTGTAAAAGTTGTAAAGGTAAGTAAAAGTATGCTACCCTACCCTACCCTACACTCTAATGTAATACCCAGCACGACCCCCCAACACTACCATAAAGCACTTTACTACCCTACACAAACACTACAACAGAACCTTAATACACTACCCCCAGCATGACCAACACTACAATACTACACTAAACCACTACACCCCCTAAACCCTAAAACACTACCCCGAGCATGACCCTACACTACAACACTACCCAAACCCTAAACCACTACACCCCAGCATGACCTTACACTACACAAACACTACACTACCCTAAACCCTAAACCACTACACCCCTGCATGACCCTACACTACACAAACACCACAACACTACCCTAAACCCTAAAACACTACCCCTGCATGACCCTACACTACAACACTACCCAAAACCCTAAAACACTACACCCCAGCATGACCCTACACTACGCAAACACTACAACACTACCCTAAACCCTAAAACACTACCCCCAGCATGACCCTACACTACGCAAACACTACAACACTACCCTAAACCCTAAAACACTACCCCCAGCATGACCCTACACTATGCAAACACTACAACACAACCCTAAACCCTAAAACACTACCCCCAGCATGACCCTACACTACGCAAACACTACAACACTACCCTAAACCCTAAAACACTACCCCCAGCATGACCATACACTACGCAAACACTACAACACTACCCTAAACCCTAAAACAATACCACCAGCATGACCCTACACTACACAAACACTACAACACTACCCTAAACCCTAAAACACTACCCCCAGCATGACCCTACACTACGCAAACACTACAACACTACCCTACCCCCTAAAACACTACCCCCAACCCCTATTACACTTTCCCCAGCACGACCCTACACTAAACAACCACCACAACTCAACACTACACTAACACAACACTACACTACACAATCACTACCCCAGCACGACCCCCACCCTTAAAAATGAACCCAAACCCACTTACCTCTCTCATCGTCGTGGTTTACAACGCAAATGCATTTACCATACATGCCTTTACAACGTATTTCGTTGTAAAGGCATGCGTGATAAAAGCACATGCGTTGTAAAAAAATGCGGGATGATGGTATGCGGGATGAATGACATTGCGGATTAATAGTATGCGGGATGATGGTATGCGGGGAAAAAAAATGGGATAAAGGTTGATTACCCCTTGAGGATGATGGAAGAACCCGGACGTCCGAAGAACAACCGCAAAGACTCCAAAACTGCCAAATTGCACAGCACAAAGACAATCGCACTTGTAGCAGCATCTCTCACCTGTCTCTTGCTAATGGTCACAGTCTGGATAGTTGAAGAAAGTGCTCCTGCTTACAGGACCATGTCACCCACCATGCAACCCACCACCAAGAAAGAACCATCTCTGGTGTCACTGTCACCACGTCTCCGAGAACGACGCAAAGAATTCTGGAATAATTCTTTCGTACAGGTATTGCACCAGCACAATCTTGCCGCAAACGCCACCAACTGTTGGGTCTGTGGGCTGCTACCACATGCCACTGAACATTCCATTCCTTTCATCCCTTCACCGTTTTCTGTTCATGGATCCTGCCTCGCCTGGTTAATGCTCCTGCAAGAGAGCTACAAAGACAATGCCACATCCGATGGGACAATCAAACAATTCTTCAACGAGTTCTGGCTGAACAAAACAGGAAGAACGAACGCTCCCTTTTGCTCTCACACCTCCAATGCAACCTTCCCAATGAACATCCCCTCCAAAGAGCGAGTAGAAATGCAAGTGTTCAACAACCCAGCCAGACCTACCTTTTCCTATCTGAAGAAAAGAACTGCCGCAACTCTGACAGTGGCCCTATCTGTGGTGAACGTCTGTGGCCTTGTCTGCATTAAAGGCCACGGGACAAAGATCGTGGGTCACAGCACTTGTCGAATCACAAGAACTCTGAACACTGCCGACCCCCCTACATTTGTTGCATCACCCAACATGTACTTCATCTGTGGTACCAAAACCTACACCTGGCTCCCAAAAGGCTGGGGGGGGCACGTGCTACATCGCCTTTGTTCTGCCTCCAACCTACACAGCGCCTGCAGAACACCACCAAGAAAGGCGTACCAAAGACACAGACCAAGCGGACTCTGCCGCATCACAATTCCTCGATGCAGCAAAGGGACTCAACCCGCTATGGGGTCCGATGGCAAACAGCTGAGCCATCAGGCATCTATCTCAAGCAGTGGAAACAGCCTTGAACGTCACAGCTGGCATCCTCACCAACAACACTGCTGAGCTCCAGGCGGTCCGCCGGGTGGCTTTACAGAACCGCATAGTTCTGGATGTGGTACTAGCAACCGTGGAGGAGCATGCCGCATCATCGGTGCCAGTTGCTGCACTGACATCCCTGATAACTCACCTTCTGCTTTCAAAGCAATTGAACATCTCTACAGGCTGGCGTCAGAAATTCATCAAGAATCAGAGACTTGGACACTTGGAAGCTGGTTTTGGGGCACTTTGAAAGAATGGGGTTGGAAAATAATAATGATCCTCTTGGTTCCAATATTAGCAATATGTGGCTGTTGTTTGGGGATACACTGTATACCACTTTTAAGCTCTTTGCCTAAACTCTTTGCACCCTAAGACTATGGACACTAAACTCATGAAAATGAGAGTAATGTACGATAAAGAGATACAGGACATTATGGACATTGAAATAGACTAACAAGCTGGCTAAGTTATGTTCAAAGGGAGGACTGTGGAAAAGTAAAACGACAAACATGAACATTGCCTGCACCATCTTGCTTAGCAAGAGCCTCTGTGTGCGTGTAAGCTGCAGCCATTTTAGACATCGCGGCCATTTCGTACTCCGCTGGTCACCTATGTGTCACCCTGACCTCGCTATCATCCCCCAGCGCTCTGACTAAGCCTGAACAAATGTACTGGGGCTGTAAAACCTTCTCATCATGACAAAGCCCCGGAGTCACTTCCCGCCCCAAACACGTTCGTCCTTTCATCCTCCATGCGCGAGCAAGCCCTTTTGATAAACTCCCTCACCGCACCTGGCTACTCAATCCGGTCCCAGGCACTAACCGACCCTTGCGGACATGGTTTACAACCCACACACGGCAGAACTTGTTTCGCTGACAAAGGGGCCTGATTTAATCAATGGCGCGAACCCTTAGATCTGACCGATCCCACGTGTTTTTAGATCCTGTCGGAATGTCCAGCTGCGGGATAGCGATCATCTGTTAGATCTGGGTGGGGAGACGATTGCTGCTGGGTTTGTGTGGGAACCTGCCTGGGGCGGGGATTCCAAGGATGTTTAACCATGCTAATAAACTGATGCAATGTGTATAAAAGACCGAGCCACGGAGATGCAGTTAGAGCACCTCCCAAAGACATCCTGGTGTCTGAGTTGATGTGTTCTCCTCTGGAGTAATAAACCTGTTTCTTGCCTTCCAGTTCCCAGCGCCTGCCTCGTTATTTTGATAGATAATCGTAAGGTGAATCAAAGGTGTTTTTGCGCCGAGCAGCATTGGTGGTCTTAGGAGAATTGCTGCTTTTCACAGGTGTATGGACTATTTATTAACACTTGGTCTATCTGAATGCTGCATACCTCTGGCATTGCCTCAAGATTTAAAAGGATGTTCATTATGGCTCGAGACAGGGGAGAAACTTTTAACAGGATTAACTTGCTTTGCGTTCATCTCACCCCAATCACTACCCTCCCCAGGGCAGCTGTGATCATCACTATAGCTAGAATGGGAAAAAGCAGTAGTACGGGAAGTAACCCTACTTGCAGTTGCTCGAATACCCAGTGCTTCCCTCGCTTGATTTACTGGTCTTATTTGGTGACTGGATTGCTCCACTCGATGAATGGAGGAGGCACAGGTCTTTGATTTAATGTTCACGTCACTGCATCAAGTTTGCTCTTTAGGTTCAAAACGATGGCTCTTATGTCCTGCGTGCTTGTTATGGTCAGTTCTGTGTCATGAATGGAAGACTGGGACTTCTCGCTAACAAGGCTAGCCAATGGAGTAAAGAGGGTGGGACTGAGTAGGCTAGTCATAGTAACAGTTTGACCATTTGTTAGGGCTACTGTTGAGGGCTGACTACTTGCAGATGAAATCTCAATGCTCAAATTTTCTAGGGCATGGAGCCTTTTTACTGCTAGTATTTTTTTAATTCAAGAGGGAAGCAGAATGGTGGAGTTTCTTACTGGGGCTGTCCTTGGTTACTTTGCTCCTATAAAATTTAGTTATCTTTGACTTGAAAACAAGTACCCTGGACTTTTACCTCCCTTTACTTATCATGTCCTCTACTGCATCTGATTCACGGAGGAGTCCACTTCGTGTTTTCGTTGTTGCCGCAGTGTGGCATCTTGGCCTCTGATGCCGCCGCCCCCGTTCATCAGCAGTCGCGCTGAACTTGCCTGCCTAAGCCCCTGGCTCCCGGACTCACCCGCCCAAACCTCCGCCTAAACCGCCGGCTCGCCTCGGTGACTTGTACCAGCGGAGGGGCTGTTGGTGGCTGGGAGTGGAGGACCGAAGCCGCGTGGAAAGACAACGCCCAAGTCTGGTTTCCGGTGCCTGGTGGAGATGGTAGGAGACAGCTCAGAGGCGCAGTTGAGGTAACAATCGGCAGACTTTGGGGGAAGCGCAACTGAGGGAGAGAACCGCTTGTACCAGCGGGACCCAGGGGGCAGTCTGGGAGAAGGCTCGGTTTTGACCGGGTGCGGTTTGCGACGAGCCCCCGGTGAGCCTCTTACTCTTACCTTTACTTGTAACTTGGTCGGCCTGACATCCTGGCATATAGTATCTCTTCCTCTGGCCCATTAGCTCACTGACCCCACTAGTCCGGCCTCCAACTCCTGCATTGTTTCTGGATTTCCGAAAAAGGACCTTGTAACCAAATCTATCTCCGTGAGACGGACCGGGGAGAGGAGACTCAAGCGAGAGTTGAAAAGTGTGGAGGCACGGAGGAACCCGCAATGTGAACTTGCACTTGCTCCTTTGCATTTGGGCAAACCCATAGGGCCTAAGGGAAATGCCTCCAAAAGTGTGATCATGTGGGGTTAAAAAGGGACTGAAAGCCGTTGTATCAAGAAAGCGCAAAAAGGACCAGCATCAAAAGACATAGGAGAGTACTAGTATTGATCTCCTAGAAGAAAAAACGACACCTAGCAGGCAAGATATACTGTCACTTCCTGCAGAAGAAGCAAGTGGGACTTCGTTGGGGCAATCTAAAAAAAATGTGTAGGGAAATATTTTCAAAAGAATTTGGATGCTAGTGATCATTCCTCTGTGTTAGGTGGAACTCATGATAAAGACCGTACGAGGATCCAAAGGAATGCAATGAGTGAAATAAATGACTCTATACAACCAGCTTTTGACCAAGTCCTGAGTGAACAAGGGGGGGGTAAATGAAGGAGAGTTGTTTTCATTGGAAACTAGGTTATCGTCATCACCCCGCCTTTTCCATAGTGGAATTGATAGTCCCTCTGTAGATAAAAGATCATTGCAACAGACAGTTAATAGGCAGGGGAGGAAGGGAAATAACACTACCGCTCAGAGCTCTATGTCCCCAGATACTCCTCAGTCGTGCTTCGTACTTGATATGACGGCAACTTCGGCCTCATCATTACTAAAGGTGATGTTTTTAATGCAAAAGACTCTTCAGGCAATATTAGAAGCTTTAGTCGAGAATAACGGGCAAGGGAAAACCCATAAAGCCCAATTACAACAGGTAGCAGAGGAGCTAAAACATATTAATAACTGCATACCGACTATAGTCCGCCCAGTAGTGGAGATGAGGGATCAGGGGTTATCTGTATCACTATGTACTAAGGAGGATGATGTTACACAGATCAAAATCCCCGACAGAATATATTTCAAAATGCCCTATGTTGGTAATAAAAAGGAGGCCTTATGGGAGAATTAAGAGGTATAGACCTGAGTCTAAGAACAGAAGGAAGCTTTAGAAAAAGCTGAAAAGGACAAGGGGTTTACATCCAAGTGGGAGTAATAAACAAGGTATGGCAACACAAGATCAAGTTAAGTCACCAAGAGTTGGGGCTAGAAATAAAATGGGTTCAGGAGGGAACCAAAATAGAAAAGCTATAAGGACAGTGATGAGGACGAACACCTTGTGCGGAAGTTTGCAATTCCAAGGCCCGGAGATTCAGAGGAATAAGGAAAGAATGGGGTGTAGGGTGGAGGGTGATCTAACCAGCATGAGAATAAGGGGAGAGGCCTCTTTAGACCAACCCGGGATAAGAGTCTGCGGAAAGCCTAAGTCCGCACCAGTATTTGGGAGGAGCAATAGGAGCAGTAGGAAGTATGATAACCGCGAGCACCTATGGGTGTATATGGAACCATGCGGGCAAAGGTTGGGGAGAAAGCAGTGAAGGAAAATAAATCCCTTCAATCGCTCCAACCTATTACAAATACTGGTTAAATCTCCCACATTGTGTGGGGTTACTTCTTATGATATCAGGCATGTAGGTTTTATAACTAATCAAGAAGGAAATGAGATAACAAAGGTGCTTTTTTTATTCTGAATGTGTAAAGCAGATGGTGATAAGGGCAGAGGGAGACCTGGAAAATGAGGGAATAAGTCTTGTGTATGATAACCAACGTGGTATAGAAGAGGGTAATCCTGGGGACTCTGGGACTCTCACCTATCACGCAGGTTTACTCCTTGAGCAAATACAGTATGATATACTAGGTGCCCAATACAGAAGCACACGCACTGATAAAAGTAAAGGAGTGTTAAAAGTAACAATAACAAATACTGTAAAGGGGCCAGCTCTGAGCAATCGCTTTGATCTACTGTCCGAATCCTCAATAATTGGGGGAACAGTATGGTGAAGGGTTGAGTGGCCTGGATTAGGAATTAGGGTCTTCACACAGCCTACGGACACTTTCATGGAATGTGGGTGGGTACAGAAGACCGCTATCTCAAGACACTTTTAGAGAAATGCTGGGTAGCTATGATATTTTGTGTCTTCAAGAGTCCTGGCTGTGTGAGTTACCCGAACCTATAGATGGCTTTCTAATGCTTACTAAAGAGACAGTACGAATGAATTTAGGGCGTACCCCAGGGTGGTTGATCACATTGGTATCATCAAAAAGAGCCAAGAAAATAACTAATTTAAAAGTGAAATGTAGGTGGCTATTAGCCTGTCAGGTAGAATTGTACAGTGGTATGTGGGCAAGGGAACTAATAGTAGTGATCAATGTATATATTCAGCCAGGTGCAATAATAGATTATGAAAAGCAACTTGATTTGCTAGAGAAGGATCTAGAGGCTATTAGTACAATAAAAGCACGATATCTGATAATGATCTTAGGAGATTTTAACCATAAACTACATCCTTCCCATAGCGTTGAACTGTTTGAAGAACTTTTAACTGTTGCACAAGTACCAGCAGCAAATTTTGCTGGTGCTGGTAGTTCCGCACAAGATAAACATTTAGTAAAATTCCTTGGATCCATAGGATTATTTTGTGCCAATGGATGGTCGAATACTAACTGCCCTTCAAGGAAGACCTTCTGCATAGGGAATCAGAATTGCCCAATTGATTATGCTTTTATATATGCATGGTATTTTAAGAAAGTAGAACGATTTGAAATACTGCAGTGTGAAGGTAGTGACCACTGGCCCTTACAATTACTAATAAAGATGGAACAAGAGTCGTAAAGAGAAAAAGTGGTCCCCTTACAGACTGAACATCCTAGACGTATAACTATGCGCATAACTGAGGACAGCCTGAAATTGGTTAATAATCTAATAGTTGATTATAGGGCCGTGGATGAATTGGTGCAAGGAGATACAATGTTAACCCGGTACGAGCATTCAATTGAGCAGGTCGTAAATTGTATAAGGATACAAGTAAAAGCAGGGTCCACCTTTAAGAAAAAAGAGAGAACAAATGGTTGGTTCAATAATGAGTGCAGGAATTTAAAATTGAGGGTACGAAAATGGGAAAGACAATTAAGGAAAAGACCGGATAAGGGAACTATGGAGAGCGTTCGAGTGAACCCGGCAAAGTGGCGGTAGAGTCAATCCCTAAAGAGAAGAAGGTTGCAGTTGCAGAGGATAGGAAGAGGAAGCATCCCTGTATTGACCTGCCCCCCAGACTCAGAGCCTTACACTGTGATAATGTCAGGGGTACCCGAGCTACAACAGGATAAACAGGAAAATCACAGGGAACTGAAAAATAAAGGTATTTTTTGACTCAGCAACTATAGACCACTCCCAGGCTATATCAACGGTGAAATTCTTCACGTAAGGACGGTGAGTTGGTTGGGTAGCAGATGTAAGGACCTGGCAGGGGGCTGTATAATTGCACATTTCAGCGACCCCAGAGCAGTCCGGTTCATCTGCGGTGGGAGGGAATCAAGAGGGGATGGTGGGATCCTAACACTTGATCTGAGTTATTTTTATCCTCGACCTACTACAGGTATCCCTCTGTTTTCTCGAAATTGGTATGAAACTCCCTCTAGACATCCTATCTCTGGATTTAGGGAGGAGCGTCATCTTCCTCGGGCTCATCAATTGGACACCCCTTTCAACCACCCTATCTATACACATACCCGATTTGCTCCCCTTTCCACCCTAGAGGAAAATGATTGACTTGGGGATGGTAAGGACTTGCATAGGTCACCGCCTAATGGGGGTCTGTTTCAAAGTTAGAGGTTTCTACCAGTAGCAATGTATCACCGCCTCATGATCGTCTCCCTCTCCAGCCCACCAATCTTATTAATACCAGCGCTGTCACGGGGAGTTCTGCTCCTCGTCACACGGGGGGGGAGGCCGGAGGTGAGTTCTAGTTCCGAGGTTCCTTTGGTAAAGGTCTCCTCATGGAACATTGCGGGCCTAGAAACCAAATGACACTTACCAGATTGGGCTACTTTTATCGACGAGTCAGACAACTGGTCTTTTCAGGAAACCCGGGCATTAGCCCCTCTCTTTCGCACTGGTTATTAAAATTTTTCAAAACCTGCAGCCAAGGGTAGTAGGGGAAGACTGGTGGGAGGCTTGTCGATATGGACACGTCAACGTCAGGGCGTCTCTGTGGTTGAGATCCCGATAGACAGCCCGGATATTATGGCAATAAGGATTACCTCCACAAAGGGTCTCAACATCATTATTATCAACATATACATTAGGGGGCTCCCAGGCTGGAGATGCTCTCCAACAGCCCTTTTATTAGAGGAATTACTTTGTACCACTTCTAATATTGGAAATAGGGTTGTGGCTGGGGATTTCAACACCTGTTTTGAGCCACTTGGTATGGTTGATGGGAAGCTTTCAGAGGCAGAGGATTCCATGTGGGGTATTCCTCAGTTGGAGCTGGCGCCCATTAAAAAATGGACGCAAGCGGCTCTATTTATGAAGGGGTTGTGTCTCGAAAAGGGCATGCAGGCTGTTAATGGCAGAACAAAGTCAGACAGGGCAGGGGCAGTTACTTTTGACAATGGAAGATCTGGGTCTCGCATCGACTATATACTGGCCAGTTTGGAGTTGTGGTCGGTTATTGCCGATATGGTGGTCACGTGTAGATCCGAGAGTGACCATAACCCCCTAGTCCTATCTCTGACAGATAACAGCTTTATTGCTACAATCATGGTCGATGTCCCTATTGTTGAGGGGAAGGTAACCCTAACTAACGATGAGAGAAGGGTACATTGGCCTAAAATAGCTACGAATGAGGGCTCTTTGTCTAAGATAAGTAATTTGCTCACTAGCACGGTGGAAAGATTAAACAGTCTTGAGTCACAGGTTGAGATCAACTGAAAATTCCCAGAAATCCACAATGGTTTATTCTCCGAACTTAAATCCCTTTTTGTTAAAAGTTTACCCCCCAACAATAATAATAAAGAGTGGAGAACCTGCTCCTGGTATGATAAAGCGATACAAAAGGGTATGATGGACGGAGCGCTTGAACAAATCAAACACTCACCCCCAGTCAACTGATCTGGGTTTAATCCATCACCATTCTTTAGTTCACTCAGCCACCCCAGTTCAGACATGGCTATATGCAAATCAGTCTGACCCTGTGCCTTATGGAAACAGTCCAGCCCGAACTGCCAAGCCATGTCTTCCCTTGACCGGAAACAAGCATCCTGGGACCGGTTTCGGATTCATAATCCTCATCAGCCAGGCTATTTTGAATCCAGTGGCCAAGTGAACAAGGGACTCACGTCTGAGTATACCCTGCCACACTTAGGGCGAACAAAGCGATACAAAAGGGTATGATGGACGGAGCGCTTGAACAAATCAAACACTCACCCCCAGTCAACTGATCTGGGTTTAATCCATCACCATTCTTTAGTTCACTCAGCCACCCCAGTTCAGACATGGCTATATGCAAATCAGTCTGACCCTGTGCCTTATGGAAACAGTCCAGCCCGAACTGCCAAGCCATGTCTTCCCTGGACCGGAAACAAGCATCCTGGGACCGGTTTCGGATTCATAATCCTCATCAGCCAGGCTATTTTGAATCCAGTGGCCAAGTGAACAAGGGACTCACGTCTGAGTATACCCTGCCACACTTAGGGCGAACAAAGCGATACAAAAGGGTATGATGGACGGAGCGCTTGAACAAATCAAACACTCACCCCCAGTCAACTGATCTGGGTTTAATCCATCACCATTCTTTAGTTCACTCAGCCACCCCAGTTCAGACATGGCTATATGCAAATCAGTCTGACCCTGTGCCTTATGGAAACAGTCCAGCCCGAACTGCCAAGCCATGTCTTCCCTGGACCGGAAACAAGCATCCTGGGACCGGTTTCGGATTCATAATCCTCATCAGCCAGGCTATTTTGAATCCAGTGGCCAAGTGAACAAGGGACTCACGTCTGAGTATACCCTGCCACACTTAGGGCGAACAAAGCGATACAAAAGGGTATGATGGACAGAGCGCTTGAACACATCAAACACTCACCCCCAGTCAACTGATCTGGGTTTAATCCATCACCATTCTTTAGTTCACTCAGCCACCCCAGTTCAGACATGGCTATATGCAAATCAGTCTGACCCTGTGCCTTATGGAAACAGTCCAGCCCGAACTGCCAAGCCATGTCTTCCCTGGACCGGAAACAAGCATCCTGGGACCGGTTTCGGATTCATAATCCTCATCAGCCAGGCTATTTTGAATCCAGTGGCCAAGTGAACAAGGGACTCACGTCTGAGTATACCCTGCCACACTTAGGGCGAACAAAGCGATACAAAAGGGTATGATGGACGGAGCGCTTGAACAAATCAAACACTCACCCCCAGTCAACTGATCTGGGTTTAATCCATCACCATTCTTTAGTTCACTCAGCCACCCCAGTTCAGACATGTCTATATGCAAATCAGTCTGACCCTGTGCCTTATGGAAACAGTCCAGCCCGAACTGCCAAGCCATGTCTTCCCTGGACCGGAAACAAGCATCCTGGGACCGGTTTCGGATTCATAATCCTCATCAGCCAGGCTATTTTGAATCCAGTGGCCAAGTGAACAAGGGACTCACGTCTGAGTATACCCTGCCACACTTAGGGCGAATAAAGCGATACAAAAGGGTATGATGGACGGTATGATAAAGGCTGTAGACAGGCACAAAGAGCTCTGCTTACAGCCATTAAATCAAGACTACCAGAGGACATTTGTAGTTGTAGGGCTACTTACAAACTCGCCCAAACTAACTTCTAAGAGGAACTGGGACGAGGACCACTGGAGGGGGTTGCTTCAGGCCTGCGAGGGCCGGAACTTGACTCAATTCTGGCACCTGCTCAAATGGGGTAATCGCTCCCAGGACTTGGTTCCCACAAATCACGTGGAGCCACAGGCCTGAGTTTCGTATTTCAAAAACCAGTTTAAACTGACGAGTAGGTCCACAACTGAGACACAGACCCCTACGAGTGAGGAATCCCTGGTATTTGTACCAAGTGAGGTGAAGGCAATCCTAAAGGGCATTCCGAGCGGCAAAGCACCTGGGCCAGATTGTATCCCTGCAGATCTATTTAGACATGAGCAAGATCTATGGGTCCCATATTTGACCATGTTAGCCAATGCCCTTGCTAGTGGAGCATTAGTTCTCGATTCTTGGCTAGGGGCAGAGATATTGCCTATCTACAAGAAGGGTGACTCCAACTCCGTCCAATTAGTCTTATAGATTGTGGCCTGCCTTCTTTTGGGTCGCATACAGGGTTGGATGGCCGATTTCGATGTACTAACACCCCTTCAGCCGGGGTTCCGGTCCCGCATTGGTACCCTAGACCAAGCATTTAGGGTTATGCTCCCATATTGGAAGGAGGTTCTCCTGGGGGGTGGCATGCTTTTTGCGGCCTTCGTGGACCTAAGGTCCGCATTCGATCTTGTCCTGAGGATCAAGTAGTGGCAAGTATTATTGGGGATGGGTATGGCTAAAGAGTTGGTAGTTCTCCTCATCAACATGCACGAACACACGCATGCTAGAGTTCGATGGGGCAAGCCTGGGGAGGTGACCGACAGGTTTGAGGTCTCTAAAGGGGTTAGACAAGAGTGTGTGTTAGCACCTACCCTGTTTTCCCTGTTTATCAACGGGGTTATGAACTATTTTTCTAACCACCCGACTGATGCACCCTCCCTTGCTGGCAAGAAAGTACCACTGCTCATGTTCGCGGACGACACGCTCTTAATTTCTAAAACGAGACAGGGGCTACAGCTTGCACTGTCTCGCTTTGAGCTTTTCTGCCGCGAACATGAGCTGGAAGTCAACGTAGGGAAGACCAAATTTATGGTCCTTCCGTGGCCCAAGACCAGTTAAAGCTAGGGTTAAAATGGGTGGGGTCTTCCTAGACCAGACAGCTGTCTTCACGTACTTGGGAGTCACTTTTAGTGAAAATCTAAGTTGGAAACTGCAGTTAGACCTCCTCACTCTTAAGCATGCCCAACTTGGTGGTGCTTTGCTGAAGGAGCATAGAAACTCCCTAACCAAACCTCTGGCTCCCTTGTTAAAAATGTATGGTTCTAAAATATTACCGGCCATTATGTATGGAGCAGAATTATGGGGGTTTAGCGACACATCTCAACTTAAGGTCGCACAGAACAAATTTCTCAGATCGGCAATAGGGTTACCCCAATCAACATCCCGTATTCCCTTATTATATGACCTAGGATGTAACCCCGTTGAAGATGTGATTCGGTATAGACCACTGGCGTTTTGGCGGCGCCTGTGGACGACACCGGAACTGTCCATGTACGCTGAGGCCCTTTTGGAAGTAGAAGGGCTTCGGGGCACATCCAGTATTCCCTGGTTATCAGGTCTAAAGGCCTGACTGATGGATATGGGGTTGGGGTCCTTGTGGGTTGATCCAGTTACTGCCGTCTTCCCCTCTAAGAAGCTTCTTAAGGACATTTATTGGAGTAGGATCAGGGAAAAGAGGGTGGCATCTGCTAAGGGAAGTTGTATGACTGCTTTATTCCTTGTTATCAAGGACGCTCCCCATTATGAGGAATATTGGGACATTATCACAAAATCGTTAGATCACAAACTTTATCATCAGCTAAGAGTAGGTTCCCTCCCGCTCAGAGGGTTAACTTGCTCTTGGAATACTGTTAGTACTGACAAATGTCCCTTTTGTGTGGAGGAGGTGGAAACAGTTGACCACTTCCTCTTTTGCTGTCCAATGTACGCACAACCCAGACGAGCATGGCTGAGGCCTGTATGTCGCTCGTTGGGCACGAGATCCGCACAGGCCACTGGAAGAATTTTGCAATCTGACACCTCAAAACTTATTGTTATATGCGTATCTAAATTTGTCAGTTGGGCGTGGACAATTCGGATTCGGAATATGAGATCTTAATATATTGTGTACACTATGAAGTTGGCGGGTTAGCATGATTGTCTACTCCATATGAATTTGGTTTTTACTCTTTTTTATGTTTTACTGATTGCTTCAGTCGTGAGTCTTTGTATATACATTTAATAACTTTTTATTCTTGTTTTTAGTATGCTTTGTATTTATGGTTTTTATCAGGATATTTTACTAGGGTTTGTGCTGTATTTGTATAGTATGTCTTTTATGGTGCAAATCGAAATAAAGACCTCTTTGACTGAGAGCCTTCGAGTGGCAAAATTGGAATATAAAAATAAGTTGAGAGGCAGTAAATTCCAATATGTGTCCAAAACTTGGGATACAATGTTAGAAGTGATAAACACAAATAATATACGATTATTCTGGCGTCTGGTAAAGAGGGAAATGTACAAGAGGAAATGTGGTGTTTAGTGGATGAAGACGATTGGGTCAACCATTTGAGTAATCTGTATAATGGAATAAATAGGGAAAAGATCCTGGAAATAAGGTATGAGGAGACTAAGGCCGCACTTCTCCTTCCAAAACATAAAAGAAAGTATTCAATCCCTAAAGCTAACTAAAGCGGCAGGGCCAGATAATCTATCCGCAATCATATTATAAAATAGTATACATTGGTGGGCAAGCTTCTTAAATGTGACCTTCCAAAATATTTGATCTTCTGGGGTTTTCCCAGAAAGTTGAGAGGGGCTATTGTTAGGCCAATTTATAAAAAAAGAGGATGCTACATTACCTCCGAATTATCGCCTTGTAAGTTTGCTGGATGTGGGGGAGAAAGCTTTTTCTAAGATATTACTAGGCATAGTGAAGACCTGGGCAGAGCAGTATAACTTGTTACCAATAGAGCATGGTGTGTTTAAGGAGTGCCACTCAGCCATTGACCATTGCCTTAGCTTATGGGCAATGGTAAAAAAGGCAACAGAAGTGCGAGGTAACCTGTTCTGCTGCTTTGTGGACTTCCGAGCTGCCTTCAATACAGTAGATCGTAGTCTACTGTGGAGCATGCTGGCAGAGCTCGGAATCAACAAGGCAGTACTTGCTTTAATCCAGGAAAGGCACTGAAGGATTTGGGCCAGGGTTATCTTGGATACCCATGGAACCCTATCTAATAAAATTCAGATAATGAATGGTTTGCGGCAGGGCTGTGTTCTTGCCCCATTGTTTTTCTCCCTGTTTTTGTTCGATTTGCCTAATATATTGAGCAGGGCAGGTGTTGTAAGCCCCAGGCTGGGGGGACCCATATATCTTGTCTGCTATATGCAGATGATTTGGTGATAATGGATGTTAGACCTGGCACCTTGGCGTGAGTTTCCCTTCCACTTTTTGCTGTTGTGCCTCCAATGTTTTGATGGTGTCTGCTACTCAGGGCACTGCGCCACGGCCAACCCGTGCCGCAGTGCAAGTGCTCCCTACTGTAAAGTGTACATATGATTGATGTCCATGATTGGTTCATTGGATTCACTGTTAGCCCCTAGTAAAGTGCACTAGGAGTGCCAGGGCTTGTGAATGCCAATACTGCTAGTGGGCCTGCAGCGCTGGTTGCGCCACCCACAGAAGCAGCCTTAAAATGTGTCTAGGGTCTGCCATTGCAGATCCTGCGTGCAGTCTGGTACTGTCACCCTGGCTGGGCAAGTGCACACACTTGCCAGCCCCTGAACCTTCCCTTAACTTCATATTAGTCACCCCTATAGTAGGCCTGAGGGCAGGGTGCATTGTAGTGTAAGGTAGAACATGCCCTGATGTGTGTGGCATGTTCTAATAGTGAATTACTACCAAATTCGTTTTTCACTATTGTAAGGCTACCTGTTCCCTTCTAGGCCAGATGGGCTGCTGGAATTATTACACTCTATAATCCCAGCAGGCTCAGGGAACATGGTAGAGATTCGTGTTTAGTATGCCTGAACTCAGAATAATAAAATACTTCTTTTAGTAAAGTTTATTTTAATATCCTGTGTTTGCAAATGCTACTTTTAGAAAGTTAGCATTTGCTTGCCTAACCATTTCAGCCCGCCTCTGCTTGGATGTGGATCTGACTGTCTGGTGTGTGTGAGTGACAGGGCTGGGAGTTGACAGGTAGTGATTAGCAGGAGGACCCCTTAATGGGTGGTGGGAGTTTCCCCTGAATGATGCATCAGGCTGTGCCCCTGCCACCACAATGCTGGCTCCGCCCTCCTGGGGAGCGACTGATGACTCAGCCTGCACCTGGCCCAGGAAGGACCGAAGCTTGTAAACAAAGTGCTCAGGCCACTCCTGCCCTCTCAATGCCGGCTCCGCCCCCCTGGGGAGCGGCTGATGTGCCTGCCCTCACACTGAATGCAGAAGTCACAAGTACCCACAACAAGTACTCAGAGACTGGAGCAGTTATGCAGAGGCCCCCCTGGCTTGCTAGAACAAAAGAAACTGGGTATAAAAGTAGGAGCCCTGCTCCTTGTAAATTAGATCCTGTTTGTGCTACAAGAGAAACTCTGCCCGAAGAGAAGGACCTGGAAGGACTACAAGGAGGAGTGCTGACTCTGGCCTGTGTCTGGTGCCTTGCTGCCAAAGGAGAGGAAGAGAAAAAGACTACAAGAGACTTTTACTTTATTTTGAACTTTGTGCCAAACTCTGCTAAAAGATCTCCAAGGGCTTGCTGCTGAACTTGCCCCCTGACCAGCGCTCCAGGAACAGTGAGCGCTAACCCCTGACCAACGCATCTGCTGTGTGTGCTGCTTATCGCTGCAGCGCTGTCTGAGGAAGACGAGAGCATCAAGCCCCCCTGCACACCGTGACCGTGGGTGAGCAGATCGCCATAGCAACGTGAAGCCCAGCCGCCGCTGGCCTGAACACCGTGACGGCATCTGCACCTGGCCCCACGAGAGCAAAGTAACGGAGGACCCGTCCGGTCCAAGCACCGGAGTCTACTGGGCACAAGCGCCGTGGATTCCCCCGCAAAGACGGACTGCCGCCCTTGTCATCTCCCTCGCTAATCAGCGTCTGGCCGGCTGCCCCGCTGAAGGGACATCACCGCGATCGGCACTTTGGCTGGGTACGTCCCGCACTTGGGGACCGTACTGCCACTGCGCCACACCCAGCCGCCGCCGTCAGGACGGACGAGAAGACTGAGTAAAAGGACCTGAGCCCCCATCGAGCACCGCCGCCCTGGGTGACCCGTGACCTGCTGCCTCGAGCCGCAGCTCGCACCGCCCGTCAGGGAAGCAACGCGACGTGGGACAGCTCCCCCTTCAGCCGCCCTCTCCGAGGATCACCACAAGAAGTGAAAGGTACTGTCTTTGCCCCTCCGCGGCGCGAGCGTCCTGCAATCTGAGCTCGCACCGCACGGTCTGACCTCAGGCACCCCGGGAGCCTCACCGCTGCTGTTTGCTTGGCAGCGCGAGCCGCCCCAGAGTCAGAGGCGCGCTCTGCTCTTGGCCCCCGAGGCCCCGCCTGACGCTCCCCGAGGCCCGCGGCCCCCTCTCCCCGAGTCGAGCCCCGACGGGTGACTCATTTCGAGAGCGGAGACAGCGGGAAGCGCCTTGAAGCGCTATAAGACACTGGAACCTTTCTAAAGCTGGGCAGAAGGCCCAAAAGACCGCATTTATTCAAGAACTGTGCCTTTTTCATAAAGAGTAACTGGAACCTGCATTTGAAGTAACCAAGACTGTATTTACAAGCCTGCTTGAGATTTATATAAAGAACATATATTTTTACAAATACAGTTTGGTGTCATTGTGTGGTGGGTTGGTTGTGATGGTGTGATATTGCAAATGTTTAACCCTACATGCCCCAGAGATTAGCCTAAGACTGCTTAAGCCACACTACCTAGAGGGTAAGCAGAGGTTGTCTTGAAGGTAACCCTCAGCCCTGACGAGGAAGAGAGAGGCCCTGCTTGTCGCCAGTGTTGCACTGCGCCAACCAGAGACTCCCCCTTCCTACATTGGACGCAGCGGTGAGGATTCGCGAATTTACATTTGCAGTGTTTTACCTTAGCTACTGACCATTGCATAGTGATTACAGTCCAGTAACTTAGCCACAGACTTTTTGATTTTTTAATTTTGCTAAAAGAAGAAGATCCCTAGTGTTGCAAGCATGCCTGGCACAGACAGCGTTGATGGGGCGGAATCCCTGACCTCTGAGGTGTTGGAGGTAGAATGGCACCCATCAAAGTTGGATGACTACAAGAGGAAAGAACTATGGAGCTTTATAAAGAAGTTCAAGGTTCCCCATGCAGGGTGCAGGAACAAGGATGATTTCTACAGGGCCCTGAAAGCCTGGAGTGAATCAAGGGATGCGCCTGTGGATCCTGTGATACCTGAGCGACCAGACAGCGTCCACAGCTTTGGCAGAGGCCTGTCGCCAGAGGAGCTGGCAGACAGACAGGCAACCAGGGATCATGAGATCAAGATGGCAGAATTGAATTTGAAGGGCCAAATGGAGCTTGAAAGCAAAAAAATGGCTCTGGAAGAAAGAAAACTCCAGTTTGAGTTTGATGTGAAAATGAGGGAGATGAGTCTAAAAGAGAAAGCCTTGGATCGTCCTCCCTCTGGTGGCAGCACAACGCCGGTGCAGGTAGAGTCAAGAGTGCACATCCCCAAAGATGTAGTTAAAGAGTTCTTTAAGGGGGATGACATAGGACAGTGGTTTAGGGCATATGAGGTAGCCATGCTTTCCCACCGGGTCCCTGAGAAGGATTGGGGAGCGGGGTTATGGGGAAGGTTCCTTAGCGAAGGAAGGGACACCCTGCTAGATTTGCCCACTGAAGACCAGAGATCCTATCCCCATATGAAAGAAGCTTTAATGACCAGGTATGGGCTTACCCCTGAAATGTATAGGCAGAAGTTTAGGGGGTGTAATAAGCGGCCTGGGAATACGTATGTGGAGTTTGTGACTTTTTTTTGCAGAGCACTGGATGGTTGGGTGAAGGGTAACAAAGTGAATGATTTTCAAGGTCTCTTTGATTTAATTGCATGGGAGCACTTGTCTGATCAATGTTTTCCTGAGTTACGCCAGCACCTGATTGATAGCAAGTTGTCCAACCCGAGGAAACTTGCTGAGGAGGCGGACCGCTGGCTCAGCACCAGGGTCCACAAGGGTCCAGTGGGAGACTCCGCCAAGGGTGGGCAGGGTCCCCAGCAGAAGAGTGGGGGGGACAAGGGAAAACAGAAAGGGTTCCAAAAAGGCCCCCAAAGTAATCCCCAAGGGGACCAGCAGAAAGGTTCTCAGCCTCCCCCACCCCCTAAGCAGAATGGGGCCCCGACAGGTCGACCTGTTCCAAAGGGGCCCTTCAATTGTTACAAATGTGGTGACCCGGGGCACATAGCCAGTGACCCCAAGTGTCGCCTGTTTGGAAAACCAGCACCCACTGGTGCTCCGCCCCGACAAGTGACCAGTGTTCACTTAGGAGAAGAAGTGATGGTCCCGGGGGGTGGAGATCCTGTTCAGATGACCCTAGTCTCACTAGGAGACAGTGAGATGGTCCCTGCAAGCTACCTGCCCTCTAACACTAAAAAATATGGGCAGGTGGTTACCATCAATGGTAAGAAAGCTGAGGCTCTTAGAGACACAGGAGCCAGTGTGACTGCAGTGAGGCATCACCTGGTGTCTCAGGAGCAGGTTGTACCCCATGCCTACTGTAGGGTTGTCAACGCTGACAATTCAGAGAGTCAGTGTCCGATGGCTCAAGTTCCCTTCGAGTGGGGGGGGGTCTCTGGTACTCTGCAGGTCTGTGTGAGGAAAGCCATGCCTGTTGACTGTTTGCTAGGGAATGACTTGGAGGACTCCCCTTGGGAAAAGGTGGAGAAAACGACTCACCTGAAGATGGTGGGTCTACCTGACTGGGCGTGCGTGACCACCCGGTCAATGGCAGCCAGTAGGGGTGATCAAGAGGTCCTGGGGCCTGACGGAGAGGCCCAGGAACCGGCCTTAGGGAGAAGGCGCAGGACGCGCGGGAAACCGGCCCCTGAAGTTCCCACGGTCCAGGAGGAAGCAGACCTTGAGGGGGATGCCCTGGAGCCTACTGGGGAACAGATTGCCGAACTGGGGGACCTGCCTGAGCTGACCCATTGGCAGCAAGAAGGAGGCCCCTCCAGGGAGGAATTCTGCAGGGAGCAGAAAGAATGCCCTTCTCTCGTGGGTATGCGGCAGCAGGCTGCAGACCAGGCCAATGGTGTTCAGGCCAAAACACATTATGTGTACTGGGAGAATGACCTCCTGTACTCAGAGCCTAAGGCTGCTGAACCTGGGTCAGCCCGTGTGCTGGTGGTACCCCAGAAGTTCAGAGCCTTCCTACTGGGACTGGCTCATGATGTGCCTTTAGCAGGACATTTGGGGATGGACAAGACCTATGACAGGCTTGTCACCCACTTCTACTGGCCCCAAATGCACAAGAGCTCAGATGCTCATTGTAGGACCTGTCCAACTTGCCAGGCAAGTGGGAAGAGCGGAGGGAAGAACAAGGCTCCCCTCCAACCCTTCCCTGTGGTCAGTACGCCATTCCAACGAGTGGGTATTGATATTGTTGGGCCTCTGGACCCCAAGACAGCCATGGGCAACAGGTTCATCCTGGTCTTGGTGGATCATGCCACCCGGTACCCTGAAGCCATCCCTCTGAGGACAGTGACGGCCCCCGTGGTGGGGCGTGCACTAATGGGAATTTTCTCCAGAGTGGGGTTCCCTCTAGAGGTGGTGAGCGACAGAGGGACCAACTTTATATCCAAGTATATGAAGTCCCTTTGGCAAGAGTGTGGTGTAACCTACAAGTTCACCACACCTTACCATCCCCAAGGAAATGGGTTGGTTGAAAGATTTAACCGAACCCTGAAGGGCATGATCATGGGCCTGGAAGGTCCAATGAGGCGTAAGTGGGACGTCCTCTTACCATGCCTGCTCTTTGCATACCGCGAGGTGCCACAGAAGTCTCTAGGGTTCAGCCCCTTTGAGCTGCTGTATGGCCACCCCGTGAGAGGACCACTGAGTTTGGTAAAGGAAGGCTGGGAGCAATCTCCCAGGAAACCTCCCCAGAATGTATATAGCTACATGCTGGCCTTCAGAAACCAAACCAGGCGCTTCAGACAACTTGCTGAGGCAAATCTGGAAGCAAGCCAGGAGGAGATGAAGCGGTGGTACGACCAGAATGCCACTCTGGTAGAGCTTCAGCCTGGACAGGAGGTGTATGTCTTGGCCCCAGTGGAACCCTGTGCACTTCAGGATAAGTGGACAGGCCCATTTGAGGTTGTGGAGCGCAAGAGCTCAGTGACATACTTGGTGGACATGAAGACGCCCAGGAATCCTTTAAGGGTCTTACATGTCAACCGCCTCAAGCCCCACTTGAAAAGGTCCGAAGTGGGCATGCTGTTGGCCACTGATGATGGAATGGAAGAGGAGTCTGAGCCTCTTCCTGACCTCTTAGTGGCCTGTGAGAAAGATGGGTCAGTGGATGGAGTTAACCTCTCACCCACCCTGACCCCTGAGCAACAGGAAGACTGCCGCCAGTTGCTGGGGCAGTTTCCAGACCTGTTCTCCCTGGTTCCTAGTGTCACAGATTGGTGCGTCCATGATGTGGACACAGGGGACAGCTTACCTGTGAAGCACAAGGCTTACAGGGTAACTGACAGGGTACGGGCCTGCATCAAGGAGGAGGTCTCCAAGATGCTTGCTCTTAGGGTGGTTGAGTCTTCCAGCAGTCCTTGGTCCAGCCCCGTGGTCTTGGTCCCAAAGGCTGCTGCGCCGGGAGCCACACCTGAACTCCGGTTCTGTGTGGACTACAGAGGACTCAATTCAGTCACCAAGACTGACGCGCACCCTATCCCCAGAGCTGATGAGCTCATTGATCGGCTAGGGGCTGCCCGGTACCTCAGCACGTTTGATTTAACGTCTGGGTACTGGCAGATCGCCTTGACCGATGGGGCAAAGGAGAGGTCAGCATTCTCCACACCAGATGGGCATTTCCAGTTCCGGGTTATGCCATTTGGGATGAAGAATGCCCCTGCCACCTTTCAGAGGTTGGTCAACCAGGTGTTGGTCGGGCTGGACGAGTTCAGTGCCGCCTACCTGGATGACATCGCAGTGTTCAGTGGCACCTGGCCAGAACACCTGCGGCACCTCTGGGAAGTGTTGATGGCGCTGCGCAAGGCAGGCCTCACAATCAAGGCAAGCAAGTGCCAGATTGGGCAGGGTTCGGTGGTGTACTTGGGACACCAAGTGGGGAGTGGCAAGGTGGCACCCTTGCAACCCAAAATTGAGACCATCCTGGCTTGGGAACCCCCCAAGACCCAGACTGCAGTGAGAGCCTTCCTGGGGCTCACTGGGTATTACAGGAGGTTTGTCAAGGGCTATGGCACTCTTGTGACCCCCTTGACAGAACTGACTTCTAAGAAGCAGCCCAGGAATGTGATTTGGACTGACACCTGTCAGAAGGCTTTTGACACCCTGAAGACTGCCATGTGCACGGCGCCCGTGCTCCTGGCTCCTGATTTCTCCAAGGAATTCATAGTGCAAACAGACGCTTCAGAGCATGGTGTAGGGGCTGTTCTCTCACAGATGACTGAGGAGGGCTGGGACCAACCCGTAGCCTTCATCAGTAGGAGGTTACTTCCACGGGAAAGTAGGTGGAGTGCAATAGAGCGAGAAGCATTTGCTGTGGTCTGGGCGCTGAAGAAGCTAAGACCCTACTTGTTTGGGTCTCACTTCCGGGTTCAGACGGACCACAGGCCCCTCAGATGGTTGATGCAAATGAGGGGTGAGAACCCAAAACTGTTGAGGTGGTCCATCTCCCTACAGGGTATGGACTTCACGGTGGAACACCGCCCTGGCACAGATCACGCCAACGCTGATGGTCTGTCCAGATTTTTCCGCCTTAGTGATGAGGAACTCCCTGGGGAAGGGTAGTTCTCCCCACATTTCAGCTGGAGGGGACACGTGTTAGACCTGGCACCTTGGCGTGAGTTTCCCTTCCACTTTTTGCTGTTGTGCCTCCAATGTTTTGATGGTGTCTGCTACTCAGGGCACTGCGCCACGGCCAACCCGTGCCGCAGTGCAAGTGCTCCCTACTGTAAAGTGTACATATGATTGATGTCCATGATTGGTTCATTGGATTCACTGTTAGCCCCTAGTAAAGTGCACTAGGAGTGCCAGGGCTTGTGAATGCCAATACTGCTAGTGGGCCTGCAGCGCTGGTTGCGCCACCCACAGAAGCAGCCTTAAAATGTGTCTAGGGTCTGCCATTGCAGATCCTGCGTGCAGTCTGGTACTGTCACCCTGGCTGGGCAAGTGCACACACTTGCCAGCCCCTGAACCTTCCCTTAACTTCATATTAGTCACCCCTATAGTAGGCCTGAGGGCAGGGTGCATTGTAGTGTAAGGTAGAACATGCCCTGATGTGTGTGGCATGTTCTAATAGTGAATTACTACCAAATTCGTTTTTCACTATTGTAAGGCTACCTGTTCCCTTCTAGGCCAGATGGGCTGCTGGAATTATTACACTCTATAATCCCAGCAGGCTCAGGGAACATGGTAGAGATTCGTGTTTAGTATGCCTGAACTCAGAATAATAAAATACTTCTTTTAGTAAAGTTTATTTTAATATCCTGTGTTTGCAAATGCTACTTTTAGAAAGTTAGCATTTGCTTGCCTAACCATTTCAGCCCGCCTCTGCTTGGATGTGGATCTGACTGTCTGGTGTGTGTGAGTGACAGGGCTGGGAGTTGACAGGTAGTGATTAGCAGGAGGACCCCTTAATGGGTGGTGGGAGTTTCCCCTGAATGATGCATCAGGCTGTGCCCCTGCCACCACAATGCTGGCTCCGCCCTCCTGGGGAGCGACTGATGACTCAGCCTGCACCTGGCCCAGGAAGGACCGAAGCTTGTAAACAAAGTGCTCAGGCCACTCCTGCCCTCTCAATGCCGGCTCCGCCCCCCTGGGGAGCGGCTGATGTGCCTGCCCTCACACTGAATGCAGAAGTCACAAGTACCCACAACAAGTACTCAGAGACTGGAGCAGTTATGCAGAGGCCCCCCTGGCTTGCTAGAACAAAAGAAACTGGGTATAAAAGTAGGAGCCCTGCTCCTTGTAAATTAGATCCTGTTTGTGCTACAAGAGAAACTCTGCCCGAAGAGAAGGACCTGGAAGGACTACAAGGAGGAGTGCTGACTCTGGCCTGTGTCTGGTGCCTTGCTGCCAAAGGAGAGGAAGAGAAAAAGACTACAAGAGACTTTTACTTTATTTTGAACTTTGTGCCAAACTCTGCTAAAAGATCTCCAAGGGCTTGCTGCTGAACTTGCCCCCTGACCAGCGCTCCAGGAACAGTGAGCGCTAACCCCTGACCAACGCATCTGCTGTGTGTGCTGCTTATCGCTGCAGCGCTGTCTGAGGAAGACGAGAGCATCAAGCCCCCCTGCACACCGTGACCGTGGGTGAGCAGATCGCCATAGCAACGTGAAGCCCAGCCGCCGCTGGCCTGAACACCGTGACGGCATCTGCACCTGGCCCCACGAGAGCAAAGTAACGGAGGACCCGTCCGGTCCAAGCACCGGAGTCTACTGGGCACAAGCGCCGTGGATTCCCCCGCAAAGACGGACTGCCGCCCTTGTCATCTCCCTCGCTAATCAGCGTCTGGCCGGCTGCCCCGCTGAAGGGACATCACCGCGATCGGCACTTTGGCTGGGTACGTCCCGCACTTGGGGACCGTACTGCCACTGCGCCACACCCAGCCGCCGCCGTCAGGACGGACGAGAAGACTGAGTAAAAGGACCTGAGCCCCCATCGAGCACCGCCGCCCTGGGTGACCCGTGACCTGCTGCCTCGAGCCGCAGCTCGCACCGCCCGTCAGGGAAGCAACGCGACGTGGGACAGCTCCCCCTTCAGCCGCCCTCTCCGAGGATCACCACAAGAAGTGAAAGGTACTGTCTTTGCCCCTCCGCGGCGCGAGCGTCCTGCAATCTGAGCTCGCACCGCACGGTCTGACCTCAGGCACCCCGGGAGCCTCACCGCTGCTGTTTGCTTGGCAGCGCGAGCCGCCCCAGAGTCAGAGGCGCGCTCTGCTCTTGGCCCCCGAGGCCCCGCCTGACGCTCCCCGAGGCCCGCGGCCCCCTCTCCCCGAGTCGAGCCCCGACGGGTGACTCATTTCGAGAGCGGAGACAGCGGGAAGCGCCTTGAAGCGCTATAAGACACTGGAACCTTTCTAAAGCTGGGCAGAAGGCCCAAAAGACCGCATTTATTCAAGAACTGTGCCTTTTTCATAAAGAGTAACTGGAACCTGCATTTGAAGTAACCAAGACTGTATTTACAAGCCTGCTTGAGATTTATATAAAGAACATATATTTTTACAAATACAGTTTGGTGTCATTGTGTGGTGGGTTGGTTGTGATGGTGTGATATTGCAAATGTTTAACCCTACATGCCCCAGAGATTAGCCTAAGACTGCTTAAGCCACACTACCTAGAGGGTAAGCAGAGGTTGTCTTGAAGGTAACCCTCAGCCCTGACGAGGAAGAGAGAGGCCCTGCTTGTCGCCAGTGTTGCACTGCGCCAACCAGAGACTCCCCCTTCCTACAATGGATTTGACAGAACGTTGCAAAAAAAACTGGATGCCTTTTATGAATATTGTCTAAAAAATGCCTCACGGTCAACCTAGAAAAGACCAAAACAATGTTACTGGGTAAAAAGAAGAGCCCTTGTACTGGAAATTGGGAGAGGTTAGAGTCGAAGAAGTGGATAGATATAAATATTTGGGTATGTGGTTCGACAGTAAGTTAAACTGGAGGGATCACAAGGCTCTCTAGTATGGGGCCTTAAACAATTTATGCAGAATTATGGCGGCCCCTCTCTGCGGCCAATTCTATTGCCTTTTAATGCATTGTTCCGCCCACAGTTCCAATATGGCGTAGAGGTTTTATTCATGGGAGGTAAATCGGATTGGAACTTAGAGGAGGGCAAAAGCGTTAAACAGCTCCTTGCACTCCCCTCGTCAACTCTGATACAGGCTGTACGAGTGGAATGTCATCTTACAGCCTGGATTTTTCGGGGTATGCAAGCGTCATTGAACTTCTGGCAGAGAATTAATGGAGAGGGGTCCCCCAAAATAGCAAACCTCTGTAAAAAGAAATAGAGGATAGCGAATTAAATTGGGCGTCCCAAGCTAGAAATAAGCTAGATAAGTTATGTGTTAAACTTTCCCTAGAACTAGATCAATGGAGTTTGGGGCAGCAGATTCCAAAGTCGGTGTTGCGTGCTATTATTAATTTGAAGGTCTGAGAAGATGATTTGGGTTATTTGAGGAGAAAATTGTCCTCCCCGTTCTTGATAAACGGGTGGACCAATGAACATATATTCCCCTACATAGAGGCCATGCCTAACCCAAAGTTTAGAAATATAATCCTGAAATTTAGAGTTGGCTTGAACCCATGCAACGCGGATTAGAAATTAAATCCGCAATGATGAATGAACAGGGTCTGTGCACATGTGGACTACAAGTAAAATGTACCAGACTACATATTCTGATAGATTGTTTGTGGTTCTTAGAAGAACAGAAACAAAAATGAAAACCCCTTTTTTATTGCCTATGAAATTATTAGTAGGGCTCAAGCTCTCAGTTTATTGATAAATACGAGATTTTTAGATGTCACATGTGCAATATAAAATTTTAATTGCAATACAGGAGTCGTTGATGGATATGGTTATATAATTTAAAACGGGCGGGGTAGAAACATGATCTTACCCATGATTGGGAATACCCCCGGCTCTTGATAATTAAGGTGGATGTACAAATGTATACCCAATGTATAAGTGATCACTTCCCCTCATTGATAATGAATTAGGTACGCCTTAAGGCCTGGTAGAGTTCCCTTTGTTTATTTTACCAGGATTTTATTGCGTTTTATATTGTTTTGTAGTCACAGTGTCTGTATAATTCATATTTTAAATGTATGTATTGTGGTACTTTCATTTTATGGCTATATATGCCAAATAAAAATATAATAACAACAACAACATGTCCTCTACTTCCTCAATCAAATTATCTATGGTTCAGTTTTCCGCCCTGTGTCTCTTTGTGGAATTTAGCTTCTTACAAGTGCTCGGTATATGGTAAACTGCCTTCTTTCTACCTATGTTTATACTCCACCTGAGGGTACTTACTGCTTCCAACTTTGTTGCCTTCCCACCAGGGGTGGAGGCTTTTCCTGGGTGCACAGCTAAGGGGGCAGGCCTGCCCTGCCTCTTCCTGCCGTTATAGGCATGGACTGGCCGGACCTTGGCGCAGGCTTTCCCTTGGTGCATCCCCGTGCAGCAGTGGTGAGCAGCGTGCTTTGAAGTGCTTGACAACAGCAGAGCCCTCTCTCTCTCCCTTCTCCCCTCCCCACCCCGGCCGCACCGTCTCCAGAGGGATAATAGGCAAGGCAGTTCCTTCTCCTGGTGCCCCACACAGTTTGTGTGAGCAGCGCACTTTATAGTGCTTGACTACAGCAGAGCCCAGATCCTGGCAAAAAATTCTCCAGAGGGATAATAGGCAAGGCAGTTCCTTCTCCTGGTGCCCCACGCAGTTTGTGTGAGCAGCGCGCTTTATAGTGCTTGACTACAGCAGAGCCCAAATCCTGGCAAAACATTCTGCAGAGGGATTATGGGCAAATCCGTCCTTTCTTCTGGCATCGTACACATCGGGAGTCAGCAGCTTGCTTTATAGTGCTGGACAACAGCAGCCCCCCTCCCCCCCCCTCCTTGCAACACCCCTCCAGAGTGATTATGGGCAAGGTAGTCCCTTCTTCTGGTGTCCCATGCCGCGGGAGTGAGCAGCCCGCTTTAGGGTGCTTGCAACAGCAGAGCCGCCATCTTGGCAACACCCTCTCCAGAGGGATTATGGGCAAGTATCCTGGTGTCTAGGTGGGAGCGAGCAGCTCACTTTATAGCGCTTGACAACAGCAGAGCCCGCCCTCCTGGCAACACCCTCTCCAGAGGGATTATGGGTAATGCAGTTCATTCTTCTGCCATTCCGCGCAGCGGGGATGAGCAGCACACTATAGCGCTTGACAACAGCAGAGTCCGCCCTCCTGGTAACACCCTTTCCAGAAGAATTGCGGGCAAGGCAATCCTTTCGCCTGGCGTACCCTTCTTTTGAAATTGTTCTGCATCGAGTATGGCACCTCTTTCCACATTTACTCCTAAATTCAGGCCCCATGTTTTTGTGTGTCTGGCAAGTACATTTTGCCTATGCCATGCAACCACAAGTATTTGTTATTACTGTTTGTGTGCTCAAGGCTTCTTTGTAAAGATAAATATGAATGATGTTGTTTTCCATCCGGTTCTGTCAGGTGCTTTTCCGCATGCTGATTAATAATAATGTCACATCCCACTGTCCCCTTCAGCATTCCATCAAGGTAGCCACTCCCAGAGTTGAGGCAGTAGCAAAGGTCTAAGCTCATGAATCTACATGTTGTCAATGAGAAATTTTTATCAAAAAAAGGGGAGAATGATCAATAGATCAACGGACACTAATTACCACTTATGAGGGTGGAAGGTCCAGTCACAGCAAGTGCCCGTATCTAGTACAAGTAATTCAACAAGAAGGGTGCTGAACTGTTCCTGAAAGGAGGGGAAAGTTAGGTAAAGCTGGTGTGACCGAAGGTGTGAGTATTACACCCTTGGGCATCCATTTTGTTGGATGTATTTGCCTCACACACCCAGAAGGGTGTCATGCTTCATCATCGGCGGTTGCTCCTCGTCGGGGGGGCGGTGCAATCCCCGACGGGCTCACCTCAAAGAGGGGCACTTTGGCGGAGATCTTTTGTATCCAACTGCCCTGTGGTGAAGTGCGGGTGTGTGGGCGGGATAGCAGGTAAGCCTGGTGTGGTGATTAAAATGCAGCAGGGGGTGCCGGAAACCACTTTATTCTGGAGGTCCCCCTACTACAATTAAAACCGTGAAAGTAGCTTGCTTGGTGTCACCTCGTTAGGTAGAGTGACCCTAGACGAGCCTTGAAGAACAAATGGTCAACATGTTTCTCGCAATTGGGTAAATCACCTGCGATTCATCAGGACCTTATAGGAGTGAAAAGAATAATCATAAAAGAACTCAATAACATGCCAGTGTCATGTATTTGGTGTGGGTATATTTTACCTCTGTGGAAAGTCCTATGCCTAATGGTCAGGATCTAAGAGCCACATGAGTGGTCGGCGGGACTGTACATCGGGGTTAAGCCTTCAGGTGTAGCTTAATCAGCCCGTGACCGCGTGGAAGCACCTACCCATCTCCGCCTATAAGGTCCTGATGAATCGCAGGTGATTTACCCAATTGCGAGAAACATGTTGACCATTTGTTCTTCAAGGCTCGTCTAGGGTCACTCTACCTAACGAGGTGACACCAAGCAAGCTACTTTCACGGTTTTAATTGTAGTAGGGGGACCTCCAGAATAAAGTGGTTTCCGGCACCCCCTGCTGCATTTTAATCACCACACCAGGCTTACCTGCTATCCCGCCCACACACCCGCACTTCACCACAGGGCAGTTGGATACAAAAGATCTCCGCCAAAGTGCCCCTCTTTGAGGTGAGCCCGTCGGGGATTGCACCGCCCCCCCGACGAGGAGCAACCGCCGATGATGAAGCATGACACCCTTCTGGGTGTGTGAGGCAAATACATCCAACAAAATGGATGCCCAAGGGTGTAATACTCACACCTTCGGTCACGCCAGCTTTACCTAACTTTCCCCTCCTTTCAGGAACAGTTCAGCACCCTTCTTGTTGAGTCAATGAGAAATTGACATTTCTCAGCATAACTGCCTCCGAGAAAAGCCAGATTCATGGCCCAGTATAAAACCCCTGTCACCTCAAATTAGAACTATTTGAGAAAAGAGGTGTGTAGTTTGATGCTTGTCGATGTGAAAGCAATAGGGTACCCTAAAATTGAGACACCCCAAAATTTACCTTAATCAGACTTCCCCCAGTTTTCTGGATTGGAAACCGTTAAATCGCAATTTCACGAGGCAATGTGTCCCCACTTCATATACATCAAAAATCAGAAATCTAATTAATTAAATAAATCCACTCAATAACGGAGTTCTAGATTAATGGAAAGTTAAAGGGTTTTCTTACAGAATTAAAAAATAAGCGGTACAGAATCAATGCCATTAAGGTTCTCATTTGCAGAGTTATCGAGAATATGTAAAGATCAGTAAAATATTCTAAGTCTTAATGAGCAGCAACATCAGGAAAGAATGAGAAAGCCTCCCTTGTAGAATTGGAAAGTGTTCTGGCTCATCCCCAAAGTCAAGGGTTTTTAGAAGAATGTTTGCAGATTCACCATAGTATGAACAAATGTATAATTTCTTCATCAAATCAGGACACATGAAAAATAAATGGCCCATTACGTTAATATCTAAGCACTAAACCAACATATGGATAATTGTTAATCACTCTCTATGCGCGGCAATCTGGCAGCGCTTCGTGGAAAAAATCTTACGTAGAGCCCCATTTCACAGGGAGCTGCCGATATGGATCCTGGCCCCGGTGGTGGCCATGAAGGAACATATGCCGTTCCAAGAGTGGAGAGCCGGCGGTTGCGAACTACTGGCAGACCTTTACCCGGATGATACGTTCTTGTCCATTGAGCGGGCAACGGAGACATTCGGGCTCAGCGGGCGCCAATACCTACACTATAGGGGCCTTCATGACATGGCGCGGGAAACCTGGCCTCAATTCCCTGAGGCACCCCCGACGTCCCATACCCTCAATATTATCCTCTCCTGTGGTAGGGGTAGGAGGCTGATAACCTTATTGTATTCGGCTATGCGGCAGGACTCCACCCCGCCGATCCCCCCGGCCTGGACGGCATGGGAATCTGACCTGGAGCTAGCTTTGGAACCGGGGCAGCGCAAACGCATAGGCACCCTCACACGAAAGGTGTCGTGTAACGCAAGGTTTAAATTGATTCATTTTAATTTTATGCACCGCACATATGTGACGCCGGTCACCCTGAAACGTATTTCCCCGGAAAAAAGGGACGATTGTCCTAGATGTGGTGCGGCGGGAGCGGCCTTTCTCCATCTGGCCTGGGACTGCCCGTTGATCAAAGCATTCTGGCGGTCAGTGGTGGAGCACATTCGTACGATTACCGGTCTCCGGATGGAGCTGACTCCCCTACAGTGTTTGTTGGCCTTGGTCCCCAAACCCAAGAAACGTAACCTGTCATATAAGATGTTGCAACTGCTATTGGTGTTGGCGAGGAGAAGGGTAGCAATTACGTGGATGGGACAGAGGGCCCCGGAGGTGTCGCAGTGGCTTAGAGATGTAGGGGAATGGACCCTAGCAGAGGAAACTTTCATGCAACACGTGCGTAGGGATGAGAGGCTACAAGACGACCTACTTGCGTGGAGAATGATGCGTGTGGTGGGAGCGACTGCTGAGGATTCGGAGGGCACGAGTGCGGAGTTGTTCACCCCTGAGGGTATGGGGTCCGAGAGTGAGGGTGGAGAGGAGGGGGAGGGAGAGTACTAACTTGGTGTAGGGCCTGGCCTGCCACGCACGTATATGCTCACTCATGCTGACTGTGTTTCAATCCAGGAAGGTTTTCCTTCTTACTCTGGTCAAACGTTGCTGTCTCTTCTGCCCCTGGGAGAGCCACACTGAGGTGAACGAACTGTATACACATGGTTTTTCCCACTAGATGCCAGTTTTTGGGGGGGGGTTCTATCGGGGAGTTGGGGGGTAACCTAAATAAAAAAGAATACAAAAGCAGATCAGAGTATTCTGCCGTACAGATGCATTGCTATGTTCTCCGTCTGCTTTGACGCGCTACCACCTACTGCCGCCCGGCCTTCGGGATGTGGGCTGATGGGCTGTGTGTTACTCAACTGTAGAATTGAAGTTTATGGTAGTTACGAATGGCACTGTCGGCATATTTGTTTTATTGTATATGAAATGAATCTGCAACAAAAATAAAGTTTTCAAAAAAAAAATCACTCTCTATGCAATATCATCTGGAAATGGTCAAACAGAACAAGATACATTATGTGAATGAATACGTCTCAGTGAACAAGTGGAAGACTTTTCAACATGTTGCAAGTTACAGTTGAACTAGTGAACAACAATAACAGTGGAAATAATCCGTTATATTTCAGCTTTATGTGCTGCAGGGCTTGTGGAGAGAGGATATTAGAAAAAACTCACTTCTACACATCATAGGAATTTTTTTTTTTAAAACAATCATACTACAATAGTATATACATGTTAAATAAAGCATGAAATTAAAATGTCGCTCATTGTTAATAATACACATCATCTTTAGCTGGTTGTAAACTTGATTTTTAAAGTCTTCCATTTCAATCTCTTGTCTCTTTTGTTGTAATGGTTTTCTTTCATCCTTATGCCCACAATTTTTTTTACAAACCCCACATAATTTTAACAAAAAGAACAGAACAATTGCACAAATCATTATAAGTATTACAGGTGTTAGGATTAGTCTCAAAGTTTCTGCTCCCAAGCTATCAATCCATTCACCAGCCTTGCTAAAAACCTTCCCTTCCTTACTAACCCAGGAACAAAAGTCTCCCACACTCCATGCTCTTCTTTAGCTTGAATACCACAAGAGACATTAGTGACATTTTAAATACATGCAGTAAAAACCCTGCTGTTATCATGTATGAAGGTGCAACCATTTTGTATCTTCAATACCTTGTAAAAACCACCTTATTTTGCAAGGAGGAGCTCTAGCGCCAAGCGGTTGTGCATAATCATTGCCCACTTTGCAATTCATTTAGAATTAATATGAATTAGGGCTCCAGCTGTGTTAGAAGCAAGTCTATAAGCAAGTGTAGACAACCTTCTAATTTTCACAACATTTATAACCACACCTATAGGATGAATAGTATCACCTAAACTATCTATTACTACCTGTCCAAATCCACTTATCGCTCTCTTCAAACCATCTACATCATCCTTTCCATTCATAGGCGAGACCCTAGGAAACCCAAAAGCAAGATAACACAATCCCACCCGATTATGCAGCAAACTGAAATTAGCCATCTTGACACACACTTTAGAAATCATTATCAGAATCAGCTTTTCACCAATCAGGAAATCAACATTTATAACACAACTTCTCTCACATTAATTCCCCCCCATATATTCACCTTTCCTGATTCACAAAGGTTCATGACACGATACAAACCTCACCCTTTCTCTCGTTCCATTCTCAATCTAGGATGAAGATTTGACAATCTAAATTCTTCCTCTTCTTTAATCTACTCTCTTATCTTTCTCTCACCCCCCCCCCATATTCTTTTTCAAATTCATGCTCCTCTTTACTTGCACTACACTCAAACCATGGGTAGTAATTTTAATTCCATGCTCAATTTGTGCAGTTGTCTTCACAAATGTATAATATTTAAAACCCCTTTAACACATCATCTTCAGAGATATGCAGATTTTTTAACGAGACATTGACATTTGACAGTTGAGAAGACAAAAACTAATTGTCGGAACCCCCTTTCAGAGGGCCATGGGACATGCAGGGGTTCCTGGGCCCAACCACGGTGGTTGAGGCATTTTACTCCTGATGGGCCAGGGCCCAGCGTACTATAGATCCTGATTAACTATGCCAAGTACCCCTTCTGCACTTGACTTTGAGTGGTAGCTGTGGTCGAACAGTCAAGTCTCCTTGGGGGAGATGTAGGTACAGGTCAGTGAATACGATGTATATCTCAAAATGCAAACAGCACAAACAATAAATACGTGCCAAGCAAAATGCTTACTTTTATAGGAAAAAGTTGTGTTTTATATTTAATTCTACACATGCAAAAAGATGTGACATTGAAATGCAAAAATCCCACCTTGAGGTTAGGGCTTTAATAGTTGTCAGTTGACCCTGTGTCCCCCACTCCATGGTGTAACATGTTTAGAGTTATTCCCCAATCATTGGCGGCTGCATCAAGGAATGCAAACTGTAAGGCCACACTCCAGAGTTCTCCCTTTTGATCTTGTAGGAACTTAGTCAAAAGTGGCTATGGTGCAGCAGCAGCGTTAGTAGCAAGATCCAAGGAGCCCCAAAGGCCTGGTTTCAGTCTTACCTGCTCTAGCGGTATGGCAGTGTTCAGTATTCAGTGCTATCTTCTCAGGGGCTTCCTACTCCAGATCCTATACGGTGAAGTCAGGCCGCTCGCATTGGACACAGCTACACCTTGCTTCGCAGTTTCTTCCTGTCAGGCAGCGTTGCCAGGGATCAGAGCTGCTCCTGCTCGGTGGACACAAAAGGTAAGTTGGTCTTCTCTTCGAGCAAAATGGGTGGGGTGGCACTGGTGTGATTCTCCTGCTCCCAACCGGAGCTCCAACAAGCATGGACATCTTCTGCAGCACCTCAGTGAACCTCGGGGTCTTCATCAGTTGCATACCTCAGCATGTGGGCTCGACCCGCTGGTCGCATGATGGCCAAAACTCTAGACCCAAGTGGTACTGGCAGCCCCTCTTGGCATATGGGTTATCACAGTACTCACGATCAGGGCACAGACTCTCCTTAGGCAATCACCCTCACTACGGTGGCCCCTTCTGGCATATGGAGTCACCGAACTCGGCAGTCACAGGTCATACATGATTGACCCAAACTCAGCTCATCAGTGATCCCCCCTTGGCAATGAGGTCACTGCAGTATGGTAGTGTGGCTTGGTGCTTTCCATCCAACACTTCTCATGTGGCTCAAACAGCGCAGCAATCTCCTGGCATGCAAGTGTTGTGGAGCCAATACTGCACATGGGCAACAGCCTGATCAGTGCACAGCCTCACAGCTTGCTCAGGGAATCCTCGTGCAGGGATCTCCACTGGACCTCACTCCCTCCATCGCTCTTCTCTGTGAGGCACACTGGTGATGCCAAGCAGGCAGGCAATGGTGCTCCGGGTCAGGTGATCTTGGTGTCCTGGGTGATGACCTCTAAGCCAGCAGTGAGACTGGCAGTCCTTTTCCCCCAGTCCTGGTCAAAGGGCAGAGGTCTTGCAGAGCCTCCCCTTCTCACACAGCCCATCTGGCTGCTTGGTAGATGACAGATTTTTGGGGACTCAAATATAAGTTAGGGTCTGGGTTTTTGATATTTTATGTTGAGGTCTACTTCATTTTAAGTGGACACTTCTTTTTATCTTCTTTCATGAAAGAGGTCTGTCACAGTAGGAACGCCTCCAAAATGGATTGTCCACAACATAATTCATGGAAATACTCAGTGCCTACATCTGGATGTTAGCCACAGTGATATGTGCATCAAAGGGTTAATCCCAGACCTTCAGCCCTCTTATGAGCCCTATATCTCTTCCTGAGATATGTCCAGGCCCCTTTCCCTGGGATCTATCACCGAATCAAAGAGCAGTCTTTGAAACGTAAATGGAGTCTCTTCCCTCCTTTGTATGCCCACCTAGCTCATAGACACAATCTATCTGGGGGGGGGGGATTCCTCTCCTTCTCATGTCTTTACCAGACAGGCATGGGCTTCCCAAAATGGAACGTAGGGTCCTCCATACAATGTGCCATTGCAGGCATACTCACTCAGTATACATTCATAGCACACTTTCTGTTTAGCTCCAATATCTTTGTGCATTGTACCCTCACATGTACACATGCATTCAGCACACACAATCACAATGAGCGTGGTGCACAAAACATCACCCATCATATTTTACTCCATGCAAGCACACATACACTCAGCATATGCTTTATCCACACATGCACATCTCATGTACTGTATTCCTCTCGGCATACATAAACCCAGTACATGTGCTAACCACACATGCTCTGCACAGTACTGTTCCATCTTTGTACTGTACCCTTTCCAGGCACATATAAAACTACTGCAGTCATTACTACTCCTTTGCTGCACATCACTCCACATCTACCTGATGCAGGCCAAAGGTGAGTTAAGCACATAGCTGCAGAACTTTTAAAAAGATGAGTGAGCCTGTAGGCCTCACTCTAGCGACACAGGGTAAAAAGGTCCTGTTCACTAATGCTGATCACTACACAGTATGCTGCCACCACTGCACTTGTGCTGCTTAGCCATCTACCAATAGGAGGGTAACGCTTTGGGTGCCCCTCCTGGTCCAACAAGACCGCAATCTGTGAGGCAGTCCTGTGTCATGGTACACATGCTTGACGCATGTCTGCCTATGACAAGAAACAGCATTAAGGATCCAGACAACGGTACAGTTGCGCACTCTGAGCAGGGGTTCAGGTCTCTTTCCGTGCAGAGGGCTTTTCTGTCCCAACACTTGATCTTGTTAAATACACTAACAAACATATTATAAGACAAGCTATATGAGATTGAAAGTTGTAAATAGGTAGCACATTCACCTGCAGAAGAGAATAGAAAAGTACACACATAGAAATTTATAACTTTCATTTAACATTTTATAATAAATATTATCATGAAATCCACTAACTAAGCTTTCTTTACATGTGGGTGTGTTAAGTTTCACCTCCTTATGTTTAGTTAAATCAACCTTCGTGGAAATGTATCCCACCAGAGAAAATAGGCATAACAATAGGTCAACTAGGACTATTAACATCATTAATAAGTCACTCAAACAAGTAATTTTACAGTTTTTGCTGAATGTCATTGTTTCCAGAGAATAAACAAAAATAATACGGAACTCCAAAAATTAACATTCTTTTTCTTTAAAACAATAATAAACTCTTCTACTTTTCTTCATATTACTTTGAAAACATTAATCAATACTGCAGAACCTCCAACAAATAATTTTTTAAGTTAAATTCAGTTTATGCTTTCAAAAATATTTTTTTTCTTCTTTTAGACTTTGGCCGAAAATTCTCACAATTTAATTTTGTCTTTAACAGTCTTTTCCAAACCTTCATTGTGGCTGTTCGGATTTACTTTCAGGTCCACTTTCGAAGGTGTATTGGCAATGGCCTTCTGGACTGGAGATCACTCGTTCTGTCTCGTCTTCCTCAGACACTGTTTGCTAGATATACTCATTTGGGTGATGCATACTTTCTAATTGGGGTTCTTTTTCTTGCTGGCCTTTTAGTAACTAGCGATTCACGTTCCCATTTGTGAATCATAACCAATTACTTCAGATTCTTCATTGATTGATTTCATTTCCAGGGCTTTCTTTGGCAAGTTCTTTTCTCGGACATATTTGCCTCAGCCCTTTCGTCTTCCTTAGTAAATACTGCTGAATCTTCTCCAGCTCCTGATGGACTTGAATTCTGATCAGCTCAGCAGCACAATTCAATGTGAACTGCTTTTTTCCTCTAGGGGGTTCTTCTGACTAAAATGTTCAACTGGAGTTTTTCATTGTTTGAATCAGTGACTACTTCTTTCCTGCTGCCCATCATTGCTTTGAATTTGGCATTGCAGCGGTGACAGCTCTTTGCTCTGATCCTAATCTTGAAACTGGACAGCACTACAACCACCTTTACCAGGATTTTCACTTTCATCAATCTGAACTTCTATAACTTTGTTGTCTCACTTTTAAATCTTTCATTTGCAAGTATGTATTTCAGGCCATTATAAACTGGCATTGTAATAAAATCTGCCTGGAGTCTTACAAATGGGCCCTCTAATTTGCCAGTGTTGTTCAACAACGTTTTGTTTCTCTTTGGCTGATTATTAATTTTGCCCACTATACAAGGTGTACATACATTTTCCACAACATTTCTAAAATGATAATTTTCCCGATATGTTCTAAAAGTCCTGATCATTGTATCCCTCCCTAAGTGTGACTGGGTGTGTAAATAGCATTTCATGGGATATAACATTGAGGCAGGTAGAATATTATGTTCAGGGGGGCTAACTTGTAAATCCCATGGATTTCTGTTGTAACCCAGACTTTCCCATCTTCTTTTCTCATCTACTGTGGCTTCCTCCTTGTGGTCTCATACTTTACTCAGATGCTTTTGAATTGAAAGTATCAAGAAATAAATACTATTTTCTGTATTTTGCATGGAATTTATTCTTGACTCATCTTGTTCTGTTTCTTAAACCACTGTTTCATTCTCAAGTGTACAGTATCTGGCCACCTGTTTAGTATATCTGTTTTCCAAGTGTGAACATATCTTTTCCAGCACGCTTGACTACAGCAATTTGGATGCAGTATTGCTTTCAATAGATCATATTTATAAAAACTGTTCCTGATGGGAGTTCCAGAAAATATAATAAAATCTATTTGAGGCCACAGTTGTACAAAATCATGGACCACTCCAAAACCATACTGGATGTCTGAATCACATCAAGCAACAAGCTATTGTCAATGTAACTAACACTGCCACTTGTGCTGAAGTTACATTTGGCAGATATAATACTTCACAGATTTCAGATATGGAGCTGTATAGGCAGCCTTCAGTGCTCCATATTGGTGCTTTAACAGGAACCATCAACAAACAAACCAAGATCAGTCATTTTAAGAGGCATTTCGTTAATATCTGGTCTTGGTATGGTACATAATTCTGTAACACTGATGCAGTGGTGCTCAGGTTCATCATCATTATCTCTGTCCTTGTCTTTACAACATTCGTATGAAATAGGAAGCAGTGTTGCTGGATTTAGTGAATTACATCTTATAAGATATTTTCAGCGGCCATTATGACTTTTTCATATCTGGTCAGGCAACTGCTCATTATAAGCGGAGTTCATGTACATTTCATCAAAATCTCAACAGAATGTTGAAAAATACCATTAAGGTATGTCCCATCACAATCCCTTCACTTTTTTCAATTGCAACATAAACAGCTTTAACTGATTTCAAACAACCAGTAAGACTTCCAGCTACTGGATACAGCACAGCTGACAAGCAGGCAGGGGACCTCCTGATTCCTCTTTTTTGTGTCAATATTAAAAGAACAAACACACCTTTTCCATGACAATAAAAGAAGAACCACAAAGTTTAATATGGCATTCCAAGGATGATTGTATTATACAGACTTTCTCTCAATACCGGGAAAGTCTCTGAACATTCATCAATTGGTACCGGATCTCTTATGTCATGATGAGTTAACTGTACTAAAGGTTTTGCAAACAAGGGAACATTTGGAATCCACTGCTGCCAGTAGCCAAAAATTCCCAGGCACATCCTTACTTTTCTCTAGGTGGTAGGGGCGGATTCATTTTCAGAATTGCTGTCACTCATTTTTTTTTTAGCCTTTACTTGTTCCCTTGTCAATGTGATGGCCAAGATAAATCTCTTACTTTTTACAGTACTGTATTTTTATTGAGGGCACCTTATGATCACTGTGAGGTAAATCATTTAACAAGGCAAGTTTACAAATGTACAGTCTTCTTTTGTCGTAGACTTGACCAATAGGTCATCTATGTACTGCATCAAGACTGAGTTACAGGGCAGTCTCAATCTTTCTAGATCTTACTTCAGAATTTGATTACAAATTGAAGGACTTGTGGGATACTCTTGTGGAATCCTACATCAAACGAGAACGATATTTTGAAATCAGAATGCGAAAAACAAGTGAATCTCCATGTGGAGAGGAATAGAGAAGATTGTTCAGCATTAGTCAATGAATGTATACCATTCTGCATCCGATGGATTTTGAAACCGGCTTACTACTGGATTTGATACCACTGCACAACATGGAATCACTATTTTATTTATTTTTCCTAAATCATGCACTGTTCTCTATTTGCCACTCGTTTTCTTAATTCCCACTTCGTGAGAGTTGCAAGGGCAACCAAGCACTTCCGGAAAAATTCCCAGCTTGATCATTTTTTCAATAACAGGTTTCATTCCTTTTACTTCTCTAAAATGTCGGTATTGTTTAGCTCTGGGGAAACAGCATTTGGTTTTTAATTGCTCTGTACTGGCTTGGCACTTTTTATTATTCCTATCACTTTACTAGAGAAATTCAACACCTCTTCTTTTACAGAATGTCTTAAATCCACAGGTAAATCATTAGGACTGATAACAGTTGACGATTTGAATGCTGTGATTACATGTTAAACACTGGAGCATCATCTTGAGCTTCAATTGCAACACCATCCGGTGTGCAATAAATCACACAGTTCATGTTGCACTGCAAGTTTCTTCCCAACAAATTTACAGAACTTAAATCACATAGAATTTTCTGATGATTAAATTTCATTAGCCCTGTTTTAACTGGGGCATATGATGTGATCTGATTACCTGTTTATTTATTACTGATTCCTTTAACTTGTACTTCTCTTCCAGAGAGGGGTCGGTTTGGAACTCCCACAAAACAAACTGTAGAATGGGTAGCACCCGTACCTGTTACGAAATGGGATTGCCATTAATTTCACCATCAATGTATGGACCACTTTTGTCTACCTCCAGGACTGCTTCATGTAGGCATTTCTACTTCCCTCTCAGGTACCGCCATTGTGAATTATTTCCTAGAGAAAACTGAGGAAAATAATTAGTCAGAGTAAATGGATTCAGTTAGCCTAGATGTTATGGCTTGTTTTTAACATTTTTCTGTAACACTGGGACTAAAGGCATATTCATGTAGAATAATTGTTGATCATGCATATTCAGCACAGACATTTCTGCTTCCAGTGCCCAAATTTATCATAGAAATTACTATCAGCGTTCTTCAACACATCTACATTTGAATTAATTCTATAATTGCTAACCAACCCTCTTCCAAATCCTTGCATTTGCATTGTTCCATCTCCCATTCTCACAACTTGCATTGGGGCATCCCATTTATTCCAGCATTGCCAGGTTGCACCTAATCCAAATCTGAATCCATCAACTGATCCCTGGCACTCCTCTCAAATTGCTCCATCTACGCAACCATCAGATTCTCTTTAACTTTCTTCTGTTTTCCATCAAATCAATCACTGCTGTATTTGGCAGGCTTCAAAATGTAATCTATACTCTATTTTAGCACATTTCACTTTGTTGTATATCATTACTAAGCTCCAGACATAAACCAATGACGAAAGCAGAGATGAAACCACTTGCACAATTTTTCTCTGGATCTTCGACTCCACTGTTCTTCTTGAACATTTACATAATTCTCTCTTAATAAGTATGGCGTCCTCAAAATCTTTGCCCAATTAATATCTCTTTCAGGCACCAAGGATGAAATAGGTTTGTTTGTATTATGTTAGATTTGTGGTGGTCACTGTTAAAAATATGTTGCATGAAGGCAGTGTTCTTATCCTGGTCGGTGATTTGTAGGTTGGGAGGAAGGTGAGACCCGCCAATTGTTGTTTGAAGACAACAGTGTTTTTAAGCATGAGGGTGTTGGTGCTGTAGAACGTGGGTCAATCCGCAGTTGCAGATTACAGAGGATAGATGTGAGAAGAACTAGAACGTTGGTCAGAATGGACTGCTGTTTTTCTTTTCCTTGACTGTGCCTTGATATTAGACAGTTACTGATATTTTCATCCGAATTGTCTGTGGTTTTAAAGTATGGGCATTGCACCCATGGACTGATTCTGTAATGAGAGGCTCATTGTCTGACTTCAAGATGACTACTCTTTTCAGGGTTAACAGGGATGGCTCTTTGTGTTCCAAAGATGGCTGCTGATTCATCCTCTCTGTCTAGCAGTAGCCTTTCAGTGGAGGAAATGTGGCGCCTCAAGTGGGAGTGGCTCTCCACCTTGATTACAGTATATAGGGTCCGCTTTTAAGAAGATATAGGGTACAGTAAGACACAAGCACTGCTTGAAGGAGACACTGATGACTGGTAAGAGAGAGGAAGAAGTATAGGAGTACTTCAAGGTGGTGAGAGTGAGTGGATGAGTGGTAGCTTAGAAGCCATTATAGCTGCTGCTACATGAGTAACAACAACAGCAAACTGTAGGATGGTGAGCAAATGCCACTGCAATACGCATTCCACTGTAGTTGTAAGAGGTTGTCTTCTGCTGAATATGCGTATTGTTCACTATTCCCTAACTTTCAACACAATAGTGGAGAGGGAAATTAGATAGTTCAGGACATGACAGGACAGGACAACACAAGAACAGACAAGTCATTTCGTTTCAGAACTAGGGAACTTTTTAGTTGCCTTAATTATTTTTAAGTCAAATTGAAGCTTGTAGACATTCCAGAGCTACATGGGAAGATGAGGAAGCTGAGAGACAACTCTTCACTCACTGTAGAACTCTTTATTGGAAAGAGAGCGATAGATTAAACATTTATTTTACAAAGACAGATGCTACAAATTAGGAAGCACGTTCTGAGATGATTGTTTAAGTCGGTGTTAGCCAAAATCTTTTGATTTTACTAAAATTATATGCACATAACGTATTTTCCTATGGAAGCTATCAGCCAACCCTCTTCATCCATAGGTTATGGGGCAGTTAGTCAGGCCCTTTGGCTAACTTCATTGTGAGTGACCGCATTGTGCTCTTCACAAGATGCAAATCCGCAAACAAAGAAGAACCCCAATGCCAGAGGCCTCTATGGTGCTATGCCAGTGTGTGCTTAATGAAGCTAAAATATTTTTTCTCTCTTTTAGGCAATATTTTTTTAATATTGGTGAGGGCACAGTAGCTCCCCCAACCACGGAGTTGTACAAAAGCCATTACAAAACAACATTTTTTGGCAAAGTCAAAAGAAGGCCAATGCCAGGCCTATAGGCCATGCCAGTGCTTTTTAGTAAAGGCGGCCCAATTCCCACACCACCCAAAAACCCCACTGAACCTACACTAAACCATTTTCATTGGTCTGAAGACCCTAGTTCCAGATTGAAGGTAGAGTATATAGGCCTTGCCAGTGGCGAGCACTTCACTGGAGCATGCTCTCAGGCTCAACTTGCTCCTGACAACAAGAGGGGACACCCGCTTTCCCACTTCATTTCAGTCAGAACGAGAGGAAACCCGACATTGTGAACCAGGCAGCTTGGTGGGCATGTTCTCGTGCTACTTTATTGATTGGTCTTTGCTCTATTGGATCCCAAAAAATATACAAAACTCTGTGAATTTATTGCGAGACACTGAAGATATTAGAGTTTTCATTTCTCATAGGTGTTTACCTTTAATATACATGGTCTATTCATTAACTGTCCTAGAACGTTCACTTTGGTACATAAAACAGCAGATCCTTCCTGTGTGCAATAGACAGTTAATTTGGTTCTCTTTAAAGTTTGATATGAAATGGAAACAGAAGAAAAATCCCCAGAGAGCTGACGTGTTGACAGTGCCACACAGACGGGGCAGGAGGAGGAAGGATACAAAGGCCAGGATGAGTCCTGTACTCTGTGTGACTTTGTGTCCTGTGCTATCCATGACCTTCGTCAGAGGAGAGAGGTAAAGAGAGGTCCCTTTGTGGTCACTACAAAATGCAACGCAACAGGGACAGTCTCAAGAGGCTTCAAGATGTCACTTCATAGCCTCGTCATAGACCACCATTTGTGGCCAAGAGGAGGAAGACATGACTAGTAGACCTGCTAGCCCCTTTACGATAAGAAAGAAAGGGCAGAGCAGGTGGTGCAGAGAGGCCATTGTGTAGCCATGAGCAACAATTACCTAAAAGAACATGCCACCAATCAGGGCCAGTCAGGGGCAAAGAATAGGCCTGGGAACCAAAATAAAAGTGGCGAGACGTCTGACTTCCTGGTCATAGTCACTGCTCTCCCCCGCTTAGCTCCTTCATTGTGGGACTGCCCGTAGCGCCGCTCAAGCTCTTTGCCAGGTAGGTATTCGAGGCCCTTCTCCACCCTCAGGCTCCTGCCTACACCTCATCCCTGGTGGTGTAGTGGAATAGCTTGCTCTGCTGCTAGTCTGCTCTGTGTGTGTCATCTTTTTCTGTATGCTTTTTTTTCTGTTAGCATTTTTTCTGTTTGCCTTTTTTCTGCTTGCCTTTCTTTCCTCTTCTTTTCATTGCCTCTTTCCTTTCCTTTGCATCCTTTTCCCTCGTGCTCCCTGCCACTGCTGCCCCTCCCCCTCCCAGCATGTCTCTCCCTCCTCCCAGCTGTTCACCCTCTCCTGACTCCTACTTAATGGCGGCCACTGCGCGGCCGCGCCAAAAGCATACCAGCGGCAAGCCTGTCTGCTCCCATCTGTGACCCGATAGCGACCAGCGCTAGGGACCCTAGTCCACGACCCCCTCCGCCCCCCGCCAGAATAACCCCAGCACTCTCCACGCACTGGATTCAACAAAAACTGCCAGATCTCGACACCGAGCAACACCCAAGGTCCAATCTCCTGTCGACACTGCCGCTGCACCTTCACCCACCTCCGGACCGAAGCAGCTATCCCCAACACGTCGGGTGCCACCGCGCACAAGCCACTGAGCTGCATCCTCCTCAACATACGCTTCCTACACAGACACGCTGTAGAAATCTGGGACCTCCTCAACACTCACATGCCTGACGTCGCCTTCCCCACAGACACCTGGACCAACGCCAGCTCTGCACCTGACATCACAACCGCCATCCCTGACGGATACAAGATCCTGAGAAAAGACCGCCGCTCCAACTGCCCAGGAGGAGGCCTCACCATCGTCCTCAAGAGCTCCCTCTGACTCACTACCACCAACTCAGAAAACACCTCGGCCCCTATAGAACACATCCACTTCCAGATTCAGCCCAACCCCAGAGCGACATTCTCCGGAACACTTACCTATAGACCTCCTGGACCCCGCACCCCCTTCACCAACGTCATTGCAGACCACATTGCACCCCACTCCCTCACCTCTATGAACTACATACTTCTCGGAGACCTGAACTTCAACCTGGTCAACCACAGCGATCCCAACACCACCCCCCCTCCTGGAGAACCTCACCAACTTAGGACTGAAGCAACTTGTCTCTACCCCTACTCACACAGCAGGACACACACTCGACCCCATCTTTACCGGAGGAAACAACATTTGCTTCACACAGAAGCTTGAACAAAGTCTCAGAAGAACACCTCACCTCCGCCATCACCTGTACTCCCCCTACAATGACAGACTCCGACACATCAGGAAGCAACCTCCACCAACAGATCGCCAACTGCGCCAACACCCTTGCTCCCTCCAGAACACCACGAGATGACACAACAAAAAAGGCAGCTGGTTTACCACGAATCTCTGCAAATCCAAGCGCTCCTGCCGATGACTGGAGAAGAAGTGGAGAAACAGCAAAACCCCAGAAGCACACTCCGCCTACAAAGCAGCCATCACAACACACCACTAACTCATCAAATCAGCAAAAAAAAACTTCATCCAAGACAGAATCCTTTCCAATGCCCACAACTCCAAGGAATTCTTCGCCATCATACAGGAATGTTCCAAACCCAACAGCGAAACAACCGACGTACCTCCCTCCCAAGACCTCTGCAATAAACTCAGCTCCTTCTTTCACCTCAAGATCAAAACGCTCTATGACAACTTCGACGAACAAGATCACGACACCGCCTCAACTCCCACCCCCAATGACGCCATCCAACAGACCCATCTCACCTGGAGCCCTCTCACCACAGAAGAAACATTAAAGAGCATTGCTTTAAGCAGAAAAAAGTTTGAACAATAAAAATCAAACACACGTTAACAAAGCCAATAGGTGTGGATTCAAGGTGGCAATGCATGTGCAGATATGCAAAACTCTGCATGACGCACAACAAGGACATGTACCTCCATTAATATACAGATGGCGGTGCATAAAATGTATTCGGCCGCCATGCAGTTTTAATAGGGACAGCATAAAAAGTTGAAAAGCATGAAAACAGAGTAGGTACACAGCCTTTTGAACCGGGCCAGTTGATATGCACGTTTGAAGACACATGTTCAACATTTTTCACACTTGGTCACTTTCCCGACAGTAGATTCCACTTATGTTCTGAAACAACAATAGAGAAAACAATGTCCCCGTCATAAATTGCAGGCTGCACGTGTTTTGTGAACTTTGAGGCTAGAAAAGGTTGGGATGAAGACAGCCCCCAGTACTGCACTGAATAAAAAATACACTGGAAATGGGAATAGGCACAGCTTAGAAGTGAATTAAAGGCACGCCACTTATAAAAAATGCAACAAAACACACAAATACATTTAGATTTATGTTGGTTGTGCATATATTTACTTGCTGCAAATGTCCTTGCTGGAATGAAGTGTTTGTTCCTGTTTTTCTGTTTTCTAATTGGCTGTTTTATGATGTTTGTTAAGCAGAATTGTTTTTCCTGCTGTCTTGTAAAGTGCACTGATACCTTTGGGGCAAAACCGTGCTGTATAAAAATTCCAAAAATAAGGAAAATAAATATTGCTGTTCATGGGCCGTTACACATCCATTAAAGTACATTTCTTTTTTGCAATGCACGTTTTTGCTATTTGGGAGAGGTGTGTATCCGTATGCTGTTGCTTGAACCAGAGGCAGTAAATGAAACAGCCAATTATTGCAGAGGCTGCCCCCGAAGGGTGTCTTGAGGGCCGACTCCATAACAGATGCCAGAGCCCTACAAGGATCCAGTTGTAGCCGCCTGGAAGCGTCCCGAAGCAGAAGGGGCCTTCCCGTCTGGCAAAACTGCCGCCAGAGAGGTGCCTAGTCACCTGACTAATGGGGAGGGGGCCAGGTGATGTTTTGAAACCCCCCAATCACGGCAACCCCAGTTTCGGTGGGAGAATTTCAGGTGGGGATATAAGGTGCATCTCCTCTCACTACTTCATGGCAGACCTGGGGAGCGGCGCCAGAGGGTTTTCAAGACCCACCCACCAACAGTAGAGTCGCAGTGCTGGCGATAGGAAGAATACATTGCTTGGGTATGGAAGCACACTGACAGGGCGGTGTGTAGAATGATGGCCGCTCACTTTGGAATGCCTTACGGCAGGGTAAGTAGGGAGTAGGGGCCTAACTCCGAGTAAAGGCTACCCCCCACGTGCAAAGGGACATAGAAACCAACAGAACAATGTGGTGATTTATGGCTCTACGATATGCAAATGAGTTATGACAAATGAGTGATTTATGACCAGTGAATGATTTATGACAAATGATTTTTTACCCCCAATGCTAAATGGTTTATGACACCAATGTAAGACTGTACATGACACAAATGATTTACGATGCAAATGATTTATGACACGTGAATTATGATTACCAACAAACTGATCTATAACACCAGATGTTGTGCTGGTTCACGATAATAATTTATGACTCTGTCCAGAAAACTATGGGGCACATGCATCATTGTAGGATTTTGCACTTCCTAAATTGCGAAAATTAAGGAATCGCAATTTAGGAATTGCAAAATCTTATGCATCAAGAAATCCTAAAAGTTTTTAGGATTTCTTAATTTTCGGAAATTGCGATTCCTTAATTGCGAATCGCAATTAAGGAATGGCATTACATTGATTCCTATGGGCCTAGAGGCCCATAGGAATCAATGCCGTTTTGCATTTTTTTTTTTACACTCGCAATTTGTTGATGCATTGCAAGGGTGCACAGGGGGGTCCAAAGGACCCCCCCTGCACCCATGAAATGTATTTTAAAGTGCATGTTTCACACACACGTCTTAAGGACATGTGTGTCTGTAACATGAAAGTTTAAAAAATGAATTTTTTTGCTTTTTTAAAGATTTTCGCAAATTAACACGAGGGTCAACCTCGTGTTAATTTGCACTTCCTATTTCAAAATTCGCAATTTTTAAAAAATTGATGCATTGCATTTAAGGAATCGCACAAATGCGATTCCTTAAATGCATTCGCATTTTTAAGAAATGCAAAAAATAGCGAATTCCTTAAATGCATTCGCATTTTTAAGAAATGCAAAAAATAGCGAATTTTGAAACTCTGTCTCATGCATCCCAAAAACGTATTTAGGAAGCGCAAACGGACGAATTTACCGATTCGCACCGTTTGCACTTCCTAAATAGGTTGATGCATGTGCCCCTACGTCCAGGAGTTTGCAAAGATGAATATGCATATAGAGTAATGAATCTGCAGCCAGCATCGACCACAAAATTACAACGAGTGTTGACTGTTCTCTTTGCATTACATATGTAAGAAGTTCTGTAAGCAGTCCTGGAGTGGGCACAGTGCGGGTGTTAAGTTAGTTACCTTCAGTTCTTTAACTTTCATTCCGAGAATGGAGCACATGTTCCGTTTCTCGCTTGCACCCATGTGTCAGTTCTCAGCACGTGAAACTATGCTTAAATAGAATACTGCGTTCAGTTTAAAAAATGAAAGTTGATGGTAACACCAAGCCCCAGACAGCAGTTGGAACACATGACGCCTTCCCAGCCAGAAATGCCTGCGCTGCAGACAAAGAGCCTTTCACCGGGTTGTTAGGTTAGTACAGTACTTTAAACAAAAGGAGCATTCATCAAGTTGAAATAAGGTAAAAGGTGTGCCAAGTTGCATTGCAAAAAGGTGGGATTCAGTAGACGAAAAGAGGTAGGGTGCATGAACTAGGAAAGAGAAAAATCTTCTCTTAGGCATAGATGCATCAAGGTAAAATCCGCTCGCAAAGAGGCAGGTTCTCAGAATCTGCCCCTTTGCGACCAGTATTTTTGCATTTGGGATGCATCATCCCAAATGCAAAAATCGCAAATTAAGAAATTGCAAAATTGCGATTACTTGCATTTAAGGAATCTCAAATTGAGATTCCTTAATTGCAAAGCATTAAAGTTAAAAAAAAATAGCGATTTCGCTAATAGGGCTCGCAAATTACCATGAAGTTTCATGTTGTGCACACAAATGCGTGTGCGCAACATATGTGCACAGATCAATTTCAGGGGGTGCAACAGGGTGTCCTTTGGACACCCCTGCACCCTTGAAATCGCATTGTCAATTTGTGATTCGCTAATTGCGATTCACAAATTGAGAATGTCTTCCCATTCATTCCTATGGGCCTCTAGGCCCATAGGAATGAATGGGGAGGTATTCCTTAATTGCGACTCGCAATTTGTGAGTCGCAATTAAGGAATTTTAAGAAATCGCTATTTTTTTTGTGATTACTTCATGCATTGCATCTTGCTATTCCTTACTAGCGAATTGTTATTTTTCGCTATTAAGGAATAGCAAAATGGGTTCTTGATGCATCTGGGGGCCAGTGAAGTACATGTTGCTACCAGCATATCTCGATCTCAGCCGGATGCTGTGCCACTGTTCCTCTGGCTGGGAGAGGGAGGCACCGGCCAGGGAGCAGAGGGACATGCAGTGCACACACCAGCCCCGGCGGAATGCAGCAGATAACTACTGGCCAATGAGCCTCACTTTCGGCACTGCTTCTTGTGTTGTCTTGTCTCTTCCCAGACAACAGTTTGATCATTAAAGGTCACCAAAGAGTGAGCAAAGAACACCCTTTCCATGACCCCCAGTGGTTGAAATGCTATAAAAAAAAGAGCTCTATCTGCTTACCTAGTCCTTGCTCCTGAAGAACAAAAGGCGGAGAAGTTATTTCATTGGGGCACCCGATGCCCCACCAAAACAATGCATATGTAATGCTGTGCTCCTATTCCTATCCAGAAAAGGGGGTGGTGATGAACATTGCACCATCAGGATTCAAGCAAGCCGGGCCGACGACGCCTGAAATGGCAGAAACCGGTCCCCGGAAGCTTGTTTCCTTCCCAGTACAAGAATTGGCTTGGTAGTTTGGTTTGCCCTGTTCCCATCATGCACTGGGACAGGAACAGACTAATTTGCATATAGCCAAGTACTGAGCTGGGATGGTGCAGTGAGCTAAAAAACGGTGATGGATCAAGCCCTGATCTTTGGACTGGGTAAGAGTGGTCTGCTTAATTCAGGCACTCTGTTCATCACCACCCCCTTTTCTGAATCGTGCTCCTATTCCTGTCACAAAAAGAAACACAAACCAAGCATGGACGGCGTGAAGCGGGTGCTGCAAAAGCCTCAAAGGTAGCACCCGCCATTTTGCCGGAAAAACAGCTATAATTAAAAGACAAGCTGTATGATCACGTTGTGCTGGACGACCAGGAGGAAGCACGGAGGATGAAAAGAAAGGCAAGTAGCAGGCAATGGCGGCGGCACATGTTTATTTACCAAATGCGTGTCTCGCCCCACTCCAAAGTCATACAGGAGATAAACAATTTTGTTTTCTATTTATTCACTTTTGTAACAATGGGGCATGCCGCCATTATTATATAAGTCAATAAATTTAAAAAAATGAGAAGTTGTTTGTTCATCGTATTACTTAGGAGTGGTGCGAGGCACGGATTTTGTAAATAAAGGCATGCAGACACACTTGCCTACTACTCCAACAAGATAAAGGCATTTGGCACCTATTGTTAAAGCGTGCCGAACTGTAAAAAACAAAACAAATATTGATGAAATGGTGCAAATTGCAAATTGCAAAGCACTCGACTGCTATTGTTAAAGCGTGCCCAAAAATTAAAATGTAGATGAAAAGGTGCAAATTATATGGTGCAGGGCCGCTAATGTAAAAAGAGTGCTGCGTGCAATTGGAGAAAATCATTTAAGAAAATAGTGCTCACCATCTGTAAATAAAACATATCGAGTAACAATACACGCAAGAGGGCCAGTCCTCATGGGAGATTACAAAAAGAGAAAAGGCTGTATTAAGAAGGGAGAAGTAAGCCTAATCATAAATCATAAGTAACCATTTAGAAATGACAGTTACAGGAGCCAATTGTAAAACTGGGCAGAAATTGGGCAGAGTTTAAAGTCCAAACCTGAATATAGCATGTCTCGCAGAAACAGCACAATCTCTGTCTAGGCGAGACCTAAAAACGTCCCGCTCACTGATCTCTAAGCCAACCAGTCCTTCAGCACTGCCTGATTGTCCTATAGGCCAGTCCGACACTGCCACCTATCATAGTTTAGAGCCCCAGTCAATTCTTTAAAAGCAATTTATCACACAATACATTTTGAATATTATCCGATAAATGTTCAGAAACTGAAGCAATTTGATGACTAAGTATATAGGTAATAAGTACTCTTTATAGAAGAACAAAATGTTTTGTTTGGTAAGAAACAGACAAACACACATTTGATGAAGACATCTGATCAGTACTTTCTCCGACCCAATCACTCGACCTTCTTTCTACTTCCTTTCTTCAGTAATACTTACTTTGATAAGGTTCATCTGTGTAACGTGTCTCGAGAGAACTTGCTACTGAAGTACCCAGAACCTCCCTTGTTTTTTTTTGTTTGATCTGTTTATTAAAGATTTTGTGGTTGTGAACATGAATATACAACGATATATCATCAGTAATAACATCATACAAAGCCAGTAGGTGAGTAACACATCCAAATCGCAAATCATCTGTACAACGGCATAGATGCATCTATCCATTTTAGAATGACAGGTATTGACACAGGACATTTCCCACCTGTCATATGACTCCTCCCCCTGTCAAAAATTGCTGCACAATCACATTATTGTACATTAATGACTTTAACTTTGCAATATTGGTCAGTTACAGAAGTACGATGCTTATGGCTTCACTCCGCCATAACACAGTAATCTCTTCAGTAAGTCAAACATTTTTTTAAACCCTTAACGTGGGAGGAACTATCAGGAAAGGGAGTGGGAAGGGTAATAGGGGCCGCAAAGGGGTATGGGAGGGAATACAGATCCCGGCTTGCATAGAGGGGGATCCCCATCGACTACTTATGGGTGCACAGCCTGATTGCTAGGAGAAATGACCCAGAAACCCCCTTGTTGACAAGGAAGGTCTACTCTGGTACCAGTTGCAGTTCGCCTATTAGTAGAAACAATATGGTGATTTGTGGCCCTTTCTCCAGGAAGCGCTTTTAATAAAGTACATTGAAATTGTAATTATTACATTAAAAAAATGTAAAAGATTCATCCAGTACGATTTACTCAGTGCTTTAAGTGGGATGAAAACACTGGGTGTGGTCTCTCGAAGGGGCGTGGCTTATGTAATTAAGGGCTAACTTAAAAACACCTACGCTGAAAACCTGCGCTTAGTACAGTGTGCCGCCCGACTGGCATTTCGCTGTTTCTGTCATTGCATCCAGATATATAATACAGCAAGTAGTCGAAGCTCATTGCTGTTGGGAGCTGATCTTGCCCTATTTGACTTTGGACTTTGGGACTGCTACCGCTGCCGCTGCCATTGGAACTGCTGCTCGGGGGTGCGGGACTGCGAGGACCACAGGTCAGTGTGCTTCCACCACCACGCGCACCTGGTGCCTCTTCCCGTAACTCCTCCTTCACTCCCTACTTAAGACACGCCTATCGCGCCACCGCGGGACGCCCGCGGGACGAAGCGCGGGGTGAAGCCCGGGTCAAGGGCGGGCCCGTTCTAGCCCGTTCTAGCCCGTTCCTGACCGATCAAGATCGGACCGGGCAACCCCCCTTGTTTTTTTTTACTGCATGTGCTTTTTGTTTCGTACCTATATTATATATAAGCATTGTATGTAGCGTACTGTTATAATATATAGGATAACAAAAATGGCCACTAGGGAAAGCAGAAGTAGGGCTGCTAAAGGGGGGAAACTGCTCACAGGCACCCTTGATGATTTCATCACTAGGTCTAACTCTGTAATAGATATGGGCATACAACTAATGGAACATAAAGTGTCACTGGACGTAGCAGCTGCAAGAAGACTGTCCCAGGACCTAGCAATGTCGAAAAAGTCGTCATTGGGCCAAATAGCATTGGCTAGAACCCCCGAACGTGTAATTAGCCCAGCTCCCTTAGTCACGCATGCTGATATTCACCATATTCCAGTTCAACACCCTGGCACACCAACTTCGATAGAAGCAATCCCACAATCACCCATGGATAACATAAGTCCTGTTGGGGAAGCTGTGATGGATGATACTTTAGCTGAACCCAACAGGACAGATGTTCAGGGTGATGACATTAATTTGAGGGAACTGCCTGAGAGGCGGGAGGGTGCAATACCGAAAAGAAAACGCCCCAATGCCTCAGCATACGCTAGGAAAAAATCTAAAATAGTAAAAGAACAGGTGTCAAGGGGTATGGTAATTAATGAGGGCAATGGGACTGGTTTGGCTTCTCATAATTTATTAAATAAGCACAAAGAGACCCAAAACTTTGCAAACTTAGAGACATCTGAGAGCCCGCAAGATTCAACAAGTTTGGGTAATTTGGGAGGTAATGGAACCAGTAACGTGAATGGCGGGAATGATATCCTATTAAAGAACATAAGTGACATCCTAAAAAAGCTCCTAATCCCTCTAGAAACAAGATTGACATCCATAGAAAACCAGTTACTTGAAGTAGAAAAAAGTATAATTGCCCTAACAAGCCACAGCATAGAGGGACCATTGCCTAACTGCACCTCAGGTGCTGTTCAGACCTCATTGGCTATGCCGGCCCCACATGTGACCAAACCTAAGTCTCCGGTAAAGTATAAGAGTGCTAATAATCTAAAAGTAATGACCACGAATCTTGTACCACTGTCCAACCAGACCAAGGTACCTCATGCCAGGGTACAATAGTTACTAAACGCAACCAGTAGAATTCAAATGAGACTCAAAAAGGGGAAAAAGTGAGGGGAGGATATATCAATTTACCACCGGACGCTAGCCCCTTTGTCGTTGTGTTGACCGGGGTTCCTGAAATAAATAACCATCATGAGGAAACCTTTTGGTCACTCAAAAACAAAGTTTGTTACTGGCTGAATGAAAAAAGACCTATACCCCATCACGCTAAGAGTAAAATTCTGATGGTTCGTAGGACACCATGGATAGGCCCCACAATTAAATCTATCGTGGGTGATTGCGTTATTGTAACATTTGAAGATCCATGTACTGTAAAAAAAATGTGTGCGTGGAATCCCCCTAGTGGACCCCTTGGTATTGATACCAGACCACTCTCCTTCTTCTATCCGCCAAACAAGTGCATTGAAGTGGGAGGGAGGTGGACGCGGGTTAATTATCATGTCCAGGGTGGGTCCAGTAGCGAGAGACAGGTCAATCAAAGACGATGGACGGGTGCCCCAACATACAATAGATTTAGCTGTTTGGAAGCAGTGGACTGACTGAGGTCTAGGATGGATTCCAAAACTAGTACTACTGGCCCAAATTGCCCAAGTAGTCCCACGCCTGTTGGTAATATTAGGGAAAGTTTTTTAGAAGAGGCAAAGAAGGTGACTGCTGAAGGAAATGAGCAGGGAGTGATAAATCACACCTATAATAATATTGGAAAAAAAGGAATACATTGCACACACATAGACAATACACATGGAGAGCAAGACATATTGCATGCTGTAGAGAACTCACCGACTGTGAATATAATGGGCGTGACTGTTCCCAATCTAAGTCGATCAAGTTTGGAAAATGTATTGACAAAGAGTCGCATAGAGGCAACCCTGAGACTAATATCTTGGAATATAGCTGGTGTAGCTAAAAATCTGAGGGACCCTGATTGGGCAGAGTATATTGACTCCAGCGATTTTTGCCTACTGCAAGAAACATGGGCAGTGGATGTACCACATAGGGTGGGTTTTAAAACATATGGAATTGGAGCAGTACCATCTACAAGGGGTAGGCCATCAGGTGGTCTTATTACTTGGGTTAAAGTAACACTAAGGATTCGGGTTGAAGTTATAGACACTGGTTCTTTAGACTTGTTAGTTTTAAAAATTACTAATGATGCAGGGAAACCAATATATTTAATTAATGTCTATAATAGACCCGCATCTATTTCTAAGGAATCGCTCACCCTAACAAAGCTAGACTGTTTTTTGGGTAGCTTAGCTGACAAGGAAGCGACTATTATAGCTGGTGACTTAAACTGTAACTTCGAACCTGTTAAAGGGCTTAGTGAGATTTTCGAGGAGGAAGATCAAGCAAATAATATTCCTCCATTGGAAAATATTGCAACTGTAAATTGCACAACTTTGACGGTACAATTAGTAAAATTGACCGCGGAACATGGACTTAGGGCCTGTAATGGCCGCCTTCCGTCGGACGTCTCAAAAAAACCGACCTTCTCTAGGAACAACACTAAAAGTCATTTAGATTAAATTATTACTTCATTGTCTATTTGGCACCACATGGTTGATCTTGAGGTGAAGGATAGGATAGAAAGTGATCACTACCCTCTGGATCTATTGATAGAAGAAGGTTTGTTTCTAGAGGATGGGACTGTGAGATCACAAGAGCTTTACAATCCCATAAGTGACGAGGTTCTGGTTAGTAACAATAGGCGCATACTGAAGTGGTCTCATATATTAGAGCACGGCGATATCCTTGCAGCAATATATTCACAGCTAGTTGGGCATTTTGAAGAATTTACGGGCTCCCCTACTGAGACCAATATCCCGGAACAATTTATTGCTCCTCATAACGAATTTTTTAAGGCATTAAAAGCACTAGTCTTCAAACAATTAGTGCCTCGCCCATGTAAACATCCTACTTCTGCGTAGACCGGGTAGGGATATAAATTATCACTCCTACCTTGGATATGTCCAATAACATACACAAAAAGGTCTAGATGTATTCTTTTCACTTAAAAATAAATAAATCACACAGGACCAAAACATTCACCAACCGAAAAGTTGTGAGACATAGAGAGAGTACCTCACGGTAGAACAACCCGAGGGGGTTCCCGGTCAATGATTACCGGTATACCCACTTCTCATCATCGGCGACTCTCTCTATTTGTGAAAAGACAAACGTGCACTCAACAGGAAAGTAGTGCGGACGTGAGAATAATGAGAAAATGAAGACAGAGCACAGATTGTGATCAACATAAACAGGTGTACAGATACACGTAACGAAACCCCACACACACCACACCAAAAACGAATAAAAATGGGTGGTGGTGCTTTGCTTGCTGATACCGTTTTATTCTGATGCAGCAAAGCACAACCAATTAAAATTGGTTACTTATATACCAACACAGATTATCTCCTCAAGCCGACATGTTTCATCGCTCCTTCTTGTGGCGATTTCATCAGGGCAACTGAGGGGTTTGTTATTCTCAAGCTTTTCACATTAAAAATGGACCTGTGTGAAACAAAAACACGCTCAGGGTGTGATTCAAGTACCTCATCCAAGGGGCACTACTGATACAGCATATATAGACACACAGTTTAAGCCTGCCTTACCTGGAGTGCGCTATGTCAGCACATACCAGCGTCACTCCTCAGGACTCCGTGCCAAATGTTCACGTGTCCGTGACCGTGACCTGGACAATTCACAGTCACCTATTTGAGTTAAAAAGACACAACAACAGTGTTTTCAGAATCCCCACATGTATGCGCATGCAGACCATGTCTATCACTGATCAGGAGTATGCGCCCCTTCCTGCAAACACCAGCGTATTCCGTCTAGATTGCTCTGTAAATGCTGTATGGCGATAAGATATATAAACCACCAAGCATATCAACCCTTGTTGTAATTCCCATTAGCCATCACCCCCGCACTTTCATACTACACGGACAGCCTCTATTCACTCGAGCTTCCTCGTGTATAAGTCTGTGTGAAGTGGTGAAAGCATGACCACCATTCCCCTTCGTATTTTCAACGGACTCCGCATTTGTACCAGCACTGGGAAAGAAAGGGATATATGGCGTGGCAAAAGTCCCTGCATTCATTCACTCGGTCACAGACACACTCTTACTCAAGCCGCGTCCCTCCGGCGCTTCCGACGGTCCACAAGCACGGACTGATTGTCGGTAAGGAAGTAACCCGTGTGGGCGGAACCCCGCCCCTCACGTTTACGTGCGGCAGCCATCTTGGAATGGGTTCGTTTCAGCAGCTATAATGGCATATTCTTTGCCTGGACACGGTGAGCAGAGTGTGAAAAATATGTGAAAAATTGAAAGGAAATGGCACCCAATCCCAGTATAAGCAGAACTATTCCCATGATGATACCCTGCACGGTGATGCTGAAAACGAGGCATGATTCACGAGGGAGGAAGGGAAACGGCAAAGGCATAGAAGTGTCTAGGGCAATAGCACGTACAGGGGGGGTTTTGAGTCGGTAGACTAAAGCTCCTATACATGAAGTCTGGTAACTCCATCCTACTCAGGCACAAGGCAACAATACCTAGGGGCTCAAGGGTGAAGTGGAAAGCGTATGACAGAGCCCTGTCAGCGCCTACTAATCTTGTTCCACTCAATATTTTCGTTGAGTCCCTCCCGGTCTGCCCGTTCCAAATATATCCACTTGGCCTCCTTTTTCGCCAAGATGTTCTCCAAATTGTGCGAATCGCCCACCACCTTTTCAAGGACAGTCCACTTCAGGTCCCTAGGGTCATGTCCTGATGTATTGAAATGTTGTACCAGCCGCGTGGTCAACTTCTTAGCGCGGATGGTGCTCAGATGTTCCTGCACACGTATTTTTATTTTCCGGGTAGTCAGGCCAATATAGTAGAGACCGCAGCTGCACATCAGTCTATAAATGACGTGTGTAGTATTGCAGTTGCTGAATCTATTCAGGAACCATGTCCTACCACCACGTAAATTTACCATCTTAGTGGCCTCTGTGAGCCCACAGACAGAACAGTTTCCGCAAGGATAGTGTCCAGCAGGTACAGTGCTGGTATTGACAGTGTCCCTATTGCGTGTGTGGACCAGTTTATCTCGTAAATTAGGGGCTCTCCTAAAGGCAAATCGCGGCATGGGCATCTTGTTTTCCATTGTGTCAAGGATGGACCAGTTCTTCCGTATGATCTGTCTAATTTTACTTGATAGGGGATCAAAGGTGGTCACTACTGGTAAACACACTTGCTTCTCTTTTGTGTTACGCTCCAGTAGGGCTTCTCTCGGGGTGTTCAAAGCCCTCTTCCGTGCATGTCTGATGACTTTGGCTGGGTAGTCTCGCTGTTGTAACCTGTTCACAAGTTCAGAGGACTGCTCAAGAAAAGTTTCTGTAGAAGAGCAATTCCGGCGGTAACGCAGAAATTGTCCCACCGGGAGGTTGTCACGTAACGACCTCGGATGGAAAGAATGGTAATGGAGGAGGGAATTCCTATCCGTGGCCTTGTGATGAACACTAGTGACCAACATGGAATCTGTCACCGTGATGCCTACGTCCAAATACACCGCAGAAGCATTGCTAATGGACCAAGTGAACCGCAAACTGGGGTCCACCCGGTTCAGCCATTGTAGGAATGTATTGAGCCGGTCCCCTGTACCCGTCCAGATACAGAGGACGTCGTCAATATAGCGTCTCGACAGGGAGATATTATCTCTGTAGGGATTGGACTCATGGAGGATCACATTCTTCTCCACCTGACCCACATAAATGCAGGCCAGGCTTGGAGCAAATGTGGCCCCCATGGAAGTTCCAGAGGTCTGCAAGTATAATTGTCCCCGGTACTCAAAGAAGTTTCTCGTCAGTGCCAACTCAATACATTGCATGACGAAGGTTTGAGGTGTGTCATAAAACCACTCCATCGACCCCAGGGCCCGTGCTGCTGCCACCAGCGTGGCGTCCTGGGGGATGCTGGTGTACAATGACTCTATGTCAATTGTAACCAGTAAATGGTTGTCAGAGTCAAAGGGTATGTCTTTCAAGATATTCAGGATGTCAGTCGTATCTTGTACATAAGATTCTTGGGTGACCACCGCCTCTCTCAGAAAGAAATCGGCGAACTGGGAGAGGGGTTCCAAGATGGATTGAATCCCTGAGACGATTGGGCGTCCAGGGGGCGGGCGTTGGGGCTTATGGATCTTTGGCAAGATATAAAATGCCGGCACTCTCGGGTTACTATTGATGATAAAGTCCGCTTCTTTGGGTGAGATCCATTTTTTTGCGACAGCATCTGCAACCAACTGCTTGATGGTTTTAGCAAGTTCAGGTGTGGGGTCCCGCGTAAGGGGGTGGTAATTTGTTCGGACACCCAACAATTTCAGTATTTCCGTCTCGTAGTCAGTGGTGTTGAGTACTACTACGGCCCGCCTTTATCGGCCGGCTTGATGGTGATAGCCAAGTTTTTTTTTTTTTGTTTTTTTTTTGTAAAGTCCCAACCGCCTGCCATTCTGTCTTCGTCATATTGTGACTCAATTTATGTCCAGTAGTTTGTTCCAGGGATTCAATTTCCTGGATGACTCGTTGTTCGAATACAGCCACCTCAGGTCCCAAAAGTGATGTAGGCGGGCAAAAGTTAGAGGGCCTATGTAGATTGGTGTTAAAGAGGGAAAGAGGCGTGCTCTCCTTATGCTCAAAGAACTTATGGAGTTTTATTTTCCTCATCATTTCAGATACCTCTGTTCTACATAGAAAAGGGTCATGGCTGGGTGTCGGAACATAACCGAGTCCTTTATTTAACACAGTCCTTTCAATGGGTGATAGTTCGTAAGATGATAAGTTTACTACTATATCATTGGCCACCATGGGAGGTAGAATATTTATTTCCCTTAATTGCGGAATGTGTTGGCCCTGCTCCGTGTGATGCGGGGGGAGAATGTTTGCCATGTTTGCTGTGTCCCCCTGCCTCGCCCTTGTGGTTGACCTCTGCCCCCCGAGACCCTCTCTGGGGCTGACCTAAAAAAGACCTGAGTAGTGCTCCCAAGTCCTCGTCAGATCTGCTGTCAGGTGCAAAATTGACCCTGTTGTTTATTGGCGCTGTTTGGCGAGCTGGGCCCTCTTCGTCCTCACTGCTCGCATTATCAAACCGCCAGTTGTTGGGGGTTCGTCTATTGCTCCCTTGTCCCCTATTGCCTCCTCTCTGATGGAACTGACCTCTCCTCTGGTATGGTTGATTCCTAGCTTGCTCTAGTGGTCTGTCATAGTATTCATCCTCTGTGTAAGGGAAGGTCCAAGTGTGGGTATATCGTTCAAGGTTCTTTTTAAGGCCTTTGATTTTTTGATTGAGCATATATGTTCTGTATTCAGCCAAATCTGCCTGTATGCGTGCTAGCTGTTCGTTAGCATCGGTGAGGGCCTGATTGTTGTTAAGGCTATCCTCTAGCTCCAAGATCTCTGTGAGTAGAGCCTCACTCAGCCGTTTAGCCGTGTTGATTATTAAAATCAACCAATCTCGGGTGCATTTGTTCGCAATGCAACTCCAATCCACCCGAAATTGTTTATCCTCGAGAAAGATCTTAGGCTCGAGTCGGACTATCAAGCTTGGGGGAGAGGCGCCTGCCCGGAGGTACTCAGTCATGAGCGCTCCATGTAAAGCCACACGAATTTGGCGTTTCTTTAGCACGCTCAGTTTTTCCCACTCTTCCCTGGCTGTGCCCTCAGTGCTGAGGGAAGCATCTGGTAGTAGTGAGGGACCGGCTAAAATAAGGGCAATCTGCTCGTCAGAAAAGGCAAGGCAATTCATCCCTATAACACAGATCGGATGTATGACGTTACTCCGCATACCGTTACAACTACCTACCATTACAACGCGACCATTACAACGCATACCATTACAACGCATAGCGCTTTGGGGTGCTGGATAGTGGTAAGTATAATTTACTATTCTAACTCCAGTCCCCGTGGACCCTAGGGAAGGTGTTGGATAGTAAATTATACCATTCTCTATCCTATAGCGCCCCCCAGCGCAATGCGTTGTAATGGTATGCGTTATAAAAGTCGCGTTGTAATGGTAGTGCGGAGTAACGAATGCGTTGTAACAGGTGCATACCCACAGATCTAATACTGAAGCGTCTCCGTTACAATGATATACCTCTTGTGTCACAAATAATATTATATACAAAAACTGTGTGCCTAATAGCTGCTGCAAAAGTAACAATGATTTAAACAAAGGGTCAGTTTAGTGAACCATTTCTTTAGAAAAAGGGAAAAACCCTCACGGCTGAGCCGCCGTACTGAATCTGCATAAATTAGAGGGGTATAGGGGGATGGGGATGTGCGAGGCAGCCCCCCACTCAAATAGTCTTCAAACAATTAGTGCCTCGCCCATGTAAACATCCTACTTCTGCGTAGACCGGGTAGGGATATAAATTATCACTCCTACCTTGGATATGTCCAATAACATACACAAAAAGGTCTAGATGTATTCTTTTCACTTAAAAATAAATAAATCACACAGGACCAAAACATTCACCAACCGAAAAGTTGTGAGACATAGAGAGAGTACCTCACGGTAGAACAACCCGAGGGGGTTCCCGGTCAATGATTACCGGTATACCCACTTCTCATCATCGGCGACTCTCTCTATTTGTGAAAAGACAAACGTGCACTCAACAGGAAAGTAGTGCGGACGTGAGAATAATGAGAAAATGAAGACAGAGCACAGATTGTGATAAACATAAACAGGTGTACAGATACACGTAACGAAACCCCACACACACCACACCAAAAACGAATAAAAATGGGTGGTGGTGCTTTGCTTGCTGATACCGTTTTATTCTGATGCAGCAAAGCACAACCAATTAAAATTGGTTACTTATATACCAACACAGATTATCTCCTCAAGCCGACATGTTTCATCGCTCCTTCTTGTGGCGATTTCATCAGGGCAACTGAGGGGTTTGTTATTCTCAAGCTTTTCACATTAAAAATGGACCTGTGTGAAACAAAAACACGCTCAGGGCATGATTCAAGTACCTCATCCAAGGGGCACTACTGATACAGCATATATAGACACACAGTTTAAGCCTGCCTTACCTGGAGTGCGCTAGTGACAAAAATGCCAAAAAAAGAGCCATCAAAATTTGAGTAATATGTCTCATAGCAAACCTTGGTACGACAAGCATTGTAGGGTAGCCAAGGGGATACTTCTGTTGGCAATTAAAACTAAAACACCAACAGATGTTAGAATTGCCAGGGAAAATTACAAGAGAGTACAGGCGTCATCAAAGAAGTTGTGGGAGGAGGGCAGTTGGGCTGATATGTTAGAAGCTGCAAAAAGAAAGGACACAATAGGGTTCTGGCGGCTAGTCGCGAATGGGAACCATGTAGGGAGGGCTGTTAAGGACGTCTATTTCGATAAGATGACGTGGGTTAACCACCTTTCTACCCTATATAAAAAATATGATGGGAATCCCAGTGAGACAAACGGTGAAGCACCATGGCATATAGCCTCTATTGACCCCTTGGACTTTACAATTGAAGAAACAGAGGTAGCTATAAACTCTGTGAAGAGTGGTAAGGCGCCAGGGTTAGACAAAATACCTGGAGACCTTTATAAACACGATATAAAGATATGGGCACCCTACGTAAACTACCTATGCAACTCGTTGTCGCGTAGCAAAGATTTTCCTAATAGCTGGCGGGGAGCCGAGATTCTCCTAATCTTTAAAAAAGGTGATAGGTCGATCCCTTCGAATTATCGACCAATCAGCCTAATGGACATTCTCCAGAAAATTTACTCAAGACATATCTTAAATCACGTAAATGAGTGGCTAGAAGACAAGATGGTCCTCACAAACTTCCAGGCCGGGTTTAGGAGCAAAGTGAGCACCATCGATCAAGTTTTCCGGCTCTGCTGCCTCTACTGGAAATACGTCCATATTAAAAAGGGCCACTTGTATGTTGCCTTTGTAGACCTTAAGGCGGCATTCGACTTAGTGCCGCGAGAACTGCTTTGGAGGTCCCTTCATAATGCTGGGCTACCGGACTGTCTGTTAACTCAGATAGTCGAGTTGCATTCCAGGAACTTTGCCAAAGTAAGGTGGGGCCCGAATGGTGAACTCACCAAGAACATACCAATTGAGCGTGGCATTCGCCAAGGCTGCGTTTTGGCCCTGACACTATTTTCGCTTTTTGTGAATGACATTCCCGAACATTTAGATGGCTTCTTGAATGACTCGCCGAAACTGAACGGAGAGAGGGTGCCTGCGTTACTTTTCGCGGATGATACCATTCTAATCTCGCAAACTAAGAAAGGTCTCCCGGCACTACTCTACTGATTCAGCGATTACTGCAGCAAGAAAGGGTTATAAATTAATGCTAAAAAAACTAAATGCATGACTCTGAATCCTATTAAACCTGATTAAGGATCCTTATTTTTAAATAGCCAAAGGTTGGAATTGGTTGAATCCTTTTCTTATCTGGGGGTTTCGCTAGACTCTAACTTCACGTGGAACCCACAGATTGAAAAAAGTAAGGTAATATTTGCACAGAATACAAAACCCATTCTTACTAAGCATAATTTAAGTACTAGTAAATCGGTTTCACCAGCTGTAGAGCTTTTCAAACATAAAGTGCAACCGGCAGCTCTTTATGGCGCTGAAATTTGGGGCCCGATGTCAAAGAATGATTTTGACATTTTGGACAACAAATGTATGCGTAGTATAGTAAGGGTCCCGAAAGGAACGCCCTTGGTTCCCCTTCAACTAGATTTGGACCTCAAGAGGACCGATCATTATACTATTGTACGACCGCTGATGTTCTGGGTCAGAATATGGCAAACTCCAGAACTGTATGATTATAGAAATGGGTTAAAAGAATTACTGTGCTTAGACGTTTCTAACTCCAATGCCTGGCTAAAACATATCAGAACATGGTTCACCAAAATAGGTCTTCCTCAATTTTGGAAAAGCCCTGAAAGGTTGCCTACGAATTCAAAAAATGTGGTAAAAAAGGCATTTTGGGGCTTTATAAACAACCAAGTATTTAACAGCAACAATGGTGGGTCATTGGTTAGTACCTTCCTAACCTTTAAGGATGTACCCCTATTTGAGAGTTTTCTCGATGAAATTGAGCCCCCACTAGCTAAAACCCTTTTCATGAAATTTAGATATGGCAACCTTAAGACTAATTCAACTCTTGCACGTTGGTCACGGAAAAATGCTAATGACATTCCAACTGCAGGAGATTTGTGCACTATGTGCGAGGGCAACCATAAGGAGGACGACATTCATATCCTTTTCTTCTGCCCAGCATATACGCTGGCAAGAAGAAAGTGGATTAAACCTCTGTGTAATCTTTTAGAAATGGGTCATGCATGACGGCACTTAGAATAATTAAATCTGATACATCACAAACTATTGTATTCAGTGTCAGCAGATACCTTTATTCCATTTATTTCGTTTGTAGGAAAAAGGGCTTAAAGCTGAAAAAGTCATGGAGTGTTTTCATGTATTTTTAAGAGTTGGCTGAGCTGTTTGAATAAGACAGCCATGATTGTAATAATTTTATGATTTTTAATTCATTAATCCTATATATGAAAATCATTATTGTTATTATTGTGTGTAGCATGGATTTTAGATTGTTTTTAAATGAAATGATTACTGTTGAAATCTTTTATGGTAAATAATTACCGAAATAAAGAAATTGAATTGAATAATACAGCAAGTAACATTATACCTACAGCAAGCCAGGAGTATTGGCTTTGTCAATGATTGCTAGTTGCATAAAATAAATTAGCAACAACTATAGCTTTGTTTTTTATATAATATTAAAAATGCTTTAATTATGAAATGATGAGACTATGAAAGACCTACAATGAGTCTCTTCGAAGTTACTTTAAAGGCAGTGAAGCGTGGTACTACTGCAGAGGTAATATTTTTATTCCACCCTTAGGGTGAGGGCAAAAATGGAGAGCCTGAAAGAGATCAGTCTCAGCACCTGCTTTTAAGAACTGCCAGCGCTGAGCGCCAGCAGGACCCGGCCCACTTAAAGCCCTGGATTACTACCTTGTGATAATGCGAGTAACAGCTGATAATTTATTTAAAATTATCCTTGTAGAGAGGTCTATTTCAGCTGCCTTTGGTAAATAATTATGCATTCACGATAACTTTGTTTGCTTCTGATTGTAATTGCCACAAAAGGAAACCTACATCAAAAGGTAGAAGCGTTGATTCACAATTACACTGCCTAATGATGATAAGGAGTCATTTCTACCAGTGGGTAAAATGTTCTAGTGCATTAGAACCCTTACAGCGTGTAAAGGTCATTGACCTCGTTATAGACCCTCGCCTGCAGCTTGTTTCTTTAACAACCTTCCACCCAATGGTAGCGGGCTATAGTACGTCACATCACCAATTGCACAATCGCAAAGAAAGGCAAAATGACTAATGAATAATAATTAGGCTGGTTGAAAATTACGACCCTTTGCAAAAGATTGTGAATGCAGGGATGCAAGCGAAAGTATTCTAAAGTGACTAAAAATGAAAGTGTGTGTCCTCATGTAAAAAAAAAACAAAAAAAAAAACATAACTTGTGCTATGTAAAGCGCTCTGATACCTGATTCGGTTCTAGTTTGCGCTATATAAAACTCTTTAAAAAAAAATTTCAAAAAAGAAAGTAGACCATCCTTGTGCTTGCACTTCAAACAAAGAAACTGAAAAATACAGTCGATGTCAGCTAAAAGGACAAGTGCCGCTGTTAAAAAAACATGTTTCCTGTTTGGAAAACACTTTATGGGGAGCATGCCTTTCTTGGTCGCCCTAAAAGCTGCTTGACCTGACATGATTCCCAAAGTGGGAGCTATAACTTTTGGGAACAGCTTCCCCTTAGAAATCAGTTACCACCCCTTTGAGATTTCAGTAAATTTTGAGTGATTTGTGACCGTAATTGCAGTTACTAACCACTGGTAAAGGGTACTGCGAATCGCAGTCAGAAGTGGACAGCCCTTTTTTTTTTTATGTTCAGAATGATTTTATTGAAACAATATGCAAACAGAAGAAATCAGACAAATACAATACAAAAGAAAATTCTCATATGCGTAAATGATGAAATTGCAAACATAAAATGCAATGATCCAAGGAATAGGAAAGAGGAGAAAAAGGGCAGGAAGGGATGGGGTAGGGGACATATCATAGAAACATAAAATACAACAAAATAGAGTCATAATTAAATTGAATTAAAAAGGCCGGTAACATAGGGGACAATAAGTAATAAAATATAGAATAGAACTAGAGGTCATCGCATTACATAACCCAAGAATCATTGCATAACATACGAATCAATAGGTGACCAAAAAGTTTGAAATGATTGCGAATTATGAACAACGCCTTTAAGAGACAGCTGTGCTCCTTTTCTAGTAAAGATAATCCACGACCACCAGGCATGAACTGAAAGAGAAGAAGCATCTTTCCAACAAAAAGTAATGGATTTTAAAGCAGCTGACATTAAGAAATTAAATAACTTAGCTTCTGACTCACTAAGAGGATGGGAAAGGGCAACTGATTTACATATTAACATAGCATATGAAATATCATCTTGTACAGGTAACATTTTTGAAATTACAATCCAAACATCCGACCAAAATTTTAAAATAACTGGGCAATCATACAACATATGACGAAGTGATCCAGAGCTAGAAGTGCAATGCCAACAGACATCAGAAGGTAACAATTTTGCATGGCACAATCGAAATGGGGTCCATAGGGCATTAAATAAAATAAAAGCATTAGTTTGATACAAAGACACTGGAAGCCAACCAGAAATACTGTTAAGCCATATTGATGACCATATGTCATCTAATAGGGAAATGGACAATTCGTTATTCCAAAAAGATGATATTGTACCAACATTGGAGCCCTGGAAAGAAGTAAATTTTTTATAAAATACCGAGACAGCTTTGGGGGATGATGTAACAGCTGCAAGGTAAGTCAACAGATCATTAGTGGTGGAGGAAGGAATACCATTGGGAAAAGAGTCCAAAATTGAATTACATAAAGCTTGGTATTTTACAAAATCAGATGGTGGGATATCAAATTTTAACCGTAGTTGCTCAAAAGGAATAAAAGCAATACCACAAAAGACATCTTTGAGATAAAAAATTCCTTTTGAAATCCATGAGGACCAGAAATTGATGTTTCTATTTAGTTTAAGTAAAGCACTGTGCCATAAAGACAAGTGGACTGTGGAGAGTAAGGGCAGTTCAAAATTAGAATCCAAATCATTATTTGATTTGATAATAGAGGATTTATGAATAACCTTGGATGTAGAGGACATTGATAGCAAAGAGGGCAGTGAAAAGGGACGAACAATTGAGGATTCAATATCAAGCCAAATTGGGGGTGTGACCATATGAGAGGTTGTAAACCATAAGGAGCTTTGCTTTAAAATAAAAGCTTTATGGTAGATGTAAAAGTCCGGAATAGCAAAGCCAGCCTGGGACTTAGGGAGTTTTAATTTCTTATAAGCAATACGAGGAACCTTATTAGACCAAAGGAATTTAGAGAACAATCTGTCAATATCTTTATAACATTTAAGAGGGAACTGAGTGGGAATCATGGCCAATGAGTAGAAAACCTTTGGTGCAACATTCATTTTTATAGCTTCCATTCTACCCCACCAGGTGAGGAAAAGGGGAGACCATGTGGATGTTTTGTTCTTAATATATTCTAGTATAAAGTCACCATTAAGTTTTAAAGTAGCAGGCAACGAGGAGGCAAATAGGATACCTAAATATTTCAGCTTACTGTTCTGCCAAATAATGTCTGTGTTTGGTAGCATATCCGGGGTACAAAAAGCATTCAAGGGAAAAAATTCTGTTTTACTGACATTTAACTTATAACCAGAAACCACCGAATATTTTCTAATAATGTCTAATAGGGAGGGAACAGAAGAAAGTGGATTACTAATAAACAATAAAACATCATCAGCATAGGCCAAAGTTTTAATCATGACATCATTTATCGCAATCCCCTGAATATTATCATTGCATCGGATATAATTAAGAAAAGGCTCAATTCCTATTAAAAACAATAGTGGAGAAAGGGGACAACCCTGCCTAGTACCGCTAAAGAGGGAAAATTGAGTGGAAATTTGACCATTAATAAACAAACGAGCAGTAGGGGCAAAATATAAAGCAGAAATCATACGAATAAAATGGGCACCAAAATTAAAAGACAATAAAGTTTTAAATAAAAACTGCCAATGAATTTTATCAAAAGCTTTTTCTGTGTCCAAAGCCATCACTCCCGCAGGGGAAGCAAGATAAGGACTCTGCTCAATCACATGTAAAAGGGATCTAGTATTGTTAGCCGAATACCTATTTTTCATAAAACCCGATTGATCTGGATGAATAATGGAGTGAAGAATGGGAGCTAATCTAGTGGCAAGAATTTTGGCATAAAGCTTACAATCCTGGTTTATTAAGAAAATAGGACGATAATTAGCAACCAGGGTAGGGTTCTTATCAGGTTTTGGCAAAACAATTATTAAAGCGTCCGTAAAGGAGCCTGAAATAGTGCCAGAGGAACCAAAATGGGAAAAAAGTGAACTTAAATAAGGTAAAAGGTAAGATTGAAATTCTTTATAAAATTCAGCGGGGATACCATCTGGGCCCGGGGATTTGTTCTTGAGAAGTGATTTAATAGCAAGTAAAATTTCATCAGAAGTAATCGGAGAATCTAAACTTAATCTATCTGTAGGAGAGACTTGAGGTAATTTGTACTGACTTAAAAAGGAATCAATTAAAGAGTCATCACAAGGTACTGGTTTACTATATAACTGAGAATAAAAATTTAAAAATTCTTGTACAATATCATTATGGGAAATAGCAACTCGACCACTAGGACTACGAATCGATGTTATTTGAGTTTTGTCCCTCTTGCTACGTAAATAGTTTGCAAGAAGTTTTCCAGATCTATTGGTGTTAAAGCGAAATTTAGCATTAGATTTTGTAAGTTGGATTCCTGCTCTAGTACTAAGTATAGCATTAAATTCATAACGAAGCTTCTGTAATTTGGATTTGTACTGAAGGTCATTAGAGGAAATAAATAAACGTTCATATTTAGCAATTTGTTTTTCCAAATAAGTAATATTAGAGTTAAATTGTTTATTTTCATGTGCCATAATAGAAATAGTGGTAATTGCAAACACAACAATGATGGACAGAATGTGGATCAATGTCACACATTCACCCCAGTCCAAAGATCTGGGCCCAAATCCATCGTTTTTCCACTCCACACCACCCTGGGTTAGACAATGGCGATATGCAAATCAGCGCTGACCCTGTGCCCCATGGGAACAGTCCAGTCCGAACTACAAAAGCCATGTCCTTCCCAGAACGGAAACAAGCATCCGAGGACCGGCCCGGTTTCGAGGTAACACCTCTCATCAGCCCGGCTAGCTTGATTCCAGTGGTGTGGAGTGCCTGGGACTCACGTCTGAGCATCCCCAGTACACTTAGAGCGGTAATTGCAAACACAACAATGATGGACAGAATGTGGATCAATGTCACACATTCACCCCAGTCCAAAGATCTGGGCCCAAATCCATCGTTTTTCCACTCCACACCACCCTGGGTTAGACAATGGCGATATGCAAATCAGCGCTGACCCTGTGCCCCATGGGAACAGTCCAGTCCGAACTACAAAAGCCATGTCCTTCCCAGAACGGAAACAAGCATCCGAGGACCGGCCCGGTTTCGAGGTAACACCTCTCATCAGCCCGGCTAGCTTGATTCCAGTGGTGTGGAGTGCCTGGGACTCACGTCTGAGCATCCCCAGTACACTTAGAGCGGTAATTGCAAACACAACAATGATGGACAGAATGTGGATCAATGTCACACATTCACCCCAGTCCAAAGATCTGGGCCCAAATCCATCGTTTTTCCACTCCACACCACCCTGGGTTAGACAATGGCGATATGCAAATCAGCGCTGACCCTGTGCCCCATGGGAACAGTCCAGTCCGAACTACAAAAGCCATGTCCTTCCCAGAACGGAAACAAGCATCCGAGGACCGGCCCGGTTTCGAGGTAACACCTCTCATTAGCCCGGCTAGCTTGATTCCAGTGGTGTGGAGTGCCTGGGACTCACGTCTGAGCATCCCCAGTACACTTAGAGCGGTAATTGCAAACACAACAATGATGGACAGAATGTGGATCAATGTCACACATTCACCCCAGTCCAAAGATCTGGGCCCAAATCCATCGTTTTTCCACTCCACACCACCCTGGGTTAGACAATGGCGATATGCAAATCAGCGCTGACCCTGTGCCCCATGGGAACAGTCCAGTCCGAACTACAAAAGCCATGTCCTTCCCAGAACGGAAACAAGCATCCGAGGACCGGCCCGGTTTCGAGGTAACACCTCTCATCAGCCCGGCTAGCTTGATTCCAGTGGTGTGGAGTGCCTGGGACTCACGTCTGAGCATCCCCAGTACACTTAGAGCGGTAATTGCAAACACAACAATGATGGACAGAATGTGGATCAATGTCACACATTCACCCCAGTCCAAAGATCTGGGCCCAAATCCATCGTTTTTCCACTCCACACCACCCTGGGTTAGACAATGGCGATATGCAAATCAGCGCTGACCCTGTGCCCCATGGGAACAGTCCAGTCCGAACTACAAAAGCCATGTCCTTCCCAGAACGGAAACAAGCATCCGAGGACCGGCCCGGTTTCGAGGTAACACCTCTCATCAGCCCGGCTAGCTTGATTCCAGTGGTGTGGAGTGCCTGGGACTCACGTCTGAGCATCCCCAGTACACTTAGAGCGGTAATTGCAAACACAACAATGATGGACAGAATGTGGATCAATGTCACACATTCACCCCAGTCCAAAGATCTGGGCCCAAATCCATCGTTTTTCCACTCCACACCACCCTGGGTTAGACAATGGCGATATGCAAATCAGCGCTGACCCTGTGCCCCATGGGAACAGTCCAGTCCGAACTACAAAAGCCATGTCCTTCCCAGAACGGAAACAAGCATCCGAGGACCGGCCCGGTTTCGAGGTAACACCTCTCATCAGCCCGGCTAGCTTGATTCCAGTGGTGTGGAGTGCCTGGGACTCACGTCTGAGCATCCCCAGTACACTTAGAGCGGTAATTGCAAACACAACAATGATGGACAGAATGTGGATCAATGTCACACATTCACCCCAGTCCAAAGATCTGGGCCCAAATCCATCGTTTTTCCACTCCACACCACCCTGGGTTAGACAATGGCGATATGCAAATCAGCGCTGACCCTGTGCCCCATGGGAACAGTCCAGTCCGAACTACAAAAGCCATGTCCTTCCCAGAACGGAAACAAGCATCCGAGGACCGGCCCGGTTTCGAGGTAACACCTCTCATCAGCCCGGCTAGCTTGATTCCAGTGGTGTGGAGTGCCTGGGACTCACGTCTGAGCATCCCCAGTACACTTAGAGCGGTAATTGCAAACACAACAATGATGGACAGAATGTGGATCAATGTCACACATTCACCCCAGTCCAAAGATCTGGGCCCAAATCCATCGTTTTTCCACTCCACACCACCCTGGGTTAGACAATGGCGATATGCAAATCAGCGCTGACCCTGTGCCCCATGGGAACAGTCCAGTCCGAACTACAAAAGCCATGTCCTTCCCAGAACGGAAACAAGCATCCGAGGACCGGCCCGGTTTCGAGGTAACACCTCTCATCAGCCCGGCTAGCTTGATTCCAGTGGTGTGGAGTGCCTGGGACTCACGTCTGAGCATCCCCAGTACACTTAGAGCGGTAATTGCAAACACAACAATGATGGACAGAATGTGGATCAATGTCACACATTCACCCCAGTCCAAAGATCTGGGCCCAAATCCATCGTTTTTCCACTCCACACCACCCTGGGTTAGACAATGGCGATATGCAAATCAGCGCTGACCCTGTGCCCCATGGGAACAGTCCAGTCCGAACTACAAAAGCCATGTCCTTCCCAGAACGGAAACAAGCATCCGAGGACCGGCCCGGTTTCGAGGTAACACCTCTCATCAGCCCGGCTAGCTTGATTCCAGTGGTGTGGAGTGCCTGGGACTCACGTCTGAGCATCCCCAGTACACTTAGAGCGGTAATTGCAAACACAACAATGATGGACAGAATGTGGATCAATGTCACACATTCACCCCAGTCCAAAGATCTGGGCCCAAATCCATCGTTTTTCCACTCCACACCACCCTGGGTTAGACAATGGCGATATGCAAATCAGCGCTGACCCTGTGCCCCATGGGAACAGTCCAGTCCGAACTACAAAAGCCATGTCCTTCCCAGAACGGAAACAAGCATCCGAGGACCGGCCCGGTTTCGAGGTAACACCTCTCATCAGCCCGGCTAGCTTGATTCCAGTGGTGTGGAGTGCCTGGGACTCACGTCTGAGCATCCCCAGTACACTTAGAGCGGTAATTGCAAACACAACAATGATGGACAGAATGTGGATCAATGTCACACATTCACCCCAGTCCAAAGATCTGGGCCCAAATCCATCGTTTTTCCACTCCACACCACCCTGGGTTAGACAATGGCGATATGCAAAGTCAAGCTAGCCGGGCTGGAGAGAGGTGTTACCTCGAAACCGGTCCGGTCCTCGGATGCTTGATTCCGGTCTGGGAAAGATATGGCTGTTGTAGTTCGGACTGGACTGTTCCCATGGGGCAACAGGGTCAGAGCTGATTTGCATAAAGCCATTATCTGACCCAGGGTGGTGTGGAGTGCAAAAAAACGATGGATTTGGGCCCAGATCTTTTGACTGGGGGAGTGTGTGACATTGATCCACATTCAGTCCATCACTTGTTGTTTTTTGCAATTGCCGCCCTAAGTGCGCTGGGGATGCCCAGACGTGGGTCCCAGGCACTCCACACCACTTGGAGTCAAGCTAGCCGGGCTGAAGAGAGGTGTTACCTCGAAACCGGTCCGGTCCTCGGATGCTTGATTCCGGTCTGGGAAAGATATGGCTGTTGTAGTTCGGACTGGACTGTTCCCATGGGGCAACAGGGTCAGAGCTGATTTGCATAAAGCCATTATCTGACCCAGGGTGGTGTGGAGTGCAAAAAAACGATGGATTTGGGCCCAGATCTTTTGACTGGGGGAGTGTGTGACATTGATCCACATTCAGTCCATCACTTGTTGTTTTTTGCAATTGCCGCCCTAAGTGCGCTGGGGATGCCCAGACGTGGGTCCCAGGCACTCCACACCACTTGGAGTCAAGCTAGCCGGGCTGAAGAGAGGTGTTACCTCGAAACCGGTCCGGTCCTCGGATGCTTGATTCCGGTCTGGGAAAGATATGGCTGTTGTAGTTCGGACTGGACTGTTCCCATGGGGCAACAGGGTCAGAGCTGATTTGCATAAAGCCATTATCTGACCCAGGGTGGTGTGGAGTGCAAAAAAACGATGGATTTGGGCCCAGATCTTTTGACTGGGGGAGTGTGTGACATTGATCCACATTCAGTCCATCACTTGTTGTTTTTTGCAATTGCCGCCCTAAGTGCGCTGGGGATGCCCAGACGTGGGTCCCAGGCACTCCACACCACTTGGAGTCAAGCTAGCCGGGCTGGAGAGAGGTGTTACCTCGAAACCGGTCCGGTCCTCGGATGCTTGATTCCGGTCTGGGAAAGATATGGCTGTTGTAGTTCGGACTGGACTGTTCCCATGGGGCAACAGGGTCACAGCTGATTTGCATAAAGCCATTATCTGACCCAGGGTGGTGTGGAGTGCAAAAAAACGATGGATTTGGGCCCAGATCTTTTGACTGGGGGAGTGTGTGACATTGATCCACATTCAGTCCATCACTTGTTGTTTTTTGCAATTGCCGCCCTAAGTGCGCTGGGGATGCCCAGACGTGGGTCCCAGGCACTCCACACCACTTGGAGTCAAGCTAGCCGGGCTGAAGAGAGGTGTTACCTCGAAACCGGTCCGGTCCTCGGATGCTTGATTCCGGTCTGGGAAAGATATGGCTGTTGTAGTTCGGACTGGACTGTTCCCATGGGGCAACAGGGTCAGAGCTGATTTGCATAAAGCCATTATCTGACCCAGGGTGGTGTGGAGTGCAAAAAAACGATGGATTTGGGCCCAGATCTTTTGACTGGGGGAGTGTGTGACATTGATCCACATTCAGTCCATCACTTGTTGTTTTTTGCAATTGCCGCCCTAAGTGCGCTGGGGATGCCCAGACGTGGGTCCCAGGCACTCCACACCACTTGGAGTCAAGCTAGCCGGGCTGAAGAGAGGTGTTACCTCGAAACCGGTCCGGTCCTCGGATGCTTGATTCCGGTCTGGGAAAGATATGGCTGTTGTAGTTCGGACTGGACTGTTCCCATGGGGCAACAGGGTCAGAGCTGATTTGCATAAAGCCATTATCTGACCCAGGGTGGTGTGGAGTGCAAAAAAACGATGGATTTGGGCCCAGATCTTTTGACTGGGGGAGTGTGTGACATTGATCCACATTCAGTCCATCACTTGTTGTTTTTTGATAATAGAAATAGTGGCACCTCTGATGTAGGCCTTAAAAGTATCCCACCTATTCACAATAGAAGTTGAACCTTCTGGGTTGAATAAAAAATAGTCTTTAATATTTTGTAAAAGTTTGGACTTATGTTTATCATTGAGAACTATATTTGTGTTCATACGCCAACGATTTTGCCTAGCAAAAGTAAAGGAAATATTTAACACAGGAAATCAACGCATAGTCCGAAACATCAATATTACCTATAACAGGGTTGGTGGCTGATTGAAGTAGAGAGGGTGAAAGCAAAAAATAATCAATTCTGGAATGTGAATTATGGGGATTAGAGAAAAAGGAAAACCATTTCTCCGTAGGAAAGTGTAACCGCCATATATCAGTTAATTTGGTTGTGCGAAGGAAAGATTTAAAGGCATGAAACACTTTAGGAGGACGGAATTTTGTAGTGGAAAGCCTATCTAGTAACGGATCAATAATTACATTAAAATCCCCCCCAACAATCAAAGGGACCTGCCCCAACTTCAGAACCTCAGAAGTCAAAGCAGACCAGAAAGAAGGGTCATCAGCCGTAGGACCATAAACATTAAGCAAAAAATAAATTGTGTCATGAATTTTAACCTTAACCACTATATATCTACCTTCTGAGTCTGTAAATTTACTAAAAATCTGACAATGTAACCGTTTTGCAAAGAGAATTGCAACCCCATTTTTTCTTCCCTGCGCAGGGGAGGAAACAATATTATCAACCCATTTTTTCTTCATATATTGGAGAATTTTATCTTCAACATGCGTTTCTTGAATAAAACAAATGTCAGCTTTACACGCACCCAGGTAATCTAAGATCTTAGTGCGTTTTACCGGATGCCTCAAACCCTTAACATTAAGAGAAACAATTTTAACATTATGAATATTAGCCATTGTGCATTAAGAGAAAAGGACAGAAGAATGATACAGAAAAAGAAGAATGGAGAAACAGCCTTAGAAAAGGAGTGACTCTATGCAGAAAGTAGGAAAAGGAAAGACACAAGAGGAAGAAAGCAAAAAAAGGAAAGGAGACAAACAAGGAACATAAATAAGGACAAAGAAACGCACACCCGTTCCACAAGAATGGCCAGAAACCGTTGGAGCCCATAAGTATAAGAATATGCAAAGATGTGACAAGAAAAATCAGGCTATTCGAAGTCAAGTATTAGGATCCTGAGTATCCATAGATGGAGGAGCTTGTTGCTCAAGAAACAAACGAAGATCTTCAGGACGCTGAAAAGATTTGGAAACATTGTCTTTCCAGACACGCATCGTTGAAGGATCAAAAAGACCATATTTAAATCCAAGGTGTCGCAGCTGTGGACGATAGGCAGAAAACTCTTTGCGAATAGCAACAGTTTCTTTGGCAAAGTCCTGGTGAATAAAAATGTTGGTCCCATTCACTAATAAGGAAGGAATTTCTCTTGCAGCCTTGCGAATAAGGACCAAATGATGATGACGCAGAACCTTGAAGATCATATGCCTGGGTTTAGTATGTCTAGGATTCCGATGGGAAGGGACTCTGTGGGCTTTATCAATCTCAAATTTTTCAGCGAATTTTATATTCAAAAGGCCCGGTAAAAGGGATTCAAGATATAAATGACAGCTAGTCCCCTCAACTTCTTCAGGCAAATTAAAAATACGCAGGTTGTATTGCCTATTACGATTTTCCATGTCCAACAGTTGAGTATGCATTGGAACAATTTTGGCCAATAAAGGTGTAAAAGTGTCAAGTTTGTTTTTATTATCCTGAATTTTAATGGCATTGTCAGAAATTTTCATTGACATAGAGGCCATATCTTTGCGGATATTTTTGACTTCCGAAGCAATTGTATCGGTATTCAAGCGTAGTGCTTTAATTTCCTCCAAAATGAGAGCAAAAGCAGGGTCTGAAGACTCTACCATCTTAGACTTTGCTGGAGGAGGAGAAACCTGCTGCTTACGTTTATTTAAATTGGAATTCTTAGAATCCATTTTGAGGTTAGTAATAGCTCTGCAATAGGTGTAAATTGATAAAAAGATGAAAAACAGCCTCAAAATGCAAGAAGAATGAGGTAATTATCACGAAAAACAGCAACAAACTCTTAAAGCAGCAGGTGCAGCAGCTATATTAGGCTGGAGGCGTGGCTAGGCCCAAGCCAGGCTCTGTCACAGAAGTTGCTCCGCCCCCAAGCACTCAAACTCAGCAGTACCTGAAGGAGAGACTGGGGTCCAGAACCATGGAGCCAGAAATCGACCTTCCTCCACAAGAAATCGCCCCAAAATCACTCCACAAATCAGGAAGCACTTTATAAGGTAAGCGCGAGCATTTTCGCCGACTTCCTGACACAAAAATCGGCGTTTGAAACGAAGTCGGGCTGAGGGAGTTACGGAGCTCCGGTAATGGCGGCCATCTTGTTTGACGCGCTCGCGCGTCTCCCGTGGACAGCCCTTTTATTCTCACACCTAACTGCCATTCTTAATGATTCTCAAAACTCTTTTTGAGGAAAAGATGTTCTCACTTTCGATAGGCGTTTGGTGCATTACTAAATACCATTTTGTGATCGCACACCCTGTAATTTTACAAATCACAGGGTTCGTAACTGCAGACCCAAAGTTCGCTAAACGAGTCTGTTGACATATGAAAACGTACATCCAAGTTTCCTTGGTGTTAATACTTTTCTGATAGGACACTGCAATTTCCTCTATCTAGTAAAAAAAGCTCTTATGCCATGATTACGAGTGCCCCAGTTGACGATAATTATTGTATCAAAAGTAATACGATACCTCCATGTTTGATAAAGCGCACTACTCACTCCCAAGGCGCTGGGGTGGGGGGGTTGGGGAAACAGATCCTGATCAGTCGAAGAGCCAGGTCTTGAGTTCCTTCCTGACCTTGTGCAAGGTAGGGGAGCTTCTGATGTCGACGGGGATATCGTTCCAGGTCTTGGCCGCGATGTAGGAGAAAGGTCTCCCGCCCGTTCTGTTCCTGCGTATGCGGGGACCAGTGCAAGGTCAGCGGAGCAGAGGTTCCTCTTGGGTGCATGGATACAGACCCAGTCGTTGAGGTATTTGGGTCCAATGTCGTGGAGGGATTTGTAGGCGTGGGTGAGGAGTTTTAAAGTGATCCTCTTCTCGACTGGCAGCCAGTGGAGGCCTCTTAGGTGTTGGGTCATGTGTTCGTGGCGCGGTGTCCCTAGGACGAGTCTGGCTGCGGCATTCTGGATGGTCTGGAGTTTGTGTAGCAGAGATTTGTTGACTCCGGCATAGAGGGCGTTGCCGTAGTCCAGTCTGCTGGTTATGAGCGCGTGGGTGACGGTCCGTCTGCAGTTGGGGTGGATCCATTTAAAGGTCTTCCGGAGGGTGCTGAGGCAGTTGAAACTGGTGGATGCGACAGCGTTGATCTGTCGGTTCATGGAGAGGGAGGAGTCCAGGATGATTCCGAGGTTTCGGGCATGGCCTGTGTGGGCCTGTGGGCTCCCAAGGGCGGGAGCCACCAGGTGCTGTCCCAGGCGGAGGTCAGGGTCCCAGGATGAGGATCTCCATCTTCTTAAAGTTGAGTTTTAGGCAGCTGTCCTTCATCCATGCTGCCACGTTCCTCATACCTTCCTGGAAACAGAGTCTGGTGTTTTCTGGGTTCTTCGTGAGGGAGAGGATGAGCTGGGTGTCGTCAGCGTAGGATACAATGCTGAGCCCATGCTTTCTGACGATGGCGGCAAGGGGGTCCAAGTCGATGTTGACCAGCGTGTGGCTGAGTGGTGATTCTTGGGGTACTCCGCAGTTCATATCAGTGGGTTCGGAGAGGAAGGGGGGGGCTGATGCTCTGGGTTCTGCCAGAGAGGAAGGACTGGACCCAGTCGAGGGTGGCTCCCTGTATCCCTGCGTCGTAGAGTCTGGTGGCTAGAGTGCGATGTGAGACGGTGTCGAAGGCTGCTGAGAGGTCCAGGAGGATGAGGGCAGCGGTGTGCCCCCGGTCCAGCAGCTTGCGAATGTCGTCGGTGGCGCCGAGGAGGGCGGTCTCGGTGCTGTGGTTGCTGCGGAAGCCAGACTGGGAGGCGTCTAGGATGGAGTTTTCTTCGATGAAGGTGGTCAGCTAGGTGTTCACGAGTCTCTCGGTGACTTTGGCTGTGCAGGGGAGGAGAGAGATGGGCCTGTAGCTCTTCAGATCGGTAGGGTCGGCCGTTGATTTCTTGAGGAGGGGTTTCACCTCAGCACATTGCCAGTCATATGGGCAGATGCCGGATTTGAGGGATTTTATGGGTTTGGGCCTTCAGAATGGGGCATCATATGCAATTTTGTGGGATTTGTGCACTAAAACCACATGGCACATTATTTACTAAGTATTTTTCCTCAGTATATGTCAGCTGTTTTGTACCTTCTGATATGTATGTTAAATTCACTCTTACCTCCCTTTATCTCTACTCACTGGAATCCAAATGTCACCCTTACCACCTTTCACCAATACCCACCGAACACTGAAATCACCCTTACCTCTATGCACCCCGTACCCTAAAACAACCTCATCTCCCTTTACCTCTACCCATCCCTGAACCCTAAATTCACCCTTACCTACCTTTACTTCCATCCACCCGAACATTAAAATCACACTCTCCTCCCTTTGTCTCTACCCACCCGGAACCCTGAACTCACCCTTGCCTCCCTTTACTTATACCCAACCCTAGACCGCCCGCTCATTCCTTACCATTGGTTGGCTTTATTGTTATTCTTATTTCTGTGCTTCTCTGTGGTCAGTGAGAGCCTCTTCACTTTCTCTTCTGTGTTTGTCCCTACACTGGAGAATGGCCCAAGTGCTGCTTCTCTTGCCCAGTATCCTTCTGCTGATTGCCACTTTCAGAGGTATTTTTTAGGTCTCATCTGCAGACACAAGGCATGTGTTGTCACTTGCGATGATCTATTGTACTTTTTTTGTTTAAAAGCTGTTAAAAGGGGCTTTTAGCTAGGAGATGCTTCTCATTTGTAAGCACCTGACTTGTTCACTTCCTGTTTACTTCCTCTTCATGTATTTCTTTCTTCGATAGAGCATAAACAGAGTACTGATTAATTACTTTATTGACGTCCTTCTGTTGTACTTCTTTTCTTGCCCTGTTGTTACAGCTTGTCCTGGTTTTTGTTGTTGTAACTTGCAGCCTCCTACATCTGAAGTTGTTGCAGCTTGCCCTATTTTTCTTTTTTGTAACTTGCCCTCTCCCCGTCTGTCATTGTTGCAAATTGCCCATTGTCATTGTTGTAGTTTGCCCCCGTTCAAAGTTGTAGCTTGCCCCATTTTCATTGTTGTAACTTACCCCTATTCCCACATCTGTTGCTGTTGTAACTAGACAGTTTTCCTTGTTGTATATTGCCCTCATCCATCATTGTTTTAGCCTGCCTTGCTTTTGTTGTAAATTGCGCACCTCTCCTATTCGTTGTTTTTGTACCTTGCTCCGTCTTGTTGTTGTAGATTGCCCCCCTCTCCGTTGGTCCTTGTTGGAACTTGGAATGCAACATTATTGTAGAATACCCCTCTCCTGCATCAGTCTTTGTTGTGACTTGCATTGTTATAGATTGTCCTCCTCCCCTTTCTGAGCCCGTTCCTGTGTTTTTCTGCTGACCTCTAACCTTTACCGAATTATTCTACGTTCCTCCATAGACACTGCTCCTCTTTGAGAATTTGTGAATGGCGAAGTACATAAGTGTTGCTTTATGGTGTTTGATTTCTGCCAGGCTTGATTGTTTTATTTGTTACATATCCATTGTTCTGTCACTATGTACCCCTCTTTTCTAAATAAAAATTTCAGACACGGGGCGCCAGTCAGAATATGGAAGGTAGTGGGTTCTAGGACAGAAGGAGCAGAGTATGGGGGGTAAGAGCCCTGCACACCTGACCTATCCCTCTTTTTGCAGGTGGCGGGGCAACTCCTGGCAGTAGACTTTGAAGAGCGTACTGCGGCTCATCAACTGTGAGGTGAAGTGAGCATGGCGCAGAGCGTTTAGTCGGACTGCATGGTGCGACCCGGCATTGGCTGACACAAGAAGGTTTGGTCAGGCCTTGCCAGGGTTACCAGAGGACAAGCACTTAGCATCTTAAGGAGGAAGGGCATACTGATCATGACAGCCTGCGTCAACTGAGCATCTGGGAGGGTTTGTTACTCTCCTTCAGGACAAGTTAGTCATTTTCCTCGAGGTGGTGCCCATTGTACCATATCAGGTGGCGGTTCTACCACGCACTGAGTGGGTGGCAGAAGATGACTTAGCAGACTCCATGGAGTTGGACTATGGGAAGGCTAAGGCTAATCTTGAGGGGAGCAAGGTTGTGGACAGTGATGTGCCTGTTGAAGTGGAACAGAGGTGGTGGCAGAAACGGGCAGGACAGTCGAAGGGGTAACCGTTAATCAGTGTCCAACTAGTGTCTTACAGGCTGCAGACATGGTACCGGCAAGATCCACTGACACCAGGTTAACAGGTAGGTGGCTTCCACTGGCAAGGCAGAAGTCTGCAGAGCAGGCACCATCCTTAAGGCCAGGTAAGAACTTAGAAGCCACAGGGATGGCCCTGGTTATGGTGTCAGTTGGGGTGGATGCTTGGAACAAACGTGAAGAGGACACTAATCAGCTACAGAAGAGTCGGTATGTGAAGGACACTGGGGTGGGAATGGAGGAGCCGAGACTGTGCAAAAAGGAAGGAGATGGCACACATAAGAAGGACACTTCACAGGGTAGAAGGTGGGATTTCCAGATGAGCGAGGGCGTCAGTGGGACAACAACAGGTTGATAAGGGCAAGGACAGAGGAACAGATGCTGGGGAAAACACAGGAGGTGATTGAGAGAAAGGAAAGGTAGAGGGAGCATAGGGGGAGGAACCAGGTAGCTGAAACTAAATAAATTGCTTTATATGGGGGTTACGAAACCATTGGGGATACATCTTATGTTGTCCACAAAAGAAAAGATTTAGGAGGGGGAATATGTCAACATTTTTAAGCTGTCACATAGGGAACTGAGGGCCAAGGAGGGGGCCAAGGAGGAAGAATATAAAGTGTTCAAACGACCTGAGGTGCCCAAGACCATTGAAATCTGAATGGCAGCGTTTTTAATGTTCGCCAGTGTCTACTGTGAAAAATATCTCGAGTGGAGTATGGCCCTGTTTAAATACATGGATGTCATATGTAAGGTGCAGATCACATATTGGGGATATGTGTGGGCACAGTATGATGATGTATTGAGGGTGTGTAGGACCCTAGACTAGGAGGCAAAATAGGGGGTGATTGATTCCAAACTCTGGCAACACACGATAGACCTGGCAACATTTGGAAACATTCTCTAAATCAAAGGAGGGAGTGGAGAGAGAGAGTGTCCAGCGGGACACATGGAGTGGATTCAGTCTCCCCTTACTATAATTTATAAACATAAGGAATCCACCCACAAGGCATAAAGTGAAACCCAATACAATCTCACTAGTGATGTGGTTCCTACTTTGGTGGGAAGCACATTGTGTTTTTTAAAAACCCCTCACACACCAAAAGGGCCCTTGGTGTCATGCTTCATCATAGGGGTCTTCACACCCCTCTACAGAGCGCGGCGTGCTACTAACCAGCGAACCAAGCACTTGATGTGACCTCTATGTGTAGTGCGTGAGAGAGAGTGGAAGTGAGTGGTAGGGTCAGAGGTGAATAGTGAGTGGATGTTAAAAAATACCTGGCAGGTAGGACTAGAAAGAATTTTGCTGTTTTTAAAAGCTCCCGGGATTCCTTTGGCGCATACAAAGACTGTGGGCCCACAGATATTTTAATTTTTCACATTTTATTTACTTTTTATTTATAGAGTTTTATATAGCGCAGACTTGACCCGAGGGAATCAGAGCGCTTCACAGAGATTCACAAAAGCAGCAAATGCCAGAGACACGTTTGGAGTAAATACATATACATAGTGACATAAAGTGACGCTTTGTATGTGACAAGGTATATACATTTTTAGGTAGATTACATGTACACATAGCTATATATAGAGCTTTACAGTGCATTGCATCAACAGCAGAGCAAGAATGATCAGTCTTAGGGATGGGCGATGTAGTTCAGAGTTAGCTGAGGTGAGGACTCGTGAGGGCAAGGGAGAATAGAGGCACAATTTTCCCTGGGATCGTGTTGCACCAATTTAACTTAGAGGTTGCTAAGCATAGTGCACGCAGGCTAGTCAGGTGCTCAAGGGGGTGGATTTGGGTATTGTTAGAGAATAAAAGCTTCAGTTTCTTCTTGCATTCCTGGTAGGATTGGTTTTTTAGCAGGTCCTGGGGCAGGGAGTTCCAGATTCTAGAAGCGTTCTTAGAGAAGGAGCGGATGTGAGATTTCTCTCTCTTAAATTTTGGTGGAACCAGTAGCAGACTGTTTGAGCTTCGTAGATGTCACTTTTGACTGGATTGTGATAATTTATTAGTGCGGTAGATTGGTTTTTCAGTGTGGAGTGCTTTGTGAGTTATGCAGGCAGTTTTTAAAATGGCCCTTGTCTCTATTGGCAGCCAGTTGAGCTGTTTGAGGATGGGAGTGATGTGGTCAAAGAGCTTTAACCCCAATATAAGTCTGGCTGCAGCGTGGAGAGTAGCTTTCAATGTGGTTAGGTAAGATTTTGGGGCATCCGCGACCATTGCATTTCCATAGTGCAGCTTTGGTAGGACTAGTGATTGCTGGGATTGAGTGTGATAGTATGTCCCCTTCTTGGGGATAGAGCTGTACTCTAGGGTCATGCAGGTATGCTTGCCACTGGACCTGAAGATTCAGTTGTTGCTGAACACGATGCTGGAGAAAGCCAAGGTTAAAGTCAGGGATGTGCAATTGCTTCTAGGCCATCTGGATTTTGCATGTAGAGTGGTGCGAATGCACAGGACTGGGAATGGTGTGGTAGGGCCTATCTCTACCTCATCATCAAATTGGCTTGTCAGTGGGCATGAGGGAGGAATTGGGCATGTGGTGCTTCTTTTAGGACTCATTCAACGGTATTTTGGTGTGTACGCTGCGAGAGTTAGAGTAGGATGTCCACAACTATTCCGATGTGGCAGGGGGTATGGGGTTTAGTCTGTACTGGCAAGGGCATTGTTGCGAGGAGGAATGGCCCGAGGCCTAGCATGGGGGCCGCAGTATTGCATAGTATTGCAGAAACCCAATGCCCCCTGGTATACTCCGGCCCTCGCTGTCTGCCACCTCAAGTGTAGGCTCTAGGAGAGAGAATGGAGAAAAACCTACAACTCAACGTCCAGATCCACTTACACTCTCCAGAGAAAGCTATATCTCTCCGAAATAAAAAAAGCAAAAAAGGCATTCTTCACTTTAGCAATAGATGCAGCAAAACAGAAACAACATACGATTTTCAATATCGTAAAATCTTTCACTCATCCCAAAGCACTGGCACTTGAAATTCCCCCTTCACAAGCCCTCTGTGATCAAATCGCTGATTTCTTTGAGGAGAAAATCAATAATATCCATAAGGACTTCCCCCCGGCTCCCATCCTAATCCAAGCGTCTGACACATCTACTCCCTCACTAAACCAATTTACAGCAGTCTCCCTATTGCAAACGCACAAAGCCATACTAGCCTGTAAATCAGGTGCACCCACAGACTCCTGCCCCCCAGTCATCTTGCACCACCTCATTGAGTCTGTCAACCCTCTAATCAATGCGATTGTGAACGAATCCCTTGACTCCGGTATTGTTCCTATTGAGTGGAAGAAGGCCACAGTCAAGCCCCTCATGAAAAAGCAAAATAAATCCCCTACTGATTTGTCCAATATGCGCCCAATCTCACTCCTCCCTGCACTAGGCAAAATTACCGAGCAACTAGTCCACGAGGAATTAAAGAATTTTGTGGAAAATCAATGCATCTTACACCCGCAGCAATCCGGTTTTCGTTCCGGCCACTCCACAGAGACCGCTTTGATTGAGTTGTCTGACACCATCAAGTTCTTGCAGGATGAGGGCAGGCAGGCCGTCCTCATCCTGCTCGACTTAACCGCGGCCTTCGACACCATCTCACACACTATTCTAATTAATAGGATGCGTGAGATCGGTGTCTCGGGCTCCGCACTTGCTTGGATTACATCATTTCTATCCAATCGCTCTCAATCGATCTCCTTAGGCCCCTTTGTTTCCAGTGAACGATCCATCACCTCAGGGGTACCACAGGGATCCATCCTGAGCCCCCTCTTTTTTAACGTGTATATGGCCCCCCTTCTTGCGTTGATTGAATCACATGGGATTCTCGTGACATCCTACGCTGATGACACCCAGCTTGTCGTCACTATTGATAAAAGACTCCCGGATGCTGCCATCAAATTCCAAAACTGTCTGTCAGAAGTCTTTTCTTGGCTCAACCTGCACCATTTAAAATGCAACAGCGCCAAAACAGAAATAATTCCCCTCGGTAAAGGCACATTCTTTTCCCCCAAAGACTGGTGGCCTCATAAATCCGAAGCACCACCGAGCGCGGTAGCCTCAGCACGCAACTTGGGTGTTCAATTTGATGCTTCCCTCAGCTTCGATGAACATGTGCGCATTACCGCAGGGCGCTGTTTCAGTCTGATCAGGCAATTAAAGAAATTTTTTAATTTTCTGCCTATCAGTGCCAGGAAATCAGTCGCGGTGGCGCTTATCCTCTCCCGGCTGGATTATTGTAACGGCCTCCTGGCAGGTATCAAGAAGTCCTCTCTGAAAAAGCTACAAACTGTCCAACATGCAGCAGCCAGGCTTGTTCTGAAACTCCCCCGCAGGTCCTCAGCCTCTGCAGCCCTCAACGCCCTCCACTGGCTGCCCCTCCACAAGAGAATCCTTTTCAAGCTCTTAGTCACTGTATTTAAAGCTAACAGGTGCTTGGGTCCATCCTACCTGATTAAGCGCTTCCAGCGCTACAATCCAACTCGCTGTTTGAGGTCATCGGGCGCCAACTTCATCTCTGAACCCCGTATAAAATTAAAATCCAAGGGTGGAAAGACCTTTTCTTTTCTGGCGGCCAAGGCATGGAACCGCCTTCCCCCCAGCCTTAGGCACGCCCCCTCCGAAAGCCTATTTAGGAAATCCTTGAAAACTTGGATTTATACTCAGCCCGACTCTTCAGTTCTCGCAGCCATTTGATCCATGCTCCCCATAGACGACTTTCTGTGTGCTCAGCGCCAAGATGCTCCCTCCGGAGCGAAAGTCAGCGCTTTACAAATGACAATAAATATCAAATATCAAATTTCCTTATTTTTTCCTACTGGTCATAGCTGTTTCCATGTAGGGTGAACAGTTGGCACACATAAAGGCATTGTTTCGAATTGACAATATAGTAGTGGTGGTTCAGGTGGTGGACAGGCAGTCGGCAAGGCACTCACAGCTACTGAAGTTGCTATGGGTTTTTTTCTTGTATACTTGAGACATGACATTTTGTCAGGGTGAAGAATATGCCAGGGGTGGACAATGACATTACGCATGCTTTGTCTCATTCACAGTGGGAGCGATTCCATGGGTTGGCCACGGAGGTGGACAGGGACAAGATGCGCATGCCGACAGAACTATGGACAGCAGGAAACAAAGGATGCTCCAGCTGGTGGTAGGGTCTTTGGCGGTATCCACCAAGGAGAATTTGGTGAGGTGCTAGCAAGCCAGAAGCAATCGACAAGGCTAGGAGGAAAATAAATTGGAAAATGCGAGGATTCTGCAGGTAAGAAGGAATGGGCAGAGTGTAGATTGCTGACCTGGGATATGAAACAGTTGAATTTATTTGGGGGGGATGGAGTCCACCTTTCCCTGCTACAGGATGGAGTTGTATTTGCTGGGGGTAAAGGATTTTTTAGCCTGGATCTTGGGGGTGCAGCGGTGAGCAAGAGAGATTTTAGGGGGCAGGGGGGAGAAAAAGTCAAGCTTGTGCCTTTTTGTGAGTGGCAGTTGGCTGGCAAGTTTGCATGGGTTTAACTAATGTTATTTTTGTTGCCATTGATGAACCAGACTGAAAGGGAGGGTGTGAACAAGCTCGCACGGGAAGGAGGCAGGAAGTTGAAAGTTACGTTATAGGACTTTAAGTTTAATAGATGTTAATAGATTCACTGTTAAGTAGTTGGGAAAGTTAAAAATGTCACAATTGCAGGAGTGTAGTATGTTACGAGGTAGATACTTACTAGGTGACATGATGTGGGAGGTAGGACTTTTACTGGTAGGGGTAGGAAATTGGGTGACAAACTTTGTATTGTGAGGTTTTATTTTTGTAAGGTGGTATGCCTAGGAATCTTTGTGATATGTATCTGTTTCAATAAAGTTGCCCATTAAACACGCAGGTCTGTGCTGCGCCTCTCTCACCCAGTATGGGTTTGGGGTACAGTCGACCAGGGGGAGGTTTGCCCTCCAGGAGTAATGGGGGAATGGAGCAGTCTAGAGAACTCTACACCTTTTCAGCAACATCTGTTAAAGGTTGTAGCCTAATGCATATATATTCGGCCATTTTGGCCTGCCACCCTCCAACTTGTGGTTAGGTGACAGGGTGGCAGCCCTGTTGCCACCCTCCAACTTGTGGTTAGGTGACAGGGTGGCAGCCCTGTCAGAGCAGCAGGTCCATTTTGCTTTTCCACGCATGCTCATGCCTCAGCTCGGGTTTTTTGGTGCAATAAGGGACAATTTTTCTTGCTACGGGTTGGCTGGTTTTGTCTGGGACAGGTGCGTAGTGGTTGCAGAGTTACTGTAGGTTGTTGCTTTGAGATAGGTGCAATGGAGGCTGGCAGTAGGCTGACAAGTCTGCATCGGTTTAGCTAACGTCATTATTGTTGCCATCGGCGAACCAGGCTGAAAAGGAGGGTGTAAACAAGCTCACACCAGAATGAGGCAGGAAGTTAAAGGTTACAATGTAGGAAGTTAAGTTTAGCAGATGTTAATATATTCACTGTTAAGAGGTAGGGGAAGTTAAAAATGTCACAAGTGCAGGAGTGCAGTATGTTTGGAGGTGGATACTTGCTGGGTTATGTTATGTGGGACAGGACTTTTAGGGGTGGGGAGGAAATTAGGTGACAAACTTTGTATATTGAGGTTTTAGTTTTGTAAGGCGGAATGCCCAGGAATCTTTGTGAGGCGCACCTATTTCAATAAAGCGTCTTTTTTCACACATCAAAATGTCAGTGGTCCCTGCTGAGCCTCCCTCACCCAAATATATAAGTTCCACGTCTGGTGCGATCTGTAAAACCGGCATTTACATGCATTATGTGGCTATTGTATGTAACTCATCTTGATACGTCTTTTTTGCTCCTCTGTATTGCTTCTGCTGCAACTGTATCCTCTTTAGGATATGAAAACGGTGTTTTAAAGAGCAAACTTTTCCTAGCAAGCTGACACCCATTTTTTGGGTATGATTCATGTTATATCAAGAACTAATTGAAATGAAAAATTAAAAAACAGCACTCTCCATCCCAACGTAATGCATGGGAGAGGAGAAAATTCACGGATTGCAATTTACAATTGTTTATTTTAATCAAATGAAGAGGCGAAGCACTAGAATAGTGCGCGCCGCCCTTATGGCGGTCGAGCCCGTCCCCGGGAGAAGGGAGGGGGAGTACCCCCTTCCCCATTGGCCTACAGCGGGGTGAACCGGAAGCAACAGGGTCAGACCAGTTGAGACTGGACTGGCCAGTGCCCCCTGTTAAAAGGGGGTGTGGGGAGCGGAACATTCTCTTGTTCCTACGCTCCCCACGGATGCAGCACCCGGGCCCCCACGGATTGCAATTTATAATTGTTTATTTTAATCAAATGACCCCCTCGCCATTCTTTAGTCACTGGTCCTTTTTAGCCGTGGCTGCTGGGAGTCTATTTATACAGTTCCATTATTGGACGCGCCTTGCTCCACTCCTTCTATTTATGAAGTACAAGTCTTACCCGAGTTCTAGGTGTCGCAGGAATCAAACTACCCATCTGGACTCATGACCTTGTCCAACTACCCCCTAAGGAGGTCATATATTTAAGAGAGAAGCTTCTTTTACCTTTAAAACAAACATTTTTGCCTCACAGAAATTGACTTGTTCTGAAGCCAAAATCTCTATTTTTACCCAAATCCTGCAGTGTTGTTTTCATTTGTTACTAAGTAATGCACCATACTTTTGGTATGTCTAATGGCTCAAATGTTTATGCTCACTGCGGAAATCTGCTTATAGCATGCTGGCTGGGAGCTGGCATCATGTCAGTGGGCACACTTTACCAATGACTTGTTCGCTTGGCAGTCAAACTGGCCCATAAATAAACAAAGGATAGAAGCATTCAAACTATATGTGCATAAATTCACTCACGTGTAAGTTTCTTGACTTTCGAAACCTGCTCTCCTAAGCAGTCACATCTGCTGTTAACTGCTGAACTATTAGGTCTCCTTATCAGTGGGGGTCAGGACGCTTGTTAACAAGCAGGGCGTGAGGCTTCAATAGGTTTTCAAGGGCAGAGCGGCCATTAACTGTATTAGAATAACCTTAGTAGGTCACCGTGCTGCGTCATAAACTTTCTAGTCCTTCCGCTGCTGCTTAAAGCAGTTTCACTGGATCAGAGAACGTACCATGTCAGAAGGTGCTGTGTGCCCCGGGTCCCAACACCCTCCTTTCACCAAGTAAACAAACGCGGCCTTCAGAAGCACTTACCCCACGTCACGCGGCCTTCAGAAGCACTTACCCCACGTCACGCTCACACCGGCGAGCGGCCGCTGGAGGCATCAACGCAACGTTCGCTCCATGGCCATAGAGATTTATTTCAAAACCGGTTTCAAAGTTATGATGAGCTGCAGCTCACGGATTCCCAGCTGCTCTGTGCGGTGTTGTGAGGCCGTGTGACCGCCGGCAGAGCAGCGTAGAGGGAAAACAAACAGTATGCAGTAGACTAGTAGAGTTTTATTATATTTACCCATTAGTACTGCACTGCATTGTATTTGCATTTCTATATAATGCCCCTGACGAGGCATTGAAGCGCTCTGTTGAAAATTAACATTTGATAACGTCTAAGAAGGTGAGAGAGCACAAGTTTGAAAAAAATGTATAAGTACGCCATATTTACAAGCACGTAGTTAATTTAAACATGTTTTGCACACAAGTGTTTTATATTCAGTAGTGAAATGTATAGAATGTTAAGTGGAGTAACTATAATTATAACGGTGTGAGATTAATGTAGAAATGTTGGAATATATGTGAAAACCTCATGTTCTCATGTTAAAAGAATCATGTCCGAATTAAATGTAACTTTGAAATCCAGTATAATGTGTAGGCCTTAGGGCAATTCACAGCAAACCTGAACGTGCTGCTAAAATAATGTGAGATAAGGTTGACATGGTTCTTCCAAATGTACTATTGAACTTAGGGTTAGAAGTATATGCTTTATAGATGTGTTATTTTAGAAACGTATGCTAGCTAAGAATGTTTGCTGTTTAAATCAAGTTAACGTTTTAAGATTGCAGGGACCTGCTGCATGTAAATCAAGTAGGCCAGAGCAGATAATGTCATGTCGTTTAAATTGCCATGTGCTCGTTAGAGAAGAGGTCGTGAGGTGTCCAGCACAGAGCTTTGAGAGTGTTTTACGACTAAAGATATGGTGGAGTCTGGAATTTGAGGCCCACTGCAGGACGAACTGTATGCAGGTGCGAGGGTCCTAATCAGCTCGAATGAAAGGGACTTTGTTCAGTGGCGCCTTGCGCAGGCATGGAGGAGTTTCCAAGAATTTCAGGGGGTATCGGCGCACTGGAGAAGAAGCCTGGGAACCAAGGTCAACTTTAACGAGGGTCTTCAAGAGTACCATCATGGAGTTTACCGCGCAAAGATGTACCACGTGAGGGGCGTCCCAAGGGGCGTTTCTTTTGGAAATGTGATTTGGTATTAGGGAAAGAGACCCGGGAGGAGAGCAGAGCAGATGATTTTGGGAGCCTAAGGAAGCGGATGGGTAGGCAGATAGGCTGATCAGGAGAGACCCATTATCAGAGGAGAGACAAAGAGAAGTGTGTGATCTTCTTAGGAAGTCACCACGGCTGACACCTAGAGGGGTAAAGATCTTGCTAAGTAGGGATGTCACTTAGTATAGAGTAGGGACAGACTAACCTTAATTTTCTTTTCTGTAATGACTTTGAGGTTACAACTTATATCCATTTTGACAACCCTTATGGTTTTTGAGCTTGTACTTATTATTTTGTTTTTCAGACTCAGACTATTCAAAAAGTTCATGTTCATAGTGATACCGATTTACCTTCTTAATCTCATTTTGAGAAGTTTGTATCTTCAGTTATCTTTGACTTTATATTAAATCTTTGAAACTTAAAAATTGGTCAGTGGTCATTTAGAGTGGTGTAAGTTCTTAAATTGATTGACTTATTGCTAGATTACTTTTTACTCAATGACAGGTACCAACGATTCAATCGACGTAGTTTGGGATTTGGTAATGTAACTAGTAACCAGAAATCCTGCGTTAGCAGTTGGTAGCAGAGTGAGGATGGTTATCTTCTTGAGGAAGGTAATCTAGAGAGGTTAGTTTACCCCAAGGCCCCTAGACATCGAGAGACGAGCAGCGGAAGAATCGTGTGCCGAAAGGTGCAGACGGTGCGAGAAAAGCAGCAGTATCGGAGGAGAGTGAGTATAAAAAGGGTCATGCGTGAACAGATTGCGGTGTTTTGTGTTGTATTTGTATTGTAATGTCTTGCGGAGTTGAATGCCTGTAGTGTGAATGAGAGAAGGTTGTGAGCGCGCGCAACCTGGTAAGCTGGTAACCTGGTAAACGGGTGAACTGGTGAAATCTTAAGTTCAGGCCAGAGCTTAAGTGGTTTTGGGTGTATCGAACATCCAGGGTAGTTGTCGACCATAGTACGGAGGTCACGAGGTACCATTGACCGCCGTGGATCCAAGATAGGGGGAGTGTAAGAGTGAGTGTATGAGTAACGGACGCTGGTCGAAAGTTACTGTGTGTGAGTAACCTATCGGAGAAGGCGATTGTCTGGAAGTAAACGGAAAGATATTTCGCTAAGTTAAGGTGACAACTACAGAAAGACTGTGGGCGTACAGTCAAGAAAGGTGATCGCTTGGACGGAAGTAATCATTTTTCAGAGTATGAATGGGACGCGTGCATGACCGAGGAGACGAGCTTAGTAAGGAGGGGAACTGCTGCGAAGGGGGACGGGTGACGTCGGCTAGAGCCGCGCTGTGATTGAGCGGTTGGTGTGACGTTAGCTAGAGCCGCGCTCTGGTTGGGCGGCTAGAGTGACGTCGGAGGAAAGTCGCGTACGGATAGGCCAGTTAGTGAGAACGGCGCTGAGATTGGTGGAGTGTCATCAGGAAGTAAACAAACGCAGAGAAAAGAGAAATCATGAAGTGTTTTAAGTGTTTGAAAGGGATTTTTAAACGTAAACGAAGTGAACATTATTACGGGGAAGAGGCTCCGCCAGAGGGTACACCAGCTCATTATATGGCAACGAATGTGGGGCTGCATACGATATTATGGATTGGGGCTTGGAATAAGCTTACGGAAGGGAATGAGGAAATGCAGTTCCCGAGGTACGGGACGTTTAAATTAGAGGTGTTACATCGGCTAAAAGCAACCATGTCCTCATTGAAACCCTCGCCCAGACCAACACAGTTTGAGGCTCTTAATGCATGGATTAAGGCTGCACACGACCGAAATTTGAACAGGCGTCAACAAAGGCTGACGCGATCGGTAAGGGCAGTACGAGATTCTAAATGGGATGAGGAAGCAAAGCGGTGGAGGGTACAGGTTATTGAGGTGGAAAAAATGTATCCGATGAGGGAGGTGGCAGGAGGAGGAAACCTCATGGAAGAAGACGAAGAAAGCGAGTCGGAGGACAATCTGATAAACAGATTGCTAATGGATAGACCACCTCCGAGAGTTAAGGAGATAGAAGATAGAGGGCTCGCAAGGGAAGATGGGAATGCCATAGAGGGGTATACACCACTCCCTATATCGGAATGGACACCTATCAAAGGTGGGGAGACACCTCAACCTAGTACAGCACAGAGTGTAGTGGGAAGGTTTGTGGTGCAGAAAACGCCAGCCACCGAAAGGGTTGAGTCCTTTGGATTGCCAGACGCTCTTCAAGTGCCTGTTACCATAGGACCTATAGTATCGATCTATAACCCAGAGAGAGATAGAGAGGAAGAACAGAGGCAATTGGATAGAGAAAGGATCGAGATGGAAAGGAGGAATAACGTGACAAATGCATGGAAGCAGTTGCCAGGATCGGTAACATGGAATACCCCATTAGACACAACTGTCGGTCCCAATTCAGAACAGGGAGGTCCGAGAGGACCAATGGATCTAAGGGGACCACGGCCAAGATCCTATTCAGAGTTAAGAGCTGATTTGAGGGAATGGGACGGGTCCATAGTATCTCCGAGTAACAGGACAAGAACGGAACCAGAGTGGGAAAGCAGGGGTAACGGGACTGTATCTCATTGTGGGGCCAGCGAAAGCAGTCAGGGACGGGAAGGCCAAAGTCAAGAGAATAGAGGGGATGCATGTCCTACAAATCAGAGAGAACAGCCGGAACAAAATACTAGGATTGTAGAATGTGAGGAAATGTCCCGTCTCTGGGGGAAAGGAGGAGATGAGGCGGTACGGGCTTTTCAGAATAGGTTTAGGTGCCTTCATCATACACTCGGGGAAGACGTTCAACATTGGAGAAAGGAGAACAGCGATAGGTCCCGCCACGCCTCGAATAATCAGGAATCACAGGGAAGTAGGGAGGAAAGAGGGAGTAATGGAACATCTTACCCTGCATCCCGTGAAACTAGCCAGGATGGGGAGAGAGGGGCTATGAGGCGTGAAGGAGTGTTTCACCACCCACCCCGAGAAGATGGAAAGGCATGGGACCTAGAGAGATGGGAACAGGGGAGGACTCCCTATAACTCACCAATACCTAAACGTAGATTTCGGAGCTGGGATGGGAGAGATGCGGATGGAGGAGCTAAATTGAGTGTCTTGAAAGCTGAAATTAAGGCAAAAAGGCTTGATGTTACCAGTTTAAAATCAGATGTTGATGAGATAATAGATGGAACATTGCCTTTGGAAAGGATAGAATTGTATGAACAGGATGAGTTATTGTTCATGGCAAAGGATATTACTAGGAAAGCTAGAGCGTTTCATGAGAAACTGACTGATTTGGCAGATAGATATGCCGTGGATTTGTCTAGGACAAGGGCATTGCAGAGTAACCACAGATTACAGTACGCAGACCAGGATCTAGATGAGAAGAGAACTACTGGATTAAAAACACACATAAGAGAGCTGGTATCAGGGATAAGAGTGTGGAGGGAACTGGATAAATGGGAAGAAAGGTGGTCGAAAAAGGGCACGGTTAGACGAAGTGCAAATGTGATGACCCCCGAGGGAAGGGTAATGAATATGGAGGCATTCCCTTTGCGAGAAATATCAAATGGAAATTATGTACATGTGCCCTGGAGTAGAGGAGACTTAGCTGCATTTACCAACTCATTTCCGAAGTTGCGGGACAATCCAGTAGAGTGGTATAAGCAGGTAGAGAGGTTTGTTAAAATTTCGAAGGTATTGTGGATTGATTTGAACACGTTGTTTGACATCGTGGTCCCATCTGATCTGTGGACCCCTTGTAAGACTAGTGTTGAATGGCCAAATACTGAACCAGTGAGGGATGCTCGGACTAATGGACCGTCTGAGATTGTCATGCGAAAGTATGAAAGGGTAATAGCATGGCTGAAAGATAAGGTACCACCACAGGACATAGATTGGGTAAAAATAGACCGAACAAGGCAGGAACCCAAGGAGACAGTTCACGAGTTTTATGAAAGATTATTGAAAACATTCAAGCAATACAGTGGACTAGATGTAATGGATCCCAAAGATATAGGGCAGTTTGTGTCAAAGTTTGTCTTGGGGTTGAGACCTGATATTTGTTTGATGATACAGCAACATTTAATCTGTTGGCAGAACAAACCACTAGATGAGATTTTACGTTATGCGAGGTACTGCAGTGACGAGATAGATTCTAAAGCCAAGAATCTAAAGGAGAAATTGATGGTGGTGCAAATGCAGTCCGCTGGGAAGGGTGGCCAGCAGAAGCAGGGAATGGGACGAAAACCAAACGGTCAGAGCAAAGATAATGAAGAAGGGCAGAGACCTAGGATAGACTTTGCCACTTTAAAGAAAACGACAAAGTGCCATCAGTGTCACCAGGTGGGGCATTGGCGACGCGAGTGTCCCTTTAACCCTGAAAATGGAGAGCTAGAAGTAGAAGAGCAGGTCCAAGAAGTCCCAGTGCAAAAGGTGACAGTCCCAAGTAGTAAGGTGGCCAAAGGGGGGACTTCGGCTCCACGGGCCCAATTCCCACAGCCACCGAAGATAGCAGCTGGGGGTAAAGTCTTTAAGCAGATGCCTCTCTTCATCGAGGAAGACAAGTGTTACTACATTGATCCATTGACAGGACAACGTGTGAGCAGTGAAGAGGACTGTACCCTCGGGGCAGTCCTAGAAGTGGATCAAAGAGGGCCATTTGTTGAGGCAGAAGTGGCAGGGTGTCCCACTACGTTCTTAGTGGATACTGGGGCTACTCGTTCGACTCTGAGATCAGCGGTGGTTCCAGACTTGCCAATGTCAGGGGAAACTATTCAGGTGGTAGGAGTCGCAAATAAAAGAATGACTAGTCCTTTGACAGAACCAGTGTCTGTGAAAATTGGAAACCACATGAACGAACATCAGTTTGTGGTTTGTGACTCAAGTCCGGTATGTCTGTTAGGAAGGGATTTGTTGTGCAAATTGAATTGCACCATATACTGCACCCCACAAGGAGTGGAGGTACAGACTACCGACGATGATGCTACCTTTAAGGTGGCCAATTCAAAATTCTGTGTAGAACTATATCCTACTCTGACTGTAGAAGATCTTCCCCAAGATTTAAGAGATGCAGTGGCGTCAGAGGTGTGGGATTTCACAGGAGAAGATATAGGATTGATTAAAGGGGTAGAACCGGTAAAAATTTTGGTAAAACCAAATGTTGAGTTTCCAAGAACGCCTCAATACAAATTGTCCCAGGAAACGATTGCGGGAATAAAGCCTGTGATCGAGTCAATGATTCAACAGGGAATACTGAAAGAAATCGTGGGTAGTCCTTGTAACTCCCCGATTATGGGTTTGCAGAAACCTAGCGGGAAGTTTAGGATAGTTCAGGATTTACGAAAAATTAACAACATAGTTGTTTCATGTTGTCCCGTGGTACCGAATCCTTCAGTGATACTGTTTCAAATACCATGTCAAGCAGAATGGTTCACAGTGATTGATCTTTGCCAGGCTTTCTTTTCAATCCCATTGGATGAAGAGAGCAGATATCTTTTTGCTTTTAAAATGGAAGATCGCGTTTTAACATGGTGTCGAATCCCACAAGGATTCACAGACAGCCCATCCATCTTCAACCAGTTGTTGAAGAAGAATCTTGAGAATCTAGTACTGCCACAGAACTCGGTTCTGGTCCAGTACATAGATGACCTACTTGTTGCGTCAGAGACAGAGGAAGCCTGTAAAACAGATTCAATTGCCTTACTGAACCATTTAGCTGAAAATGGACATAAGGTATCTCCGAGCAAGTTGCAGTATTGTCTGACAGAAGTACAGTATTTAGGGCACCGGTTAGAGAAAGGAAAACGTAAGGTGTCACCAGAGAGGATTGAGGCGATAATGAAAATGAATGCGCCTACAACACAGAGAGAAGTTAGAATGTTCCTAGGAATGGTGGGTTACTGCCGACAGTGGATAGTTAACTTTTCACTGAAAGCAAAGCCCTTACAGAAACTGACGCACAAGGAGGTGAGTGATCCGGTACCATGGGATGAAGAATGTCTAGTGGCGTTTTTACAGCTGAGAGACGATTTGTGTCGTGCCCCAGCTTTGGGAATGCCCGATTACGAGAAGTCATTTTCACTCTATTGCTGTGAGAGAGAGGGATGTGCTTTGTCAGTCTTGGCACAGACCCACGGAAATGCCCGTAGACCAGTTGCATATTTTTCGGCTACATTAGATCCAGTAGCCGCAGCGTTGCCCGGATGTCTCAAATCCGTTGCTGCAACGGGTGTCAGCATTGAAAGGAGCGAAAGTATTGTGATGGGACATCCAGTAGTGGTGTATGTACCACATTCAGTTGAATTGCTAATGACCAGGACGAAGACGCAGCATCTGACCAATAGTAGGCTCACGCGCTACGAGCAAGTTATTCTTGCCGCGGAGAACGTGACCCTCAGGAGATGCTCTGTCTTGAATCCTGCTACTTTGATGCCATTACCTACTGTAATAGAAGGCGAAGGATGTGAAGACCACGATTGCCTTGATGTGACTGAACTATGCACGAAACCCAGACCAGATATTGTGGATGAGCCATTGTCTGACCCCGATGAAATTTATTTTGTTGATGGCTCATGTTTAAGAGACGATACTGGTCGGTTGAGAGCAGCTTATGCTGTTTGTACTATTACTGGAGTTGTGGAAGCCGCTTGCCTGGAAGGAGTACATTCCGCACAGGTAGCAGAAATTATTGCCCTAACTCGTGCCTGCATAGCAGGAAACGGAAAGAGAGTCACCATCTACACAGACAGCCAATATGGTTTCGGTGTGGTTCATGATTTCGGGCAGTTGTGGTCTCAGAGGGGTTACATGACCTCCTCTGGTTCGCCCATTCGAAATGGAGAATTTGTGCGGCTGTTGTTAGAAGCATTGCAAGGTCCAGTTGACATCGCAATAGTAAAATGTGTAGCTCATACTAAGAATACAGATTTTGTGTCACAAGGCAATAGATACGCTGATGAAGTCGCACGTTACTGTGCGGAACAAAATTATTCTTTCTCAAAGGTGGAAATAGAAGGTGCAGAAGAAAAGACTGAATTAAGTCTGATGTTAGAAACTGTAGACACTTGGGAGGATTTAAGAATAATGCAGGAGAACGCACCTGAAACAGAGAAAAAGGCATGGGAAATAGCAGGTTGTGTGCGAAGTGAAATGGATTTTTGGGTTTCAGCAGATGGGAGAGCTGTGTTACCTGAAGAATTAGCTAATCCCATGGCAAGAGAAATACATGGTCCAGTACATCTAGGAAGGGATGCTATGATGAGAGTGTTTAGGCAGACCTGGTATTGCCCTAAATTTAGGATAGCAGCAGAATCAGTATGTAAGCGATGTGTTACCTGCCAACAACTGAACGTAGGCAAACGAACACCAGTCACACTGAGTCACATTGGGAGGTCTGGGGGGCCTTTCAATAGAATGCAATTAGATTTCATCGAAATGCCAAGAGTCAATCGCCTTAGGTATGTGTTGGTGATTGTATGCGTATTTTCCAGATGGGTTGAAGCGTACCCTACACGTAGGTGCGATACACTCACAGTGGCTAAATTGTTGCTCAGGGAGTTGATACCGCGCTTCGGGGTGCCTGCCTCTTTGGAATCTGACAGAGGAAAACATTTTAACAGCGAAATAGTGAAGATGTTGTGCTCCACACTGAATATCGATCAAAAGCTGCATTGTAGTTATCGACCAGAAGCTTCAGGAATTGTGGAACAAGTGAACGGCACTTTGAAGAATAGATTGGCTAAAGTAGTGGCATCCACATCTTTGAGTTGGCCAGATGCTCTTCCTTTAGTGCTCATGAGCATGCGCAGCACACCTGACAGGAGGACAGGTCTCTCTCCCCACGAGATCCTGATGGGGAGGGCCATGAGACTTCCTACAGTTCCAACTACTGCCCTATTGAATATTACAGATGATCTGATCTTGGATTATTGTAAAGGACTGTCTGACGCCATCCATTCTGTGTCCCTTCAGGTGCATGCAGTTGAAGTTCCAGCATCGAGGAACCTGTGTCATGATCTGAACCCAGGGTACTGGGTCTTGGTTAAAAAACACGTCCGGAAGAACTGCCTAGATGTTCGCTGGCGTGGGCCCTTTCAGGTAATCCTGATAACGAACACCGCGGTGAAGTGCGGGGGGCTGCCAAATTGGATCCATGCATCCCATACTCGAAGAGTTCCAGCACCTCTAGAAGGAACAGCTCCCATCCCAGACGAAAGCCCGGAAGTGGAAGAAGAGTCGCAAGAAGGGATTGAGGCAGCTGAGGGGGTGTCGGAAGAAGTTGGGAACGCAACGGATTCAGAAGAAGAGCGAAGGCAGGACGGCAGTGAGACGGAAGACGCAACTGAAGGAGAGGGCAGAAGTGAATACGACTCAGACTCAGATCCGTATCAGAGCGACCAAGAACCAAGTGAGAGGACAAGGAATAGGAGAATAAGGCTTGGAGCTGCCACTTGGCCAGCGAGGAGAAGAAGGCTAAGTTTGAGGTCGGCCCAAGAAGAAACGCTTGCTCCTATATCCGAAGACTCAGATCCAGAAGAAGATATCCAGGATCAAGCCGAGGAGGGTCTTAGAAGATCCAGAAGGGTGCGAGTGCCTAGCAGAAGATACTCTACTCCCGACTGGACCTACCTCGTTGCAGATGTCTGGGAGACACAGAACAGGGAGGATCAGGGAAGTGGAACTGATCAGAACTGACCCGATCATCACAGTGCAAATAAGGTTTCTACTGCCAGGAGCGGAGACCGAAAGGTTGCTGACACTCAACATCGTTCATCCTGCTCTCCTGAGTGGAATAAGAAAATTGATTTTAGAGACAGTTGAGTTTCCAGTTTGCTGTTCACGATATCCAATATTGGAGGGAACTCTTCTTCGTTTGGAAATGCTTGAGCGAGTAGTAGAAATGCTAGGAGCGCTTATTGTTGTGGATTAATACCATATTACGAATGTCTTCAAAGGGGCGCAGAACTGGAAAGGTGAAGAAAGTGATCTTGATTAGAACGGACCCCTTTGTAATTGTGGATGTAGAACTGATAGTACCAGGAGTAGAAATTGAAAAAACGTTAACTCAATTTCGTCCGTCCACTTGTCTTGAGCGAAATAAGGAGAATAATTCTAGAAAAAGTTGACTTTCCATGTTGTGGTACGAACTGCCCAGAACCTGAGGGAATGTTACTTCGGATGGACATTTATGAAGACGTAGTGTCCCTCCTTGAGTCATACATAACTTCAGATGAAAATAAGACTTTTGAAAAGAAATTGTAAAATTGTTGTAAGATAACCTAGCGCCGAGTGGAAGAAGAAAAAATGGTAGGGGTTTCCTTTTAGTGGATGGAGAAGTGCTAGGGTTGTCTATTTTCTACTGGACTTTGAACTGTTTTGCGGAAACAAATTGTTAAGCTTCCAAGTGTTCAAAAGAGAGACATTGCAAGAGGGAAAGACTTTGTTTGAAAACAAGGAAGAAGTTGATGCGGAAAGAACGTCCAAAGCGACACTGTTTGAGAACATGGAGGCTGGCAACCCGAACCGCAGGGCAAAATGTATAGCTGTTACACTTTTAGGAGTAGTGGTTTCTCTTATAATTTTAGTGGTAACTGTTTCCTTCCTAGTGGGACACGAGGGGGGTGAAACTGCAGTCAAGGAGGATAAGGGAGTGTCAACACCGAAAACTACCCTTATTAAGGAGAAGGGAAACATCAATGAGAAAGATAAAGCGTTGTTAGATGCAGAAATAAAAAGGCTTCACACAGATGAGTCACAGGGAAATTACAAGTCAAATGCTTATGCTAAATTGCTTTATGAATATGTTGATGCCATGGAAGTGAAGGATTGTTACGTTTGTATGCAATTACCAGCTTCGGTGGAGGAGGGTATCAGGTACCATCATCTTCCGTTGACATATGGAATCACATGCAGTTTGTTGTTGAGCATATTTTATGGACGAGATGGATTTGAGTATTATTTCTCGAATTTCGACTCGACATTGCCAGAGGTCCCGAATTTCAAGCATTTGAACAAATGGGACTATTACAAAAGCGAAGACAGATTACACAAATGGTTTATTCCATGGAAAACGTTAGATACTTCACATGCTCGAAGAAACAATCTGACTTGTCAAATATCAGAAGTTGAGAAAAAGTTTATAGGACAGGTAGATACTAGATACAGGAGGCAGAAGATTTTGAAGGCTTCAGGACAATGGGAAACAGATTGGACCAAGGAGGAAAGGGCACATCAAAGAAAAGGTAGTATTGGTCCAATTGCATTGGATAAGGAAAAACGGGGGAAACTGTGCATTCACAGGAGTTACTCCTATTATGAAAACTTTTATGTAGGTCAAGTCAATTGTGAACATGCCTTTCAATTGGAGTATTACTCTAAGGACTTTTTGAAAGGGATGCAAGCAATACCAAATGTATATTTTGTATGTGGAAGAAATGCCTATGTGAAGTTACCAGATAATTGGTACGGATCATGCTATCTGGCTGTTGTCTTCCCTAAAATATATCATGTTGAGAATTTAGACACGCCAAAGAAAGAAATACCAACTAGATGGAAGCGAGGGCTGGGTGCAGCAGAGGTAGTTGGAGATGTACTAGGCGCTGCATTCCCTATCTTAGGACTGATATTGACTGACATTAAGATCAGGAGGTTAGCTACAGTCATAGATAGACTATCTGCCAGTACTGCAAGATCCTTGATGCTGATAGAAGGGGAGATGCAATCGATTAGGGCAATGGTTCTTCAGAACCGACTTGCTTTAGACGTTCTGTTAGCAAAAGAGGGAGGAGTCTGTAAGGCTTTGAAGGTCCAGGAATGCTGTACTTACATTCCAGACAATTCAAAACCTTTAGAGAAGTATATACAAAACATCACTGCCATACACTATGAAGTTGAGGACCTGGCAAAGGTAAATGTGTGGGAAAAAGTGGGTCATGGAATGGGTAAAGTTGGAAGTTGGTTTGCCAACTTAGGAAAGGGTATCGTTTGGTACATACTGAAACCCATCATCATAATAGTGATTTGTGTAATCACTTTGTGGGGACTGGTGCGTTTGTATCAATGTTATAGAGCAAATAGGTTGCAGAGAACTATGAAGAAACAGGAAGAAGAGTTGACAGCGATGCAGGACACTCAATATAAGAGTCTGAAAGCATTAGAGAGTATGAAAAGAGGTGGCACTGCCCTGTCTTCACTTTGAAGGGTTCTACATTTTTGGTGTCTTGGTGATGATGACCCCTGAAGGTCATCAAAGGGGGGACTGAGAGAGCACAAGTTTGAAAAAAATGTATAAGTACGCCATATTTACAAGCACGTAGTTAGTTTAAACATGTTTTGCACACGAGTGTTTTATATTCAGTAGTGAAATGTATAGAATGTTAAGTGGAGTAACTATAATTATAACGGTGTGAGATTAATGTAGAAATGTTGGAATATATGTGAAAACCTCATGTTCTCATGTTAAAAGAATCATGTCCGAATTAAATGTAACTTTGAAATCCAGTATAATGTGTAGGCCTTAGGGCAATTCACAGCAAACCTGAACGTGCTGCTAAAATAATGTGAGATAAGGTTGACATGGTTCTTCCAAATGTACTATTGAACTTAGGGTTAGAAGTATATGCTTTATAGATGTGTTATTTTAGAAACGTATGCTAGCTAAGAATGTTTGCTGTTTAAATCAAGTTAACGTTTTAAGATTGCAGGGACCTGCTGCATGTAAATCAAGTAGGCCAGAGCAGATAATGTCATGTCGTTTAAATTGCCATGTGCTCGTTAGAGAAGAGGTCGTGAGGTGTCCAGCACAGAGCTTTGAGAGTGTTTTACGACTAAAGATATGGTGGAGTCTGGAATTTGAGGCCCACTGCAGGACGAACTGTATGCAGGTGCGAGGGTCCTAATCAGCTCGAATGAAAGGGACTTTGTTCAGTGGCGCCTTGCGCAGGCATGGAGGAGTTTCCAGGAATTTCAGGGGGTATCGGCGCACTGGAGAAGAAGCCTGGGAACCAAGGTCAACTTTAACGAGGGTCTTCAAGAGTACCATCATGGAGTTTACCGCGCAAAGATGTACCACGTGAGGGGCGTCCCAAGGGGCGTTTCTTTTGGAAATGTGATTTGGTATTAGGGAAAGAGACCCGGGAGGAGAGCAGAGCAGATGATTTTGGGAGCCTAAGGAAGCGGATGGGTAGGCAGATAGGCTGATCAGGAGAGACCCATTATCAGAGGAGAGACAAAGAGAAGTGTGTGATCTTCTTAGGAAGTCACCACGGCTGACACCTAGAGGGGTAAAGATCTTGCTAAGTAGGGATGTCACTTAGTATAGAGTAGGGACAGACTAACCTTAATTTTCTTTTCTGTAATGACTTTGAGGTTACAACTTATATCCATTTTGACAACCCTTATGGTTTTTGAGCTTGTACTTATTATTTTGTTTTTCAGACTCAGACTATTCAAAAAGTTCATGTTCATAGTGATACCGATTTACCTTCTTAATCTCATTTTGAGAAGTTTGTATCTTGAGTTATCTTTGACTTTATATTAAATCTTTGAAACTTAAAAATTGGTCAGTGGTCATTTAGAGTGGTGTAAGTTCTTAAATTGATTGACTTATTGCTAGATTACTTTTTACTCAATGACAGGTACCAACGATTCAATCGACGTAGTTTGGGATTTGGTAATGTAACTAGTAACCAGAAATCCCGCGTTAGCAAAGGAAGAGAGGTTAAAAACCTTCATTTCTTCTTTGTGGGTGTTGTAGCTTTTCGGCACTTCCTGTGTGTGGTACAAACATTGCAGGGCTCACTTATGGGCGCAGCATATTTTGTGTAAACGAGCATGGCTCTTTATTTGTTTGTCGATGTTAATGGAGCCTTTGACGGCTTTGCCCAGCTTGGTGGTATTTCCGGAATTTTTACAGTGGCTTGGGATTTCAATCCCAAATGCGAGTCGTAAACACATCAGAAATAAGGCTGCAGTCACCGCGAGACGCCCTCCTACTCCATATCTGACATTTGAAAGGTCTGACGTTACCAATGTTTTATAAGCGAATGTTTACTAGAACTGGATCCATAAGTGGCATCTTTTATTTTCTTGGGAATGTGCACAAAGGCAGTGCACAAGCGAGTCCCTCTCCCAGACAGATATGTACTGGGAGAAGGAGGGCTGTGGTTAGGGTCACAGTTTATGTTTATGTTTATTTTTCCTGTAAAGCGCACGAATACCGAAGTGTCTTGGCGCTGAAAAGTTTTAGGAGTAGGAATACAGTGAGAAGGTTTGTAAACTATATAGATGTAAAAAAACAGGTTTTCAAATTCTTCCTGAAAATCTGGAGATTTGGCTGACATCTCAAGGATATTGGTAGTTTATTCCAGAGTGTAGTTGCACAGTGTGTTATGGCTCGACCGCCCCATCTGGCTCTTTTAGTTTTTACAGTGTTTATTAATCCTTGAGTAGCCGATCTCAATGCTTGTGAGGGTGCATAGGCTGTAAAAAGCTTCTGAAACTCCATTGGACTTCCTCCATTTAGTGCTTTATGCACCAGTGTTAACGCTTTAAATTCAATCCGTTGTTTGATGGGGAGGCAATGTAGTGATCTTATTCCAGCCGATGTTGATTGTCCTCTGCGCAACCCCAGAAGAAGTCTGGCAGCCGCGTTTTGCAACAATTGCAATTTTTGTAAATTAAATTTATCGATACCCAGGAACAATGCATTCGCATAGTCCAGCTTTGATAGAAAAGTGCTACCATCACAGTTTTCTGGAGTACTTGGGGAATACAAGGATTTCTTTTCTCGCAATACTTTTAAAAGAAAGAAGCAAGAGGAGACAAGGCTGTTAACCTGGGTACCAAAGTTCAGTTTGTTATCAAAAATAACTCCCAGATTTCTGGCCTTGTCAATAGGATGAGGGCATTCTCCAGCCTCCACCGGCCACCAAGTTTGATTCCAGATAGATGGCCCTGTACCAAACTCCATCACCTCTGTTTTTTCTGTATTTATTTTTAAATAGTTCTGGGTCATCCAGCTCATGATGTCAGTAAGGCAGGCATGAAATCTGCCTGCTGTGACTTCTGGCTCGTCGGTGACGGAGATGATAAGCTGAGAGTCGTCAGCATATGATAGGAGTCCAAAACCATGTTTCTTAACTAAACTGGCCAAGGGGGCGATGTACAAATTGAAAAGGATTGGAGACAGAGCAGATCCTTGCGGCACTCCACAAGGCAGATGAAAGCTCTCAGACTGTATGCCATCCCAAAACACCTTTTGTTCTCTCGCCTCCACGAAAGAGGACATTAGGGATAGAGCGGTCCCTTCCACTCCCGCATCCCTTAGCCGCTGCAACAAAACCACATGGTTTACGGTATCAAAAGCGGCCGAGAGAGCAAGAAGTACTAGGACCGCCCTTTTCCCACCGTCCACTCTTTTTTACGGATCTCCTCAGCTGCAAGAATCAGTGCTGACTCTGTAGTATGATGTGGACGAAACCCATGCTGCGAACTATCAAGTATGTTATTTGCATCAAAGTACTCTGTTAATTCTCTACTGAGTTGTTTTTCCAGTACTTTTGCCATGATCGGTAGGCCAGTTATAGGTCTATAGTTTTGGGGCTCATTCGTATCTGAATTAGATTTTTTCAATAAAGGTCGAATAGCTGCCTTTTTCCAGACAGTAGGGTATATAACAATGGTTATAACTTGGGTCAAAATAGGTGTAAGATTTTCACCAATTTTCTGAGCTGCTTGATATATAATGGAGGGGGGCAGGGGTCAGTGGGTGCACCTGATTTTATGGACAGAAGTAACTTTTGCACCTCATTATTATTCATGGGCTGGAACCCAGGTAGTCTGCATTGTGGGCTAATGTTAGATATTAATATATTTTGAGAGGTTGGCAAATTTGGGAAGTTATTATAAATCTCGCACACCTTCTCTTGGAAGTAGTTTGCCACTGTATTACATAGCTTTTGATCGGTCTTAAGTCTCTTATCTTGCTGTGGTTGAGCTAGCAGATTGACCGTTTTAAACAATTCCCTAGCAGAATTGCCGGGCTCTTTTATTTTCACAGTAAAGAATTGTTATTTTGTAGAGACAATTGCTTCTTTATAGCGTGCCATGGTCACATTGTAGGTGTCTTATTTTAAGATGTCATAATTCTGCCGCCATCGGCGTTCTGCTCTCCTACATTCTGTTTTTAAGTTTTTAAATTCTGAGGTATACCAAGGAGAGGATGTTTTTACTTTTTTTCCGGCCATTAGTCTTTTTGGCGCGATCTTGTCTGCCGCTGCCATTAGCCAGTCATCTAGCTGTTGAGCAGCCTTGTTATTATCACATTCCTGAGAAATCTGAAAAGATTCAAGTGCTAGCTCCAAGTCCGCTTTTTTAATTTTGTCCCATCGTCTAATTAGTGTTTTAGGGAGTATCGCTTGTGTTCTGAATTGTGGTTTAATTACTTTAAAATTAAAATGTATAGCATTATGGTCTGTCCATGGTAAGGGCTGTATATTGAGGACTGTCATTTCCGGATCACTGGTGAAAATTCCGTCCAGAGTATGACCTGCCTGATGCGTGGGTTCTAGTACTAATTGCTTAAGATTGAACGCGTCCAGATTATCAATCAATCTGGCTGTGTCAGCGGCGTTGTGTGCTTCTAGATGGTAATTGCTATTCCTCCCCCTTTGCCTGACGATCTATTTTGAGCAGAGAGAGCATACCCTTCTGGAATGGCACTATTCCAGTCAGGGGCTGATGTGTCATCCGCCCAAGTTTCGGTTAGGAAAATTAAATCTGTCCTGGAGAGCTGAATTAGCTCCTCCAGCTCTTATTTATGTTTTGGCATAGAGCGAACGTTAACTAGCAGGCATTTCACGTGCTGTGTTTCTACGTTTATAGTTTCCCTGTATTTTCCTGGTTTTTTGTTGTTTTTTTAACAGTTGTTGCAGACTCACAGGTGACCCTTTCCTCAGTCTCCTTTAACTGATTTTCATTACTTCTAGGCATGAACATCTCTTTTTTTTTAATTACTAAACCCCAAAATTTCAAGTGAGTAGAAAACATGAGGCAGAGAAACCATCAAGGAGAGTTCAAGAGTAAAACACATGCCCCTGCATGTAGGCAGTGAAAGGATACACGTCATCTAGTCAAAAGAATGGTAAAGAAGCTATGTTCCATGGGAGGAACAAACACAGAAAGAGGAAGGAACGTCATCACATGAGAAGTAAGCAAATGAGATTGACAAGAAAGTCAACCAATGCTCACTGTAAGAGTTGATACTGTACACAATGGGTCTTCGGCAACAGACAGCTAAAAGCTGTTTGTAAATTGGTCCTAAAAAGATATCACAACTCACTTGTTATATATCACTCATGAGTTATGACATCACTACACCTCTCATTTTACCCACTGCTACCACTGGTTGCAGAGATTACCTACATCTGTCACTGAAGCACAAACAGCACACTGTGCAAGTCAAGTTCACAGCGACACTGTCTTTCTCACTGTCCTTCAAACTCGACGCAGCAAGTAGCTTGACTATCAGAGTTTGTTTTATATCGGACACATCTTCCTGAGATCCACGCCCATAGCCAGTGGTGGATTGTTTGGGTCAAGGCCCCAGGGAACAAAAACAGCATAAAATGGGTCTCGGGGTTGGACATGGTGTGGATCCCCCACAATATCTTTTGAAACATGTATAATATCATAAGATTTTAAAGAACGCAGAATATTTTGTAGTATTTTTTTAAGTATTATTATTGCTCAACCATTACTATTATTTATAATAGTGAGTAGGAAATTGTACCTTTTAAAGCGTGGGGTAGGAATCTCAGTAATTCTTCAGGGAATGTGAGTCAAGTGGTGATTTCATAGCACTTCTGCCCAATAAAGAGGATGCAATCAAGACAACACAAATGGAATTTATGCATGGGATTGTTTGTTCCCCCCCAAGGCACCTTTGTTAAATTGTGTGGCAAATGCCCCATTTCAAGTCAATTTTTACAACCAACCATGGATAATAATTGGATGTGTTTTAAAGGCGGTTGTGAACACTCACATTTCTGAAAGAGAAAATCCCAGAACTACAACTTTGTGTGGTATGAAGTGAAGCAAGTCAGAATGAACAAGACTGGCTTACATGGGCATTTGTAATTGTATTTATAGGGGGAAAGAAGAACCATTTCTCTCACCACCTTCCTTGTCAAGTAACAAGCATTTACAATGCAACGGTCTCGCCTTTGCAAAGGTTTGAGCTATTGGCATTGTTAATGACAACATTTTTATTTACGTGTTGCTTTTGAAAACAGATAAATAAATTGCATTGTCATTTACAATGCCAATAGCTTACTATCGCAAATGCGAGACCTATTGCATTTGCACACACACACACACACACACACACACACACACACACACACACACACACACACACACACACACACACACACACACACACACACACACACACACACACACACACACACACACACACACACACACACACACACACACACACACACACACACACACACACACACACACACACACACACACACACACACACACACACACACACACACACACACACACACACACACACACACACACACACACACACACACACACACACACACACAGAGACACACACACACAGACACACACACACACACAGAGCCACAGACACACACACACACCCTATCACCCCAAAGAAGGCACTGAGAGCTAGTGCATGAAGACATTATTATTATTTTTTTATTTTTTATTTTTGTCCTCATCTCACCTTAGATCTGGGCAGATTTTACAAGCCGACTAGGATGAACCTGGGTACCCTTCAGCTCACTGCTTAGATCCATGCCCCCCCAGGGCTTTCTCACGTGGTTGAGGTCAGGTGTAATCATTGGACCAGGATTCGACCACCATTGACCACCATTGCTCTAATAATTTATCAGGTGCAAACGGCGTCCCCAAACTAAAAGGGGAGACCAGATGTTTTCATGTGCTCCTGTCCTTTCTCCCTGGTCCAGACGTGACATATTCAGCACGGCTTTTACCCAGTTTCCTCTGTTGCAGGGGATGGGATCTTTCCACCGTAGGCAGATCTCCTTCCTGGCTATGATTATAAGATATAGTAACAGCCCCTTGTCTGTCTGTGACAACGCCTCTCCTGTAAACTCATTTGAGCCAAAAATCACCAGATTGACGTCAATTTCCAGAACTATACCTAAAATAGCAGTCAAAGTTTCCCCCACATTCTTCCAGAATAAACTTAATTCCCTACATTCAAAGAACATATGGACATCGTCTCTCTTACATCTGGGGCATTGTGGGATCGGAACCGTGGCGAACTTAGCAATTCTAGCCGGAGTATAATAAAGCCGATTTAACACAAAAGAAGTGGGTCTTTTTTAGCCTAGCTGGCTTTATAAATCTGTAAAGCAATTTAAGGGAAGATTCAAATCGAACTTCTGTAGGGAGGGCCTGGGGAAGGGAGTTCCACACCAATGATTGGGACGGGGTCTCGCTATCTTCCACTTCAAGCAATCTTGTATACTAATGAGATAATTCTTTTTTCCTTGGTTGCGGGTCTAGGAATAGCTGCTCAAGATCCGAGTTCCCTTTAATTTCACCCTCTTCCGCCTCGTACCATGATCTCAACTGAAGGTACTTAAACCTTGAAAAGGTGGGACCAATTTTAACTAGCAACAGTTCCCATGGAAGTAGACCATCTGAATCCACCAGGTCTGACCATCTTCACAAGCCAGCCTCCCTTAAAGGTATCGCTAAGCTGTCATTCAGACATTCTGGGGTCCCTGGTGAGTCCCATATTGGGGCGAGATCAGAAAAATACCCTATACCCCAAATTCGCCTCAATTTATACCAGATTGACAGGGGCGTTTTCAAGACCTTGAGGAGAACACGTTTAAAAAATCTGGGAGCCCCAAATTTATACAAGAACCCACCTTGCCCGTTATCCCCCTCTGCTGAAACCATTTCCCTCAAAAGGCTACCCCACTTAGTCTCCGCTGGTGTTGTTAACAACATCCTAATACCTTTAAACTGGAATGCCAATAAATACCAGTTGATATCTGGTAAAGCCAAGCCGCCCTTTAAGAGCTTTCTTCTTAGCTTCTTCCAGGATAGTCTTGCGCTTTTCTGCCCCCATATAAAACTTCCATTTTTGCCCTGAATTTTATCAATAATTTTCTGTGGAAAGGTGAGAGGAACCGTGTTGAACAGGTTTGTCAATTTGGGGACGACCGTCATCTTTACTATATTCACCCTTCCGTAGATCGTCATTGGAAGGTTTTGTCTCCAAGCAAAGAGATAATCTATGTCTTTTTCAATTTTAACCAAATTTAGAAGGGGGATTTTCTTCAGGTCCTTCACTATTTTGATCCCGAGATATCTAAACTCTCCACTTTCTGGGCCTCCCCTGTAGACTGTGTTCCAACCCATAATTTCAGTTTTGGCCGAATTAGCAAGGTATCCCGACAATGAGCCAAACTCATGTAACAATATCTCGATCCGAGGCATGGCTATGTTGGGGTCACTGGTGTAAATAATGACATCATTAGCATAGAGAGCAATTTTACACTGATAATCTAGAGATTTAAATGGTCCAATACCATTATCCAACCTGATCATCTGCGCCAAGGGTTCAATATATATATTGAATAAAAGCGGAGACAGGGGGCATCCCTGCCTTGTTCCTCTCTGTATTTCAAAGCTAGGAATCAGGGAACCATTTAACAAGATTTTTGCTGACGCCCCAGTATAACATTTTTTTAGGGTCTGCACAAATACTGGGCCCATTCCTACAGTCTCTAACACCCCCCAAAGATATCTCCAGCACACTCGATCAAATGCCTTAGCGGCATCTAAGGCCACTACTGCTAAGGGGTCGTTCCTGCTCTCTGCCAAGTCGATATTCCCGATCAAGATTTGAGTTTGCTCCTGGATGGATCTCCCTACCATGAAGCTGTTCTGATCGGAATTTATTAGGCTTGGCACCAGTTTTGCCAACCTCCCTGCTAAAATGCCCATAAAGATCTTGTAGTCGGCATTTAGCAGGGAGATTGGACGGTAGGAATCTGCCAACAGGGGGTCTTTCCCTGGCTTCAATATTAAAACTATTGTGGCCTCTTTCCAAGATCTTGGAACTACCCCGGAGTTGGAGTAGACTGAATTAAAAAGTGTATGGAGAATAGGCAAAAGCTCATCAGCTAACAATTTGTGAATCTCATTAGGGAGAGAGTCAAGCCGGCCGCTTTTTTATTTTTTGCCCTCTTAATTTGGACCCCTATCTCCTTCATGGAGATGGGTGCTTAAACGAGTCTTTGGCAGCTTTGGTTAACACGGGCAGGGACTTGCCCCTTAACCATGAGCTAATTGCTTCAGGGGAAGGTGTTATTTCCTCACTATACAGGGTTGAAAAGAGAGACCGAAGACATTCCTGCATTTCCGTAGGCTTACTCGATTTTGTACCTGCACTATCTATGATAAGTTCGTTTATATCATTTTTTGCCCAGTCCAACCTTGCTTTCCAGGCCAGTAATGCTCCGGCTCTTTCCCCGTATTCAAAATTCTCCATGTTCCATGCTTGCCACTGGGCCTTGCATTTTTCATCTAGGAAAATCCTGAGATTCTGCCTGGCTTTCTCAAGTTCCTCCTCCAAATCAACCAAGTCCCTAGTATTTTCTTGGTTAACGAGAATCCTTTCTTTTTCAAGAGCCGATATTCTTGACTCGAGGGACTGTAGTTCCAAGATCTTTTTTTTATTCTTAATTCTTATTTGGGTACCCAGCACCCCTCTCAAGTTGGCTTTATAAGCATCCCAGACCTGATCTATTGAAGTGGAGCCAATGTTAAAAGTAAAAAATTCAATGGTAGCCTCTTTGATTGCCTGGATGATCTCTGAGTCCGACAAGAATGCTCTATTCAATATCCACCTTGTTTGTAGACATGAACTACTCGTCGAGTATAAAAAGAGCAGAGGAGCATGGTCTGAGAGATGGCTTGGTGCTATAGAGATACTAAGGATCTTATCTAAAGCCTCTTTATTGATCAAGACATAGTCTATCCTAGCTGAGTGGTGATACTTTTTACTGTAGAAAGCAAAACCCTGTGAACCACCCATCCTAGCTCTCCACACGTCCACCATATTGATGTTAAGTAGGAGATTTTTCAAGACCCTTCGAGATCTAGGAGATCCAATAACATAACTCTGATTGGACCTATCCTTAACCGGGTCAAGCCGGACATTGAAATCGCCTCCCACTATTAGAGGGGGGGGGGGGGTGCTAAAATAAGATTATCCTGTAATTTAACCAAAAAAGAGGGCTCGTCCACGTTAGGGCCATAGAAAGAGGAACAGGTCAACTTTTCCCCTTCAAAATCCAACTGTGCGATGATCCATCTTCCTGATTGATCTGTTGAAACCGATTTTATTTCACAACTAAATCCCTTCTTGACCAAAATTGCCACTCCTGGGCAATTTTTTTGTTTGTTGGGAGTGGCAAAAACATTGAATCCACTGAAGTTTAGAAAAGATGCTCTTGGACTCTGTTTGATTTAGATGAGTTTCCTGCAGTATGCAAACCTGCACTGGTAACATCTCTAAGTATTTAAAAATCAGTCTTTGTCTTCTAGGGCATCTCAAGCCATTTATATTCCAAGAAATAAATTGGATATTACGGCCCCCCTTAATTTTGTCTTTCCACGATGCATTCCCTGCATAGCGAGTAACATTTACAGTATAGTTTAGATAACCAGTGAGATGAGAGTTTTTTAAAACTTTTTTCCTGCCACCCCATGTCCCACCACTCCCCCATCCCCCTACCCCCTTCCCTCCCTATCCCCTTGTGACCCCCTGACCCCCTAACACCCTGAGGAACCCTACCTTCCAAAAGGCAAATGCTTATTCGGGCTCTTCCCCTCTCCGGGCTGTGAGAAAAAAACATTATAACATAATCGTAAACTAGTGGCTTGACTCGAGGCGTTACATTGGGCATCTACACACCCCCCTCACAGGCCTCCCTGTTTATCAAGCTGGATTTTTGCTATTAAAGTGTCGACTATTTGTGGTGAGCGGATCATGTGCATGTGATTGTTCCACATAACACGCAGTGTGGCTGGGAACCTCAGTTGAGCCTTCGTCCCCAACCCGTTTAACTCTGATAACCTTTTCCCCAATTCCCAGTGTCTTTTCGCTGTTATGTGCGAAATGTCCGATCTAATTAGGAATGAAAAAGGTGACTGTTCTGCAAATGGAGAGGAGATAGCACCTTCCTTTAGAGCAGCAGATAAAATCTGTTCTTTCACTGAGTAGGATAAAAAATTTACCAGGATTTTTCTGGGTTTCAACTGAACAGGATTCCTTTTAAACGGAACATGGCGGCCGCTGACTGAACCGCCGTGGGCGCTCCTCTCCGGGCTTCTAATGGCGGCGTGACTTTGGGGCGAAATTAATAACAAATCCTCCTTCATCAGCCTCTCATAGATATGGTGTGGACCGTAATAAATGAAGATTCGCATTTTTTTCACCCAGTACCGATACCTGTCTTTTTGTCGGCGTCTGCGGCTATAGTGGCTGCGGCGGCGGCCGAGTCGGGCGGAGGCAGAGAATCTGCTCCCGACTCTTCGGATTCAGTTCCGGTGTGTGTAGCGGGAGCGCACGATTGGAGAGCTGGGCCGCACTTGAGGCGCTGGGGGAGAGTGGACGAAGAACAGCTGAGCGGCTGCCGAGCTGAAGGTGGGGAAACGCGGCGGATGCACTGAGGCGTTCTGGGCGGTTGCCGCGCTGCTGTCTGGACGGTGCTCCTGGCCCAGATTTTGCGTGTGTGTCTCCGGAGCAGGTAGAGGGGGCTGGATTGGGGATCAGGAAGGACTGGCAAGAATCCAAGGCGGGGGTGACCATGGCGTTTTCGGTGAAAGTCTATCAGCCACATTGCCCACCTGTGGGAGTAGTATCCTCGGGTGTAAAGGTGGCTATCTTCGATCTAACAAAGAATACATAATTTCTATACTCCCCCAGCAACAGGAAAGGCACACTTGAAGGCAAACTTGATACAACAGAGGGGTACATTCTAGGCGAAGTCGTGTCTGAATGTATGGACAGCGGGGTCTTTCCGCAAGAGGGTACCTCTACCCCCAAACCCACTAGATATTCGTTAAGGGCCAGGGCGGCGCACATTGTTTCAAAAAAGTTGATTACCTACTCGATTATTCCCCAGCGAGTCTGAAGTCAACATTGTGACCAGGAAGGGAAAACAGATTAAACAGGAGGGGCGTTTAGGAACTCCAGCGACCCCTGTTTTCTTAAAAGCGAAAAGGGGTAAGGCGAAACTAAGGGATAAGAAACCTGCAGAGGCTAAAGTAAGAATTACCCCTTCATTGAAATCCTATTACCAGGTCATGTCTCTCACCTCTACAAAAATGAATCCTCAACCTCAACCCCAAGTCCCTTCTGGTCCTGAAGCAGCCTCTACACCAATACTAGAGCCCGAGCAGAACAGTGTGCAGAAAGAGAGTCCCTTCTCTGAGTTGAGAGGCGTAGCTGGTACGGCAGCTGGTATGGCAGAATGTACTCTAAAATCTAATCAGGTTCTAGAAGCGCATCCAGCTATTACCCTCGTTAATAGATACTCTGGACCAGCAGGAGAAGGGTGACCAGGGGTTAGACCAACTATCCAGTAAGCAACAAACTCAACCCCGGGAGGAGGCAGGGAATGGAATAGGTAAACAAGATTCATCAGAGCCGTTAATAAAGGGGCAAAAGGAAGAGATTGTAAAAGGATCCGCCTTCCCCCCGGAAATTAAGGACATCTCAAATCCAATCTCCCACTCGTTGGCTGACATTCTCCTGGCTCTGAAGGACGAGATGGCAAATAGATTTACAGTTTCCGAGGCAAACCAAGCCGATTTGGCGAATAGATTTCTGGTTTCCGAGGCAAATTAGGCTGCCATCTGATCCTCCTGTGAGTTGCTGGCCCAGAAACTGGAACTAGTAACCGCAAGGACTGATGCGATTGAGGAGGAGATTCCCAGGATTAAGACCGCGATGGAGGTTACCGCATCACAGCTGGAAAAACTATCTATCCAGTATAAGGATCTTAAAGATGATCTTGAGAGGTTAGAGAACCATTCAAGGAAAAATAATCTGAAATTTGTGAATATCCCCGAAGCAATGGAGGGAGATGACATTAACGCACAGTTCTGAAATATCACCCCGGAATAGATTTAATCTTTGAAATCCAGAGAGTCCATAGAGACCCGTTCATGGAGACATTAATAGTTTGAATGTACACTTCAGTACACAGCGGTCTCCCACAGCACTGACTTGTGTATCAATACTGCAATTTCTCGTTTCAGTACTTATTGGACACGCAGGATGGTTAATGAATATTTTAGTTTCAGAGGCATTCAGCAAAAGCACAGTTTCACTGCTAACATCCCAGAAAATACTCATTAAGGTCACCCAATTTCTATCAACCACATCTACTACCAAATACTAGTCTCCATCAAATGAACTTTAAATCGGCTTAGCCTATTGAAGTTTTCAGTGCTTGAGCAACTGCCAGGTCTCGCAAAAGCCCTTCCCTCTGCTATGGATCGACAATCAGCAGTAGGTAATTACTGTGTTTTATCTCACGGCATCTGATCTCCACCGAGCGACAAAAGCTTCGGGCTAATCGATGCAATGGTGCCGGTCTAGTTCCCCCACAGTTTGGTGTAAGAATTCTGGGAGGATTCCAGGCCCGCATCACAACAAGCATCACCTGTGACATCAAGCAAGGCTGCAACCCTGCCTCCGAAAGTGCAACTTTCCCCACAACTGCTGGGCTTATCGGGACCCACGTCTTCCCACTGCAAGACAGGTTAGATAACACTGTGCAGCGGAGAGCCCTGTGTGCTGGAGTGCAGAGAGCTATTAAAAAAAAACACAACACCACAGCCAGTGCAGATAGCCTCAAAAGTCAAATACCACTACGCAGCATCTTATAGTGAGAAGCAGGTGCAAAGGACCTCGAGGTGCCCAGGCAAAGCCCACTGTACAAAAACAAGATCTACAAGCACGTGTAGTCAGATTCAAGGGCCAGGGTATCTGGAACTAATATTTACAGTGCTTCAAAACACCCTGGTACAGAAGATGCAGTTTCTATTGAGTGACTGATAGTGCCCACTTCCTCCGCCCCCCCCCCCCTCGCCCCATCTTACAAAGAGCCTCAACTAATGTGAACACCGCTGCCTTAATACGGGACACCTGCAGGTTATTTTCTATCCATCTGCTCTTACTCTTTTAATCAAGTATGAAATGATGCTATTAAAAGTAATTTGCATTTAAAAGTAATAAGTCTTTTGACATTAAAGAACTGGCAAAATTAAAAGCCATAACAACCAATTGCTGCGTGTAATTGCAGCTTGATTTTAAGCTTGCAGTTACCAAAAGATTGTCAGGAGAGCTTAACTTCGCGAACACGTTGCCTACTGAAAATCAAACTGTTGCCCGGGAGCCGTACAAACAGAAACCACGACTACAGCGGATAAACAAATGAGGCAAGCTCGTCCACAACATGTTTGTGAAGGGTGTGCAACATACTTCCAACCACCAAAAAAAACAGAGAGGGAGGGGTCGTCTTGGTTGAGGAAGTAGTTGCATGGAATGGGTAGATGGATGGGATGCATGCAGAGTGGAGGGGCCGGGGGCAAGGACACAGCAAATGGCAGCAGCGGAGAGGGCGGGGACGCCCGGGGGGAAGGTGCCAGACTCTGCACTGCAGGGCTTGTGGGCAAGCTTCACGCGTGGGGTGTGGCCGTGGTCTCCGTGCACTGCCGAGGGTGCGAACTAGGTGCGGGGTGCTGGGTGGGCACGTGGTGTGGGGGTGATCAGTGTGCCCTTGGCGCGGACTTGGCGGGCAACGGTGTGCACAGAAGTGTGGGCTGAGCCCTTTGTTGTAAGTGCGGGATGGGCTCGTTGTATGGGGTGTCACACCTGTGTGTGAAGGTGCTGGATGTAAGTGTGCTGTCATTGTGCAGCATGTTGGAGGTGACCATTGTGCAGTGTGCGGGCCCTAGTCTTCGTGCTATTGGCCTTTCGTCCGATTGAGGCCGCGGGGATCGGGGCAGTGCGGGGTCGGATGCGGTGGAGTTCTTTTTCCTGCCGGTTCCACGGATTCCTCGTGTGCTGTGCGAGAGGAGTGGGGTGCAGCGCTTTAATGCGCGGGACTTGGGCGGTGCCTGCATCACACGAGCGGGGTGGCTGGTGTGCCGCTGGGGTACCACACAGGAATGGTCACGTATCCCAATTACAATGGTGATCTTAGGAAATCAGGTAAAATAGGTAAACAGTTCTCAATATATTGATACAGCGAAAGCAAACCAAAAAAAAATGTAGCGCTTATGAGCGCGCGCGCTCTTCCGTGAGGATGGGGTCGGTGTTTTGCGCGCTCTGGGGATGGCGCCCTCTGCCCGGGCCCCAGAGTGCCCTGCCGCTTCGGAGACGGATATGCGGAGAGCCCTCGGGGCGAGGGTATTGGGGGCAACTGCAGCGCCGACTGAGAACAGGAAGAGCCCCATGGGGGAGGGCTGCATCTTCCTGCAAGTTGTGTAAGGGGGACCTAAAGAAAAGTGCAGGAGGCAGCAGCTGCTCGGGGGAGGGAGCGAGCGAGCTGTTCGTTAAGCAATCTGGGAGAGTCCCTTACCACATGGCTGGAGGTAAAAGACGCGCCTGGTCGCTGCCATCCTTGCTGCTGTCTCGAGTTACTGCTTCACCCCATCTCCACTATCGTCAGACTCGGAGGCTGCGGTGTCCTTCTGCCTCCGGCGGGCGCCCCGTCTACACTGAGAGCCTCCCTCGCAGTCTGGAGCAGCAGCACCGAAGGCAGGAGGAGCCCACACGGCCGGGACACACCCGAGCCCCCACCCTGGTCCTAGTGCCACCCGCTTCCTTCCCGAGCCGGGAGGAGGCAGGCAGACACTGCAGCATTCATGCCCGCCCGCTGCGCGAACAGCATCTAGCCACAAACGCGGAGGGGCCTGACTCCTCACTTCAACCTGAATTTTGTGTACACATGCCCAAACATCCACACGGTCAGACAGCCGAGGCTAGAAGAGCCAAAGATGCAAATCTACACTGACGTAGCCTTTCTGTTCCCCCGACTTCCTTCTGCTGTAAAAGGTTTCTAATCTTTATGGGGCAGGCCCCATAAAGATAACAAATCTTTTACAGCAGAAGGAAGTCACGTAAGCCAGGCTGAAAAGGACGGGGCTTAGAGAGAAAGAAGAACGTCACTAGGACCTCTTCTCCAATGGCTGGCCACCGTTTAGGACACCAGCCAATGGAGAAGAGGGGCGGGGCTTAACCTCGCTAGTGAAAGTTCCTCTATCTCATTAAGTCTCGCCAGCTCGACTGTGCATGTGCGCAGTCTTTAGCAGGCTGAGACCTAAAAACTGCATTTTCGATATGGTCACTCTACTTCTCTGTTGCAAAATTGCAGTCAGGAAAGTGTCAATCATTCAGCTTTGCCACACCCTCTACAAAAGATGAAGCAGAGGCTGTTGCTTCTAAAGCAGTGAGACTGATGATAACGTCCTGCTCAAAATTAAGGAAGGACATGTGACTTCCAGTAGCAGCCTTAAAACAGATAATATATGCATAGTACGTTGCCACACGGATCAGGTGGACTGCCACGTTCTTGTTCCAAGTGTGGCTTTTATCTTCCTCCTTGTTGGGTTAAAACAACTTGTTATAATCGAGAGTTATATTAAACCACCATAGAAGAGGTGCTGTCATCATGTACTGAAGTGAGCATTTGTGCTTCCTATGCATCACAACATTGTATTTAATTGTTAGCAGTTTCAATGATTTCACCTTTTTGGAGCTTTTTACACGCAAGTTCCTCATGAAATCCTTTGCAGTTGCTTCAGATTTTTCCTCACGCTATGTCAGCAGCATTATATATTTCACTGAAGAATTTTAATTTCACATAGAATATCTCTACATAAAGATTATGACCTTTATGTAACAGAGAGCGAGCAAGATCCCACACAATCTTCCTGCTAGTTTCTAATGATGACGGGCAAACGGGTATTTATGCTGGAATCCTTTCCAGTATGCACTCTAAGACAGTATTCATAACCAGTGGAACTCTCACCCACATAAACCTTGATGCCATACCAAGCTTCCTACTAGGTGTCCACACCGCAGACACCCTATGCTCAAGAATAAAGACTCTTCCACTCCAATGTACTAACCTGGAGTATGAACCAGAGGAAACTTCGAAATGGACCATGACAAACCAAATTTTGAATAGTCCATCATGGTCTAGATGGTTTAGTGGCTGCAGAGTTATCATTGTACTGCAGTATATGTTGCAGAATTAAAAAGGGATCACTTCTCATGACAGATGAAAAGATATTTGTTGACCAAATTGAGGTAGACGACCAGTAATACTGTATTGATGGCTTGCACCATATTGCCATGAGTAATTTAAGCCTCCCCCACATTTCTGAACTCCCCAAAGTGCCTTCCCGCTCCCTCAAAATCTGTTTTACACACAAATGAGTTTACTGCACGATTTCCTCAAAGAACACATCATTCACAACCCGCTGGAATTCGGAACTAGGCAAACAATTTGCAGTATTGAGTTTATATCTAACAAATCCAGTTCAAGGAAGCATTACAGGGTGCAAACCATTCGAGTCATGTCAAGTCAATACCTTTGTGGTGTTTTGATTGGCACATATGTGCCCTGTGGATTAGGATTCAGCTACAAAGCACTCCTGCTCTCTTAGACTAAATGCCTGGGAGGCAGACCCACTGCGAGTGGCCATCTCTGATTTCTACCTAAATTGCTTTCTCAAAATACTCTGTTCTAGGTAGGGTACTCGAAGAAATGTGTATGAAGTGTGAATGTTAAGAAATGTGTGAGAGATGGGAGATGAAAGTGAGAGTGCAAAAGAGTGCCGGACACCTGAGGATGGGATAAAGATGTGTGAATAAAAACCAATAGAAACTAAAAAGAAAACAAGCACAGAGTCTCTTGTAATGGAAAAATAATTAAACAACAAATCCACAGTTCACCTGGAAGAAACACAATAAAGGTCTATAAGTAAATAACCTGCTGGTTGGAAAAGGATCAACAAAGTGAAACTGTATTGATCTGAAAAGGTCTTAAGATGCCCCTTGTCAAATGTCCACTAATGACTAGTCCTGTTTTACACCATCTGTTCGTATACTTATGCCTCTTTTAAAAGTATGCAAGCATTAACACCAGAATACAGATACAGAACCAAGAACTGAAGTGGCCGCCCTATCTGATCAGGGCTAGCTTCACGTCAAAAGGTATGCCTAAGATGCCTAGGTATTAAGTAAATGAGACACGGTAAGACTAAATAACTTCAAGCAAACCCAAGAGAATTGCATCCATTTGCAATCTCACCCTGTGGCAATTTACTAAGATGTCCGAAAACCGTTTTCAAACAAATTCTTCCATTCTTGGAGAGAATAAAGCACAATGGGCTAACATGTTATCTACCCTCTTCTTCTTGTAGTCTGTGGCCAATGAGTCTTAGCACCAGGAAACGAATGCCACTATGTGGCCTCAACTAAAGAGGAGAAGGTGGCACTCCTCAAGCATAAATAAGAATAGGAGAAGCTGCTTTGAAAAGAGAGGCCTTTGCACCCTTCTGTAAAGGGCTCCTGCTAGAGGGCTGTGATTCCAAAGCACTTGGAGGTCCACACGCCTCCTAGCAAAAGGATGGGTGCTCAAGCATGTTGCCGCAATCTCAGGCCAGGAATTCTTTTCATAAGCACACTGTGCAAATATCTGTATACCCTAGGCCAGGATGTGAACTCCGTGTCTTTGCCATTGTAGAGGTAGTGCATTGGAGATGTTGGTAAAGTCATCGGAAATAGAGGGGTGTGAACGTTTTTTTTTATTTTTTAGATCCTGATTATCATTGGGCTGGCAAACCCATTTTGGGTAAAAACTCCTGTTTGCACTCAAAATGAGATTAAGATTCGGGGGAAATTTCACTTAACATTGACGTTTACACACACAATTTGCAGCAGAAAAATCCTGAAGCAAATTTTGGCAGCAAAATGTGCAGACTGGAGTTTTCCACATCCAGTAATTATTAGAATTATTCAGAATTTGTATGCTATCCCCCATTCTTGGGGTGCAAATCGAAATCTGCTGCAAATGGTGCACGCATGAATTTTCACAGCATGTACTTTGCTACATTTGTGGGTGTACAACAATCATCAGACCCTTGTGTTTGTGCTTCATTGAATAACTAAAGAAAACCTGGGAGTCTAACAGGGAAGAAAATTAATCCTGGAAAGTGATAAGATCAATGCCCAGCGCTTAGGTACAGAAGAAAAATCCTTCCAAACATTAACAAAGAGTTCATGTACCAACGCACATAGCCACTAGCAACAGTAGGTGTGACCCAATGTCCAGAAATGGATTCCCATCAAAGTCTTGCTAATGATCAATGTTATCATTTGGTCATCCAAAGGTAGGGATGGTAAGTCTCTAGATCATTGAGACGGAATCCATACCCTCCAAAAGAGACAGGGTTACAGTCCCCGAATTGCTCGTAGACCATATGTTTGATCATTAGGTGGGACATGTTTCTGCCAAACAGGGAAAAACTCCCAAGGCTTTCTTCAGGGCCTCTGTTCTAAATAATTGTTGCAACTGCATATGTGTAGTACATGTAAATCAATAAACCAATACCAATCAGTGAAAAACCATGAAGGATATATGTAACTATTCCTCCATGTCACGGAGGGAAAAAGGAAGATTTAGTTGGCCAAACCCTAAAAAAGGTTGATTATTGTAGTTTGGATAACCAGAGAAAGGGCCCATTGGTGGTTGTAAAGGGTATGGGAAATTACCGGGATGTTTTTTACAGCGGGTCTGAAAGTGAGGTAGTTGACTTTATTGGAGGACTACATGACATTAAGGCACATATTAACTAACACACTATGTTCGAGTCTTTGAATAGTGTATACTACAGTGAAATCCCGGATGACGTCATCCTGTAGTCTCTCTGCAGGCTGTGTCGAGATCTCGCCTGCTATCGCGAGATCTCGGGAGTGCAGGAACTCGGCTGGATTGAGCTCTAGATGTCTCCGGATACTTCACTACCACACGGAGTAAGTTCACAATTTTAATCAACCCATTTGGTATCCAGGGTTTGATTAAACTACTAACATGGCGATTTCGCATATGTATTGCCCCGATTGGATAGAGGTTTGGCCCTCACATCTACAAAGTAGGTCTGCCTCCCTCTCCGCGTTGCCTCCCCCAGACTTAGGTTCAGTCTGAGGCAACGACGGAGAGGTAAGGAGCTTAATGTTTTCCATCATTGACAGGTAGCAGTGAATAGCTAGGAGAGCCTCTCTGTCTTCACTGTCTTTTGATGGACAAGTATTACTCGAGTGACTGCCTCTGAGTGATGGGTGTGTGAGCTTTCTTTCAGTGAGTTTTAGGAAGATTTGGGAGTTAAGCAAAGTGAGAGGTGGCAGATTTTTTCTGAATTAAGAAGCATAATCTCCCTGCTCTTGTATCTAGCACCCCCTTTTTTCCTTGCCTTTTTTTAGCGCGTGGCCTCCTCTATCCTGAGCTTGGTCCAGGTGAGGTGAGGTCCGATCCCCTGTCATTATGGGTGAGTAGAATACATTCGTAACCTTTTTCCTATGTTATTATGTCCAACGCATTGACGTCACTGTTTGTTTTTGTAGGTGAACATCTTACACCAAGTGACATGGAGGAATAGTTACATATATCCTTTATGGTTTTTCACTGATTGGTATTGGTTTATTGATTTACATGTACTACACATATGCAGTTGCAACAATTATTTAGAACAGAGGCCCTGAAGAAAGCCTTGGGAGTTTTTCCCTGTTTGGCAGAAACATGTCGGCCCCTAAGCAGCTATTTGTTTAAACTGCTATGATTGCGCTGATCTTGGTTTTAATCTGAAAGAGACTGATAGCTATTAAAGTTTCCCGCTGTTTTTCTCTATTCAATTTTTATTCTCACATATTCCTTTTTGCACTGCACTAGGTCCCACCTAATGATCAAACATATGGTCTACGAGCAATTCGGGGACTGTAACCCTGTCTCTTTTGGAGGGTATGGATTCCGTCTCAATGATCTAGAGACTTACCATCCCTACCTTTGGATGACCAAATGATAACATCGTCAATTAATAAGACTTTGATGGGAATCCATTTCTGGACATTGGGTCACACCTACTGTTGCTGGTGGCTATGTGCGTTGGTACATGAACTCTTTGTTAATGTTTGGAAGGATTTTTCTTCTGCACCTAAGCGCTGGGCATTGATCTTATCACTTTCCAGGATTAATTTTCTTCCCTGTTAGACTCCCAGGTTTTCTTTAGTTATTCAAGTTATTTGTTAGGGGACGTAGCCTGGCTGGGTCTTTAAACTTTCCTGAGACCCTCTTATCCTGTATGTTATATGTTTGTGCTTCATTGTCATTGAAGCAGGTATTTGTGCTTCACTGTAGTGTTCGCTCATTTTTTCTTTGCTTCTTGGGATTAGTGCTTCCTTTATGATATGTGCGCAAAAACTGTGCAGGAGGATACCACAATCTCTAAGCAGTAATCCATGCTGGAGGGGCATTACATGAAAGGAGAGTCTTTGCCTTTTCAAATGATGCCTCTCAGGTCATCTTCCATGCCTGCTTGGTGGCACTGCAAACAAACAAAATGGCATCCACCATTTCTACTGCCACTTTTTACGTCCCTGCGAGGCTGATTGGTGGCTCAGAACCTTATGCATTCGCGGAAATAGAAAAAGCTTTCCCAGGAGTGCTCTCCACCTCACAAACACAAATTACTGTGGCCCAATGGTAGTATGTCTTCTCAGGTAGCATGGCCTGTTGAGATCCTTATTTCAAAGAGTCGGAAAGAAGAGACTCCTACATTTCCAATTTATCTAGCGGGTGGATTTATGCCTACAGGCAAAAGCCTCACTGACAAAATGGTACCATCATTGTTCCCTTGCCTTAAATGGGGTGGATTGGGAGGACGGGGCCCAACCCCCCACCTCCCCCCCAGCGATAGAAACATATTACAAAATAATGTGTCCTCTGGGGGGAGTCCGCCCACAATAAAAACATTTACTAGGGACCTAATGGAGGATTCCCTGAGCAGAAATCCTTTGAGGCGGGGCACAAGTATTAGACCCTCCTCTTTCCAGTAGTGCCTGTAATATATCAATTTTTGCCCTGGGGCAGCGTTAGGCTCCTGTGGAAAAATGTCAGCCGTCATGTAACACTCATGGCTAGTGGACCATTTTGCTTTACTTGCCAAGGAGGGTAAGGGGAGATAGGGTCCTAAAAACCCCTACTATGAAGGGGAAATGTTAACCAAACTTTTCACCACCTGGGTGTTGACCCTTAATCTTGGGCGGCGACCCTCCAATAAAATATGTCTCTAGTGGCACGACCCAACTGCGATCCCTGAGCAGGAGTCCTTGGAGAGTGCTTGGAAAGGGAGCGCTCTCAAAGGGTACAGTCTTCCATCTTCTCTTTTAAAAGGCTCCTCTCTCATGGTGGGATATATCTTGGGTGGCTGTGGGATATCCACCCAGATGCAGAGACTCATCTGTCTCGAGCGCCCCTAGATCTTCCTTCTAGAGGATGATGTTGTGGGCTAATGCAGAAGCGCTTCCACATCAGCCCTCGGTCAGGGCATAAAACGAGGAAGCCTTTGTGGCAAGCACCGTAGGATTCCCAGTACCTCAACGTGATGCTCACGTTGTCTAAAGCGGAACAGTGGAGAATGAGACCGTCACATTAAGTAAAGGCATAACAATCACTATTTTAAGATTATCAATACCATACTGGTGGTGAGCCAGCATTTGGAGTGATCGTGCACAACATTCTGATGGTGATCAAGAGCATATAGTGACCATAGCAAGACAGCAATACTGGTTGAGTGTTAAGTTTTTCAACAATGCAACAAAAGCGATAACAGAGTGCACAGGCCACATAGGAGTTCGATGTATCTCAAACAGATGTGTGAATGAACAGTTTGTATCTTGTTAAGATAAAATTTAGATCATTACAAGATGCGACGGCGTTGGGGATGTAGCAAGACTAGAAGTGGTTCTACAAATCTCAGAATCCTACCTTTTTTCCAAAATCTCCTAACTTAACCTTACCCAAACCAAACCAATACCGCACAGCATAGCACAACACACAGTACAAGACGACATAGCACAACACAACACATAACTGCATGCCATTACATAGAATAACAGCAAAATAACCAAAAGTTGGCACCCAACACCAGACATATTTACTTTGCAATGCTTGTTTGCCTTTTTGTGACTAGTTACCTTCATGTATTTGTTTGCGTTGCTACTGTGCGGTTCTAAGATGCCTTAACTGGCCTGTTTCAAAAGAGCAGAAGCAATGTGCTATAAAATGGCATCCGGGCACTGGGGTCAGGAATTATAAGCAACACTGAGAGGCCAGAGCATGGGACATGGTACATACAGACCGATAACCCTAGGAGGAAGCCTCAAATAAGAACAGACAGGGTTAGACCTGGAAACTGTGGAAGATAGAGACATGGAAACTAGCACGAGAGATAGCATGGATCCACTTCCGGGTCAGAGGTGGTACTTCTGGAGCAGTTCGTGCAGCATCAGTTTATAGGACTCTCACGGGCACTGGGTAGGTGCCTGACACCGTTGTTAGTTGTAGTTTCACCTTTTTGTTCTGAAACAGTTTGTCACTCAGTCTTGAATCACCATGTTGTATTGTTTTCCTCCCTTTCTGGTTCGCCCTCTGTTCTGACCCGTGTTATCAATCAGACTCTTGGTTCCCTCCTGTTCTTGCACATTCAGACTGCTGGATACTTCCTAACACATCTGCCTACCCTTACCTGCTCACTTGATCCTCAGGCAAGGTGCTCTCTTCTCCTTGGCATCTTTGACTCTGTGCCTCTATCCTGCTAGCACCGGGGTATGTTCCAGCCTTCCCCACCTGAGAAAGAGGTAAGCTGTTAACTCAGTTAATCATGTGTTGTTCTTTGTTTGATCACCAGATTTCTAAGTCTTTGTTTTGTATTTATTTTCTGTGCAGATTTCCAAGCAGTGTTTCTGTGACCACCCAAGGCTGATATTGGCACCATACCGAACCTGTATCTCTGGTTTTTTATCCATTACCCCATTTAACTCCCCAGGTTCCTAATTGAGGTATAATTATCCAGTACATTGGTTGGAACAGGTGGTTAATCAGAACTGTCGACTATATTACTTAGGGACTAATGTCTTTCAACACATCCTGTCAGTTTACCAGGCTATGACCCACTCTGTAAAGGATGTTGCCAACAATCCTTTAGAGGTGAGTTTGTGAGACATAGTCTCAGTGGTGTCAGGTGAGACATGAGCAGGAAATTAATTTAAATAAGCCTGAACCTCGAGAAGATGGCCAACACTCTGGGTGACAGGCATGCATCCCTCCAATTGGAGTCTTTCAAGGAAAGAAGCCATTCTTCCCAATGGGACCTCAATGGTAAAAACAGATCTGTGGAGTTAAGCATGAGGGCTTTATAGTTCCGCAAAATGCCTTCCCCTTAAATAGGACGCATGAAGATTTGAGATTCTAGGGGGCTGACTTCCGGAACAGCACCAAGGGAACGTAGTGTTGTTCAAGGGTGTGGCTTATTGGTAGGTATCTGAAGAATTGGACTTACGAAGGGTGTAATCTGTTTGTAGAGTTTGGAATGATTTAATGTGGGATCCCTGCCACACGTTTCCAACTGTAGAGATCCCGATTTGTCCCATTCCCCGAACCCAGCCAGGGAGGACAAGTGACGTAGCCATCCACAGCGGGGTCTTACACATGATCATTTTACCTCAGCCAGTCAAATTCAGCGCTAGGCACCATGTTAGAAGGACTACCCAGGTAGGCCCAGGGAGGCCTGATTGGCAGATTAACTTGCCTAGAAGTCCCTGGTATATGGCACAACGTGTATGCAGGGCCTAGACTTTAAATGCCACTAGTGGATTGCAGCACCACTTGTACCATCCAATACAGTGGCAGCGCAAACATGATTTCAGGCCTACCATTGTAGCCTGACTGTAGCAGTTTAAAACTGCAATTCTACCTGCCAAGATAAATCCTTTTGACAGGTAAACACCTCCCTTTTAAATATTAATAAGTCATCCCTATCTAGGTCTAATAGCCCACAAAGCAGGATGAATGGTATTTAAAAGAAGGGCATGTAGAAATGTAATGTTATCATGTTATTACGGTGACTAGCATCCAAAAGCTTTGTTCACTGTGGCAGGCCTAGCTATCCTATATAGAAATCCAGAGTATAGATTAAAATATTAATATTATATCTCAGGAATGCGACCCGCTCAACAAATAATAAACAACTATTTTTAATAGTTATCAAAAAGTTAATTCAAAGTGAAGTCAGATTTTTGATAAATATGAAATAAAGTACCTGTTAGAAATATACCTTTTTCCTGTCAGAAGTTCCTGAAGGCTAAAATGCATTTGTTCCATCCAGTAATTAGCCTCGAATATATGTGAATAGGTGTGAGTTGCCTTACAGGGGCAAACAGTAGGCTAATCTGAATGGGCAGGTATTATTTCGCTGAACTCCAAATAGTTTGCTGGGTTGGGGCTGTGTCAAAAAATAAAAAATGGTTCTGTCTGGGTTATAAATTGTTTGGGGCAAGTAGCTACAGCTTACTTATAACACATATTAATGATTTTCCAAAGGAGGAAGAATTATGGGGCTGCGGGCATCCATTATGACACCAAAGTGTCAAATATTGCATAAGAATCCTGTGTGCCATGTTTGGGTTCACAGGTAACCCTTGGGGCACAGTTGAAAGGGGAGCAAACAGACAATTCTTGTGGATCCATTGTCTGGTTGCTGAAGCTCTCTGCTTTTGTCCTACCAGACATATGTCTCTGGGTTTATTGTGGGTATTGCGGCTGCTTCAAACTGGATTTTAGAGTTAAATGTGGGAGGACACTAGGATTACCATAGTACACTACCCACACACACCCCCAGCAGTCAGATACAAAGTTTAGTGTGGATAAAGATTTTTGACACCTTGAAAATGCCCGAAGTGGGTAGGCTTGGCCCCAGAAACCTTTATTCCATTGGTTAGGGCGTGTACAGGAATCATTCCCACCTAGTAGTAAATGCCAGGCATACACATGGCACCTCCAGGCATTCCGTTCAGGACAATTCCTGGACCTGCAAAAGATCAGAAGAGAACTGGACCTACTTTCTGTAACCCCCATCTAGAAGATCAGAAGAGGGCTGGACCCAGTCCCTCTTGTACCTGTGACAATGAAGTGGACTCCAAGGGTCAGTTGGCTGTGTAAGCTACAGAGCCATAACAAGCTGCAAGAGGTCATATAGTGGAAGTACCTAGGTGATCAGCGCACCTGGACTGGATCCTGCTATTGGCCTCTGCCTGAAACCCTGCGAGTATTTAAGTCCCTCCACTTAGTGTCTGTGGGGGCTTTAAAAGTGTACACCTGTAGTGAATTGGGATTTAGGGGGCTAACGGCTGATTTAGAGTTTGCAGGTGAAGGTAAGTCCATTGACATGATAGAGTATTTTACTCCTGCCATACTGAGGTACCTCCACTTGCCAAATTTAGAGTTGTAGACAATTCTAAACATTGGCAGAGACCACAGGCACAGCAGTTCCTATTAATTTTATAAAATGTAGACAGACAAACATAACAGATGCCCTTCAACATTTTATTTTTCCCAAAAACAAACTACCAATACAGGAGTTGGTTTTTGTAAAAAGTAAAACTAATGTCCTCCACGCTATGGAAGGTGCATCCCCTGGTGTGGGCGTCCTTATTTTTTGTCCTTCACCGCCAAGAAAAAGTTAACCCTGACGGTGAAGCCCAGCAAAACCCCCCCAAAAAAAACATATAACACAGTCCACTCGAAATCGACAGGGTGCTGTTATATATGAACCTCTGACAGCCCATACTCCATCAGGCCATCAGAGCAGTAGGCCAGCGATGGAGCCAGAGTTAGCTCCCTCGCTGACATACTAAAGTTCCACTATACTGTAAATCAGGCGGGAGGACCTTCAGCTTGGCAGAGTGGTTGCTCCATCTGAGCTTTTGTTATTTTGACTGTGTGTGACTGGGTCCCCTCTCTGCAAAATTCAAAGTCAGCCCCTAAGTATGAAAGTAAAATCTTTGACCAGGTCAAACCTAGTTGGAGTATCTGAACCGCGTTCCATCACGGTCAGCCCCAAATTTCCCCTAGGTCTGGTTCTACCACGAATTGTGACTGTCATTGGCACTTTGTGCTTTTTAGCATTGTTCCTACTTAAAACTTGTAAAATTCATATCTCCTGTTCCCCTAATTAGATTTGTGTGTTTGTTGTCATTTTATTTATTACGTTTTACATTATTTTTCTAATTTGGTTTAGAATTTGTATTGTTTTACATTTGTACTTTATTGCTGTTTTGGTGCTGCATAAATACATTACAAATTGTCTTATGTTAAGCCTGTCTGCTCAGTGCCACAGCTACTTGGGGCTGAGCTGAGGTTAATTTAGTGACTTTGAGGGATCACCCACACAAGTGTTGTGCTTTCTCCGTTTCGTGAGTAGTCCCCATCCCAAATAATAATCCCATTTCTTACTTCCCTCTTATCTAGGTTCCAGTATAAAGTCACATCAGACCAGCATATCGTCATGGTCAGGCAAAAAATTGATTCAAAAGGAAATGATGGAAAGTTCCTGACTGTACTAAAAGGGAGCCCTGCATCTGCTGCACAAAGGCTACACAAAGGATTACAACTGCAGGCGATTAGTTGGTGTCATACCTTGCCAGTATTGGGATACCCAAGGCAAAGAAAAAGCGAGTTACTTTTAAAGAGGCATTTTTGGTGTCATAATATTGCAGTATTTGTAACTAAATATTATGCAGTGCATTATCTGTGCACGAGCTGCAACTGTTGCCTCTTGATATGTAAATGTGTTACAACCACTTTCAGTGCCAACCTAACCTTGCCAATGACCTCTATGGGTTCTGTGGTAGAGGTGTCACCATCACAAGGATTTGGCTCACTGTTCGCAAGTGTGCATTATTTCATGGAGTTGGACATTGTGTTCCTTTAAAAGGATTGCCTGCAGCCGTTTAACTTGTGCTCAATTGTTCCTTAATAATGTGTTTAGACGTCATGCTTTCTCCGATGCTATCATGACATATTGAGGTGCACTGTTTATTGCCACCTTTTGGAAGGAACTAATGAAAATAACTGGCACCAAACATGTTCCTACTACTTTTTACCATCCCTGATCAATTCCCAGGGGGAGAGATGGAAAGGGATCCTGTGACGTTGTTCTGCCTCTACCCCATTTCAGCTCCCTGCTATCCTCTCCTTGGCATCTTCAGTTCTATCCTCTATTCTGGTATGGCTGCGACTAGTTACAGTCTTCACCAGCTGGGCAAGAAGTACGCTCTTGACTTAACCCAATTATTTACCAGCAGTTTTTCGTTATTTGTTTGATCACAGGAGTTCGAATACTTTTTGTCCTGTATTGGCTTTCTATCAAAACCGCTGAGTGGTGGTTCCGTGAGAATCCAAGAGTGTTGCTGGTGCTTTTCCGAACCAGTGTCTCGGCCGTCTCTTCCCTGCCTCCATCTCTCCCTGGGGGTTCCTAACCGAGGTGCTAATATCCAGTACCTTGGCTGGAACAGAGCAACACGTGGGAATGTCAGCTACATCACCCGAGAATGTAATCCTTAACACAAACATGGCAACCAAAACTACATGATGTTTGTTGTTTCTCATCTTGATGCTATTTTATTCATAGCCAAGGGGACCTGCAGGGATTCAAAACAGTGACATATAGTGTGGCCCAATGCACGCCTTAGTAAACTGAACCGACTTCACAGCTCGTTATGTAATGCTCATCAGCGGAAGAGTGGTGAAGATTATGGAGAAGCAAATGGGAACCTCTAGATTTTTTCAAAGCGTGGTTGGAGAGCGGTAGTTTAGTATCTCACCATGAGTAGAAACCGCCACTGCTACTCATGAAAGAGGCACATGCACCGCAGACTGGTCTTTACACATAGTGCCCACACCGCCAGCGCTCGCCCCGCAATGCCAATTCCACTTACATACCCAAAGGAAACTCATGAGACATATTTGTGGGAAAGAAGTGCTGCAGGTTTATTTCGTACAACACAGGTATGGCGTTAAGGTGGGTCATCTTACAGGCGATCCAAAGCGGCAGCCCCTCGCTGACCCTCATGCCTAAGGAGCCATCTTGCACGGCGAGACGATGCTCTGACAGTGCAGCATATTACCATTTCGTTATACTCCCGCCCCCCCTGTCGGGGCGGAGCGATGAGGCACACACCCGGTCGGTTCAGGCCCCCCGACCGCCCGAAGGACTAACGGGGCGCCGACGCTGTTTCCCGAAACCTCCTTCGGCTCCAGGTGCTTGGCTCAGGCACCCTTACTGTGCCAGGCAGAGGTATCTTGACTGTATCCTTCTGCCGCAGAGGTACCCTTACTGTCCATCTGCTTCCAGATCGCCCTGTGACTCCGCCTGCAACACAAAACATGACCATTAAAAAATTCACAACTTTGTACACCGCCGCTCTGCAGCTGGGTCAGGGTTCAGGGTGGGATCAGCGCAGAGCCGAAGGAGACGCCTTGGGGGAAAGAGAGGCCGAGCACAGTCGCTGCGGCGCTAAATACCGGAAGGGACGCCCCCCTCTCCCAGGTGAGCCCTCCCTATTGGCTGCTTGAGTAGGGAGGTCGGCTCAGGGGGAGGGGTGCCGCGCTAAGGGCTCTGCTCGCCCGTCATGTGGAACTAGGGCGCTGTCCCGCCCATGCTTCCCTGCGTGTCGCGCGGTCAGCGGCATAGTGCCCACACCGCCAGCCCTCGCCCCGCAATGCCAATTCCACTTACATACCCAAAGGAAACTCATGAGACATATTTGTGGGAAAGAAGTGCTGCAGGTTTATTTCGTACAACACAGGTATGGCGTTAAGGTGGGTCATCTTACAGGCGATCCAAAGCGGCAGCCCCTCGCTGACCCGCATGCCTAAGGAGCCATCTTGCACGGCGAGACGATGCTCTGACGGTGCAGCATATTACCATTTCGTTATACTCCCGCCCCCCCTGTCAGGGCGGAGCGATGAGGCACACCCCCGGTCGGTTCAGGCCCCCCGACCGCCCGAAGGACTAACGGGGCGCCGACGCTGTTTCCAGGAACCTCCTTCGGCTCCAGGTGCTTGGCTCAGGCACCCTTACTGTGCCAGGCAGAGGTATCTTGACTGTATCCTTCTGCCGCAGAGGTACTCTTACTGTCCATCTGCTTCCAGATCGCCCTGTTCTCCGCCACAGCTCTGGAGGAGGCCCACGTCAATGACAGAGCCCCCCACCCACCTAGTTACTTGCAACCTGCCGCTGACAGAGCCTCCTGTACGTCTAGGAGAAAGACATCCATACCCAGCCCAGACAAGTGCACCCCGTCGCTCTCGTAATATCCTTCAGTTCTTTTTTGTATCAGTGCATGCCTAATGAACCCCAGGCCCCTCCTCTCCATAAATTTCTGCATGGACCTGTTGACCCTCCTGCGGGACTGTTCTATTGCAACTAATGATCGTGCACCCCTCCAGGCTTTGTGAGGGACAATTTCCGACCACATTAACTCAGTGGCTCCTAATTGGTTAGTTATGGCCGTCACATCCTTCTGCATGGTTCCGATTAGGGCCCTCCTCCCCACTGTGACCAGATCATTCCCTCCCAGATGGATAATGAGGATGTTGGGAGGACCACCCCGTGCTGCCAGACATTGTTCAAGCTTGCGCCTCAGTTGACCCCATCTCATTCCAGGAAAACCCAACCACAGTATTTGTGTCTTTGCTATAGCCAGATCCCATCTCCTGGATATCGCCCACCTCTCCAGCCTGGGAATGTAAGAATGGCCCATCACCCACACGCAACAATCAGCTGCAAGAAACAAGACAACGTTGAAGTTACACTAACAGAGGGAGAAGACCAAACGCTGTACATTAATGCTTTGTTTATTAGTGAACACTGCATTCCACTCGAAAAACGTGATCCTGCATAACATTATACTCTAAAACATTTCTACGTGTACGTTGCCATTTATACTTATATTCGAAAAACGTGATCCTGCATAACATTATACTCTAAAACTTTTCTACGTGTACGTTGCCACTCTTCATACGACATGATGCCCATAAATACAAGGACCTATTGCCCCACAGTATGGCTTTTCTTTCACATATGTTACATGTACCAATCGCATGGCCCTCCTTGCGGCCAGAAGTATTCACGGGCGGATGTATCGCTGATAGCAAGAGGATGACCACCTCCCTACCTTCTTGACACCTTCCTCGCCCAGCCCAGCCCTGAATGCGGCGGTGGCTGCACCTATCCTGAATGAGTGACTGGAGAATTTCTGACCTGCCGCTGACAAACCTGCCTTGGCCAAGACTGTGGCCATTACTCGCTCCAACTGGAATTTAGTAAGTGGTGAGCCGTCAGCATGTATTAGGAAGTGACCTGCCAGCAGTGGCCTGACCTTCAGGTAATCCCTAACCGTGGCGACCGGGCAATATCTGGAGTCCTACAGCGCCTGTAACGTGATGGACACTCCCTTCCCCGCCTGGTCCGTCTTGGATTTACGTATCCACAGTACTAGGGAATCCCTGGCACAAACATCCATCATATCCAAGGCTCTCCCCGAGCTATCTGATTTTGATTTGGCCACCAGCTCGCTAGCCCTAAAGGCGCCAAAGAACGCTAAGCAGAAGGCTGTCGAAAAAAGCTGAGCTTCGAACGCTGAATTTGTAACGGATGGCACCATGTCCATCATGCGCTGTAGCGCGGGGAACTCAATTCCTGCCCTTCTGTCGGGGAGCCTGACTTCATCCCTAGCCCAACCCTTCAATGCTGCCCTAATCTTAAATGCACACGTGGGGTCCTCCTCTACACTTAATTTGGTCTCATGTTTGAGCGCCGCCAGGTGGCCGCACACCCATGAATGTGCCTTGCCAGTCTCTTTTGCCCATACCACGAAAGTCTCAACCTGATCGATGGGACTTAGGGCCGATGCTCCCAGGGACATGGTTACTGCACGGAAAGTGGTCAGCTGGGCCGCATATCTTCTTCTGGTGGCCTGAGCCAGAGAACGTTGTCCCATCATCTTCAACCGCTCCCCCACTGAAGGAGTCGCCATAATGTTTCCGGGAATGGTGTCATCGCCTCCCTCTTCTGCGGCCAGGCCTTTCGGAATCGTGGCCACTGAAAGCGAGAGAGAGCGTCAGCTGCCACATTCTTAACACCTTCAATATGCCTAGCCCTGAACTCGATGTTATTCCGTAAACCAGCCCTGACTAATTCCCTGAGCAAGCTTAAGACTAATGAGCAGTTGGCAGTCAGACCGTTGATGGCTTGGACCACGGCCAAGTTGTCCGACCAAAACACCACTTTCTTGTTGCCCAATCCCTCTGGCCATAAATGCAGTGCCACCACAATGGGGAACAGCTCCAGGACTGTTATATTTGCAGTCACTCCTTTCTTGCGCCAAGCATTAGGCCACTTCATGGCACACCACTCTCCACCAAAGATCACCCCAAAACCTTCTCTACCTGATGCGTCTGAAAACAGACAAAGGCCTTGGCTGCTTTCCCAGGGGGCCCTCCATATCACGGTACCATTAAAATTCCTCAATAATTCATCCCAGATCTGTAGGTCTGCTTTCAACCCCGGACCCAGGCGCACTAGGTGATGTTTCTTTTCCATGTTGGCCGTAGCCTTCGCCAGCCTGCGGGAGAACACCTTACCTGCCGGTATGATAAGCGCTGCAAAGTTCAATTTGCCCAACAGACTCTGGACCACCTCGAGTGATGCCTTACCCCTCCCCACCATTGAACTAATATCTTGCCTCAGGTCGCGAACCTTGTCAGCTGGGAGTCTGGATTCCCCTTTAATGGTATCTAGTTCTATGCCGAGAAAAGTCAGTATCTGTGAAGGCCCTTCAGTTTTTCCCGGTGCTAATGGAACACCTAAATGCTCCGTCAGCTATTCAAAGGCTTGCAAGGCTTCTGCGCATTCCTGGGAACCATCCTTGCCAAAGAACAGGAAATCGTCTAGGTAGTGTGTGACTTGGGACAAGCCATGCTTGGTCGTGAGGGCCCACTGGAGGAATGAACTGAACGCCTCGAAGTAGGCGCACGAGACTGCGCAGCCCATGGGCATGCAGCGATCAAAAAAGAATGCCCCTTCCCACTTGAAACCTAACAAGTGCTGACTGTCTGGGTGAACAGGTAGGAGGCGGAACACTGATTCGACGTCGGCCTTGGCTAACCACGCCCCCTTCCCCGTCCTCCTAATCATGTCTATGGCCATGTCCAGTGAGCAATAGGAAACCGAACACGCCCCTTCCTCCAGCCAATGATTGACCGAATTGCCCTCTGGGTAAGATAGGTGATGGATCAAACGGTATGCCCGAGCTGCTTTTTTGGGACCACTCCTAGTGGGGAAACTAAAAAATTCTCTAACGGGGGTGAAGGAAATGGCCCGCCACCCTCCCCAGATTAACTTCCTTCCTGATTTTGTCACTGACAACCTGTGGTAAGTCCCTGGCCGATTTGAGATTCAAAGCGTCCCTTGAGCCCAAGGGGCCTCTGTAAGGTATCCTAAAGCCGTCCACAAAACCATCAACAAGTAGCGTTCGCTCCCTTACAAATGGATACATTCTGAGTAATGGTAAAATATTCTGCAACACTATGGGAGATGGGCCTTTGCTTTCCCCTGTCTTATTGGTGTGCTCCGTCCGTTTCTGATGCTGTGACGGTAACCTATTGCCGGGCTCCATCCGCTCCCTGTGTTGTGGGGGGGGGTGTTTTGGCCGTTGGTACAAGCAATTGCTGCGTGTTGGGCGCCGCATTTGCTACAATCATGGGCAAACTTACACGCTCTACCCCAGGTACATGTCCCGCTATTGAACATTCTGCAGGTTCCTGAGTTAAAGCGTCTCGGTCCGGATCCCTGGCCCCTCCCCCGCCCCCCCGAAGACGCCTGGCGGGAAAGAGAGGCCGAGCACAGTCGCTGCGGCGCTAAATACCGGAAGGGACGCCCCCCTCTCCCAGGTGAGCCCTCCCTATTGGCTGCTTGAGTAGGGAGGTCGGCTCAGGGGGAGGGGTGCCGCGCTATGGGCTCTGCTCGCCCGTCGTGTGGAACTAGGGCGCTGTCCCGCCCATGCTCCCCTGCGTGTCGCACGATCAGCGGAAAAACCTGCATATCACTGTACTTTTTGCGTTCCAAGTACTAATCCAAATAACCAAAAACATAATTTTCAATTCAGTTCCTGGACTCAAAAAGGGTTTGCAAAGACAATCCAGAGTCTGATAAACTCTCAAATTACGCTCAAATGTCAAGCAACAGGTCATTCAAAATGTATTGTGAATCAAGCCCATAAGTATGAATAGTTCTACAATAGGGAGGCCTATTTAACTACAAAGGAGAAGATGCCTACAGCACAGACATCTTGTGTACTAACAGATATTATCCTGTGGTCAACAAAATAAACAATAGGAACAAGAACAAGAGTAATTTGATCCAAACAGCAAAGTTTGTGTCTGAGCTAGTCAAAAGCTATCTGGATCTTAACAGTTCACAACCAACATTAGAGGCAGGGTGGAATCTTGTACTCTTCAGATGTCATCATACATGTGGTAACCATGCAGCATGTCCCTTCACATTCATTTTCAGAGAGTTCATCACAAACATGTCTTTGGGCGGTGCAAGGCTTCACTAATTATAATACAACAATACTTCACACAGATAGCATGAGGTACTCAGCATATAACTCATACACATGAGGTGGACATTGGGATCAGACAACACCAATTTAAAATAAGCAGTAGTTTAACTGAGTCCCCTTGGAGATCTGGAGTGGTTTAAGTTGGACAAAATAAGGACTAATCCAAAAAAGGGGCCGCAGGTAAGTCAATATGACACGTTGGTTCTACAAGGAACAGAATTGGGAGCTTGAAGCCATAAAACAAACAGCAGGCGACAGGCCAGAGATGCAGTGGTACACTTTTTAAAAAAACATTTCTTTATTAGGTTTATATCTCCAGATCATTAAAACAAGCAAGGTACAAACATACAGCTTAACCGCCTCTGCTGAGGTGGTTCGTAAAGTAGCAACAATGCAAGATCAGTCATATAGCGATGGTTATGATTGTGAGAGTCCTTTGGCAGCCATATTCGCAGCTTCAGTTTCGCTTAAACATAACACAACTGTAAGAAAAAAAAGCTCACCCCCACCTGACGCCCCCAGCCCCGCACCCCCAACACCCTCCCCCCTCCCCCCTCCCCCCCACCACCTCCCCTGCTGCGGGGTCCGTAGAATTGAGGTCTAAGTTACCTAATCCCTATGTTGGGTCACCGTGTGTTTCTCCTACATGATGCTGTGGTACACTTGACACATTGGCCTTTGTAGAAAGGTGGGCTTCATTTTTGGGTTTCAAAGTTTGGAAAAATGAATGGGATTGCATTTAGACCATGATTTCTAGACAGGTAACAGAGGTGAGACTGATAAATAGCCTCTGCAATATATTCCAAACGAGTAATGGGATTGAGGGTGTGAGTTACAGCTGGAAACTAGGGGCCCGATTAGGATTGCGGTGAACCCGCATCCTCCGGGCCGGCGGAAGCCACCGCCGGCCCGGAGGATACGGATTCACCGCTGCGGTACGAGAAAAGACCCCGCCAGATTAGGATGGCAGGGGGGTCATCTGCGGACGGGGAGACCGTCCCCGCTTTTCCGCCGCGGTCCCGCGGCGGAAAAGCTCTAATATGGTGGCGGTGTCTATCAGACACCGCCAGCCATATTAGGATGCATGGGGAAACATGCTTTTCCACGGCGGGTTTTCCGCCGTGGAAAAGCATGTGGACTTTGGCGTTTGGGGGCCAGTTGCGGGCCCCCAGGGTGTCGGGGGTGGGGGGTGCACATGGGGGGTACCTATGGGACCCCCCAGCATTTTCTGCCTCTTTGTGCATGTAAATGTTAGTCATGCATTTTTAACATTGCGGCGGAATGTTACAAATACATCCTAATTCGCACGGAGGGACCGCCGCTGCCCCTGCGGACGGTCCCTCCACCTCTGGGGTGGCGGACGGACGCAGGTCCGTCCGCCATCCTAATTGGCCCCAATGTTTGGAGACTGGGGGGTTTTACACATAAAGATTACTGACCCTTCGGTTGTAGCGTTGAATCCCAAAGTCATACAGTGGGTCATTCACTTTACAACCAAGAAAACCATACACCATTTCAAGAGGCAAAGACAGAACGTGCCATAAAATGTATTCCACACACAAGAGGTGCATACACGGGTGCAAGAGGAAGCAACAGCGCCAACCAGTGTCTGACACAGGAATAATGGGATAACAGCAAAGTGAATATATTCGCACATCCGCATACTTGTAACACTGACTTTTGAAAATGACTGTCAGATGTGAGATGCCGTGTCATGTCACCTTCGTGGTTAATTTCTTAAGTTGAAAGAACCCGAAGAAGTATTTTAGGATTAACATCTACGTGGATACGAGCGAAATGGAAAGAAAATTATTAATACCTTTTGAACTCTATCAATCCGTCTATAAAATGTTCTTTATTCTATTTGCAATAACAATCACAAAACCATAGTCCAAACAATTAAAACAGTTGCAAATTGTTATTAAATACATGCGCTATCCAGAGACTACAAATTCATTTATAAGCAAAAAACACCTCTTGTACAAACCTAGGTGAATAGCAACATACATTGCAATTACCTACAAATTACAAAATGAGAGACATCTAATAATAAGAGAGATAGGGTTGTGTGTGAACAGTGTGAAGGCTCATTCTAATAAAACCTAATAAACAAAAACCTAAATTTTGGACATGTCAAATTGAAATTATTCGCACCAGATTAAAACAGTAACCGAGTATGAGACGAAGCAATGCTAATAAATAGAATAAATAACATATGGTGATATGGTGTTAAGGTTTAGTATAGCTACAATTGCTAATCGTGATTATGCTCTTAACAGAGGCGCCCAAGAAGACTAAAAACTATAGTTCTGGATACATACATGAGAGCAGTACACAAATATACATGGCACTTGCATGTTTCATCATGCGAAGCTCACGTTTAAAGAAGAGTGATCATAAAATAGTGTATTGCACAAGGGTATACTCTGTTGCATTGTCCTTCAGACCCATCTAAACCTTAAGAAGGGACAAGCTGGAATAATAAAAGTATAGCAGGAATCACAGGAAGCCATGTTCCAATAGGAACTAATATAATTAGTTGGAAATAACACTGATGAGTAGTGTAGATACAGCCCAAGACAGCATTACACATGTATGTCCCCTTTAGATTCGCATTCAGCTAAAAGCCAATGGAGAAGAGAATTGATGGCAATTCATGTTTCACCCAAATGTTTGTAATGATGCGAAATATGCCTTGAAGAAGGTCAGGGCCCTGTGTGACGTCATCATCTGTTGTATGCCATGCACCAGTCTCTAATGTGTGGTGGTATTAGTGTTTATAGACACAGGGCCCGATTCACAGAACTAACTTAAGACAAAATCCTACACTTACTACCGTTTTGGTATTCACAGAAGACACTTATTCATTTCGGTATTCACAGAAGTTAGGAGTCCTAACTTTAGGACTCCTAAATGCTTTCTGTGAATACCGAAAGTCTTAAAAATTAGGATTTTTCTCAGTTTAGGAGTAGTAAAGTTAGGACTCCTATCTTTAGGACTCCTAAATGCCTTCTGTGAATGCCGAAAGTCTTACAATTACGATTTTTCTCAGTTTAGGAGTCCTAAAGTTAGGACTCCTAACTTTAGGACTCCTAAATGCCTTCTGTTAATGCCGAAAGTCTTAAAATTAGGATTTTTCACAGTTTAGGAGTTCTAAAGTTAGGAGTCCTAACTTTACTACTATTAAACTGAGAAAAATCCTAATTTTAAGACTTTCGGCATTCACTGAAGGCATTTAGGAGTCCTAAAGTTAGGAGTCCTAACTTTACTACTACAAAATTGAGAAAACCCCTAATTTTAAGACTTTCGGCATTCACAGAAGGCATTTAGGAGTCCTAAAGTTAGGAGTCCTAACTTTACTATTACTTAACTGAGAAAAATCCTAATTTTAAGACTTTCGGTTTTCATAGAAGGCATTTAGGAGTCCTAAAGTTAGGACTCCTAACTTCTGTGAATACCGAAATGAGTAAGTGTCTTCTGTGAATACCAAAATGGTAGTAAGTTTAGGATTTTGTCTCAAGTTAGTTCTGTGAATCAGACCCACAGTCCTTAACCGCATGCGTGCGGGCGGAATTCCGCCCGTACGCTGGGTTTTTCAAAATCGCACTTTACGTGACGAGCTGGGCTCGTCATGAGCGTGCGAGGAGGCTACCTCATGACGAGCCCAGCTCGTCATCAGCGTCGAAGGGGTTAAGGTATGTTAGCAGGGCAGATGGTTGGAGGCTGAGTATGGTCTAAAATGAAGCCTTGAAAATTAGATTCTTACGTAATTTGTGCAAGTACAGCAGAATCATGGTTTATTTTGTGAATGAGTACAATTAACACATTCCTTCTGGACGGTGCTGCTGAAGCGGAAAATTTCCATCTCCTTCGTTGCTCTCTGTCCTTTGTTCGCTTTCTGCAGCCTAACCGCACTAAGACATTAGCCAAGGCTAATGGGGTTTTAAAAGATTTACATGCTAAAATGCATGAATGCTTCAAATAGAATCTTTGTGCTGCCTATACAGAGACGTTTTAAGGGCTGGGCAAAGTGGGCATTTGCCCTGGGAAAAAATCTTCCACGGAGACACCTGGCAAAATGAATTTTCTCACTAGAACAGGGCGGTGAATTTTGGTATCTTAAGCTTTATCGTATCATTCAATATTGTTAGGCAATATAGGGCTTGAATTAGCAAAAAAAGGGTAATGAAATTGAAAGTTGTTTTAACCAGACTCATCTAAAATGTTTCTGGCCCAGGGACCCACAATCCTCAAAATGACACTGACTTCAGACTAGACAGAGGGCTCCGCCAGCTCCATAGATATACTGTGCGGAGAGAGGTAAATAAACTCTCCCTAGTACCGGGGAGCATGGCGAGGAACTGGAAGCAAGGGGTGGCAGGGGCATGTTGTCCGTCACGGAAAAGTTTGGTTTGCAGCAGGTAGGTATGAGGTACAACATGACTCTGCAATAGATATGTGCCATGATGCCTCAAGTCCAATAGAGAGCTCTAAGCTGATTGGTGAGATGTGAGATAAACAACATTTGGGTCTGTATTTTCTTCAGTTTGATAACATTCATGATTGCTGAGTTATCTATTGTTATAGTACCATTTCTCATTCTTACAATTCATATTAGATTAGGACATTATAATTATTACTATGAAATACCGGTTGATGTGTATACTGATTTTTGGGGTTCAGGGAGGGCTTCCTTATCAATACCTCTGAAGAGTAAGAGATTCTCTGGTAGCTCTGTATTAATGGAGAACCCTCCGTACGTCTGTAAGCATAACTTAGGGGTAGGTGGGGAAATGCCAATCGGTTTTCCTTTTCTCCATGAAGGATAGAATCGCCTATTGGAGCTATGAAAATCTACCCTGATGTTGCTCTATATGCAGTGGCGGCTCCACGCTAAGGCAGAGGAGCATTGCCCCACTGCTTTGTGCGCAGTTTAAAAAGGAAAAATAAAATGATAATTGTTGGACCTGGCCCTTTTTGGCAGGTTCACCCCTAAACTTTTTGCTTTTTCCTAGCCTGTTTCTGGAACCTGGTGTTGGTGATTTTAGGCCTTTGCGCACTTTTTCAATGTGATACAGTGTAAAGTGCGTGAGCTCTCTGTGTATGTGTGGTGAGTGACCTGCCCTTCCATAGGAATGCATGGGGAATATGTGTGACCATGGTAGTTCCTGATGTGTGGGGAGTGCAGGGTCGAGTTTGGTATGTGCGAACTCGTGAGATTGAATGCTGCGTAATGATGTATGCGGCATGATTGTGTCTAGTGTAGAAGTGCCACTTTTAGAAGTTGGCATATTTGGGTAATTTGTGTCTGGCGTGTGATTGGCTGGAGCCTGGCCCCAGGAGTGAGCCTGGGCCTGCTTGTGGATTGACTGTCTAGTTTGAGGGTGACAGGGGCTGGGGAGCCCCCAGGAGGTTGTCTGAGTCAGCCCGTAGTTGAATGCCTGCATCTGCAACTTGGGAAGTGGGAGGAGATAGCACCTGGGAGTGAATAGGGCTGTGCCTGCCTGCCACAAGGCTGGCTCCACCTCCTGCTGGGCGACTGACACCTCTGCCCCTCACACTGAAAGGAAGGAAGAAGCCAGGAAGCCCAAGGGCTCCAGCAACACCCAGAACTGGTTTAGACCGGGCTCAGGGCCCACTTCCACAAAGACTTCAAAGACTTTTAGGGGTATAAGAGGAGGACCCCTGACAACAGATCGGGAGATTCTACAATCAAGAGGAACCTCTGCTGGAAGAAGGACCTCTGGAGAACTGAAGGAAGATTGCCTTGCTGTGTGCTCTAAGGCCTGACCTGTTCTGCTGTTCAACTGAAGCTGAGGAGAAGAGGGACTTTGCTGTGTGCTGTGACCCTGCCTGCTTGACCTAACAAGACTTTGCTGTGTGCTGTGTCTTCAACTTGAATCTCCAAGGGCCTGAGAAGAGCTGGCCTCCTGTTTCGCAACCCAGGGATTCTGCTGTGTCCCCCTGGGCTGCTGTGTGCTGCAGAGATCGTGGGCTTTTTTAATAGAGCTCCTATCATCTGCCCCGTGTAGCGCGCTGGCTGCTCTCTGTTCTGTTCTGCTTGAAAGTGCCGTGCTGAGAGTCACCTGCAAACCGGCTGCCGTGCTGTGGGATCGACGTGCTCGTCGGCACGTGTGCGGTGGTGGCCGTGAGTCCGTAGGCATTCCCGGGGCGAAATAATCCTCTGCCAGGATTTGAGACGTCTAGCTCACCCTGCTGACCCTGGGCGCGTTTAAATCATCTGCCCGCAATTCACCGCCGCGACCCGGGGGCCTGATATTGACCAGAAGCTGCAGTTCGCCTTCCCCGAGCCGCCGAGAAAGAAACGAAGGGGCCGCGACCTGATTGGTTGTTCCTCGGCAGGAGCCGCGCTCCTATTGGCCATTGCTGTGGGCCTGTCCCTGAGAGCCGCGCTCCGATTGGCCGAGTCGCCCCGCAGAAGCTACAACATCACAGGGGCTTGGCCCAGGAGCCGCGCTGTCATTGGCTGACTCCCGGGTGACTGAGAAGGCTCGTCGAGAGGACCGCGACCGGATTGGCCCGTGTCATCCGAGCATTGCTGGGAGTCGCCGAGAGCCGTGATGAGAGAGGAAGCTCCGGGGGAGCTGCGCCCGAGTGATCTGCGTGACCCGGTGAGTGCCTGTGAAGGGAGAGGGGCATCGGGGCACATTGCCGGTGCCCGCCCCTCCCCTCGAGTGCGAGGCTCGTGTGGGCTCTTTGTTTGAAGAGCCGACTGATTGCCCCTTGAGCCTTCCAGGCTCGAACACAAGAAAAATGCGGCCATCGTTGGAGTCCCTCCTCGGGGGACTCGGCTACTGGGAATGCCCCCGGAGCTTCGCTGGCTCGTATTTTCAAAGGGGGCGCATCGAGCCTCTCTGGGCCCTCAGTAAAGCAACATAAATGCCCCCGGGACCCTCGTGGTTCAAACAAGAATGCGGCCGCGCTGGGGGAGCGGCCTGCTGGGGCGACTCGGCCAATCGGAGCGCGGCTCTCAGGGACAGGCCCACAGCAATGGCCAATCAGAGCGCGGCTCCTGCCGAGGAGGCCGCAGGAGGCAGCAGGCCGCTCCCCCAGCGCGGCCGCATTCTTGTTTGAACCACGAGGGTCCCGGGGGCATTTATGTTGCTTTACTGAGGGCCCAGAGAGGCTCGATGCGCCCCCTTTGGAAATACGAGCCAGCGAGGCTCCGGGGGCATTCCCAGTAGCCGAATCCCCCGAGGAGGGACTCCAACGATGGCCGCATTTTTCTTGTGTTCGAGCCTGGAAGGCTCAAGGGGCAATCAGTTTGATTAGAGCCCAGAGAGGCTCAGGTGACCCATTTGTTGACGCGCCCCGAGAGGCTCATGGGGGCATATTTGTTCAAGAGCCTGTGTGGCTCCTATCTTTTGGCGCAGTTCTGTTCGAGGGCTAGTGAGAGCCCATGCCATAGTTTTACTGATGTCCCAGCTGCCCAGCAGTTAGTGGGCAGCTGCACCGTTTAGGCCCCTGACTTTTGGACACAGGGCGTCCTAGCCCCAACAAGGCCAGTTGGCCTAGGGACTGCCACAGGTGGTGGCTTATGTAAGTTTTTGCGCAATTGTGTGGTTTTATTGCACCTCTGAATGTTTTTAGGCATCATGTGTTTTTACGCTATTGAGTTGTGTTGTGGCACCTCTGAATGTTTTTATGCATCATGTGTCTTCCTTGTTCTTACACCTCTGAATGTTTGTATGCATCATGTGTTTTCTTTCCTTACACCTCTGAATGTGTTGTTTATACATCGTGTTTTGTTCTTGCCTACACCCCTAAATGTATTTTATTCGTAGGTGGTTGTTCTTTCCAGTACAGGTGGTCCTAGTGAGGTCCTGGTGCCCTGCATGACATTCTCCTAAGGTGGTTAGGGTTGCGTAGGTGGTACTTACCTGTTACCAGTAGTTACTGGTTGTGTGCTATATTTGCTAATTTGTACTACAGTGATTTTATATCCTATATCCTATGATCTACAAAGTGCTATTTCTGCTAAGTGTTGATTCCCGACAGTGGTCCAGGTGGCCCTGTCTTGTACATAATCCCTTGTGAATATTGCCCGTGCCAGTTGGCACAATGTACATGTGAGATTCCTATCTGATGTGTTTTGACAATACAGAAGTTATTTTCATATAACTTTGTGTGGAGTACCTTTTGTGGTGTGCCTAGGATGTTGTTGCTATTGTGTGCTTGCGCAAATGCGTTACACATTGCCTCCGGGATAAGCCTGTCTGCTCGTGCCAAGCTACCGAGGGGGTGAGCAGGGGTTATCTTGGCGTGTGACTCCCTTGCCCTGACTAGAATGGTGGTTTCTGCCTGGCTTTGGTGTCAGCCTTAGCCTACCAGAAATAGCCAGTTCTAACATTGTTGGTCAGCGGTGCGGATTAGGACTTGGGTTTGCGCAGTACCACAGCGACAGCTGGCTACATTACAAAACTCTGCATTTCTTTAGATAGTCACATGTTTGTGATTATTGTTTGTGAATTCGTTTTTCCTCAAGAGTGTCATTTTCAAATGGTGTTCCTGCGCTTTATGTTTAGTGGCAGATGAGAGAAAATGACAGGGCGGGACGCCAGTAGAGGGGGGGGTTCCCATAGATTAGGAATCCCTTGCTGGGTTCAGTGCCCAATCCCTGTTCCTGTTCCTGTCCCTGTGTGGGTAGATGGAAGAGAGGGAGTGTGGAGGAGAAATGGCTTGCTCGGGAGGGTGGTTATCCCCTGAGTGTAGTGTGTGTGTCTGGATTCCCCAGTATGGTAGGATACAGTGGTGGCAGCTAAAATGTGTCCAGTGCGTGAAGTCCCATTCCCAGTTCCCAGAGTATGGTGCCTGGTGCTCAGTAAGAGGGGTACAGGTTGAGAGTCAGGGGCAGTGAGGAACTGTCTCACCAATCTGGAGGGGGGAGTGTGTGGATGAGTGGTGTGTTGAACTGGAGGAGTTGGTGTGAGTTTTTTAAAGGAGCTTGCACGGGAGGTGTACCTCTGGTGGTGTGCAGGAGGTCCTGTAGAGGCACTGGACAAGAAGGTGGATGTCTGGCGGGGTGCTAGATGTCTTGCAGAGGCATTGGGGAGTGATTCTAAAAGTAGTGGCTTGTGTATCTGATGATCCTGTGTAGGGGAAGAGGTTCATGTGTAGCCCAGCTAGGTCCCAGTAGGATGGTAGGGGTGTTGGGGCTCACGTCCTGCCTCAGTGGAGGTGGAGTGAGTGTGGGACGGTGTGTCCCACGTTGGCCCGAAACCCTGTCTCAGGGTCTGGAGGGTTCCCTAAGGGAGCGCCAGGTCAGGGGCCTAGGCTGTACTTACAGGTCATTTGAAGAGGATCTTCCTGTGTCTAGAGGACGGGGAGTGTCTGTAACCAGGACACCGGCGGTCCTAGTGTTGGGCAGTACCGCTCCTAAGTGGAGGGTGCAGAAGTCCTGGTTCGCTGGGCATTTGACCGTCTAGAGTGCTTGACCATTTGTGGGCCTCTGGAGGTCGTTCCCCGAGGAGGGGGGAGGCCAGGTTCAGGTTCAGCCTGACCTGGAGGGAAGGGCATCTGTAATCAGTGTCCTGACCGGTTTTTGGCTTCCAGGGGTACCGCTCCAAGGTGGGAGGGTGCAGAACTCTGGAAGGGGGTGCAGAGGGACGGTGTCCTTACCTCTGACCCCGGTGCAACCTGAGGGTTTAGATCCTAGGTTGGGAGATTAGGAAACTTCCAGGTCAAGAAGGAATCTCTGCCAAAATAGATCAGCTGAAGAGACTGAGGAGGCTGCCCCTGCTGTGTGTTCTGGGGCCCACCTGCAGTTTGTTGTTTCCACTAAGGTAGAGGAAAGGGGGCTTTGCTGTGTGCTGTGTCCCCCCCACCTGCTTGAAGAGGGACTGTGCTGTGTGCTTTGTACCTCTGAAGTGAAATAGTTTCCAGATCCCAGGTGGCAGACCAGTGATGGAGTGAGATCCTGAACTGGTAGGAGAGTTGTGTTCTGGTGGGTGCTTCCCTGGGAGGGTGCGGAACCCCAGAAGTAGAGGTAGGGTGGGGCATTCTTGCCCGTGACCTCTGGTCAGCCTGAGGGTATGGTCCCTAGGTTGAAGGATCAGTGGTAGTTGTAGCTACACTGAGAGGGAAAGTGGAGAATGGCTATTGTGGGCCAGGGGTTACTGCCCCCCACTCTGTGAAGTGGTCAGGACCTGTGACATTTGGATGGCCTAGGGCCTGGTCCTGGCCGTGGATGACTAGAGAGTACCGGTGGGGTATCCTAGTTGGGACAGAGAGTTCTTGTTGAGAGAAATCCATGTGGGTTCAGAGTGGAGCAAAACCGGAGGGTGTCCCTGCCGTGCGGGCCCGTGTCCGTGTTTTGTCGCCCAAAGCAGGGAAGCCCATCAGTGGAGTGATTGGTCTACCCTGCGTTTTGGCTGGATTGGGGTTGTGTTGGACCTGGCCCTTTTTGGCAGGTTCACCCCTAAACTTTTTGCTTTTTCCTAGCCTGTTTCTGGAACCTGGTGTTGGTGATTTTAGGCCTTTGCGCACTTTTTCACTGTGGTACAGTGTAAAGTGGGTGAGCTCTCTGTGTATGTGTGGTGAGTGACCTGCCCTCCCGTAGGAATGCATGGGGAATATGTGTGACCATGGTAGTTCCTGATGTGTGGGGAGTGCAGGGTCGAGTTTGGTATGTGCGAACTCGTGAGATTGAATGCTGCGTAATGATGTATGCGGCAAGATTGTGTCTAGTGTAGAAGTGCCACTTTTAGAAGTTGGCATATTTGGGTAATTTGTGTCTGGCATGTGATTGGCTGGAGCCTGGCCCCAGGAGTGAGCCTGGGCCTGCTTGTGGATTGACTGTCTGGTTTGAGGGTGACAGGGGCTGGGGAGCCCCCAGGAGGTTGTCTGAGTCAGCCCGTAGTTGAATGACTGCATCTGCAACTTGGGAAGTGGGAGGAGATAGCACCTGGGAGTGAATAGGGCTGTGCCTGCCTGCCACAAGGCTGGCTCCACCTCCTGCTGGGCGACTGACACCTCTGCCCCTCACACTGAAAGGAAGGAAGAAGCCAGGAAGCCCAAGGGCTCCAGCAACACCCAGAACTGGTTTAGACCGGGCTCAGGGCCCACTTGCACAAAGACTTCAAAGACTTTTTGGGGTATAAGAGGAGGACCCCTGACAACAGATCGGGAGATTCTATAATCAAGAGGAACCTCTGCTGGAAGAAGGACCTCTGGAGAACTGAAGGAAGATTGCCTTGCTGTGTACTCTAAGGGCTGACCTGTTCTGCTGTTCAACTGAAGCTGAGGAGAAGAGGGACTTTGCTGTGTGCTGTGACCCTGCCTGCTTGACCTAACAAGACTTTGCTGTGTGCTGTGTCTTCAACTTGAACCTCCAAGGGCCTGAGAAGAGCTGGCCTCCTGTTTCGCAACCCACGGACAGAAAGGTTGCCAAAACTTCAAGACTCTGCTGTGTCCCCCTGGGGTGCTGCGTGCTGCAGAGATCATGGGCTGTTTTAATAGAGCTCCTATCATCTGCCCCGTGTAGTGCGCTGGCTGCTCTCTGTTCTGTTCTGCTTGAGAGTGCCGCACTGAGAATCACCTGCAAACCGGCTGCCGTGCTGTGGGATCGACGTGCTCGTCAGCACGTGTGCGGTGGTGGCCGTGAGTCCGCAGGCGTCCCCAGGGCGAAATAATCCTCTGCCAGGATTTGCGACGTCTAGCTCGCCCTGCTGACCCTGGGCGCGTTTAAATCATCTGCCCGCAATTCACCGCCGCGACCCGGGGGCCTGATATTGACCAGAAGCTGCAGTTCGCCTTCCCCGAGCCGCGGAGAAAGAAACGAAGGGGCCGCGACCAGATTGGTTGTTCCTCGGCAGGAGCCGCGCTCTGATTGGCCATTGCTGTGGGCCTGTCCCTGAGAGCCATGCTCCGATTGGCCGAGTCGCCCCGCAGAAGCTACAACGTCACAGGGGCTTGGCCAGGGAGCCGCGCTGTCATTGCCTGACTCCCGGGTGACTGAGGAGGCTCGTCGAGAGGGCCGCGACCGGATTGGCCCGTGTCATCCGAGCATTGCTGGGAGCCGCCGAGAGCCGTGACGAGAGAGGAACCTCCGGGGGAGCTGCGCCCGAGTGATCTGCGTGACCCGGTGAGTGCCTGTGAAGGGAGAGGGGCGTCGGGGCACATTGCCGGTGCCCGCCCCTCCCCTCGTGTGCGAGGCTCGTGTGGGCTCTTTGTTTGAAGAGCCGATCCCGGCCCAGCAGGCCGCTACCCCAGCGAGGCCGCATTCTTGTTTGACCAACGAGGGTCCCGGGGGCATTTGTGTTGCTTTACTGAGGGCCCAGAGAGGCTCGATGCGCCCCCTTTGGAAACACGAGCCAGCGAGGCTCCGGGGGCATTCCCAGTAGCCGAGTCCCCCGAGGAGGGACTTCAACGATGGCCGCATTTTTCGTGTGTTCGAGTCTGAAAGGCTCAAGGGGCAATCAGTTTGATTAGAGCCCAGAGAGGCTCAGGTGACCCATTTGTTGACGAGCCCCGAGAGGCTCATGGGGGCATATTTGTTCAAGAGCCTGTGTGGCTGCTAACTTTTGGCGCAGTTCTGTTCGAGGGCTAGTGAGAGCCCATGCCATAGTTTTACTGATGTCCCAGCTGCCTAGCAATTAGTGGGCAGCTGCACCGTTTAGGCCCCTGACTTTTGGACACAGGGCGTCCTATCCCCAACAAGGCCCGTTGGCCTAGGGACTGCCACAGGTGGTGGCTTATGTACGTTTTTGCGCAATTGTGTAGTTTTATTGCACCTCTGAATGTATTTAGGCATCATGTGTTTTTGCGCGATTGAGTTGTGTTCTGGCACCTCTGAATGTTTTTATGCATCATGTGTCTGCCTTGTTCTTACACCTCTGAATGTTTTTTTTGCATCATGTGTTTTCTTTCCTTACACCTCTGAATGTGTTGTTTATACATCATGTGTTTTGTTCTTGCCTACACCCCTAAATGTATTTTATTCTTAGGTGGTTGTTCTTTCCAGTACAGGTGGTCCTAGTGAGGTCCTGGTGCCCTACGTGACATTCTCCTAAGGTGGTTAGGGTTGCGTAGGTGGTACTTACCTGTTACCAGTAGTTACTGGTTGTGTGCTATATTTGCTAATTTGTACTACAGTGATTTTATATCCTATATCCTATATCCTATGATCTACAAAGTGCTATTTCTGCTAAGTGTTGATTCCTGACAGTGGTCCAGGTGGCCCTGTCTTGTACATAATCCCTTGTGAATATTGCCGTGCCAGTTGGCACAATGTACATGTGTGATTCCTATCTGATGTGTTTTGACAATACAGAAGTTATTTTCATATAACTGTGTGTGGAGTTCCTTTTGTGGTGTGCCTAGGATGTTGTTGCTATTGTGTGCTTGCGCAAATGCTTTACACATTTCCTCTGGGATAAGCCTGTCTGTTCGTGCCAAGCTACCAAGGGGGTGAGCAGGGGTTATCTTGGCGTGTGACTCCCTTGCCCTGACTAGAATGGTGGTTTCTGCCTGGCATTGGCGTCAGCCTTAGCCTACCAGAAATAGCCAGTTCTAACAATAATAATACAATGTAATTATCATTTTATTGTTCCGTACTGGCTTAGGAGCGGGGCAGGGCTTAGCTGGCCAGAGCAGGTGTCAGGGGGAGGAGTTGTGAGCACTCTCTAAGTGCGCATGACGGTTGGCCGGCCACCTTGGGCAGGCCAAACAGTCATGCACACTTTGCATGTTCTCCACCGGCTGTATTGCACAGCCTGAGTAGAAACATGGACAGGCTCCCAGTCCCCGTCTGAGCGCCGAACCATTGAGTTCAGACCAATCATGACGCTGCTGACAGCAGCATAGTGATTGGCTAGAGGAGCCTGTGTGCTTCCGGCTTCCTGTGTGTCGATGACCAAAGAAGACCGAGAGGTGGCGGCCAGCCTGCAGGTAAGTGGATTTTTTTTAAATCTCCCCCCGCTTCGCCACCCCCATTAAGCAGCAGCTGCCACTGTCTCCATGAAGGCGGACAGGGGACCAAGAGTGAAATTCGCCAAACACAATGTTTTAATTTGAGGTTTTGTGCTTAAAAAACTCAAGCTGCTTTAACAAAATGTTCACTTGGAAGGAACTGGAATGCAGCATGGAGGTCTGCTCTCTTACCCAAGCCTCATTCCTGACCTTCAAATAATTCGCAGGGGGTATCAAAATATTTAGCTTGTCCAACTTTTATACATTAAACCCCGAAACCTGTTGCTTACAAGCCACACCTAGACATAAATTAGCTAATGTATAAAAGTGGGTTTCTCACATGGAAAATCGCTTTTCCTTTTCATGTTTCACCGCAGTGGTTTTAAACAAAAGCCCAGCCTGAGCACAATGGTGTTCTTTCCAGCCATATGCTTTAGTCATACATCTAGGTAGTGAAAATACCCACTGCTATCAAAGTAGGACATATAACTTCCACACCACTGGCACATTTCCCATACCTACTTACCATGCCATTGGAGGGCAGATAAGAAGCCAAATGTTTGTAACTAGCTTCACAGTTCATGTTTAGAGACAGAGCACACATGCTGTCACACTGAAGGGCAGTGTCACAACACCCAGAACTTTATAACGAGCGAAAATGGAGTCAAAAACATATGAAAAGTCTGTTAAGCCTCCATAGAAAAGGGTGTTTTCTTACACCGGCAGAAATGCTGAGAGGAATTTGTGCACGGAAATTAGGTACCAAATGGGGGGAAATGTGTAGAATACCCAGAATGCTGGGGAAAAGCCACAACATATAATAATATATTTACCCGAGGGTAGCTTTAATACCTGCTAATTCTGATGAATGATGGCCTAAATGCACTCTTCCCGATGTTCCACTAAATATATAATGTCATTTGCAGCAAAGGTGGGATGGTTAAATGCACCTTACCACCATTGACTGTTTCTTTAGGCAGATTAGCCCCACTGTAGGTTTAGCCATGAAAGCAGTGCAAAAACGTGTAGGTGAAATAAAAAGTAGGTAGAGAAAGTAGTGATGAGTTTCCCAAAAAACAGGTTTTTCGTTAATTAGAGTGAATATAAGGTACAATTTAGGAGGTGTTCAGACGTTTTTACACGTCCCTTGTAAGTATGTCTCTGAAAGACATTTCACAGCCCTGGGGCAAGCACAAGTATGAGCCTACTTGCCAAAACTAGCAGGAAAAATAGACATGTTTTGACCCAGGCACCCTCACAACTTACCTGGAGACAATGTGTATTAGATAAGGATCTTTCCTGGCTGAGACGGCTGGATTATATTTATTAGCTGGCTCTGGAGCCAAGTTTCCACCAAATATGGACTCATACAAGGGACCCACACCAAGTATACTTAAAATTGCTTTATTACATATTAAAGTCCTGTACTAATTCAGATTATAAGAAAGAGTGTTATTGCTGAAATAAAAGAGTGACAACATAGAGTTGATAGTGGAGTCAAAACATTGATGGTCTCTATCTAAGTGTTGGCCCAGAATATCAAGTAGGGATATCGTGGTCGCTTAATATGCCAGTCAAAATATTGAGGACCAAAATAACAGCAGGTAGATATGTATGCATGTTCTATGCCTAAAGTCAACTATCTGCACCTAGTAATAGTACATGTAATAATACATCTGTTCTTCCCTATATGCACTTACCTATCAATATTATTGCCCTCAATATTTTGGCTATGATATTCCATACTATACCCCTCAATATATATATATATCAGAATCCCTCTCTTCCTGGCCTATACTTAAATTACACAAAAGGTGCCACATAAATGAGTTTCCTAGATGGTGTTATTACACACACATACTTTTCACTCACAGTCTTTTGACTGTTTCTCAGTCTCCAGCCTCTGTGGTCAATTTCTGTCTTTGTTTATTCGTGCCTTAATTGAAAAATCAATAAATAGTGCCAGCTCGTGCCAGTGTGTGACCTATGAGAAATGTATCCAGTAATTTGTGATGGAAGGTGTGAAACAAAGCTTTTCAATTTATTCTGCACACTTACCTACAAGTCCTTTACTTTATAAAACATTCTATTGAATGCATAACATATGAGCTACTGATGCACTATCAATCTAAATCAAAGCACTACACTACACAAGAAATGTAAACATCGAACAAATAAGCACACTATGCATGTATAATGAATAAATTTATGCTGTGGGGGCGGGGCCTGAAAGCAGAAAAAAAAACTGCACGCAGAAAGCCTTGGCAAGCAAACAGCTCATGGTGTATGTGGACATGGCAGCATGTACGTTCTTGGTGCCTTGAATGTGACTACTTTTTGCCAGTCGGGGCTCATTTGTTTCTACACTATTAGCCAAGGTCCTAGGATTAGGAGGCCAGGATTTCGTATACACGGTACATTACCAAGATGTTACATTGATGGCTGACTCCAGCCAATGTATCGAGGAGGAGTATCAGTGCAATCCTCATGTTCAATATTAATGGCAATAGAGGCCAATATCTGGGTTGGGTTTGTGAAACTGTAGTTCCATGAGATACCCAATTGGAAGGAACTGGCAGTGCGTCAATTAATGTGTGTGGTCTGAATAATCAAAACAAAAGGCAAAGGCTTGCAATAGAACTGAAAAGGCTAAGGGCAGATATCTTGTGCTTACAGTAGATACACATAGAGGGTTCCAGAGCTAAACTAATGGAGCAGCTTGGGTATAACCGGGTAGTGAACACATCGCAGGGGGGCAGGACAAAAGGTGTTGCTATATGGTCTCGTAGGAGTGAAGTAAAATGGAAGAATTGTCAGGCCGATAAATTTGGACGGTGGGTGTTGGTAGATGGTTGTTGTCGGGAATTCAGCTTTACCCTTGTTTCTGTGTACGGGTCAACAGGTGATGACCCAGAGACCCTGACGGAGGAGACTCAGAACTTGCCTCACGAGGAACAACAGTCATATTATGTGGCAACTTAAACATCAATGGAATGGGCATAAGATGGGAGGAGGGCTCTAGCAAATACACAGGCTGTAACAATAAAGTGTATTGGGCTTTGCGGTTGCTGAATCAAGATTGATTGAAGCTGAGTCTGGTTGATATCTAGGCATTGACGAAAGCTCCGGGTCTTGGCAGTACGTATTATTCTGCAAAAACAACAGTTGATGGACAGAATGCAGAACAAGGTCATACATTCACCCCAGTACAGAGATCTGGACCTAAATCCATCGTTTTTTTGCTCACCACACCACCCCAGTTCAGACATGGCCATATGCAAATCAGCCTTGACCCTGTGCCTCATGGGAACAGTCCAGCCCGAACTACCAAGTCATGTCTTCCCTGGACCGGAATCAAGCATCCTAGGACCGGTTTCTGACAAACAGCCTTCTTCAGCCAGGATAGCTTGACTCCAGTGGCGTGGAGAGCACGGGGCGCATGTCTGAGCATACCGGTCCCACCCGGGGTGACAAATGCAAAAACAACAATTGATGGACAGAATGCAGAACAATGTCATGCATTCACCCCAGTACAGAGATCTGGACCTAAATCCGTCGTTTTTTTGCTCACCCCACCACCCCAGTTCAGACATGGCCATAAGCGAATCAGCCTTGACCCTGTGCCTCATGGGAACAGTCCAGCCCGAACTACCAAGCCATGTCTTCCCTGGACCGAAATCAAGCATCCTAGGACCGGTTTCTGACAAACAGCCTTCTTCAGCCAGGATAGCTTGACTCCAGTGGCGTGGAGAGCACGGGACGCATGTCTGAGCATACCCGTCCCACCCGGGGTGACAAATACAAAAACAACAATTGATGGACAGAATGCAGAACAATGTCATGCATTCACCCCAGTACAGAGATCTGGGCCTAAATCCATCTTTTTTTGCTCACCACACCACCCCAGTTCAGACATGGCCATATGCGAATCAGCCTTGACCCTGTGCCTCATGGGAACAGTCCAGCCCGAACTGCCAAGCCATGTCTTCCCTGGACCGGAATCAAGCATCCTAGGACCGGTTTCTGGCGATCAGCCGTATTCAGCCAGGATAGCTTGACTCCAGTGGCGTGGAGAGCACGGTACTCACGTCTGAGCATACCCGTCCCACTCGGGGTGACAAATGCAAAAACAACAGTTGATGGACAGAATGCAGAACAATGTCATGCATTCACCCCAGTACAGAGATCTCGGCCTAAATCCATCGTTTTTTTGCTCACCACACCACCCCAGTTCAGACATGGCCATATGCAAATCAGCCTTGACCCTGTGACTCATGGGAACAGTCCAGCCAGAACTGCCAAGCCATGTCTTCCCTGGACCGGAATCAAGCATCCTAGGACCAGTTTCTGGCTATAAGCCGTCTTCAGCCAGGATAGCTTGACTCCAGTGCGTGGAGAGCACGGGACTCACGTCTGAGCATACCCGTCCCACTCGGGGTGACAAATGCAAAAACAACAGTTGATGGACAGAATGCAGAACAATGTCATACATTCACCCCAGTACAGAGATCTGGGCCTAAATCCATCATTTATTTACTCACCACACCACCCTAGTTCAGACATGGCCATATGCAAATCAGCCTTGACCCTGTGCCTCATGAACAGTCCAGCCAGAACTGCCAAGCCATGCCTTCGCTGGACCGGAATCAAGCATCCTAGGACCAGTTTCTGGCTATCAGCCCGTCTTCAGCCAGGTTAGCTTGACTCCAGTGGCCTGGAGAGCACAGGACTCACGTCTGAGCATACCCGCCCACTCGCGGTGACAAATGCAAAAACAACAGTTGATGGACAGGATGCAGATCAATGTCATACATTCACCCCAGTACAGAGATCTGGGCGTAAATCCTTCATTTTTTTGCTCACTACACCACCCCAGTTCAGACATGGCCATATGCAAATCATTCTTGACCCTGTGCCTCATGGGAACAGCCCAGCCCGAACTGTCAAGCCATGTCTTTCTTGGACCGGAATCAAGCATCCTAGGACCGGTTTCTGGCTATCAGCTGTCTTCAGCCAGGATAGCTTGACTCCAGTGGCATGAAGAGCACGGGACTCACGTCTGAGCCACACAAAATGGTAGCACAACTAGATTATTTTTTCACCGCTTCCCAGTCAGCTTCAGATAGTGTTATAGAAAAGCAGCCTAGAGTGCTCTCAGACCACAACCGACTAGTATTAACTGTTAATCTCAGGGGGGCAGAGAGGAAAAACTCAGTTTGGACATTTGAGAGAGGCTTGCTAAAAGACCCAGAATATATTGCACACATGAACACTTGGATTGAGGGTTTTTTGGAAATAAATAGAGGTAGCACTAACACAGGGGCGGTCTGGGATGCTCTTAAAGCTGGTGTCAGAGGGGAGACACTCAGCTATAGTATCCGAAGAAGGAATTAAGAAACAGAACGAGTTAATACACTTAATAAAACAACGGCTGGTCTCGATGTGAAGTTGATAAGGGCAATGGCACAAGGGGCATCGGTGGAGGCTTGGACGCATAAATATCTCAGAGGAAGAACTACAGAATGCCTTGATGTCTCTTCCATCAGACAAGGCAGTGGGGTGGATCAGATCCCTCTGGAATTTTATAAAACTTTCTATCATCTATTAAAGCAGGATATGTTAGAAAGGTTCAGACATATACAAGGCAAGAACTCAACACCCGGGTCCTGGGCCCAGGCGGTAATAGTCGTCTTCCTAAAAAAAAGGCAACCCCCGTGAGAACCAGGTTCATATAGGCCTATCAACTAATGAATAGTGATTCCAAAATATTTTCGAAAATATTCGCTACTCGCTTTAGCGCCATCATAAGTAAAGTTATCCACCATCGTCAGCATGGGTTTATACCCAGAAGAGGAACCACTGAACACATTCGCAGGGTAATAACACTCTTTGATGCAGCAGCTGTCTCAGGAGACCCTAAGGCACTTATTCTGCTTGATGCTGAGAAGGCGTTTGATAGGGTCTCCTGGGACTACCTGTGGGGCACCATTGAACGGTATGGGCTAAGAGAAGGATTCATTAATACAATCAGGGGCCTATATAATAATCCGGTAGCCTGTGGTAGAATACAATATATTTCTAGAGTCTCTGGAATTCGAGAGAACGGTGCTTCGGTCGACAGGGTTACAGGCACAACATTATAAAACTCTGTTTTCATTGTACCATACCCCAGCTAGAATTGCCCAATGGGGGGGTCAGGATGGAATCACATGCCCTCGCTGTAGTAGCACTGAAGCCGATTTTACACATATGTTTGCGACATGCCCGGTTTTAGGAACTTGGCTAGGTCAAATTGAAGAATTTTTCAATACGTCGCCGAAAATAAAAATGAATCCGACAGCCCAACTTATACTGCTGGAAATCAGCAACAACGATGTGTTGGAGGATTATTGTCCTTTTATTTTCATAGCATGGCAATAGCCAGATTATGTTTTGCCGCAGCTTGTTTGGATCCCCTTGCACCAGGATTTCAGCAATGGTTGGGTAGATTATTAGCCACCTATAACTTAGAATAAGGGGAATATGAAAAAAGGGGCCAAAAGGAAGAAGGGAAGGAGAAAGCATATGGACCCCCCTCTCAAAAGATGGAAGTAGGATAGTTAAATGTACAATAGAGCTCCTGTAGGCTACAGGATTGTATGGGAGAGAATTGCTGTTTCATTTATTAAGTCCTAATTGTTGATTTCTTTATAATAATGATGCCGTTTTTATTTTGCTCCCAGCTCATATGTTGCTGTTTAATGTTTATCCTCATGAAATCCTCTTGTACTTAAAGTATTGGTGATCATTCAAAGAAAATACTTTTAAAAAAAAGGAGGAAACTGGCAGTGGCATTCATGGCCCTGAAACACTAATTTCCTTGGTTGTTCTGCTAAAGAAAACTCAATGACACAAGCGTACATCAGCTCTTGGGTGGGGAGCATGAGCACAGGTGTTACACAACCAGCTTTCTGGATAGGCATCTGTAGGGCAAAACATCTGAAGGCATTGTCTACCTTAAGTAAGAAATAAAAATCTTCCATCCCAGTCACTTTTGCTTCTTCACATTTTCCACCAGAAATGCCCATGGTACCCCGAAGCATGCACATATCTATTTACCTGAATGCAGGTGTTCCATCTCTTAGTATTGCATCCCATTGGGCTGGATCCTAGATACGGGGTTGTTGTAGCACTTTGGACCATCAATTCCTGGTGCAAACTGAAGTACAAGCTGCACTCAAGTGGATAGACCTTAGTTTCGGACTCAGGGTTGACACAACCAATCAATATATTTACTTGACATGAGACACGTTTAGCACAACACAAACTACAGAGAGTATTAGAATTGCAAATCATGAAAGTTTATTAAAAGGATGCAAAGTTACAAGCTAAAATCATCAAATTAGTCACAAATCAGTAATCAGAACATGAATGCTTTGGTCAGTATACTTCTAAGCAGTCCAAAATCATAAATGGAAAGACAGACTATTTTAAAGTTTTCATACATTAAATCAGAGCGGGCTAAATTTCCCATGAAGGGAACTTCCCAAATTAGCTAAACTGGGAGAGTGGGGAAAGTGGGGAGAAGTCACGCAGAAGGTGTCAGCCTGTAAATCCTTTAAAGGCAGAATCAAATTAATAACATAAAGATTCCGTCAAGCAAGGGGGAAAGGGATTTTGTCCAGGAGTCTAAGTCTTTCGGGTTAGAAGAAAAAAGACATCAGCTCTAAAGGGAGTGAAGAAAGCACCTACTAACTAATTTTACAAGTTCAGTAGTTTAAATCTTCTTCTTCTAGTCTCACTACTTGTGTGTAGTCCCATGGTAAATGGACTGTGCTAGTTTAGCATCAGTGCCTATCTATTAAGATAAGGCCGCTGCGACACAGCTGGAGTGAGAGGCACTTGACTGGTGACACATGAACACATAACATAACCTAACATGTGTATTTGTAAAAGCGCACGTTCACCCCCCAAAGGGGCATCTTGGCGCTGAATAATAGATGTTTATTGTTACATGAACGTGTGTAAGACTACCATCATGCACAGCTCACTCACTGCGCACAGGTAGTCTGGTGAAGAGAGGACTCTGTGGTAGGCCGTATAATATTAGAGAGCATTCATAGGTAAGGTCAGTATGTTTTACTGGTTTATTTGTGTTGTCACTGTGTTATACACATGAAGGAAAAGTTGCCATAAAGTGCAGTTTCACTTTCTGTAGTCCTACAAAGTCCAGAGAGGTATCAAACTAGAGTGAAATGTCGTGTATTTCTATAGGTTCTGAATAGATCCCCCTATTCCTGACCCTATTCTGGTTAAACTACCTAGCTAGTTAACTAACAGTCAGCCCATGAGGCAAGAAAACCCCCATGATGCAGATACCGTTATCTGACGCAGTCACACTACGGCACAGGAACGTGTTATCTGATTAGGTCATAACGCTTGAGATCTAATTAGACAAGCGACATTCCTCCAGCCCCTGATAAGGCATACGACGTTCTCATAACAAATCAAACCTATGACAACCTGGATAATCCGTGCGGCCATTGTTTTGATTTCACAGAGAACTTTAGTAAAGAATGTGCTAACGAGCAAGTCGTATGACATCTTTATTGACGTACCTATGTCCATCCTTACGTCAATCCCGGCACCTTTAAGGTATAAATATTGCCGACCTTGCCCTATGCAAACACACGCGTGGTGACAAGACGGAGCAGCCATACTTGCCGAAGCCGAGAGCAGAAGCAGACCCCGCTGGCAGCAGCCCCGCCTTCCTGACGCGCTGAGAGACGCGCTGCTATCTCAAGCCGAGAGACCCAGCACCGGCGCTTCCGGGTAGCCCTCGCAGGCAGCCTGGAATATCGAGAGCAGAGAAAGAGATACCATTCCTCATTCATCCTAAATTCCAGGTACAGAACTGAATAACCCCTCACAGAGAATTCTTTAGTTATTCACTTGGCAAAAACAAACTTAACTTAAACTGTAACTCTCTATTCCCGCCCACGCATTAGACTTAGGTCAGGTACACGGGGTAGGCGTATTTAGAAACACCAGTTGAGTACGTTTAGTCAAATGTATATGTGTATGTAAATATATTTTAATCATTTTAAACATCATATGGCTCAGAAACCATATCAATGTTTTTACAGTATTATTTTATACTATTGCTTCTAATGTATGCACTTTACTTAACAATAAGTATTGCAATAATATCGATCCATTTCTCTTGTACGAGAAAAGAGACTGATCAATAAATAACATCTTTTATTGAACACGCCCGTCTCTTCCTTTTCTCTACATTCTGATGAGACTAAGAATGCACGTACTGACTGAGTAAAATAATTGCCTTGTGCTCACACGACTCTTGAGATTGACTCTTGATTAGGGGAGAGCAAAGTTGTCATGTTCTATGGTTGTCAGAAACTAAATCCCTTCTTGTCTAATCAGGGGAGTTAATCCTTCCTTGAACATTCGAGAAAGTTTCTAGCGAACTCTGAGCTTAGCTGGCAAACCCAAAAATTAAGTCTAGTATCGACAGTAGTAGACCTAGTTAACGTCTGGTCTAGGCCTTTACTGCTGTAGGTACTATTCCAATGCGCATAGCCTATTGGGAAAATAGGAACTACACTACATGGCGCCCAACGCGTTTGGAAAGGGCGATAAAACTAACGTAAGACATTTAGAGTAACTCAGTCGTGCTTTCTCACTCAGACCCCTTTTCCCATAATACTCCAAAGACGTCTGGAGTGGGTGAAAGGTTATTATATCCTCCAAAACCTCGCAGGAGGGAACTCCTATGTATGGTTCTTGGTCTAGTCAACGTTGAAGGATAAAACAGTTCCAGAATATTGTGCATCTAATCTCTGTTTCCATAAAGAAACCTGATCTGCAAACAAACATAATACCATCCTGTCAGTAAAATGGGAGACAGTGATGGAGAAAGAGAGGCAATTAGATTAGCTACTGAAATAGCAGATGCTGATGCTACCATGCAAGCAGCAGACGCGGATATGATACTCATTCCGGTCATTAAAAGGAGATCTATAACCTTAAAACTTATAGAAAATGGACTGACACCTAGAGGTGGCACAGTCATATTCGTAATTGAGGCACACGAATATCGGCAGACAGAGGTATACTATACATGGATACATTTTCCAGCAGCAAATGCTGTAACAAAGTACTTCCACTATTACAAAGTAGAGGAACCTCCTAATGAGTACACTCCTTTCGAGGAGGTGGAAGTACCACTCAAATTCCAAGAGCATTTGCTCTTATTTGATGGCGCCCTAATACATAACAATCACATTACAAGGCTCGGTCCTTTAGGTAGACCAGGAGCAACGTGGCCGGTCTTAGCCGGATACACACCACACCCAGACATCGAAGGAATGTCTACAGGAGAGCTGTTAATACAGCTAAAACAATTACTAAAAATTCATAGACAATTAGTTCAGTATGTAATGCGGACTTCAACAATTCAGCCAGCGATTAAACTTCCACAGCTGACCCCTCACCAGGGGAACACAAATAAAATTACACCACAGAACATCCAATCCTGCCTAGGTAAAGTTCCAGCTAAACGGGAACAGATACCATTCTGGTTGGCACAGAAAATTACCCAAATAGAGGCGGTGTTTCCTGACACCACCCCGCTGGAAAAACACAGGATTCTGACTATATGTCTCCCAATGGGAATCGCACCACACATTGAGGACTGTGACACTTGGGGTACAGTCTTTGCTTCCATCTATACAAAAACGCACGGTGTTCCATCCATTTCGGTAATACCAGATGTGCTAAAACAAATTCAAGATGAATACGGTCCAGAACCTGCTTTAACTCTTGGTATGAAATTACTGAAAGACTTCAAGCAGGTCTCGGCTATATTATTAGCCAACATAAAAGGTGAAGCAGCAAACGTGGCGATCCGCCAGAGGTTAAAAGAGACAGATATAGCAGACCAACCAGCTGAAATTGCGAGAATCATAGAAAAATCCTATGAAGAACTAGGCAGAGATAGTCTAGGTGGAATACCAGTAAAACCGCAACTGACTACAAGTCCAGAAAAAATATTTTTTAATAATAATAATAATTCACCAAAAAAGAACTGGGATGGAAACAAACAATCCAATCCTAAAGAAAAGAAATTCCAGTCCAGAGGAAGGTCTCCTAGGCGAAGAGAGAAATCTCCAAACCCGAGACAAAGGTCACCCCAGAGTGACCCCTCTGGGAATAGATATAACCTTAGAAATAGGGATAATATTAAAAAACCTGATAGATATCAAGACATTGATACACGTCCCTCTCAATCTTTTCAGAATTCCTCGCAGAAATCGGAAAGAAGAGGACGATCAGAAGAGCACGCCAAGTCCAAAGACAAGGAACCTGCTCAACTGAAAAAGAAATCACAATTTCCCAAAAAGAAGGTAGCCAGTATCAAGGTAGTTAACAATGCCGAGAATACTGAGGACACAACTGAAAAACGGAGAGTGGGCTCAGACAATGCTAGACAGCGCAGCAGAGGTGAGCATAGCTCGCAAAGTCCTTATGAATCATCTGGAGACAGTGGACACGAATGAATACCTTCAAGTGGAAACTGCAGACACCAGAGTTAGCAAGCCCCACAAGATATACGAGATAACATTACGTATAGAGGGAGATAAGACTAGGAAAATTAGGGGACTATTTTGGGATAACCTCTCAAAGGGTTATGACATCCTTCTAGCTGAAAAAGACTGGCCACCAGAGTTTGTCAGGGAGTGCCCTCATGGCGAAGAAGTAATTATGCCTGCCTTCTCGAATCAAATACCGATTCATAAAAAATATACACTTGCTAGAAAGTGGGCAGTGGCCTTAGCACCTGCTTTATATAAAAATCATGTAGGATGGGATGAGGATTCTCCTCCTCACAAAGTCCAGTTAAAATCACAACCAACTGCACAAAGGCAGTACCCAATTAAGCAAGAAGCTAAAAAACAAGTAAATGAAATACTAGATCAGCTAGAATACCAGGGGGTGATTGAAACTTGCACCTCACAAATGAACAATCCTTTGTTTCCGGTCGCCAAACCAGACAACTCATATCGTCTAGTTTTGGATTACCGACACCTTAACACATGTTGCAAAACCTTTGCAGTGCAAAACTCACACAGTGCTGCACTAATGAATAACATAGTGCGCAAAAAATACAAAACAACCTTGGACATCTCCAATGGCTTCTTTTGTCAAAACATAGCACCAGAGAGCAGATATTTAACAGCTTTCTCAGTAAATGGCACTCAAAAACAATTCTGTCGGTTAGCCCAGGGGTACAAGAACAGCCCGGGGGTATTCTCAGCGAGAGTAACAGAATTACTACAACTATATGATGATGAAGCATTATCTTATGTCGATGACATTTACTTAACAGATGATGACTTGGAAACTCACTTGAAAAGAGTGAACACCATAATACTTGGTTTCGCTGCAGAGGGTTACAAATTCAACTTCAAAAAGTCCAGAATTGCCCATCTGAAAATCCAGTACGGAGGATATGAATTATCAAGTATTGCCTGGTTGACAGTCTTTTAAGAACTGAAAGAATTGGAAAATCTAAAATATGAAAAGACGTATCCTCTGCCAATCGACATTCTGCCTCTACGACATTACGCCTGTGTAATCTATACAGACGGACATGCTCAACCCTCCGTTTGGGGAGAACAAGCATACAACCCCACATGTGAGATTACAAAAGAAGTGTGGCGCGGAGGTAAACTAAGACCTCTATTAACAAAGACACACTCAGTAGAAACCAATTCAGAACAACAAACTGAAATATTAGCTTTGAAAATGGCGCTAGATAATGCGGATCGCGAATTCCCGACACTTATAGTGTCAGATTCATATTACTGCGTCAAAGCATATAACAAGGATTTGCAGACATGGATTCAGACCGGTTACAAAGATGACACAGATGCACCAATAAAGCAGAGACTGCTCTGGGAACAAGTAGCTCTTTTGAAAAAAGAACTACCAAAGACTCACGTGACACACTCACTGAGTCACCAGCGTGATGGCGTTCACGTTGTAGGGAATTCATTGGCTGAAACAGCCGCAGCGGCAGCCAGTAAACAGGCTCCCGTAGATCGAAAAAAGCGTACATTAAAATACATTGACGGCGAAACATTGCTGGCGGTGAAAACGTCATCAAAAGGCGACTGCTCAGCGTTACCGATCAATTATCCACTCAATTATACATACATAATCGATGCAAACTCCGTCCCTTTTGCTCGAATCCCTGGAGTGGGGGATAGAGGGATTCCAAACATGGACAGGAGAAACTTGTTAATCGCAGACGCACACATGGGCGAGGGTCACAGACACCTTAAATTAAAAGATTCTCTGGAAGAATTACAATCACGGTACTGGTGGCCAGGCATGAGCCTGCACTACACCATGTTTGTAAAAAACTGCCCAAACTGCAACAGAGATCGCAGTGGGGAGAGAAGCAGTTTAATACCTCGTCGTATCAAGGCAGATAATATTACCAGCAAAAAGAATGGCTTGCGATTAACATATACAGGCTAGTTCCACTTATAATGTAGATCCACAGCACTCGGCTGACGTCCGGACTGTTATACAAGATTTGCGAGTCTAAATGGCATATACGCTAAGAGCATGCTACGTTCGACCATTTCTTTCACTCAAGCAAACCAGCCTGGGGGGGAAACATGGCCAAATGAGCACAGCCCAGCGGGAATCTTCTCACTTCCTTCCTGAGGGTATGGGACGGTGTAAAGAAAAAACCGTGACAGAAAGCAATCTATAATAGAAAGGATATTAGGTTCGGGAGCTGGGTGGGTCAAACATCTAATAAGTGTCCAACGTAGTCTAAATAACTTGCCAAGAAATTCTCTGAAGGGATTCAGTCCGTACGAATTATTATTCGGAACTAGGATGTTGATCTCTGACCTTGATAGTCAGACTTCAGTGGTAATAGAAAAAACCTTTGATGTCAAAGACCGTTTGGCTATTTTGCAGGACTTAAACAAAACAAGAAAAGACCTGAGCAACATACAGTTGAAACAACAGCCAACGACCACTGAAGATTCACCACCTGTCCCAGCAAGACCTGTCTGGATTCCAAAAGTCGGGGATCTAGTCAGGGAGAAGATCGCGGTAAAGAAGGAATTTGGGCCTTCTTACAGAAAAGCAGTTCCTGTCTTGTCTGTCAACGGGACAAGATCAGTTGTACTACCGCCACTTGCTGGAAAAAAGGAGAACCGAGTTGTATCCATCGACCTGGTAAAACCACAACATGTGGCCGATAACAAACAGTAGGCCAAGTGGACTCCCAATAAGTAGCAGAACACCAAGGTTTGCTACCAGTACAGAGGTCCTATCAAAGAGGCTCATCACATTCGAAACGCCTACAGAAGAACAACAAGGACTATGCAACAATGCAATAGAACTAAGACCTCTGAAAACCCAAATAAAGACATTTAGCAGAGAGACACCAATCTATACTGAAGTACCAAGTGAAAATGCAAAAAACAAAAATCCTGAACCAATTGGAACAATTGACAGAACTGCATCTGGTTACTTCATCAACTTCGATGATTCCTCTGACGGCTTCAGTGAACAAAAGACACAGCCATCATCAAAATCCTTTAAAGACAAAGCTAAGGAACTTTTGAAACAACTGAAAGAAACATATCTGGTTTCTCCATGGATTGAATTTTGGGTGGGTTTTGGTGCATTTATCCTCATACTTTGGCTCATCATGGTATTTACCTTGGGACGCTTCATTGAGGGAAAATATGCTAAAATGGACACAGCAAGTCAGAACATCAACTTGGTCCTCAAACCACACACATCTTCACACGTCAAGAAACGAGAACTTTCTTCAGAACTTTCTTCAGCCAACTTCACAGCAATTCCAATACCTGGTGGGGTAGCCTGGGACAACACTGACTATGAAATTTATGGTCCGGTCGAGATCCTGAAATATCCACACCAAATCAAGATCTCCTTGAGTGATTTTGCAAAACCAAACTCATTTGCTGATGATTGGGACTTTGAAAGTATAAATAATATGATGTCTGACTTAGTAATGTCTGCTAAATTTACAAAACATGATTATTTGCAGGGTTCTACAAATTATGATAGTATGTATTGCTATAACCATTATGGTAACCATTTCTTGCATAAATCTGCACAACCTAGAAATGTTTTAAATTATAATCAATGGGAACATTGTGCTACACCTCCAAAAGGGAGCTCTAGAACCGTTTATGACAAATATTCATATTTTTCAGGTTTTAACATAACTAATGCTGAAACATTTTATTACAAATTGTCAAACAAGACAGGGATGAAAACCATGATAACCAACACAAAATTGATTTATTCTGATTCGTTCTTTGAAAAAATGAATACTTTTGGATTTGATTATTGGGACAAAAATGTTGATTTGAAAAGTGTTTGGGGTACAAAAGAATGGCAAGTACAGGGTTTAGAAGCTTTGTTTAGAGCCTGCATGATCCCAGAACAAATGATATTTTTAAATGACACTGTTCAACAAACCACCTGTCTTGGCTTAGCCAAAATCAAAGATTTAAATAACCTGTCTATTCCAAAGCCGACAATGTTTAGCAATAGCTCTGAAACAGATGAAGAAATAGACATAAACCATATACTTAACCAAAACAGAACACATCCTGATTGGAAACAATGGTTAATCTGGCCCACAGATACAAATAACTGTCAAGATAGATTCCTGAATAAAACACAGGGTTTCAAAATGACCAGGCCAGACCCTAGATATCCTCAAAGACATCACCCAGGGATAATAACAACCTACAGTGTGGGGAAATTATGCCTTCAATGGCTACAAACTTCCACACTGCCTGAAATTAAGCAACACCTAACTTTACTTACTGATGGTGCTGACTTGCGTGATTTCATACTGGGACCACGCAAACAGCGTCATAAGCGTTTCATAGCAGCCTCTGTATATGCAGCATACAATGAGGCCTGGAAGGTTACTCAAATTGAGACAGCAGAGAGAATACGTGAAATTGATCGTATTAATTTGGAAAAATCACTTTCTGTAGTGGACAATGGGTTAATGACTCTGTCCTCCAGAATTTTTTCATTGGACAGCATTGTGTCTTCAGCAATCGATATATTATCGCAAGACTTACTGTTATTACAACATGGACAGTCACAATTGCGTTCTATTGTACAGCTTGGCTGGACGTTACAAAATCTGCGTTCAGGCTATGTGCCTTGGCGTTTAATCAACACAACGTCACTATTCCAAATCTTTAACCTTACTGATAGACAAATCGGTATGGCGCAGAAGGGTGCTGATTATACAATCTTGAGCATTGAAAAACTAGAAAGATTACCAATGACAATGTCAGAACGACCTGTCAGTGAATGGATAATCCACGGAATCATAAATATTCCAATCTCAACCTTCAGGTTTCAATACTGCCAAAAATATATACAGGCTGGCATGTACGAGAAATTGGGAAAGGGGTACCTTAAAACAACTTGGAACCTGCCCTATTCACATGCATGTGTCAGTAACAAAGGACAGAAAGTGTTTCTTAGTGGCAACAATTGTGCTATGTCACTAAGCGGCACGCTTCTGTGTAACGGTATTAGTTTGCACGGAGCCTGTGAAGGGAATTCATACAACCTTTCATGTCACCAGCAAGGCGCACCTGCAACTGAAATAGAACCATTCTTTCAAAGACTCTATAATGGGAGTTACATTCTTATTGTAGACCGCAGATGTTGTAGTCTTATGCCCGGGACTCCTTATCTCGTCACTACGACGGCGAAGGTCAAGTGCTGTGGACGTTCTTTGTTCCCCAGCTCCTTCCCAGACAGGGAGACGAGGGCATGGCCCAGTTTGAAAATTACTTCTATTCGAATAGATACTTTAAGCAGAATGAAAACAGTGCTTCTTCAGACGCCTACAAGGCTCACGTCATCTAAAGAAACGTATGATCTACAAGTCGCAAGGACGACTGCAGAGATACATACATTATTATCAACTAATTCCCCCGTACATTTCGCCGAAATCCTGAGCGAAATCTTAAATATTTCTGATACCACTGGGGTCTCAAAGGTATTTAAGACAGTATTTTCGATGGCATTAACACCATTCAAAGCCATACTGGGTATTTTTCCAGATTTCGTCCATTCGATTTTTGGCGGACTTCCCCTGATTCTAGGACTAATTGCAGGAATCCTATTCCTGGTCCTTATTTTTCGTTATGGCAACCCATGTCACAGATCAAACTCTCGCGACAATGGAAGATACGATCCTAGCCATTGGATACCGGGACCGGATATCAAAAATCCTGGGACTCTCCCGGCTTATAGACCTAAACATGACTTGGTTTCTATCATTTCGACCAATGTGGCAAAGGTGTGTTTTACCTGTACTAAGGTGTCTGCTATGCGGAGAAGAATGCGTGTTAGACACCTGTCTGACGCTACAATCGGATGCGCCGGTGGATGCAGATACACTGTTGGTTCCTACCAAGGTTCACGCACTGTGCTGCCCTCAAAGGCTGCCAATTCTGATGACGGCATTCCTGGAATCTTCACCACTGCGATTGAAGAGTAGTGAAGTTCAAGATGAAAGCAGCATCGAACAGGTACGACCTTCTGTCAGCAATGCAAATCAGAATGTCAATGGAGACAATCATGCGCACGAATGCATGGTTACCCCTATTTCCGACTTAGAGGAACTTTCCCATGAAGCTGTTGACAGTTTTTTCGAAAGCCTGAATGATATGATGTTCTCTCCGGAACAGAAATAGAGACTTTTGAGTAAACTCGCACACGGCGTTCCCTGAATTCGGCCTTCAACTTTAAAAATAAAGTCACATGAACAATTACAATCCAGTTCACGGACAGCAACCGTTTTCAGCAAGCCCTTAAAATATTTTTCTATATATTTTTTCCACGGGACACTGATCTTCTGCTTAAAGTAAGAAACTATTCCTAGAGAACTAAGATTTCTATTTTTAGATACTTTATATAGACTTTAGCTGCCCGCTGGTATGTTCACAAAATATATTATGTGATGAAATGGTTTCGACTTTTCTTTCTGTATAGCCATATTAAGAGCCATTTCATGTGTATTTCTCATATACCAACAAGCAATAATGCATAAAATGCGTGCTTACTTTTGCATTTAATTCATAGCTTAAGTGCATACAATATATGACTGCAATTTTTCAGTATATTTGAAAATTTCAAAATGCATTTATGTATTTTGGGGTGGTAAGGTATACACTATACTCTATAGTATGTTGTACTATGTTATACTATGCATAGATTAGTAGATATGACCATAGTTAGCGTGGAGTGGGTGTCGTGTATTTCTATAGGTTCTGAATCGATCCCCCTATTCCTGACCCTATTCTGGTTAAACTACCTAGCTAGTTAACTAACAGTCAGCCCATGAGGCAAGAAAACCCCCATGATGCAGATACCGTTATCTGACGCAGTCACACTACGGCACAGGAACGTGTTATCTGATTAGGTCATAACGCTTGAGATCTAATTAGACAAGCGACATTCCTCCAGCCCCTGATAAGGCATACGACGTTCTCATAACAAATCAAACCTATGACAACCTGGATAATCCGTGCGGCCATTGTTTTGATTTCACAGAGAACTTTAGTAAAGAATGTGCTAACGAGCAAGTCGTATGACATCTATATTGACGTACCTATGTCCATCCTTACGTCAATCCCGGCACCTTTAAGGTATAAATATTGCCGACCTTGCCCTATGCAAACACACGCGTGGTGACAAGACGGAGCAGCCATACTTGCCGAAGCCGAGAGCAGAAGCAGACCCCGCTGGCAGCAGCCCCGCCTTCCTGACGCGCTGAGAGACGCGCTGCTATCTCAAGCCGAGAGACCCAGCACCGGCGCTTCCGGGTAGCCCTCGCAGGCAGCCTGGAATATCGAGAGCAGAGAAAGAGATACCATTCCTCATTCATCCTAAATTCCAGGTACAGAACTGAATAACCCCTCACAGAGAATTCTTTAGTTATTCACTTGGCAAAAACAAACTTAACTTAAACTGTAACTTTCTATTCCCGCCCACGCATTAGACTTAGGTCAGGTACACGGGGTAGGCGTATTTAGAAACACCAGTTGAGTACGTTTAGTCAAATGTATATGTGTATGTAAATATATTTTAATCATTTTAAACATCATATGGCTCAGAAACCATATCAATGTTTTTACAGTATTATTTTATACTATTGCTTCTAATGTATGCACTTTACTTAACAATAAGTATTGCAATAATATCGATCCATTTCTCTTGTACGAGAAAAGAGACTGATCAATAAATAACATCTTTTATTGAACACGCCCGTCTCTTCCTTTTCTCTACATTCTGATGAGACTAAGAATGCACGTACTGACTGAGTAAAATAATTGCCTTGTGCTCACACGACTCTTGAGATTGACTCTTGATTAGGGGAGAGCAAAGTTGTCATGTTCTATGGTTGTCAGAAACTAAATCCCTTAGCTGGCAAACCCAAAAATTAAGTCTAGTATCGACAGTAGTAGACCTAGTTAACGTCTGGTCTAGGCCTTTACTGCTGTAGGTACTATTCCAATGCGCAGAGCCTATTGGGAAAATAGGAACTACACTACAGAAATATGTACGCCAAGTTTGAATATGCAAGTCAGAAGGGTCCGCATGTACACCTTATGAGTTTCCAGAATTTTCATGTTTCTCTGGCTCAGCTCAGGATCAGATTCCAGGCCTTTTGTTACCCTGATAGACTGAATTAATTACTTTGTTCCCCAGCAGAGGGAACAGAGGCCTCTCCACACAAACAGAGTAATTAACAGTGTTTCAACTCAGCTCCTGAGGAGGAAGGGGTGGGGACAAAAATCTTCATTTTTTTAAATTAGCTGTCACACTGTACCATGCTAAGGACAGTCCAGGCCCACTGAACAAAGGAGTTAGCCCAAACTTCTGGACCCCACACAGGAGAGGTTTCCCTTTCAGATTTTGGTGGGAAAGTCCCAGACAGTTATGTCAGCTAGGTGCAGAGCTGAGGACCCCAGAGCAGATGCGAACAGAAACCACTTGCCGGAGCTAACTTGGATTGTTCCAACATGCTGTGCAGTAGGGTTGGGACAGGAGTGAAGGGGTTATGTGGCACCCTAGAATTGGCACCTAGAATTTTCCATCACCTATTAAAAAGCTCTTGTACAAGGGAGAGACAGAGAGTTGGACACTGGAATTGGACAACGGCAATACCATGGAGGGCTAAAAGGACACGCCCCCTGATATCTTAATGAACTAAGGATTCTGCATGCAGCAGACTTCAGGACCACTGTCTTTCTCCACTGTCCCACTTACTCCCCCTTAGGACCAGATGGGGCAAAACCTGGACTCCACTGACACCCCAGATGCCCTGCACGACTGCCAGGAGGTCACACGATGTATGGAGGGGAAAGCAGAGAAAAAGGCTGGCGCAGGGAGCCAGTGAAATTAGATCCTTGCCGAGTGTGCCCCTGTAGAGGCCAAAAGGCATACTGACAATGCTCCTGGTAGTAGCTAGAGCTTGCCATCGGGAGAAAGATGAGCCAAAGATCTTTGAAATTGGCCCATCAGAACCCAATAGTTCCACTTTTAAAGTCTTCAACATTTGACCTGCCCAGCTGGCAACAGGGCGTGTTGTGCTCCAACGCATTTTCAGAGAGAACCCCGAGGGTGGGCCGGGACCCCACAAGTTAGCATGCATAGGGTTCCCTACCCAGACTTCCTTCAGCCCCGGGATCCCATCCCCAAGGGCCAGGTGAATCTGAGATGGTCCAGGGGGGCCTCATCCCCCAGGACCAACAAATTCAATGTGGAGGTACTCCTTGTGCCCATGACTAGGGAGAGCACAGAGGCCAGCAGCAGCCTGCACACAAGGATACAGGCGGGGATAGGAACATGCTGGCAGGAGAAACAGGTCCGCCGTGTGGGTAGCCTGCTGGTCAGCGCCAGAGTGGGCTCCCTGTGTTGCTCTACTGATGGCAAATGTCTTGGGGTGCCCTGGGTGCGACCAGGGCACACTAATAAATGAAAGGGAAATAAAACGTTTGGCGAAAAGCTGCGTGCAACAAAGGAACCACAGTGAATGCTGCTAATAAAATAAGGTTAATTATCACACTCCAGTGTATCCACAGGATATCATGCTTAAAAATCCAAATCGAATGAATCATAGGAAGGAGAAGAGAGACACGAAGAGAGTAAAATTGTATTTTAAGAAATTTTTATATGTAGTGCTAAAGCATCAAATAAGAATCTGGGGAGACATATACAGAAAAATAAATTCAAGCAAAAGAAGTTATGAACAGAGGTATAAATAATATCAACACATCAGTTCACAACTAGACATCAACTCCTGACAGTTGTAACAGACAACCAAATTCATTAATTAACAATGGTCGTGTGTTTGTGCCAACGCAACGTTTCTGGAGATGATGGGAGTGCCACTGGGGGGGTGCCCTACAATGCACTGTGGGTCATTTTGCATATTTTCCTTGCTTGTGATGATCCCAAAATGGGCTGAGGCACCACCAACATGCATCAAAAATAGCTTTGGGGTTGCAGGAGGACAGCAGTGCTCCCCTTGCTTAACTTTTAAAAACTGACCCATTTTCTGGGGTCAAGAAATGTTTGACCTCAAGGCTTTCCAATCTTGACTTAAAGCATCACCAAAGCTGGCACTTTTCTTTTACAGCCTGAGAGTGCAGTGGCCCCTATGGGTCAGTTCTGTGGCTGCATGTTATGTGGCCTAAAGAGTGTTAAGAAAGATTCAGACACAAGATATTTTGATTTTTAATGCTTTCTTGACAGGTCATTTTTAATACCCATTGCAATGCTTTATTGATTAAAATAATTACATTTAAGCATGGCTATTGAGTTCTTTGATGCAATTGTGGTCTTTATTATGTGGTTATTGGTATTTTTTTTTAAAGTTTAACCTCCTTATATTATGTTGTTATATCAGGTATAGGTAAGGGTGGGGGTTCTGTGATTATGGGTATAATGACCATTTAGGGGTCAAATGTGATCTCAGAATGTCACCACAGGTATTTCAATCTAGCTGATGTATATATTTGTAAAAAATGTGTAGTATTTAGTATTGTGTAAAAATGTACTTTTCCTTTTTCACAGAAAAAGCAGTGACTGGATAATCATTTGAGGAATGTTATTATGAGAGCCAGCGAATGGTGATTACTAGCCTGTGCTACCTCCCTTGAGTAGGCCTTGGATTACTCCGCTTCGCTAGCCTGAGAGAGTCAAGCGCTACAATGGTGTGCTTGGTTCCTAGTAAGGGATAATTGCGGACCTATTACTTGCACAGGCCTCACATCCTGCACAACTAATAACCCCAACTAATAACAGTTACACCTCCAAACCATTCTTATGAGGGGAGCCAATCAGGATTGCGACTATTACAATAAAGTAACTTCAGTTCTTTTCCAAGACGAACACACAATGGAGCCTCTGCCGCACTACCTTTAGCTTGATAACTAGAGTGAGGTGATACAGCCAGGGTTTCTTATTCTCTGGTGCTTGCTCAATATTTCACTCTGAGGAATATATAAAGATAAACAATCACATTAAAACTCAAACTTCAGATGCATTCAAATAACGCTGACTGGTACAGCTTGGCTCTTGTAAAGAGAAAGAGGTAAATACTTGCCAAGCAGAAAACATGAAAGTTATGGTTAACTTAACAGGAATGTCACACAGTAAATACATTGTTATGTTGAAGATTAAGGTAAATGTATGTGCAAAGCATTCAATAAAATAATTACCATTGGGGTCAAATACATGACAGTGGTGATCTAAAGCACTTCTTGCATATATCGTGCCCATCAGTGAATTGCTGAAAGTGGTGATTCTGGGTGTCCCTCTTAGCTAGTCAAGGGGCTGGACTTTGCTATCCAAAGGATGCCAGTGGTACCAGAATAGAAGATCCAAACTTCTCCATTGATTGCCTTAATCAGTAACACCCTGTGATTTAATTGTGATGTCTAAGTTGAATGCTGGGCATTCAATGCTGGGGCCTTTCTAGGAATCGCATGGAGACATCCTTCTTCCTTGAAACCGCCTGGACAACACTGGGGGCTTTTCATAAGTTGCGTGAAACTAGGGGTTTCCTACTTTTGTCCTGTGATTTCCACAAAGTTATTCGGGGGGTAGGGGCGGTTGCCTAGATGATTCTACTTCTTCAGGGGACAAATAGTAAGTCTTCAAGGTGCCGTGTGGGCTTGAAGTAGGAAAAGCTCTGGAATCTGTATAATGTCAGAGTTTTTTTTATTGGATCGGCTAGTGGTGAAGCTATTGGTTTCTCCCCACGCCTCTTGGATTTGCCCAGAGGACATAGGAGGCTCCAGGGTTACAGTGTTGAACCTCTGAGCTCAGTGGATTAAGTTTCTCTTGTCCACTTTCCACAGCTTTTTGGAGTTAGGTCATCAAGCTTTTTTTTTTTTTACCTCATCCTTCTGCTTTTGAAAGAAATTTTACATCACTTGGATGCCAGGCAGTAGTCCTGGTGTACAAGGAAAGAACGAGTCCTCTCAGGCTTTCAGAGTCTTTTTTTTACCTCTTTTGGAGCAGCGGGCCAGGGGCACAACACTTCAGCAGTTTCACTCAGCCAGTGAGGCGCTGCCACAACTGCTCCGGTTTATGCAGCTGCACAGGTTACTCGCTAGCCAGAGATAGAACCACTGGTTCACTTTTACAATTGCCTTTGCTTAGGCCGGTGTTCACACTAGCATCTCCAGACTGGGATGGAAGCAGTATGCACCAGAGACAGGGCAGCCTCATGGGCTGAACAATTAAAGGCGCCCTTCCAGAACATTCCCAGAGCAGCAGACTGGGCTTCTTCCGATACCTTCGCCCAGTAGGCCTCTTGTAATTCCCTTCTGCTTGTGGAAAATGTATTTTTCTACCAGCAATGACGTAATCTAGCCCGCTGGCAGGTGCTAAAAAAAAAAAGTACTGGTGGTGTGTGTGTTGGCTTGGAGGGCGTCTCTGTTTCAAATTTCCTTTTTGGTAATTCATTCCGTTACGGGATATAATATGATCTACTAAATTGAAACCGAAACGTTGGAGAAGCAACATTTTATTTTCATGTGAAAGGGTTTGAATCATATTTTTTTCATGGCAATTCATGATGCATAATTTACATACCACATCTTTCGATGGCTCGGCTCGTGCTGTGGCTCCTCGAGCCAACCCAAACTCTTGGCTCTGCATGACTCAGCTAGCTCAATGAAGTGTGTGTCTACCTTGTCCACCTCTAGAGCACGTGCCCCACCGAAAGCAGGACATTCGGCGCTTTTACCATTGTAAATTGGTGCAGATACCTAGCTTTTACATGCGCCTGTTTCACTGATTTTTGATATAGTTATTGAAATGGAGAATCCAAACAATAAAACTAAACTCGTTTAAAAATCAAGAGCACTGTGAATCGGCTAAATATCAGATTACGTTCGTCACAAACAGGTGGATATTTAGTTGCCAATTTCTGTAACTATGTAATTGTTGACGACATGCGATATGGCCAGTAGATGGTGCTGCAGGATCGAATGGCCTCTCCTCCGGGGAATATTAAAGAGTTTATACTCCACTATTTCATTGTTTGAAAAATTCGTTGTAAAAGTTATTCTAAAGAAGTGCAATTTTGTTAAGCGTGTACCCAGGGGTAGGTATTCATATGCATAAAGAATGCCATTATTTGAAGTCATAATAAAAATGGACTTTCTCCTCCAGGACCACTGATTAAAGAATATCACTCATTCATATGTTCATTGCTTACTTTGAGCCGGTGGTTGCAGGTGAGGCCCTTTGCCAGTGCTTAATTTGTAAAAGGATAAGTGCAGGGGCTCAAAGTTCTGCTCAGAAGCCCGCGGCCGTCGCATTTCAATGTGTGAGGCGCCGAACACCAAGGGTGTGTAGTTTTGATTCTATCTCCGGCCTCTTTCACCCAGCACCAGACACTCCCTGTCCCTTTATCTCACTGTTTCATTTTCTTTTTCATCCCTGCTTTCTAAGGCCCAGATGCATGAAAGGAAAAGTTGGTCGCAAAGGGGCAGATTCTCAGAATCTCCCCTTTTGCGACTAGTATTTTTGCATTTGGGATGCATCATCCCAAATGAAAAAAATCGCAATTTAAGGAATCTCTAAATTGAGATTCCTTAAATTGCGATTGCATTTAAGGAATCCCAAACTGAGATTCCTTAAATGCAATGCAACAAAGTAAAAAAATTAGCGATTTCACTAATAAGGGGGAGCAAATTACCATGAAGTTGAACTTCATGGTAATTTGCAAAAACTTTGAAAAATGCACTTTTGTGCATTTTTCAAAGTTTCATGTTGCGCACACACATGCCCTTAGGGCATGTGTGTGCGCAACATATGTGCACAGATTAATTTCAGGGGTGCAACAGGGTGTCCTTTGGACACCCCTGCACCCTTGAAATCGCATTCTCAATTTGCGATTCGCTAATTGCTAATCGCAAATTGAGAATGTCTTCCCATTCATTCCTATGGGCCTATAGGCCCATAGGAATGAATGGGGAGGTATTCCTTAATTGCGACTTGCAATTTGCGAGTCGCAATTAAGTAATATTAAGAAATCGCAATTTTTTTAGCGATTTCTTCATGCATAGCATTTTGCTATTCCTTATTAGCGAATCCTTATTTTTCGCTAATAAGGAATCGCAAAATGGATGCTTGATGCATCTCGGGGTTAGTCTCTGTTTTTCTGTCTTTCTCTTTCTTCCCCCCTCTTGTGTTTTTCCTTGTTTTAGTCAGCGTCTGATGAGATAAAATAAGTTTCGCTCTCTAAAAATAAGTGCCAGTGGACCCCAGTTGCAACCACCCATTCAGGCACCGGGGACCAGCGCTAAATTTTCTTCAATAATCAGATATTCACTCAGGGCAGGAGAGAGAAAAACTGAAAATAGGGGAAGAAGGAGGAAGAGAAAGGAAGGAAAACATAACAAAGGTAGAATGTAGGGATGAAAAAGAACCTGCAAGAGTGAGACAAAAGGACAGAGAGAGTTTGGATTAAAGAGGCATAAGGTGGATTCAAGAATAAGTGGCCTTGGTATTCAGTACCCCGACATTGGCAAGCACAGGCCACTGACCACAACTTTGGGCCCGACACTTATTCTTGTACAATGTAAGCACCGCACTGGTTCCAATGAACGTGCCATCAACAGGAAGAACCAAAGAGCTCCACAGACCATATTACAGAAACTCTGCATGGAGCAGAGAAGTGAAGGGAAAACATGCACCATTCCTACAGCTTCTGTAATAGGGAAAGAAGCAGGAGGTGTGTGCACCAGGGCAGACGGTGCAAGCTCATGTCACGCGGTTGTTGCTATCCTAACACAAGAAGTGGTAAAATACACTGAGCTGCTTTAGGGAAAATCAGTTTCAAAATGTTTGCATTGCAGACGTTGCAAAAATGGGGCTTAATCGGTTTGCCCTTCTATTTTTAGGACGGATCCAGGGAGATGGATGTATTTGTTACAATCTGTTGCTCCTGTATTATTATTCATGAACAATAGACGTGTTAACAAACATTGTCAAGGCTGGTAGGCTTGACATTTCTATGGTGAATGCAGATTGACAGATGAGTGAGTGCATGGCGTAATGAGTGACTGAGCACATGGTGAATGCATGGATGGGTGAGTGAATCAGCATGGATGGGTCGGTGAGTGCAGGATGGATGAAGCGTGCAAGGGCAGTGTGGAGGGAGCACTGTCTGAAACTGGGCAGTGAATGGGAGGAGGAAGTTAATGGGCGATTGTCTGGGTGTAAGAGTGAGTGCAAGAATGGTTGTGGCATTACCCTGTCCCTTGTTAGGACTGTCAGCAGGGAGACAAAATATTAGACACAGACGGAGCTCGTCTTTAAAGAGCGACATTTGTAGTGTCCCAGTTTCATCACGTGATGGTGTCGGTGCTTTAAAAACACCCAAAACATGAAAACGAAACTTCCAGCTATAATAGGGCAAGACGTCTGAACTAGGCACATTAAAGCAGAACATTCACTTCCAAATCTTCCAGCTCTTCGTGAACGCTGCTGTTAGCTGATGTTTTAGTCTTTGAAAAGCAGCCTTAAGTGATAATCTGCTTCCGTCTTTGTCAGACCCACAACCACTGGTGATGTTAGGGGGCTTCTGTTGCTGCTCAGGTGCCAGAAGGAGACGTGTATGCCCAGCTCAGGCTGCCTGACAATGGACCCCCGAGAGGTGGAGGAGGCGTTACAAGATACATTTGCAAACCTAACCCTTAGCAGGTGTCCGGCGTAGCTCAGTCAGTAAGATTGGGAGGGTGTGAGCTACATATTTCCCAACAATCATGCTAGCATATCATATTCAAATGTACGTGAGAAGCAGGGCATGGGTGGGGGGCTTAAGAGGCAGGAGAGAGGGAGTGGAGATTGAATCATTAGGGGATTTAAAATACAATATTTTGGAAAGTAAGCACTATTTTTTTAGACCTTCGAGAGTGCATGTGTGTGTTTTTGTTCTGTGTGAATGTACGAATCCCAGGTGAAATCCGACAGACACCTCACTATACCGGACTGAAAGCACCTGTACCCAACTAATTACTAGATGATACATTTATTATGGGGGTGTAACACCCCCCTGAAGCTACACCCCTATCTTCAGTGAGGATAGTCTGGCGGTGCCACAGAGCCTATCGTGATGATGGGTCAGGTCCTCTGCGTTCTCAATGCATAATGGGTATCGTGAGGAGGAGGAGGCACATTTGAGATGAAAGTTGACTGGAGGCTGCCATGAACAAGGAAGAGGTTTGTGAAACCTGAGCTGGGACTCAAATCTCTTGTAAACTGTGCCGGAACTAAGAAAGGAGTGTCACTTGATGGAACAGGGCCTCAAAGTGATGTAAGGGTGCAGAAACTGCCAAAGCACTATAGTTCATTCGGAGTTCGGCCTGAAATTGTTGTAAGGGCTGCTAAACTTGGCAAAGGACTTAAATGCTGTCACCGCAGTATTTCACTGGTAGCCATTTTGTGGCCAGGAATACTATCAAAGTTTGCACCTGCCAATAATATATATACAGCCTGATTCATCAAGGGGCCGTTTTGCGAGCCCCTAATAGCGAATCATAGCGAATCGCTATTAAGGACTCGCAAAACGGTATTCATGTAGGAATTGCTAAATAAATAGCGATTCCTACACATTCCTTATTTGCGAGTAGCAAATTGCTAATCGCAAATAAGGAAAAACTCCCCATTCATTCCTATGGGCCAAAAGGCCCATAGGAATGAATGGGGAGTATTCCTTATTTGCGATTAGCAATTTGCTACTCGCAAATAAGATAGCGATTTGAAGGGTGCCAGGGGGGTCCAAAGGACACCCTGTAGCACCCCTTAAATGCACATTTGAACAGGTGTTGCGCACACACATGTCCAAAGGACATGTGTGTGTGTAACATGCAAAAGAAAAAAATGCACTAAAGTGCTTTTTACACTATTTTCGCAATTTACCACCAAGTCAGACTTGGTGGTAAATTGCGACCAAATATTGCAATTTCGCAATTTCTAATTGGTTGATGAATTGCATTTAAGGAATCTCTGTTAGAGATTCCTTAAATCCAATTCCTCGCAAATATGCGATTTCGGTAATAGCGATTTTTGCATTTGGGATGATGAATCCCAAATGCAAAAATCGCACTCGCAAAGGGCCAGATTCTCAGAATCTGGCCCTTTGCGAGCGCAAACCAGCTTGATGAATCAGGCTGATAGTATATAATTTCCTACCTTTTGTTTCTGAAAGTTTACAACTCTTTTAAAGACACACAGGTGAGGTTTATGGCTTTTTTTCTTTTATAGCATACTCAGCAGCCAATAACTTTTAACAATAATAAACCTTTAGATGAAAAAAAACAACGCACTCCAACAGTCTCTTGTGCAGTACAATGCAACATCAAAGAATTAACCATTCAGCACAGGCCTATGAGGATAAAGACAGCCTTAAAATATGTCACTTTCTCTTTTCTCTGGGAATAGCCATGGTAGGTGACAAACATTTCAATCTTGCTTGTTCTTCAAACCTGAAACATAATAAAGTTATTACCATTTAATAGGTGTAAGAACCAAGGCACCAGTTGTAAGATTACAAAACATCCTTTCCAATTTTACAATACATACTTCACTTAGAACCACAATATTGTTACCACTAAAAACTTTAGATGAAGTACTGGATGGGATGATCCTCGCCTTCGTGTCCTTAATAGAATTGCAAACTTTCAGACGTGGAAGCTAAAAAATGTTGCTTTCTATGTTATGGCCTGAGGCGAGGATTATGACAGTCCAAAGATTATCTATAACCAATCAGCCAAGGATGAGATCAGTTTGAAATAAAAACGCTTGAAGGCAGACTCAGAAAACCAATATGTTTTCTGATTGAACACCAACCCTCGTGGACTTTGAGGCCGTGGCACACCTGGTTGAGTGTGTCCCAAGCATAGACGTATCCAAACCACCTTACACACCTGGCCAAATTAGCTTACCAACACCGGGGCAAAAGGCTTAACAAATGAGATCAACAGTTGTGTAGTGCTCCTAGGTCTGTACTCAACTGAATTCATATTCCTTTAAACACCTCACCACACAAAGGTTACCCTGATCATGGAAACAAGGCTAATAGAGTGATCTAGAGGATGTTTATGTCCCTCTGAAAATGGTGAAGGTCACTCACCAGAGAGTAAAAATTCTACTAGAGATGTCAATGCTCTACCGTCAGAGACTCTTCTGTAGAAAAATAAACACAGCAGCTGCCAACTTGGCTGGCAGCTGTTTTATGTATAAATTCTTGTTATAGGGCCGTATTTTAAGAACTGCAAAAGAATAGAAATATCCCACAGCCTAGTGCACCTGGATTGAAGGGGGTTTGCAAAATCAATGCCTCTGAGATGTTTTCAAATCAAGGGGCATTGGCCCACTGGATTGTGGGAGACGTTTAGCATGTCCTACAGAACTGCCCAAACGAAAAGTCTTTAGGATCTGTGAGCCATTCCAGACTCTTACTAGCTGTAAGAGGAAATTCAAGATGTAAACCACGTCTGCATTAACGGGATCAAGATCCCGTTCTAGGCACTAGTGCTGCCAGTGTTTTCACAAAGAATTGTAGCGCTTTAGAGTGCTCTCTGTCCAAGCTCCCCAGATAAATATTGCAGTCTTTGTTGAAAGGCCTGGGAACTGCCACCCTTCACAGACATTCTCCAAACTCACAAGATGAGGACTCTGTCCAGAACTAGAGGATGAGTTTTGCAGCATGGATCAGTCAGTAGGTCCTGAAACGACAGGAGGAGGATGTGGCTGTCAGACAAGACTTCCAGAAGTATGGATACCCATCCCTCAGGTCTCCACAGACGAGCTACCAGGTCCAGCTCTGCTGCTTGTTGGCATACCTGAGCTGTGACACTACGTGACATGATCAAGGGGGGAACGTATACAGAAGTTCTTCAAATTCTGTAGGAAAGCATCATTCTCTTTGTTTACAGATTCAGTTGCCAGCTGTCAAATCTGGGGAGTTGTCTGCAACACGGGTCCAGAAATTCATCAGATGTAGAATCACTTCGATTTTCCAGATCCAATCACTGCTGTACAGTAGGAATCAGAAGTTCTGTTGAACTTGGACCTCCCCGTAGGGTCCCTCCAAATACTTTTACCTTCACCCCTCCTGTTGGGTCCCTCCAAATGCTTTTACCTTCACCCCTCCTGTTGTATGAAATTCGTTTTAGTTGGCCTATTAGGACTGTGTGCACTTTACCGCTGATAACCTGTGCTAAAGTGCTTATCAGTGCTAAAGTGCTTGTGTTCACTCCCTAAAACAATGGTAATATTGGCTTACACCTGATTGGCACATTTAATTTGCTTATAAGTTGCTATTAAAGTATACCCAGGACTGGTGAGCCTGCAGCACATATTGTGCCACCCACGTCAGTAGCCCTTTAAAACGTCTCAGTCCTGCCATTTTAACTTGTGTAAAGTTTTTAACTGCCAATTCAACTTGGCAAAATAAACTTTTTGCCAAGCCTAAAACTCCCTTTTTAATACATATACGTCACCCCTAGAGTAATCCCTAAACAGCCCATAGGGCAGGGTACAGTGTATTTAAAATGTTGGACATGTACTTTTATATTTTTCCTGTCCTAGTAGTGAAAATATCACAAGCTTGTTTTCCAGTACTGTGAGACCTACCTCTCCTATAGGATAACAGTGGGTTATCTTATTACATTTTATTAAGTGCTGACTTTTGTTTGGGAACAGGAAGAAATTTTATGTTTGGCACCTAAAGAGTTGTGTTTTTAAATCCTTTTTAATAGTGAAGTCGGATTTTAAGCCACAATTCTGAAACTGCCACTTTTAGAAAGTTGCCATTTTCTATTCATATCCATTTGATGCCTACAGCCTGTATCTTGGGCCACAAAACTAGGTGTAGTTGACAGTTGGGCCTTTGTGTATTCCTCCCAGACAGTAACATAGAGGGAGACTAGGTGCTGGCAGTATCAGAGGGGCTGAGCTCTGCACAGCCGCACTTACATTTTAAAGGAGCTGCCTCAGTAGACACACAAAAGATTTCACACTAGCTTTTTCTGACCCCAGACCCTGAGGAGGCTGGGCAGGGAGGAAAGAAATTCCTGAGCAATCAGTGAAAGGAAAACTCCTGAAGTTCCTCCTTCTTCAAAGCAGGCACCAAGTATAAAAATAAGAGACTCAGACCCATCCGTACGTTCCAGTCTGGAGGACTCTCAGAGGACTTCTCTGCTGCCTGAGGCATGCTGTGTACTTCAGAGGACTGTCCTGCTGCTTGATGCCTGCCCTGTATCCTCAAAGGTCTGCCCTGCTGCTTAAGCCCTGCTTTTCTGCTTTCACCCAAGACCACCATAATGAATCAAAGGGATAGTTAGACCAAGTCCAAATATAGAAATATTCACTGCAACTTTGTCCAGCGGCTCTAACAAAGACAACTCTGCCTCAGACACTGATGCTTGCCTTGTCAACTGCCTTGTCAGCTGCCTTGCCCCACTGAACCTAACCATCTCAGACATTTTTCTTTGAAGTTTCTTCTAAGTTCAAAGGTAAGCTGCTCAACCCACTTCTCGTATCCACAGTCCACCCTATTGCAGTCAGTCACAACTTTTGATTGTGCCCCGGTCTTGCGTGACTAGATTTCCGGTGTTGGCGCTTTGACCTTTTCAGCTCTAGATTGCACTTAACATTTTTAAAATTCTATACTCTGGTTCTATTGATTGTTTTTGTATCGTTTTTGTGTCAAATAATGTATTGAATTTTACTCTATTTTTGTCAATTAGTGTGGGATTTTTCTTGCATTGTATTTTCACTTTATTATTGTTTGAGTGCTGCATAAATACTTTACACATTCTAAGCTAAGCCTGAATGCTTTTGTGTCAAGATACCAGAGGGTTATGCACAGGTTCAATTTAATGACTTTTTGTGATTCTCCTCGACAATGATTGTGGCTGTTGCTTGATAAGGGAACACCCCCCTAAACCAACACCCCATTTTCTCACAAGTGCTAGTCTGCACTCTGAATGCCAAAAATCCATGTCCAGACATGTCCAGTTTCTGAGGGGACCATTTTCCAACCTTGGAGAGGTTCCCACAACTGGCACCCCAGCCCATTCTGCTGCCATCTGATTCTAAATTTAAGTTTGGAAGGAACCAAAAATTGCCTAAGTGTTCCCTACTTCCATATGGAAAAGCCACCAAACCATCTCTTGGTTGGCATCCTCTGAGAGAGGAAACACATTGCCATCTGAGGGAGCTATTTTTAACCATTGAAGGGCACTGTAATGCAGATGGCCCAGCAAAATGGCTTAAAATGGGGATGTGAACATCCATACAGTCTGAGCAATGTATCTCAGAGAAGACTGACCCTTTATCAGAACTTTCCGTAATTTTTCTTTATGGTTTGGATCTTTGAATTTGGAGGCAACACTTTCACAGTGTCACAGTGTCGATTTTGAAACCTTACAAACCTTACAAAGGCCAGAGACTGAGATGGGCAAAGTTGAGACTTATGAGGATTTATAAGAAAACTAAGGCTCTGTAGCATGTTGATATTAACTACTATTGATATGTCAAAAAAGATGAGTTGTGGGATATCTGAAGGATGCTATCCAGATAAACAATCATTTGACAACCGTTGGCTTTCAAGGCTACTACCATGCGTTTCATGCTTTGTAAAACACCAGGTGGATGGACGAGAGCCCGAAAAGAAGGGCAGAGAATTATATATGATCGACCCTGCCACTGAAACAGGAGGAACCTATGATAAAGCTCAAAAATAGGTATGGTCAAGAAGCCTCTTTTAACACAAATCAGACCATGCAAATGTTCTGTTGCAAAATATCTCTGAGGAGGTGAATTCCTTTTATCTTGAAATGCCAGTATTTGAACCAGCAGTTGAACTCCCTCAGATTCATAAGTACTCCGTGACCCCTGCCATTTTTGTCTACGACAAATATGTTGCTGAGGAAACCTAGGAGTGAGGATCAGTTTTGTTTGTCCCCTGGGGGAAGGTAAAGTAGATTGTCTTGGGAGTAGATACTGATGTTGGGAGCCCAAAAGCTCTAAGCGGAATCCTTGCACTATCTGTATGGTCCAAAAATATTTTGTTGGGATCGTCCAGTTGTGTGAAAACAACCTTTTGCATTCTCCATAGAACTATGAGAAGAAGGGCTAATCCTCACCTGAATTTCCTTAGTTGAAACCTCCAGTTGTGACTCCTCTGTAACTCCCTCTGTTGAAGCTTCCTCTACAATTTCTGTCACAGGAGGGAAAGAGATGTCCAAATCCTTAGTGCAGGAGGCAACCTGCTGCACGTCTTGTACCTTGGTCGGTCCTTCCATAAGGGCCTTGATTTAAGACCTTTGTGGAGAGTTGAGTCTTATCTAAGGAGGTGTTTATGAATTTATCTAATTCCTTCCCAAAGGGGTCCATGAATAGTAATCCACCCCGTGCAGTAAACACCACAGTAAAGATAAGGATTGGGATGTTTATCTTGTAATAATTTTTTTTATTGTTGTTAAAAGTTATTGGCTGGTGAGTACACTAATAAAATAAAAAAAGGTAATAGAGCAGAGATTACATCAAAAGGATTTTATGACAAAGAAATGATCTATGACAACTTTTTGCGTGAAAATAGCAAACAAGTGCAGGTTAGACATTATGAGATGTGACACAAATATGCTATGTTATGTTATGTTATGTTATTTATTTTCTTCTATAGCGCACGGCTACTCCCAAGAGCATCCCGGCGCTTTGGCGAAGAGAACTAAGTGCAGAGTGACAACACAGCAGCTAAAAACTAAGGAGAACCAAAGCTACTATTAAGCAAAGAGCCACGTTTTCAGTTCTTTCCTGAAAGCGAGAAGGCTGTTAGCCTTTCTTAGAGACAGAGGTAGCTCGTTCCAGCCCCGCGGAGCCAGATAACGGAAAGACCGGCCTCCTATTCTGGAACGCTTGATGGCAGGCACAACCACTTTGGCCAAAGAAGCTGACCGCAAAGCCCTGCTAGGCAGGTAGAAGGATAGGTGTTTCCCAATGTACTTGGGGGCCTACACCGTGAAGGGCTTTAAAGGCCAAGGTAAGATTCTCTTGGGGATGGGCAGCCAATGTAATGCTTTGAGTAACTCAGCGGCGCTGGCCCGTCTCGGGAGCCCAAAGATGGCTCGAGCTGCCGAATTCTGCACCACTTGCAGGCGGGTCAAAAGATATTTAGGTAGACCCAAGTAGAGGGCGTTCGCATAATCCAAACGCGACCCTATCAGGGCCTGCACGATGGTTTTTTTGTGGTGGAGTGACAAATATACAAAGTATAGTTACTGCATTGTAAAAGCATGCAGAAGACAGGTAGATCAGAGACATATTATTTGTTCAAATAATATAGATGTGATTGTAATAACGAAAACAAATATTTATTAACATGTGTTCAAAATATGTAGAAAGCTAAATTCACATTTTATAGAGTTCATCGCTAATCAACTTGATATTCATATATGAATGTGAACATTAATGAGACTAAATTGAGACAATATGAATTAACTTGGTTTTTATGAGATAAATTTATGAAAGTGATATTTCATGTAATAATGTGTACACCGAAAACGACAAAAGAAAAGTAGGTGTTGCACAATTATAATGAATCGTGCCTTCATGAAACTTCTCTAGGATGTATTTCACATATATATATATATATATATATATATATTTATATATATATATATATATATATATATATATATATATATATTGATTTAGGTTAGAGATGAAAATTTTAAAGCAAAATATTAGTTATATGTACACGTTGGTATTTTCAAAATGTTATGAGTACCCTATACTTATATGTATTCATTTCACCCACATTAAAATGATTATTAATGCTTCAATTATATATTTAAACCTATATGCTCTAATTTTCTTTTAATGAATGATTCACAACTAATATGATTTTGCCATCTATTAGCTTACATTTATGTAGGCCTCCATCTTACAGTGAAATCGTGAGCTGGTAACACCAAAGCGTATGGGAACATTCCAAAGTATTGCCAGTATTTTTGAATTAATAATTGTTTCCTTTGACTTCTCCTGTACTGTGTGGGGTAGTTGCTACAATCATTGCTACAATTTAGAACAGCTGCCTGAGAAAGTGCCTTTGCTATGCTTTTTCCTCATTGTGCCATTGTTCAACGTGTCGCATGATCAAATAACTCAAGGAACTGCGTAATCGATCCAGCTATTTTTCCAGATTTTGTCTTCTTTACTGTCGCATCACACCCATCCTATACACACTGACCAATGGACTTAGTGGTGTGACAAATTGAGGTGATGCCAGGAGGTGTCAGCCTGAACTGACTTAGTATAATTGCCTTTTCTAAGAGAATGTTGTTGGGTCTTCCTCTTCATTTTCATCGTCCTTCTGGGGGCTTCATCTGCTGCATTCCTTGTTTTTATTGGCGTTTTCATATTACAAAAGATAGATTTTGTTAGGATATAAGTAATTTGACTTAATTTCGTGCATAATACATGTTTGGATATTGCTATCCTCGCATTAAGTAGATTTCAAATTAACAATTCTTTCAAACAAAACACAATACCAATGGCAATATATAAGAAAATTTGGAATGTATATGGAATATAAAACAAATGTAAACAAATTCGTGTTTATTGTACTAGTATGATAAAAAAAGCAAATGCAGCAAGAAGGAATCGTTATCCTTCACACACTTAAACAATGACATTTTTAATATATAATTGATTTGGGAGTATAATGAGTCAAAACCTTTCAATAACATTTTTCTGTCAGTTGATCATTGTGGTAACAATTTTGAGAATATATAATGGAGTTTGGAGTAAGGATGCTAATATAATTAGCCTTGATATATTTGGCTTGGAAGTAATAACTTTTGTTGTGCATGCATTAAGAGTGTTCCACAAAACCTTGACTGAGATTGCTGCCTCCCCTGAATTTCTGTAATTAATGATTTTTCCCCATGGTCATAGAGAAGGACAGACTCCACTTTTGAAATTTACCTTGTACAGACCTGAAACTGAATGGACTACTTAGTGCATTTTTGTCTTCAGAAAGTACAGTTGTTTAGAATCCATTTAAATAATGATCCTCTATCTGCAATGTACACATTTGAATACCTTTGAATTTCACCTGGTCTTGCATGCAGCAGTGGATGTCTGTGTTTCTGGGTAATATGCCAGAGCCATAATCAGGTGCGTAAGGGTTTGCTGAACTTATAAAAGAAAATGTGATAATGTAAAACTGACCAATATTATTCTATTACCATGTAAAAATAACCCCCTTGCTAAGCCTTATGTGCCCTTTTTAATACACATGTCAAACCTAAGGTAGGCCCTAGGTATTCCATAGTGCAGGTTGCATTGTTAAATTAAAAGGTTGGGTGTGTGCTTTCAAGTTTTACATGTCCTGGTTGTGAAAAACTCCTAAATTAATTTTTAACTACGGCAAGGCCTACCTTTCTGATAGGATAACATTGTGCTGCATTATTATATTTAATAAGTGCTAACTTTTAATTGGGAGCAGGTAAGTGTTTCACGTTTGGTGTCTGAGAAATTCTAATAAGAAATCCTGTTTAATGGTAAAGTTGGCTTATTTGTTACAGTTTAAAAAATGGCACTTTTTGAATGTTGTCATTTTCCTGCCCAACTATTTGGTGCCTGCACCCTGTTCCTAGGTCACATGACTGACTGTAGTTGGCAGATAGACTTTATTTATTTCACCCTGCTAGCCACACTGATGTGGCCTGCTTTGCTTCACATGGAAGCACTGTGCTGCTGCCTGGAGCCTGCCCGGCACCCGCAGGGCCCTGCCCTGCTGCTTGAACCCTATTGTACTGCTGAACGAAGTACTTCCAGAGTAACTCAAATGGCTAGGTCCCTGGCTTCCTGATCATAGCCTCAGGGACAGAAAAGGCTCCAAACATCTTGAATCAACACCTGGACCCTACCTGACCAAGCCATAACCCCCCAAGTAATGTCCCTCCTATCCTGGATCCTTGGTAGTGGTGCTTAAGGATAAAAGATAGGCAAACTCAAAATTTTAGAATTAGAAAAGGTTTTGGCTAAACACTGCTCTGAGAACCAAGAGGAGACCGGGGTTAACCTGCTCGTCTGCCCACACAAGTTGCATTGTCGGGCAGCTTGACTTTGCGGCAGCTCCCACTACATTCTTCTCAGCAGCAGCAAATCCTGTTCAGTGGACCTTTGCCAAAGGGGTATCCGACCTTGAGAAATCTTCACCACTAGGATGCTGCCTCCTTGGACAACGCCTGCAGCCATGCCTCGCTGAACTTTACCAACACAATACATTTTATCTTCAATTTCATCTAAGTCCAAAGGCAAACCCCCAAGACACTCTTTGTATCCGATCCATGCTCCATCGCGGTCAACTTTATTTTTCAACTTTGACCCAGTCTCAGACGATTAGATGTCTGCGGTTACCGCTTTGATCTGTTAGGTGCTATGTTTTTACCTTAAGCTTGAAAAACTCATAACCCCAGTTCTACTAATTAGATTTTTGTCATTTTGGTGGTAAATAATTGATTAACATTTACTATCTTTTCCTAAATTAGTGTGGAATTTTGCTTGTGTTGTGTTTTTACTTTATTACTGTTTGTGTGCTGCACACATTGTCTCTAAATTTAGCCTGACTGTTTTTGTGCCAAGACGATTCTTGTATGTCAACACTATAATTACTATAGTATTTTCACCCCTCTGGGCCTCTGAACTGAAGTTTGATATGGCCAAAGACGTTTGCCAACTTGAAAGTGCCCTGCCATATGGTATTTTGGGCCTGTTTGTAGTAAGGCAGACAGAAACAACTGAAGATTTAGGCAGGTCCGGGCCTGGTAACGTTTACCCATTTGGTTTAGGGAGGGTCCAGGAGTCACCCCTCCCCCACATTAGCTCATGTCAGGCCTACATGTTGCATCTCCAGGCACCCACTTCAGAACATTTTCTGGTCCTGTAGAAGGTCACAAGAGGACTGGACATGCTGTGTGTGACCTTGGAGGACCCCTGATGGACTGCAACTGCTTCATCTTGTACCCGGGACAGAGAAGTGAACTCCAGGAGTTAGTTAACTGACCCCCTCCCTGTGTGGCTACAGGAAAACAACAAACTGAACAGTGGCAACTGGATCTAGACTAAACCCTGTTGTTGTCATCTGTCTGAACCTTGTGAGGCTCTATCTACTTCCCCTGAGGTCCTGCATGGTTTTAGAAGTGTACGTCTGTGGGTGGAAACTGAGCAAGACAGTGAAACCGCTTCTGAAAATCTCACCTATCTTGTTATCCCCAAACTCCTTGAATAAGAGGCAATAGCCATATATATGTCAATGTGCACACAGTTCAGGCACCCCCTGCCAAGGTGCGGTCCTAACACAACTTTACACATCTAAACAGAAACCAACCTGTGCACCAAATAGTACTTATCAAAAAGTATGATTCAATTTCAAAGATACCTTTTCAAATCTTCTATTTATTCAAATGAATTCAAATATGGAATGAGTGTGCAGGGAGGACAGCGTTTCGTCCAATACATTGGACTTCTTCAGGCCGATCGCTTAAAAATATATGAATGATGTTGATGTCATCAATTCACCCATTCAAATAAGGGAGTAACTCGTAATTTATTTGCTTGTAAATAACTGCAGTCTATGTAGAAACTATTATTTCAAAAAAAGTAAAATACTTGAAAGAAACCCTCATGTAAAGTAAGTTTGTGATTTATCCAATTTAGGAGACCTAGGGCATATCAACGCCTGAATCGTTACCATAATATGCGCCATTGTGAAGCCTGCACTTCCCTGATACCGTCTTATATGAATTCATTTGAATAAAAAGAAGATTTAAAAATGTATCTTTGATATTGAATCATACCTTTTTTACTATTTTAATGTATAGGTACATCTGTGGGTGGATTGGGACTTAAAATGATGAATCAGAAGGTAAAGTATTTTACCAGGGTGAACCTAGTAAGTGTACCCGACCTGCATCCCATTGCAGTCAGCCTCAAATTTCACAAAAGTCCGGTCCACCATGAACAAAACTAACATTGGTGTTTTGTACTTTTTGGCACTTTTTCTACTTGAAACTGTTTAAAAATTCATATCTCCAGTCCTGGTGTCATTTTGTTTATTAAATTCTACTATATTTTTAAAATGTGGTTCAGGTTCTTTTTTTGTTTAGCATTTTGACTTTATTACTATTTTGGTACTGCATGAATACTTTCCACATTACCTTAAGTTAAGCCTGTCTGCTCTGTGACATAGGCGGCAGGAGTTGAGCTCAGGTTAATTTAGGTGACTTTGAGAGATTATTCCTTGAGGTAGGTAGTCTACCACCTCAACTAATAATAATAGAGACTTAGCAGATATTTTTCACAAGATGCTATAATTTTTGTATAAAATGCATATTTTCTTCACTAGGAAATAAATAACTCAGAAAACTATTGATAGCTGTGCAGCTGTGCTATATATTTCAGCTTCCTCCTGTAACTTTGAGGGATCGATATTTATGTGATCAGATAGTAGCGACCTGCTATGACAAGAAAGCAGAGGAGCAACTATTTCATTCTCGGAAGCCTACGTTGACAGAAACTATAGATATAGACAAAGTATAGTCAAGCATTGGCTACAAACGAGCTCAATAAAACGGAGAATTTGGAACCATCCACATCTGTGGTGGGAGATTTTACCACGTCCAAGGTAAGCCATGTCAAGGATGATCAAGTTAAGAGCAACAAACACTAAAACAAACAAGCATTGGAAATGCAATAGGTCTCGCATTAGGAAAGTTTGAGCGATTGGTATTGTAAATGACACTTTTTTTATTTATGTGTTGGTTTTGAAAATAGCAAAATTAATAACTTTGTCAGTTACAATGTCAATAGTTTTAACTTTCGCAAATGTGACACCTATAGCATTTGTAATGCAATGTGTGTTGTATTTACGTGACTTAGATGTATTGATATTACAAATAACAATGGCTTTTAATTTTGTAAATAATTAATACTTAAATAAAAGTTATTGTAATTTATAATGGCAATAGCTTAAACGTTTGTAAATAACTTTTGTGAAGATTATGTCCAGTGTATTTTATTGTGACGAAAATCCAAGAACATTGCATTTGCACCTACACACACACAGAGCCACACACACACACACACATATAGATGTTGTGGTGGTGGATCTGGGGGATATGGTGGTGGCGGATGTGGTGGTGGATGTGGTGGATGTGGTGATGGTGGATGTGGTGGTGATGGTGGTGGATGTGGCGGTGGATGTGGTGGTGGATGTGGTGGTGGTGGTGGTGGATGTGGTGGTGGTGGAGGTGGTGGATGTGGTGGTGATGTGGTGGATGTGGTGGTGGTGGATGTGGTGAAAGTGGTGGTGGATGTGGTGGTGGATGTGGTGGATGTGGTGGTGGATGCGGTGGTGGAAGTGATGGTGGTGGGGTGGTGGATGTGGTGGTGGTGGATGCGGTGGTGGATGAGATGGTGGATGTGGTGGTGGATGTGATGGTGGTGGATGCGGTGGTGGATGTGGTGGTGGTGGATGCGGTGGTGGTGGAAGTGTTGGTGGATGTGTTGGATGTGGTGGTGGATGTGGTGGATGTGGTGGTGGTGGATGCGGTGGATGTGGTGGTGGATGTGGTGGTGGCGGGTGTGGTGGATGTGGTGGTGGGTGTGGTGGTGGATGTGGTGGTGGATGTGGTGGTGGTGGATGAGGTGGTGGTGGATGTGGTGGATGTGGTGGTGGTGGATGTGGTGGTGAATATGGCGGTTGATGTCATGGTGGATGTGGAGGTGATGGTGGATGTGGTGGTGGATGTGGTGGTGGATGTGGTGGTAGATGTGGTGGTGATGGTGGATGTGGTGGTGGATGCGGTGGATGTGGTGGTGGTGGATGCGGTGGATGTGGTGATGGTGGATGCGGTGGTGGTGGTGGATGCGGTGGTGGTGGTGGATGGGGTGATGGTGGTGGTGGATGGGGTGGTGGATGTAGTGGTGGTGGGTGTGGTGGATGTGGTGGTGGATGTGGCAGTGGATGTGGCGGTGGATGTGGCGGTGGATTTGGCGGTGGATGTGGATGTGGCGGTGGATGTGATGGTGGATGTGATGGTGGATGTGGTGGTGGATGTGGTGGTGGATGTGGTGGTGGATGTGGAGGTGGATGTGGAGGTGATGGTGGATGTGGTGGTGGTGGATGTGGTGGTGTTGGTGGATGTGGATGTGGTGGTGGATGCGGTGGATGTGGTGGTGGTGGATGTGGTGGTGGAAGTGGTGGTGGAAGTGGTGGTGGATGTGGATGTGGTGGTGGATGTGGATGTGGATATAGCGCATGCTTATGGCATGACTAAAAAAAAAGCAAGCTGGTTCTGAGACGCTGCAGGCTCTTAACGACTGAGATGAAATCCGCAGCATTCCTGGATTTCTTAAAGTTTGTCGGAGGGGAGGGGGGCTGTGGGCTTTGCAGCACGGAGCGCGCAGCGAAGTGAGTTGTGCTGTTTCTACTCCTTGGTTCAGGGTGAACCCTTAAGGAACTTTAAACGAGTGAATATTGCTGACTTCGTCTTTCTATTGTTCATGAAGGTTTTATTAAATTCGTGAAGGCAAAGAATATGAATGACGAGGCTATATCTCATTCTAAACTGAATCTATGCTCTTCTGAGAGCTTTAAGGCAAATGTGTTATATAAAACAAGCATTGAAAAGCCAATAGGACCAGCTTATTTTAGTCAAAGGCAATAGTATGCACACCCACACACATTCATACATATGGTGACAAACGACAGTTGTATGAGGACATGCACATAGTATTAATGCGGTGGATGCATGGATAAGTTTATGGTTGGATGGGCGTGCCTGCATGCAGCGGTGGGTTGATGGGTAGGGGTAGCTGCACACATGGATGGATGCAAGTGTGAATGGGTGGGTGAATGGATGCATGGATACGTTTATAGTTGATAGGTGTATACTTGGATGAATATATGGTTGGATGGGCGTGCCTGCATGCGAGGGTGGATGGGTAAGAGTGGCAGCACACGGAGATGGATGAAAGTGTGAATGGGTGGATTTATAGAAACTGGATAATTTCAGATGCAATTTATAATAAGAGGCGCTTTGCAGAGCTGGCGACGCTGCACCTCTCTAGATGTCACGTTAAGTTTGCTGAACTATGGGAATGTCACACCGAAGTGAAACCCTTCCGTTAACGAGCTGTACAGGTTCCCGGGGCGACTCTCTGCACTTTATCCACAGTGGGAGAGTGACATGAGTCGAGAAAAACATTCAGTTAATAAAACCGCATCCGAACCAAGTCCTGCAGCTATGAAAAGAGCAAATACATGTAATAAAGGTATTGTTTTGAACGTTTGACGCTGAAGCAGATACCAAGCACAGGGGCTATGGGGGGGGGGGGGGGGGAATAGTTCCTCCATGGTCTATGTTCCGGCAACACACGTAGATGGATGAAAGTGTGAATGGGTGGGTGAATGCTTGGGTGAAACGATGCATGGGTGGATGTTGAATGATGGATGTCGGAAGCAGCTCATTGAGGGAGTTCTGTGAAATAAAATATTCACCAAATGGCCCCATGCGTATCACCTGAGCCAACCTTGGCTTTGTATTTAGATCACACACCGATTATTAAGAACGCAAAGTACCGGGAAGAATCCCGAAAAGTGTGGGCAGTGTGTGCAATGACAGAACGGAAGGCAAGAAACTGAACAAGCAGAAACAGACTGAGTAACTGGAACGTAACATCATCTCTGTGTGTCTGCCGTGTCCAGGATTCAAATGAAGTGAGGGGCATGGAGGCAGCAGACGCATGGGAAGTGGTGACAGGATGACATAGGTGGGGGCTGGGAGGGGAAAAGAGGGGGAGAGAGCAGAGGCCGTATAATAGATAGATTCACTCCGATGTCATTCTTTCATCAAAACTCCTGGGTTTTACCAAGTCTGCAGCAAACTTTCAGTCCGTCTAGGACCCTACGAATTTCTCATGAGGCGGTTTTATTAATTTTGGTTATCCATTCGTTGTGGGCAGGAGATGGGGAGATTACCAGTGACGGAGGGCGCAGACCTTTGCAGCTGTGAGCGCAGTGGTGAGCCAGCACTGCTAGTGAGTGGTTAAGGAAGGGAGGTCAGTCACGTCATGGAGCATGATCAGCTTCTGTGAGAGGGCATTATGAACCAACTTCATTTTATTTTTTCGATGTCCAGTAACCATCCAATCCTGGAGTATATTAAATAGACAGAACCTTTCTAGCATGTTGCAGGCAGGAGTATAAAGAGTATATCGTTCTCTAGCCCCGGATATTTTAGGTGTGGCACATCAACAGCATTACTGTCACACCAGTGTAATCTAATAATACAAGTCGGGCGGCACAACAGGGGCAGAAAAAAAAAACGCGGCCGCGAAATGAAAGTAAAAAACGCAGCCGCGAAATGAATGCCTTTGATACAGCAGGGGGCGGAGCGGATCCCTTTGAAGAGCTGCTGGCGTGAAGTGGCAGAGGGGGGCAGAGCATTCCTTTGAAGAGCGCACGCTGGGGGATGTTTGTGGGAGGGAGGCATGTGCATGCGCTATTTATGTCAATGCGCTTGCGCATTGAGCTTCCTTTTCACGGGCACTGCATAGAATCGCCCGATAGTTAAACTCTGGTAGAGCCCCTATAAGCTTCGCAAGCTCAAAGCGCATGTGCTTTGAGAGGCTCGACCTAAAAAGGTGTGTGTTTTGGATATGGGTCATAGTTCCATATACCAAGTTCAAATAAATGCTCAGAAAGTGATCCAAGTCAAACAAGTTTAATAAAAATAACTGACTCAAGCCATGGAAATAGGTAAACTGGTTGTAACTGTTACATCCATGAAACAAACAGTGATCGTTTAAATAAGATTGTAATAGGAGACGTGGTTTCCAATATCCCCATGGACTTAGGATCGCCTATCACAATTATTTCTGATCAATTATTGTATGAGAAATGGTTCAGCACTGCATTGGTACCTTCTAACATTAATACTTTAGTTTATAGTGGGATTAAGATAGATATACCAGGATACTTTTGGGACAATGCATTGAATAATGACAGAAAAATATTTACTAAAGCTTACGTAGCAAAGGTTGAAATATTGTGGGGGGGAGCGATCAATTACATTTGGCATTATTTTCAGACAAGATATATCTTACCCCATCTCTTTAGAGGCATTGGAGAACAACATATAAAATTAGATTTTAAGAGTATGGTGGTGAAGTATTTAAAGATAAGTTGGGAAGTGTCAAGGCTTTTGTTAAAAAAATAATTAATTTAGAAGGATTTAGCTGTACTAGTTCGAAATAAGGTTTGTTAAAAAAATAATTTAGAAGGATTTTGCTGTACTAGTTCGAAATAAGGTATGAAATGTACCAGTTTGCATCAGGGGTAATTGCTAGGACATCTACAGCAACTTGAGAGGGAAGGGGGATTAGAGCCCGTTGATTCTTATGAGCTGCTAGCTCCACCTCCAGATTTGTTGATGGGTTTGCTGTTGTTACAGAACCTTTAAAGGTTTCATAAGGGCTCCTCATTTACCTAGGAAGAAGTGAGTCTGCAGTTTGGGAGAGAAAATGGAATTTGATTGATTATGCCCCAGACTTGAAGCCATACCAAAGTATTTCTCCTCGTTTTGGACAGTGGCGTTAGTTTTTGCCACTGCCTCAGATTTACAGATCCCTGTAAATCTGAGGCAGCGTAAAAAAAGAATGCGTGTTGCAGTGGAACGCCTACAGCAAAACCCATTGCATGCCCCTTTCACGCAGAAAACTGCATGAAACAGTACCATATTTACAAATCAGCGTTAAGCCACACAAATTGCCTTAACACTGCTTTGCAAATATGGTGCAGGGCATTGCGTCACTGGAACCTCTGAAAAAGTGAGGTTCCGGTGGCTCAATCCCCTTGTAAATATGCCCCAAAGTGTGATGCCACAGCCAAGCAACCCATTACACTTGATTTCATAATGTCCTTTCATGCTACACTCACACAGTGGTGGCTCCTCAGCTATGGCGGAGGAGCGTCCCCTCACTTCTTTTAAGCAGCGCAAATAACGAAAAACATAAAATGATAATAACTTTGAGTTATTATCATTTTATGTTTTTGAGCAGGGGAGAAGTCGTTTGTCGACTCCTAAGTGCACATGGCTGTTTGGCCGGCCCTCTGGGACCGCCAAACAGTCATGCGTACTTTCCCTGTTCTCCATGCAGGCTGCAATACAGCCTGTGTGGAGAACATTCCCAGGCCCCCATTCCCTGGCTCAGCGTCGAACCATACATTCAGACCAATCAAAAGGCTGCATTGCAGCATTGTGATTGGCCATGGGAATCTGAGGTGCTTCCTGACCCTGGAGCCTGACGGAGTGGAGCAGGAGCAAAGACGCGCGACCCAGCATCATGGAAAGCGTTTATTAAAAAAATATATACATTGAAACCTCCCACCCCGCCCCCCCCATACCCGCCCTGCCACCCGTGAGCCGTGCCAGCAGCCACTGCACTCACATCCCTCTTGTTAGGCACTGTTGCACAACTGAATCTTTCTTCAGTATCAATTTCAGGCTGCTGCCTCTTGTCAATGGCCCACTGGGAAATACTTCTAATTTCATGTCCTATACCACCAGTATCAACAGCCGAATAATGAATGTAATAATCTTTTTAGTAAAACAGCCACTAGCACGTTAGATTTTACTGCATGCTATTGGTGGTGAGAGTGAATAAAGGCAGGTGAACACCCGGTAACAGCTGGTTCACAATAACACAATATGGTGCTCAATAAATAAGTTCTAAATAAGTTTAAGTGAATACATTATACAACTACTACTCTCAAACATACACAAAAAACCCGAAGAGTACCATCGTCGTCCTATCAATACCATAATTTTAAGAAACCACGTTTTAAATTATAACCCACTATTCAAGAGATGTTATGATTATAGCCCAATTATTTAACAGACAGTGAATCGTGGACGTTTCCTCCATGTAGGATTTTTACAAGGATTAATGCTTCTGGGAAGGTTGCTTCCCCTGCCAGTTGGAAGCAGTGGATACTTTCTTGAAGAGTTTAAGACTCACATTTTCCATTCAGGAGATTAATTATAAAAAAAACACAATTAGGCCACATAGGTCCCTCTGCACGCAGTAGTAAATCTATTTTTTAAACGAAAAAGCGTAACTTCAACTCTAAACTCTGGTTTCAATTATTTGCTTTTATAGCCCCCTCTCTCACTGTCAGTGCCAATGCCAGCCCTTTGCTTGGCACTGTGCAGGCCTGGCTCTTGCAATGAACTCGCCCCTGATGCAATCACTGAACAGACAGTCCCTCTTCACTGGGCTCTTATAAGAACTGGCAGGACATGAATGGCATGTCCTCAATTGCAGACTTTAATGACTCAGTGACAGGCCACTAAAGAGTGGAAAAAAAGAGGTCTCAGCTGGGGCTGTTTCCTTTCATAAAAGAGCTCATGGAGTGATCTAAAAGATAGGAGCTCTATTTAGCAGAAACATTTGTTTGTTCTGAGTTGGTCCCACTGTGTTCAAGACATGGGAGATTGGAAAGCCTTGTAGTCAAAATACTGCATAAAATGTCCAAGTTGTTTAGAATTGTCACTAAAAAAGCCATTCGCAAAATGGCATTTTTTCCTGCTTAACTGAGATAAGTGAAAACATAAGAGGAAAACATTTGATTAAAATACTAAAAACAAAAAAATTAGATCCAACGGAGTAACAACATATAACTAAAAGTTAACACAGAATGAAAAAAAAATGCAGCAATAGAGGACTGCCCTTTTTCAAAAACAGCAGGAACAAAAACTCACATGCATTGTATTTTACTACATGTTTTTAAAATGCTAGTTTCTTCCCAACGAATAGAATCACAGGCTGCTGAAATTATTGAAAATTACTGCATGATCTGGCCTACAGTGTTGTGAAAAATACTGACATCCCAACCTACCACAAAAGAAGGCCCGAGTAAAATAGCACTAGATGTGGTCTGGCCACACATTTCAAAGCGATTCTTGCATTTCCAGTATTTTATACCCAATGTGCTACTAAAGCTAAATGCTGAAATGAAAATCTCATTTTATTGCCATTTTATTATTAATGATTTGTGTATGGGGTGTGGTTATGAATACCAACAATAAGGATAGCAATAGGTCAAAAATAAACTATCTAAAAAATAGAATGTGTGTGCTCGGAATACCTCCGCCAGATCCACTGAAGGCACAACCTGGTGAGGGTAAAGACCGGATATAAAAACAATGCAACTAATAACTGTTTTGGCATGGTGTAAGTTTGACCACACTACAATTCCCAGGCATACCCCATGTTTATACGCAAGATCACGTGCTAGTGAACGCACGCGTAATCGGCATGGTGTAGTTTGACCACACTACAATTCCCAGGTATCCCCCGTGCATGTACGCAAGATCACGTGCAAAATGACGCACGTGCAATTGCAAATTAATGGCAGCTTCCTGTCCAGTCAGGTGCCTCCCACAGACAGCCTAGACGGATGTCCGGGGTACCGACGGACAGGTAAGCTTTGCCGCTGCACCTCTGCACTTAATAGTGAGATTGTAATCTGAATAGGATTCAAAATGTGTCCACAAGTCGAGGCGTGCTAGCAAGATCCCCTTTTGTCAACAAATAGAGGCTCGAGTGCGCAATACTGAAACGGCTGCGCTAGAGGCATAACTTCACTAGTGATGCGTGTAATCTGTTGGCTGATTGACGCCTACTCCTCGCTGGAGGTTTAACTTACGTGTGAGGCGAGTAATTTGTGGGCTGACTGACGACCATACCGCAGCGTCTTACTGTCATGCCGGATTATCTGGCATTCAAACTGAGTATCTAACAACAAATCGGTACAAAAGGCTGCCCATAGTTTAACCTAATCGTATCGATGCGGTATCTGAGCAGTCTATGAAATGAAATGTACTGATAGAACATTTTGAGAACACGAAATTCTTCTAGTTATAAAAAAGTTTGTTTTCTTAAAAATACCTGGCAGCGTCTAGTCCTTCCTTAATTTTACTCCCCTATTTTTCCTTTCATTAGAGCGGTGCCCCATTTATACCTGAGCTGTAGCCAGGTGAGGTGGAGAGTACATTACCTGACAATTAGGTGAGTGTTGACTACAAATTATTAGTTTGCGCCATAATAAGAAAATATGGCATACATAGAATTACTCTGCAAGAATTCTCTGACCAAGAAACTGTTGGCATAAGTTAAAAGATACATATGTGACAGATGTATGTGCACTATCTGAATAATTTATATGTGTTTTCTCTTGTTTATTCGTCCATCGACATTGGGTGATACTGAATCATCACAACAGGCGAATTTCAGGTGATATTGTTTACCATATTATTTATATCACATTCACTTTGTACAGTAGCAACAATCACGGTCCTGATGAAGCATTAGGAGACCTACTGGCTCCACACTAAATGCAGAAACATGTCGACCATGAACCAACTCTAGTAGTTATTTGTTAACACTACTATGTACTGTCTTTTAATCTCCGGGAGTGGGTAGGAACTAATAAAATTGTCTTTCCATTCCTATTACCCGATTTTAACATTTTCACACAGTTTTTACACTTTGCACTGTTACTCAGTTTACCTCTTGATGCCATCTATGTACCGTTTTGATACACTATAAAGGATTGGGCTATAATCTGCCTAGTCCACTGTGGGTAAAACCACGTCCCTTCATGGCGAAGGATCCTAAATGATGGAGGGCGGTACAGGTTGGTAAACTGATGGGAATATTATTTCACCAGGTTGTGCCTTCAGTGGATCCGGCGGAGGTATTCCGAGCACACACATTCTATTTTTTAGATAGTTTATTTTTGACCTATTGCTATCCTTATTGTTGGTATTCATAGTGTTAAGGGACGATAGCAGCATTAGGTCGGTAAAAATTCCCTCAGACCTCCTCTTTCTATATTTCTTCTTGGGGTGTGGTTATGACATGTTCTTCCATTTTAAGACCCTGTGCTCGGGGAAAGGCTTTTTTCACTGTTCCAAGAGGTCAGAATACTAGGGATGGTTTATTTATGACAAAGTCAGGTTTTTAGATAATTGTACAATACTTAAGGATTTATTTCGAGTGCCTCAGTGTTTCGGGTTGCAACAAGAACAACGTGATGAATGAACAATGGAACGCTTGAATATTCTCAGCCACTGACAATCCCTCGGGGCTGAAAACAAGGGGCTGGACTGTGGCCTAGAGTGATCGCTAGTGGCGGACAATAATTCAAGCATTCTATGCATCACTTTGTTGTTGTTGCAGATTATGCCACGAGTGGGACGGGTATGTCCAAACATGGGTCCCTTGTTCACTGTGTCACAGCACTCAAGCTCTACCTCACTGATGAAACATAAGTAGGTCCAAACCAGCCTGGGGTTGCTTGTAGTCTCTTCAGGAAGGGGCCTTACCTGGCTGTTTGGGATGGACTGTTCCCAAGAGGAGCTGGCTTGGTACTGATTTGTTTAAGGTGAGCCTCTGTACAGAGTGGAATGGTGGGCAAAAAACGGTGGACTGAAATGCTGCTCAGAGAAATTGTCAGTAGCTAAGAATAATTCAAGCATCCATCACCTTGTTGTTGTTTCAGTATTTTGGGTGGCATTACCACACCATGTAAATACTGATTTCATAGAGTATAGTATTTACTGGTGTGGTTTTACTCACCCATACTGAGTTCAGGTTTGAAGGGTTGAATGAGCCATAACATGCAGTTTTGGTGTTTGCACACACGATATATTATTCTGATAATTTGTCATCAAACTTTGCTGTTTTTTTTAGGCGAAACGTATCCAGGGAAATTGCATAGGTTTGGTAATTACTTCCAATTAAGGTGCAACCTCCAATTTACAACCAAAATCGGATTCTCACTGGACTTAGAATAAAACAGCAACTTGTGCTGTAGCACGGGAGTCCCCCTCTGGCCTTGCTGGGCTGTGGAGCTTGGGACGCCCTCGCCCATGATGCCACCCTCTCCCTCCCTTCCTCTCCCACCTTGACCTTCGCTACACCATTCTCGGCACAGCTGGGGACATGTTTCCTTTGTTGTTTCTCACTTTACGTAATGTTGGCCTCCTTGTTTCCTCCCCTAGAGTTCGCTGGGCGGAGTGAGTCAAGCAGCTTGTTGTCCCACCTCTAGGGTTCTCCTCCCCTGCAATGGATTGTATATGATGACTGTTGGGCGGAGCCCTCCGCTTTCTGTACACAAAACACAATTCATGGGGTTTCTTGACCTCCTCCTTGCACAGCTCGCCTAGCTACCCTTTTGCTCTACACTTTGTTACACTCCTTTGCCAACTGCTTTTACTTAGGTTTTCGTACGTATTGTGATTACTCTTTCTGTGTTGTAAAGCGTGATGCCTGAAATGCAATTACTTAAGTCGGTATTGTTGGATAACTAATTAATAAGCAGATTACAAGTAAAACGTAAAAAGAATAACACACCTGGGGATCTGCTTCAGACGATGATGGAAATGGAACCCTCCACAGAAAAAATCCTCACACTCTCTACTGTGTTCTACTGCCCAATTTAGAGGATGCAGCCTAGGTAGTGATCACACTGCCACGAGGAATGTAGTGTAGTGTATTTTTGTAAAGCGCACAGCTGCCCCAACGGGGCGTCCCGGCGCTGTATAACACTGTGGAACCCTTCCTGGCTCTCCCTGTGAGAAGCCCCTCCAAGGTGAAGCCAGGCATCCCAGTGTTGTAGGGGCCGTTGTGGAGATTAAGCAAGCTATTGCCCAGAGTTGCAGCGTGGGACCCATGATTAGAGTAGGCGCCGAGGTGAGAATTATCGAGTCCGCGGACATTGAGCTCAAGACCCTGCCGCGTCGGGACTTGAATCCTGGTCCCGGGCCCGATCTCTGCTTCAGAGTCTGCCGCTCTAACCAGTGAGCCACAGTTCTCCACACATGCACTTTGTGGCTGTAATACTGTCGTAAAGCTGGGGCCCTTGTGACTCCATATGGTTATGATGGAGCGAGTTTCAGAAATGCATTCATTTCAGCTCGTGAAGTTATACTTCCATAAACGATTAATAATATTAATAATGATGTGTGTTATGTGTTTATTAATTCAACCTAGATTAAAGTTGCACACACGAATACATGGGTATAACATTATGTGCTTTATGTTACAGCAAGTATGTTTTTGAAAGCTAATTAATTAACCTTATTTGTTTGTCTATTTGTCTTATTAAAAGCGGTTATTTAATTAAAGGCATGTGCTTATTTTATGTATGCTTTTGTCTACGTGGTGTGTCTTTTATTCTATACAGGTATGCGGAGAATCCTGCTGGACTAAGTGAAGAATGGTAGATATAAATGCTGCTTTATTTGTTTACTTCTGCTAGGTAATATAGACTAAATGGGTTAATCATTAGTGGTGATGGGTGGGTAACAGAACGAATTTTATTTCTTGCATTAATTATTCTTTTATGTTTGTTTATATACTAGTTAACGTGAAAGCGTTTTTGAGGCCTAGTGCATTCGTAATTGAGAAAAATTCTGCTCGGAGAAAAGCAAGAGTCCAAATGTGGTCGATTCCCCTGCCAAAGTCATTATTGCAACGAAAAGTGAAACGTGATGAGATGACTGTTCTTTAGTCAAGCAAGGCCAAGGCCAGGAACCGGCAGAGGAGTAGGACAAGCTGAGGAAGCTATGAACTATAATGTTGCAAACTAAAGGAAGCCTCGTAAATCGAAAAGCAAAGGACAATGGACTCTAAGAAAGAGACGGAACTAAGGTTCAGAAAATGTGATGACATGATGGCCTGTCACTTGACAGCCAATCGAACTCCAACTTGAGCAGAAAAATTATAAGTTTTCATAGATTAGTTTAGCGTAGAAAGGTATAAAAACTCTTCCCCCGGGGAAGAGGCTGCTGCTTCTTGCTGACCTTTAGATGGGAGTGTCGTGCTGACGGACTTCTCTTGGAGCACGTAAGAGACTTTTAGAACCCTAAAGAATTTTACCTTTATTCTTTTATATAGTAAGAGTAGTCAGGAACTTAGAATTTTAATGATGCCAAACTGCTATTTTCGATTAAAATTTTACTTTTAAAACTTACTTGAAGCTGTCATTACAAATTTGCAAAGTTTTTAATAAAAACGCTTTAATAAAAATCCAAATGCATTTTACAAATATTAGTTAATAAAACATACTTTGAAATTCAAGCTGGCCTTGTTATTTCATGAGTTTAGGTTACCAATAGCAGATTTTATCGCCACAGTGGCTTAATTAATCATAGATTTTGTTACGGTGTGATGAATTCGTATTACTGCAGTTGTATATAAATGTATATATTTTGTGAATAGGTTAATTAGGTCACATGATTCAGTTGGTCATAATATGTCATGTTAGTTTATGGGCCTTACGAATAATTTGTGGTAAATGGTAGGTATTGTGGAGTTGGGTAGCGTTGCTTATGGCATATTTCCTATAGGCCGCTGGATCAATTTCCTGGTAGCAGAATTGATGGTTGCTATGGTAACCAACATGCTGCATGGTAGTTACATAGGATCGATGTTTAACATATGTTGAGTTTGTTCACTTTTGTTATATGTAGTCGAAAGGTTTTTTCCTGCAGTGTGAAAATTCCTAGTGGTACCGGTACAGTGTGGTGTGACAAGAGTGAAGTTACACAGTGCATTTGATCTGTTTCAGAATAGTGATATTACTATATATCACAAGTGTTGTGGTCGTACAACACGTGTTAGGGATTTAGGTGTGTCAGATTGAATGTATGTATAGTGAGGATTATCTATAAAATTTTGGCTTTGAGTATAGGGACAGAGAGCCCGTTTTTAAAACTCACTGTGAAAAGAGTAATAGTATATATTCGAGCTTGTGTGAAGGGTAGAATAACGTCGTTTATTTTGCTAACGATTCTGGATTTCTATGGCTGGTTAAAGTCCTGCCAAGAATTTCGCGTGTATGTAGTTAGGGTAATTTTCCGTTTGAAAGTGCGTAAATGATTCTGTAATTCCATTCGAGTCAAACTTTGAATTGTTACTTTATGTGCATTCAGAGGGAAATAAGTTTGTTATTACCTGTTTGAAGGGTAGGGTAAAAGTTTACTTTATCGATGAATGTATATTCTGTGAGAGTAGCGTTGTCTATTCCACGCAAAGAATTCTTGAATGTCTGTAAAAATTGTCACTATAAGTTAGAGAAACAGACAAATGTTTTTTTTTTGTCGTTATTAATTGAGTTTTCATTGAAAAAGCGTTCTTAAAATGGCGCTGTGAAAAGTTTTTGTAAAGGAGGGGTGAGCGCTGGGAGTGAGACGCGAGAAACCGCAGCGGCTGTGTACGTCACGGGTCCGCGCTGTGATTGTGTAACATACATCACAGCTAGTATTCTGATTGGCTCACATGACTTTGACGAGCTAGACGCTGATTGGTTTTGTGGAAAGCTCTGTTTTTACTGGTTGAGCAAGGTGGTGACGTAGCTCGAACCTCATTGGTCTGTTGGTGTGTTTCGCGCACGGATTGGCTGGATTTGTTGAACATACAGGAAGTGTTTACGAACATTTCAAATAAGTGAATTTGATTTTAAAATGAGTTATTTTTACAAGAAAGTTGAGAAAAAGCCTACGTTGTTTCAGAAATTTAAATTTTTTATTTCACCCGATAAGAAAATTGAAACGCGAGGTGGAAAATTACTTCATAAGTACAAAACACCTGCAGCGTATTTGGAAGGTGAATATGGTTATCACACCTGCCTATGGTTTGATGTTTGGAAATATTACACTAAAGATGAAGGAGTTTTAGCTTGGCCGGATGATGGTTCATTTAACACAAGAATTTTGAGAAACTTGAGAGAAAAAATGACAGCTCTTTTTCCAAAGCCTAGACCGACACAATTTGAAGCATTAGTTGAATGGGAGGATGAGATGTTTCAGCTTCAGAAGGAAGCAAATGGTTTAATAAGACCTCCTAAAACATCGATTTATAAACGAGAAACACATGAGGATAGAATGCGTATGTGGAGACAGGCAGACATATGTGAGGGTCTTTATGTAATTAGGGAAATGGTTTCAGGAACACCAGGTGAAAAGAATACTCAAAAGAAAAATAATGCTGTTGTAGAAAGCGAAACAGAAGATGCAGTCCTAGAAGAAATTTATATTACAAATAAAAAACAGACCCCATCAAAACCAGCTTGTTCATGGTCCACTCCGATGGTTTCTCCAGGGACCATACCGAGTGCACCTCCATTAAATGAAGAATCATCCAGATTGTATCCCAATAATTCTGAATCATTTGAAACACCTGAAAGGTTTGAAACAAGAACTAATTCTAGTGTCTACAATGAGAGTAGAAATTTTACTGAAACCCCAATGAGAAAAGAAGCTCCTAGAAATTTAATTGAAACTAGGAGAGATGAGGAAATTGCAAACACATCAGACTACTTACGATCAAAAGAGGAATTAATTCGCCAATTATCAAAGGGAATGGAAGCGGTAACAGTTCCAGTAACGATTGGTCCTGTCCAGCCCGTTTTTGATAAAGGAGAAATTAAACAACCAGGGTTGACAATTCCATTAAATGCAGAAATTCAGAAAGTAGCTGAAATTTTTTATTCGGAATTAACTGAAATACATTGTGAGAAAACACAAATGCCTGATTTAACTTTTAATGAAGGTTCATTAAACAGAACACCAATGGGTGCAGAGTCAGATACAGAATCATCAGAAAAGACTGAGTCCACTTCTAAACTTGGTGTGGCAAAACTAAAAGCAGATTTAGAGGAATTATTAATTGGCACAATTGGTCTTAACAGTTTGAAGTACTATCGGGATGATAAACTTCTATTCATCAGTAAGAGTATTCAGTGGAAAACTAAAAACAAATATGATCAGTTGGAGGAATTAGCTGCAGAGTTAAATTTTGATTTGAGTAAACAAAAAATTTTTGGAAAACATTACAGATTAGATTTTACCGAGAAGGACATTGCGAATTTTAATACAATGGGAAGAATCATGCACATAAAAGAGTTGATTGTGTACATCAAAAGGTTGGGTGATCTGAGTAAATGGAGAGTGAAATGGACCAAAAAGAAGGAAGATGAAAGATTAGAAAAACTATCTAGACAGCTTCCAATGAGGGAAATTGCTGGGGGTGGATATGTTCATGTTCCATGGTCGAGACAAGACATTCTGCTTTTTACAAATGATTTTCCTCGGCTGAGGGAGAAGCCAAAATTTAATGTTAGCATTGAGGAATTAAAACAGAAGTTACCTTGCTTTAATTGCGGCGAAATTGGACATTGGAAGCGCGAGTGTAAAAACCCGCCCAGAAATTTTAAAAATGCAACATTAAATCCACAGATGCAGAACGATATAGATCTGCAGCAACAGCTACAGCGACAGTTGAACGACTTGAGTCTTCAGCAACAGCTACAGCGACAATTAGTACATCAGCAGAGTCAGATTCCTCAACCTCCTCTTCCTAACTGCGGGGGTGGTCAAAGGTATAACCAAAATACAGGATTCAGCGGAGGTGATCAGGTAATAAGAGCTCAAAGACCAAATGTACAAAACGCATCAGGACAATTTTTGATAACAGGAAATCAAGGAAGTGATTCTGACGACTGCTTCTGACGGTGCCCGAGAGAGGAGGAAGAGTGTGTAATTGGAGCCACTCTTGAGGTTGACCAGTCTGGTCCATATGTAAATGGAAAGGTGAATGATGTTGAAATCACTTTTCTTGTGGACACTGGTGGTACCCGTTCTACTGTTAGATCAGTGGAAATTGAAAACCTGTCTCTCTCTGGGGAGTCCATTCAAGTAGTCGGTGTAAGTAATCAACAAATTAAGACAGATCTGACAGAATCTGTTAAGGTGGAAATTGGCAATTTTAAAGACAAACACAGATTTGTAGTTTGCGATAGCAGCCCAGTGAACTTGTTGGGGAGAGATATATTGTGCAAGATGAATTGCAGAATATATTGCTCACCAGAAGGAATTGAATTACAAACAATGGAGGAGGATGGGCTGTACAAATTAACAATGTTAATGGTGGAAGCAGAAGAAACAGGATTTTTCCCTGTATTTGATAAAGAAAATTTGCCTAATGAATTAAAAGAGACAGTCAAAGCTGAAATTTGGGATTTAACAGGAAATGAAATGGGTTTGATGAAACATGTGGACCCAGTCAAAATTACAGTAAAGCAGGGAATAGATTTTCCAAACATTCCACAGTACAAAATGAAAGCTGAAACAATTGAGGGTGTCATTCCTGTGATTGAAAAATTTATTAAGCAAGGTGTTTTGAAAGAAATTGAGAGCAGTCCTTGTAACTCACCGATTATGGGGATCAAAAAGCCAAACGGAACATATAGGATTGTTCAGGATATGAGAAAGGTTAACCAAATTGTTGTTCCTTGTTGTCCTGTTGTTCCAAACCCTGCAGTCATTCTTTACCAAATTCCACATGATGCAGAATGGTATACTGTCATCGATCTTTGCAATGCGTTCTTTACTGTTCCATTGCATCCAGAGAGCCAGGAAATCTTTGGGTTCAGATTCCAGAGTAGGACTCTCGCATGGTGTAGAATTCCTCAAGGGTATAAAGAGAGTCCTTCTATCTTCAATGAGTTGTTAAAGAAATCTTTGGAAGATCTAGATTTACCGGGTCGATCAACTTTGTATAGTATATTGACGACTTTCTAGTGGCAGCAAAAACAAGAGAAAACTGTGTTACAGATACAATTACTCTTTTGAATCATTTGGCAGATGAGGGACATAAAGTGTCTCCTGCAAAATTGCAGTTTTGTAAACAAGAAGTAAAATATCTTGGTCATAGAATTGCGAAAGGAATCAGACAGGTTACAATTGAGAGAATTAAAATGATTCAGGGAATGCAACCTCCAAAAACACAAAGACAGGTCAGAATGTTTTTGGGTATGGTTGGTTACTGTCGTCCATGGATTAGTGGATTTTCAGTAATTGCGAAACCACTGCAGAGATTGACAAAATCTTACATAAAAGATCCAATTGTCCTTACTGAAACTGAGTTGGAAGTTTTTGAAAAATTAAAAAGAAGCTTATGTGAAGCTCCAGCTCTGGGAATGCCAGATTATGAGAAAGATTTTGAGCTGTATTGCAGTGAAAGGGAGGGATGTGCATTGTCTGTGTTAATACAGAGACATGGAAATCTGAGAAAACCTATTGCTTATTTCTCAGCAGTACTTGATCCAGTTGCAAAGGCATTGCCAGGTTGCTTAAAAGCAGTTGCAGCAACTAGTGTGAGTCTTGAGCAAAGTGAAGGAATCATAATGGGGTTTCCTGTAAAAGTCTATGTTCCCCATTCTGTTGAGATTCTCCTTACAAGAAGTAAAACACAGCACCTAACAAGTAATAGACTCACGAAGTATGAGAAAACAATTCTGGGATTAGATAATGTTTCCATAGCAAGATGTGTGAATTTAAATCCTTCTACGTTGTTGCCTGATGGTACTGTGACTGAAATTGGAAATGAAAATGATGTAGATCATGAATGCTTGGATGTTCTGGAAAACTGTACCAAGCCAAAGCAAGACATTAAAGATGTACCTTTGCCTGTTTCAGATCATGTCTACTTTGTAGATGGTTCCTGTCTAAGATCAGAAGGAGGCATTTTAAGAGCAGCTTACTCAGTCTGCACAGTGGCAGATGTTATAGAAGCATCATGTCTTGAAGGAATTCGTTCAGCACAAGTAGCTGAATTGATTGCTTTAATTCGTGCATGTGAAATAGCAAAAGACTTGAGAATAACGATAATAACTGATAGCCAATATGGGTATGGAGTTGTGCATGATTATGGAAAGCTCTGGTCTCAGAGAGGCTATATGACATCAGCAGGTTCACCAATCAGAAACGCAAAATTTATCAAAAGATTGATTGATGGCATACAGTTGCCAAAGGAAATTGCAGTAGTGAAATGTGCTGCTCATCGAAAAGGTGAAGATTTTATCACCAAAGGAAATGCTTATGCAGATGAAATTGCAAAATATTGGGCAAGAAACAATTTTGCACTTAATCGAGAAAAGGTCAATGGACATGATTCGAATTCATTAATGCTAACATCAGTGGTTGAGACATGGCAGGAAGTCAAAGATTTGCAGGATGAAGCTGATGATGAGGAGAAAAATACATGGTTGAAAGCTGAATGTAGGCAGCGGGATGAAGATGGAGTTTGGACTTACAAAGATGGCAGGATAGTTTTACCAAATTGCATGATTGCTGACATGGCTAGAATGTACCATGGTCCAGGTCATATTGGATGAGATTCGATGATTAGGCTTTTTAAGGAAACTTGGTTTAATACCAAATTTAGAACGATTGCAGAATCTCTCTGTCAGAGTTGTTTGACTTGCCAACAAATGAACCCAAACAGAAAGACGATTGTGGGAACGGGAATCATAGGACGGGAGGGTAGTCCTTTCACCAGGCTGCAGATGGATTTCATTGAAATGCCCAAACACAATAGGCTACAATATATTTTGGTGATTGTTTGTTTGTTTTCAAGGTGGGTAGAAGCATTCCCCACACGTCACAGTGATTCAATTACTGTAGCAAAATTGCTTTTGAGAGAGATTATACCAAGATACGGATTTCCTGTCACTATTGAAAGTGATAGAGGAGGTCATTTTGATAACAGACTGCTGAAATTGATTTGTGAAGCATTACACATTGAGCAGAAGTTGCACTGTGCATACAGACCAGAAGCATCTGGAGTTGTAGAGCAAATAAATGGAACGATCAAAAACAGAATAGGGAAAATGTGTCTAGCTACAGGTATAAAGTGGACAGATGCTCTTCCACTTGTTTTGATGACCCTAAGAAGTACACCAGATAAAAAGACAGGTTTAAGTCCACATGATATACTCATGGGCAGAGTCATGAGACAAGCATTTATACCAGTGGGAAAACTGATGAGCATTAATGACAGTGCAATTTTGGAATACTGTAAGAAGCTGTCTGACGTTGTGACTTCTGTGTCTAATCAGGTGGGAACGGAAGTGCAGTCAAGAGACAAAGTGCAATCACATGATCTGAGACCTGGAGATTGGGTGAGGACAAAAGTTCACCGAAGAAGGAACTGTCGGGTACCCAGGTGGCAGAAACCGAGACAGGTGATACTTGTGACAACAAATGCAGTGAAGTGTAGAGGTATAAAAAGGTGGATTTATCCTAGTCATACTATACCTATACCTACACCTGAAAACTCTGATGAAGAGAGTGAAACCACAGATGATTCAGATTCAGAAGAAGAAGCTGAAGAGAATCCAGATATTGAAGATCGACAGGAAGGTCGACATCTGGAAAATACATCTGTGAATGGAGATTTGACTGAAAAAGATTTAGAAGTCATTGTTGTAGACTCTGAGGATGAAGATCTGCTAGAAAAAGAAATAGCAGATGAATCTGGAAGAGAAGCAAAAGAAACAGAAGAGTCTGATCAGGATCAGAAGGAGGACCAGGAGAGTATTGAAAAGCAGAAAAGAAACTCTGAAAGCAGGAACAAGAAATTTGAAGCTGGGAAGTTGAAGGTAATCGAAGAAGAGGACGAATTGCCGAGTACCAGTGAGGGAAGTAAAGTTCCTAACGGAGTGAAGCTGCCGAGTAAAGAAGCGCCTGAGTCAAGAATTAAAATTTCTGACAGTGACTCTGGAGAGAGTGATGAAGATTCGCAAATAAGCAAATTGAGAAAGAGATCTTGGAGAAATGAATCAAATGTGACTGAGCCAAAGAAGAAAATTTTGAGAAAAGGTGATATCTGGCCAGGTGAAAAAGAAGGATTGAGATACAAATTGATAAATAAATCAAAAGAACAAGTGAATGAGATTACTAGTCAGGGGGATCCAGAAAAGAAATCAGAAGTGGAGAAGAAAATAGAAGTTGTCTCTAGAAAAACAAAGAGAATTTTGAGGCCAAATCAAAAATACAAGTCTCCTGAGTGGGCTTACATTATCATTCCACCTGTAGTTGAGATACATAGTAGCAGTCAGGAAGAAATTGAGGATTACAGTGACAATGATTGAAGTACTAATCAGTTAGAATTTAAGTTTCTGTTTTTGGCAAAAGGCTGAAGAAATTGTGTTAGGTGACACTAGGTCGAAGAAATTGTGTTTAGCTGGAAAATTACTTGTGACGCAAGGTCGAAGAAAAGTTGTTAGAGGGTTTAAAAAAAAAAAAAAAAACATTAAAAAGGGGGTGTTTAAATTTTAGGTTTTACATATAGACATATTTTAAAAAAATTGTTTTCTTTTTCTGTGAAAAAGCTAGTGAAAATGCCTTTAGTTCTGAAACATAGTACCTCGAAATGTTCCATTTTTAAAAATTGCTGCAAGATGACTCTGATGTGTATGCTCATATTAATTACGCTCTGGTTAGTTTTAGCTGTCATCTTTCCTTTCGGGATCGATAAGGAGATGTACAAGGTCAACATGACAAGCAAAGCTTTGGTTAGTCAAGACAAACATAGTGCAACAAACAAAGCTAACAAAGTTATTGATCACAGACCAGAGGCTCATCAGGACAGGTCTGTTGGTGATTTTTCTAGCAATACTTTTTCAAGACTTTTGGGTGAATATGTTAAGGTTATGGGTGTCAAAGATTGTTATATTTGTGTAAAGTTGCCAGCTTCTGTTTCTGAGGGAGTGACATACAATATGCTTCCTCTTACTTATGGCATGACTTGCAGTGTGATAACTAGCTTATTTTATCAGACAGGTCGTTTGGAGTATTACTATTCCAATTACGATGAAATTTTTACTAACCTGAAAGTTGAGAAGGCTTTAAATAAACACAAACAAGCTAAACAGATGAGGGAATTCTTTTTAGTTACTAATGAACTTACCTATGAATATGCTTACAGAAATTATTTAACCTTGCTAATTGAGAGCTGAAGAAAAGACTTTCCTAAATCTTGTTGAGGAGAGGAGGGCAATTTATAAAAGAAATGAGATGGTCAAACAGACCAAATCCAAATTTTGGCAGAAGGAGGATGAAAAGTTTAATGGCAAATCTTTTGATAATGTTGCAATTCACATAGACAAACCAATTAGTGGCAAGCTTTGCATTAGAAGAGATAACAAACTTTTTGATAATTATTTTGTAGGAGCTAGCAATTGTGAAGACACTTATCAGATCATGGGGGGTTGGGGATTCAAACAGACCCCCCAGGATATAGCGGCATGGATTAGCAAATTTAGCGGCACAAAAATGAAAATTTAGCGGCACAAATATGGAAATTTAGCGGCAATTTTGCGGCATTTTATTTGGCAATTTTTCCTACAACAAACACATATATCTTAGTTTTTTTTAGTTATTTAACAGCACGAAGCTATGTATATTTGTTTTATTTACAATGTAGACACTTTGTTTGGGTTGATTAAAATGTAGATTTAACATACGTCCGGTCCTACTCTTGCCATGTCGGACAACCTTAACCCTTGCCTTCTACTCTCGATCCCCTCGCTCACCCTACCACTATGCTTCAAAATGGTGCGGCCCGGAGCCCCTGAGAGTCAAGTTCGAAATGGTGCGGCTCGGGGCCCCGGCAGTCACCCGTGTATTGGTGCATATCAGACTTTTTCTCCTGGATCACTTCCCTCATTTGGCTCCGAGCCACTTTTAGTGCATTAGTGAATTAGTGCATGAGGCCATTGGACAGGTCTCTTGCTGGCGTTGGCATGCACATATTGCATTTCGGAGCTCTCTGAGTCTCCAGGGCCCGTGCCTCCCTTTTCACAGTGGATTCACGGCAACAGTAATAGACGCCCAATGATTCTTGCAGTGTGGGGAGAATTATACCGTTTAATGTGGGGGATCATAAATTCTTGTTACTATATGGCCCCACACTTCACTAGAGTGCCTAATATGGTCTCTCCAATGCAATACGTCTTGCAACATCACCAACAGTGTCAGCATCCCAGTAGGCTGATGTCTCATATGGAACATACATACCATATTCATGTCACCTCCTGGGATCGTCGTCAAAAACAAATTTGCCAGAGACCCTGAGGTCTTCATTCCTTTTAAATGAGTTCATAATAGTTTTTGCCAAGACGTTTTGAAGTTTAAAAAGCAGGTCCGCTTTGCATACAAAAAAATGTAACACCTCCTTGAAGCATATGCTAACATGAAAAAATATATTAATTTCTCTAAACATTAAACACATTTAATGTGTGCTGCACAGTATAGCACACAGATAATGTGTGGAATTGTTAAGAACAGTCTATGTATAGAGTTTTGTACTGGAAAAGGAGTGCTTTCAATGCAAATCAATGCGAGACAGCAGCATGCTCAAAGGATGTGCACTGCGTTAGGCAGTCTGTATGTGCGCCAGCAATAGGCAATTGTTTTGTGAATATAGCTCTAGGGTGCTTTCTTCCCGTGTGTAATGCAGTGCTAGTAACTTTGGTTGCTGTGCTAAAAAATAAAACAATCTCCCCCTTAGTTTGCATGTCTGGCCTGCAACCCTTAACCCTTGCACTCTAAAGCAGATGGTGACTATCCGATTGATAATTAATCTATCTGTGTCACTTCTCTCGCCACAGTTCACCTCCCCTCTCCTCTCCTTAATACTCTCCTTAACCTCTCCACATCTCTATTTTAGCGTTCTCTACCTCGCCTTTCTCTCTCAATATACCGCAATCGACTTTAACTCCTTCAGCCTCTCTATGACCTTGACCTTTTCACCATCACTCTGTGATTACATCTTGATCTCACTCTCAATTCTCTCTACCTCATTCCTCTTCCTGTGACATGCTGCTCGTTTTCAGCCTGACTTCCCTGTATCTCTCCCCATCTACTTCTCTTCTAATAGAATCTCATCTCTATTTTTACCTCAACTCTTTATCGCTTTGTTTTTCTCGCTACAACCTTATCTCGTTTTCTATCTCTCTTTCAGCCATTTCTCTGTTTCGCCACTCCCCATCTTTCTTACACATTTCTATACCTCATTCCTCTCATTACCTGACCTAACTCTACTCAATGGTGTAACATAAGCCCAAGGAGCCCCTGTGGCGCAGGTCCCTGAGCACCAGGGGTCCCCGCCAGCACAGTACATGGACAGCGGGCCCCTAGCCTGGCAGCTCCTGACTGGGTCCATGGGTGAGGGGGCCCCCTACGATTACTTTGCAGGGGGCCCCCCCAAGCTTTGCTACGCCACTGAATGTCTGTGCTCATTCCCTCATGAGTTGTGCCCCCTCCTGCCTCAAAGATTTACCTCATGAGCCTGCCACTTCCAAAGCCCCCTTGTCCTGTCCTTTTTCCCTGGCTGGTGCTGTTGTCCCTCGCTGGCCGCAGTGTGCTTCGTTTCCAGATCTGAGCACTTTTTAAACTCTGAGAATAATCTGCTGCGTAATTCCATAAATAACCACTTGATGGCGATATACTAATATCTATTATGGAAGAAAGACCAAGAGATTACGAGCAAAATGTTTCCCCACATTTAACATTTCTGTGCCATCGAGAACGCAGAAATAAATCCCAGCATGGATTCACATTTTTCAAATTTCGCGAGCCGTTTTGTAAAAATCGCGGCATTTTTACAAACCGGCCGATTTCGGGATTTTTTTGCAAATCGCGAAATCGCGAAATCCTGGAGGGTCTGTTCAAAGGTGGCAAAGACCCAATTTTTCCTGGAATTTATTTTGTCTGCGGAGACAAAGCCTATTATAATCTCCCGGACCATTGGTATGGGACGTGTTTTGTTGGTCTTGTGTTCCCAAAGATTTTTCACGTTGACAGAAATGCAGAAGGTTCATTTGAAATCAATAATCATGTGAACAGATGCAAAATAGAAAGTTTCTCAGAGATTTTAGGAAACATTTTTGAGGCAGTGATACCTTTAGTAGGTATTACCTTGAATGCAGGTAGAATCAGAAAATTGTCCACAATAGTTGACAGGTTATCAACTGACACAGCTGGTAGCTTCCAATTAGTAGATACCGAGGTCATTGCAATCAGATCAATGGTAATGCAAGATCGCCTTGCCCTGGATATACTCCTAGCAAAAGAGGGAGGAGTCTGTGGCATTTTACATGTTCAGCACTGCTGTACATATATCCCAGACGAAAGCAAAAACATTGAAATGTACATTAAGAACATCACAGAGATGCATTCGGAAATAGTCTCATTAGAAGAGGATGATTTTTCAGAACGTCTTTCCAAAAGATTTCAGGCTATTAAAACCAGGTTTCAAGAAATTGGTGGTTCAGTTCTTGGCAAGATTCTAACACCTTTGTTTGTAATAATTTTTGTGATGGTTTTGATAAAGATCAGTTGTATGTTACATAAGAGGAAGAAGCACATGAAAGAAAAGAGAAGAATTTACAAAATCAGAAAGGAACAGGAGAGAGAGATAGAGCTGGAGGAATTTCGTAGAGCTCAATATGATAGTTGCAAAGAAACAGCTGAAACAAATCTTTAGAAATACTAACAAAGTGAAATCAAATCATGTTCATTCTAGATAAAATTTGCTAAATTTTGGGTGTGGTGTGGTGATTTGGAAATCACCAGATGAGGGAGTTGATGGAGCGAGTTTCAGAAATGCATTCATTTCAGCTCGTGAAGTTATACTTCCATAAACGATTAATAATATTAATAATGATGTGTGTTATGTGTTTATTAATTCAACCTAGATTAAAGTTGCACACACGAATACATGGGTATAACATTATGTGCTTTATGTTACTGCAAGTATGTTTTTGAAAGCTAATTAATTAACCTTGTTTGTTTGTCTATTTGTCTTATTAATAGCGGTTATTTAATTAAAGGCATGTGCTTATTTTATGTATGCTTTTGTCTACATGGTGTGTCTTTTATTCTATACAGGTATGCGGAGAATCCTGCTGGACTAAGTGAAGAATGGTAGATATAAATGCTGCTTTATTTGTTTACTTCTGCTAGGTAATATAGACTAAATGGGTTAATCATTAGTGGTGATGGGTGGGTAACAGAACGAATTTCATTTCTTGCATTAATTATTCTTTTATGTTTGTTTATATACTAGTTAACGTGAAAGCGTTTTTGAGGCCTAGTGCATTCGTAATTGAGAAAAATTCTGCTCGGAGAAAAGCAAGAGTCCAAATGTGGTCGAATCCCCTGCCAAAGTCATTATTGCAACAAAAAGTGAAACGTGATGAGCTGACTGTTCTTTAGTCAAGCTAGGCCAAGGCCAGGAACCGGCAGAGGAGTAGGACAAGCTGAGGAACCTATGAACTATAATGTTGCAAACTAAAGGAAGCCTCGTAAATCGAAAAGCAAAGGACAATGGACTCTAAGAAAGAGACGGAACTAAAGTTCAGAAAATGTGATGAGATGATGGCCTGTCACTTGACAGCCAATCGAACTCCAACTTGAGCAGAAAAATTATAAGATTTCATAGATTAGTTTAGCGTAGAAAGGTATAAAAACTCTTCCCCCGGGGAAAACAACAAACAACAAAACAAAACAACGTCCCGGCAAACTAGAAGCAACCAGGAGAACTCGGCAACAGTCAGAATGCAAAAGTTCCTCAAAGTTCCACGTGGTCAAGCACAGTATCTGGGCCGTCCAGCACGAAGCAAAGAAAACAGGATGTAGAAAGCACTGCAGCATCGGCACCGGGTCCGCTAGATCCCATAGAATCGAGCACCCAGCCGGAGATCCCAGCACAGCCGCCGGCGAAGTTTCAGGCAGTACAATTCGGGGAGACGACACTTCGTCACAAAATGGCGGAGCCACCATGGCAGCTATCCGCAACTCCAAGGCTCGACATTTCAAGGACAGGTCGATCCGCAGAGCAGACAGGGCAATCCAGATAGCACTCCGAGTAGGGGCCGCCCAAACCAAACGAGGGCTGGAGAAAGCAAATGCGGCAACCTCCCTGTCTCCAGGAGAAAGACACCTCGAGGGGCCATCCGCCATCTTAAGTACAGCACCCTCCGCCATCGCCGCAGGTTCTTCCAAGTCCATCAGGAGCACCGGCGGCCCCAGGGCTCACCGCCAAACCGCGGCGGATGGCGCTCGGCGGAGAAAGGAGAGTCACCAGAAGAACGGGCGTGCTCCCCACAGCACTCGGGGGGAACCCAGCACCGGATCCCGGGCGGGACTAACAACAGGAGTGGGATTCTCACTTGAGGGGTGCCGGACAGCGCGGCTTCTCTTCTTCGGGCCGGTAGGCGAACGGACATGCGGGGTAGCCCACCAGCGGGGGCGGGTCTGCCCCGGGGGTCCCGGCCCGCGGCTCTCAGGCTCCCACCATCGGGTCTCTCCACCGGTTCCGGACCGCCGGCACTCCGATCATCTCCGGGCAGGCACAGCACTCGAGGCCCCGGCGTCAGGGCCGGGAAGGCCAACAAAGTGACCAGGGCAGAACGCCGGAATCACTGCACGCCAGAGCCCCGGAAAAGGATGGTAAGTGACGGCTCTTCCTCAGTGACCAAATTCGGAACACCCCGAACAGGATGAAATACAGGATAGATCCACAGTGGCTTAATTAATCATAGATTTTGTTAAGGTGTGATGAATTCGTATTACTGCAGTTGTATATAAATGTATATATTTTGTGAATAGGTTAATTAGGTCACATGATTCAGTTGGTCATAATATGTCATGTTAGTTTATGGGCCTTACGAATAATTTGTGGTAAATGGTAGGTATTGTGGAGTTGGGTAGCGTTGCTTATGGCATATTTCCTATAGGCCGCTGGATCAGTTACACCCCCCTTGTTACCTGCAGCTCTCTGTCCTTATGCCATCTGTTACCTTCTGTGACCCAATGTGGGTCCTGGATATGTATCCCAAGGTAGGTGTGTGTTTCCAGGTTGAAAATGCCCCAAGCAAGCTTGGAGGTCTATTCGTCTACACCTTCGGTATTTCAATGATTCCAAGTGCTCTGGTTCACAAGGTGGTCTTATAGAGAATTGATGACTTCGGAAATGGTGGTGGACAGGTACCCCTACATTAGAAGAGCATCTGCAATATGGGCATTCCTAATAGTGAAGCTGCTCAACGTTCAGGAACACTGCCTTCGGCTGTGCTCTAAATGGAGAGTCAGAAAGCAGAAAAGGGTGGATGGACTTATGCTTTTTTTTCAGGAGTCCCACTACCACCCTCCTTTGAATCTGTGTATATGTATGTGTGTGATCTTTGTGTAGCCGCAAGTGTTTTTTGCCACTGAGGGGTAGAGTTCCAAAGAATGAAGTTCTGTATTGAAAAGGCAAGGCACCTGCATGATTCTCCAGCCATTTCTTCACATCTAAGCAGTCCTTTCAAGCTTCTCTTTAGGGTTAATTGTACTTATTATGGGAGAAGACATACAAGCAATAGCACATAAAACCCAATGCATGACAACAAGCTACTAAACCACAACAGCATCAACTATTTCCGATGAACATGTCCCTTGGGACAACATGTTCGTATGTCCACTGTGACTCGAATCTTATGCAAGCTTGAGAGAAAATAGAGAATCAACCAAGGTATAATACTAACTTTCCTTCAACTGTTTTCTGCACAACCTTACCAACTGACTGTTCACCCATTATCTAATTGTAAGTTTACCTTTATGAATCAGGACCAGAGACTTTCCCAGACTGATCAGGACCAGAGACTTTACCAGAGTGATCCACTCTTAGGACCCGATTCACAAAGGAAAAGTAGGCTTTTGGTCTAAGTTTAGACCAAAAGTCTAACTTTACTACTTTTTGGCATTCACAAACGTGAGTTACGAGTAGTATCTTTACGACTGCGGAGTTTTGGCACTCGGGCGGAGATACCTCCCTGAGTGTGTAAACTCCGCAGTCGTAAAGATACTACTCGTAACTTACCTTTGTGAATACTGGAAAGTAGTAAAGTTAGAACTTTGGTCTAAACTTACACCAAAAGTGTAGCTTTACCATTGTGAATCGGGTCCTTACTTTGGAAGGGAGCCTCACTGAAGGTGTGATCCCCTTTTACATTCACAGAATTGGGCCGTTTGCAACTGCAAAAAAAGCATTTTTAAATGCATAAAACCCTATTTTGTAATTTAGTAACCTACAACCGAATCGCAAAATGGGTTTGCGGCTCAGTATTAGGAAGGGGCGTGTTTGGGGCATCCCTTCCTAATAGCGACTCACAGTGGTATGTTTGAATGTTTTGCAACCCATTTGCAAACGGGACCCCTTCCCCTTCATGAATGTATGTAAAAACATTTTTTAAGAGCACAGACCACTGCCTGCTCTTAAAAAATGAAAAGAAAACGTTTCATTTTACATTTCGAAACGTATCCCATTTTCTTCCTTTAAGGAAAACATTTGAAAAAAAAAATATTGCTTCATTTAAAAGCAATCACAGATATGGTAGTCTGCCGACCCCAGCAGGCCACCATCACTGTGATTTTAGCCATTTCCAATGGGCCGCAAACCGAGCCCTATGTCATGTCTATTAATGAGGTAGGGGCTGCCAGAAGGATCCGTAGATGTTACAAGCTTGAGTTATTTGATGAAGGTGCAGTATTGAAGGTTTTTAATAGTTGTAGAAGAATTTCTTGAAGGGAGTTTCTTAGTAGTTGTAGAAGAATTTCTTTGAAATCATGCAGGGTTAGAAGACCAGATCATCGCCAAAATGTCGTAATATGAAGTCCACAGGAAACAGGTAGTGGTTCCAGAAAGTATCTTTATTCAAGATAAGGTTACAGAAGTGAAGAAGTTGGTAGCCAAGGTGGTAGGTAGGCCAGTAAGTAAGATGATAAGAAGGCCCACCAGGAGCAGCTTCCTTCTGCTCAGCCTGGAGTCAACTGACTAACATGAGTCACCCCACATTCTATGACATCGTACAGCATTCTAAATACCCTCAGACTGAACAGAGAGAGAAGACAGGGTGGAAAGAAAAGACAATACAACCATCTTTTTGCGACCCACTGGGAATCATAAACAGGCTTGAGAGCCTATAAGTCCTGCATCACAGAGGTTAGCTTAGTCTGTAACATCCTCGTTTCACATACCATATGGTATTTCGCCAAAATATTATGAAGTACCTCCATACACATCAATGCTTTCACGACAGTGCCTCTAACGTTCTGGGCCACACTCTCTCTGGCAATATCCGACATACAACTTTCCAGGACCTTCACTTTGATTCCATTTATGTCAAGGATCATTTATTTGCTAACACTCTTCCCAATAAGGCCTCCGGTTTCTCTTCCACACCCTTCACTGCTGAGCAAATAGAAGATATTTTCTCTCCAAGATCCATGTGAAGTACGTTAAGAAAACTCAGTAAATCCTGTTCATCTCAAGGCATCTAGACATGAGCCCATGAGGTCCTAGGATTTGCCACCTGTAGAGGACAATCCCTTTAAATTGAAAAATACCTCTTTATACTTCTTTTTCTCATGCTATTCAGGAGAAATAGCTAAAGGGGGAACAAGTAGATAATGCACTTATTAATGTTGAAGGATAGAGTTTCTCCATCTCTCTCAGTCCCCACAGTCATGTAGATGCAGGATTAGCACATGGGGCCTCAAAAGTCTATTTATAACAGTCTTTTGCAGTCTTTAGTGGCTCCAGTGTAAGAGGGGGCCTATCCAGGGATAGCTGACAGGGACTGAGGTGCTCCACCGGCTCGTTTAATGCCAGCCTTGCCCACTTCTGACACTTGCCAAAAAGATCTTCCAGCTTTTTGCAATTTTGCAAAAAGCAATTTTCACATTTTGATGAGGTGCATGACTACCACTATTTTTAAAAAACCTCCTGCAATTAAAAAAAACATAAAAAACTATTGCATCCGATTGTTTTGCTATAGTTCTTGATTCCGAGATTTTATTTCTTCACTGTTGGTGGGCTATTGTATTCCACCCAGCATGTAATGGTGTGCCTCCGCTTGCCACCGGTGCTTTACATAGAAAGGTGAGCTGACTTTCTGTCTACTGCTGTGCTCCCTTCCCAGGATTAATTTCTGTTGTACAGCCACAGGCATGTTAGCTTTGGCAGAGACAGCCTGCCCACTCTCCTCCTACCTAGTGCAACACTTGTTTCTAAGAGTGTGTGAGGTGTCTGGGCAAGTCTCCTATCTGTCACCTATTTGACTTCATTTTCTTTGTATCATATTCCAGCGTGTCCATGGCAGAATATGGTATATAGATAATAACTTTACTCCGCAGTGGATTTTTTATTTGTGACAGAGGTTTGAAACCCCTTCAGGCAGAAGTTCACTCCATATATTTATATTTACTGAAAAAGTGCAAAATGACATTATAGTTAAGAATTCTAATAATTTACTTCATAATAAAAAAACTTAGATATTCACTGAAAACAACACAAAGGATGTTATAGTGAGGTGAATGTGTCAGTTAAAACACACTGTTTTAATCATCCAAAATCACTGACATTCACAAGTTATAGTTATCTCAAGTGCTCTAAAGTAACTATAACTCACGCCCCGGCTATGCACAGTGTTGTCATCAATGATGTAATTTCAGATGCTGCAGTGATGTTATCAATGATGTCATAGAAAATCTCATGAGTAATGTAGTATGGGTAGTAATTAGCAGTGCATGGTGAGAGCGCAGGAGTCCCTTCAACCCAACCGTCCAGATATACAAATATTTTTGAAAACTGCTGAACAGATTTACACTAAACAATAAGCTTGCTTTCTGAACCAAGATCTAGCTTCCTGCCAAATATGGTATAATTGCCGTAGCGATGTTAAAAAACATCTTTGGAAAATGCATAGGAATTTTGACCCCCCTTTTTTCTGGCCCCCGGTTTGATGGATCACCCTGAAACTTTCAATGAAAACACCAGTCACAAAGGAGCACAGTTTTGTGAAAATTGTTCAAACTGCTCCAAAGTTAATTGGAAAAACACAAAGGCATTTGTTTTGGAAACGCATATCTAACTATAACTACATGGTGGCGACTGCACTATTGCATAGTAGTGGTTGTCACAGTGCAGTTATACGTAGGTCAGAGTTTCTATAAGAAGAGTGTTTATTTTTTTGTTTGATAATGATTTGGACTTTGACACCGTTAAAAGTTCATCTACCTTAGCTTTATCCTGGAAAGATTTTGGGTGATCCATGTTGCAGGGTCCGAGTAAAATGGGGCTCCCAAAACTATTTTCCCCATGCAGTTTCCTTTCCAATATAGAAAAAAACGGCTCAACAGAATCACACTAAATTTGGCAGAAAGCTAGATCTTATCCCAGAAAGCATACTTTTTGTGATTTGGTACACATTTGTTCAGCTATTTTCTGAGATGGTAAGGTTAAAAAAATAGAGATATCAGAACAGTTAGTCCAGCAGAACTCTTGCAGGATGCAAATTAAAATAGAACATTCTCAAGAAGCAAGGGATTTTTTTCCTGTTGGCCGTCTTAGTCTTAGTACTGCGGGACCCAGCGGTGCCGTGGTACAAAGGAATCTGATTGTCTGACTGCAACATGGAGAAAACTTTTGCCGCTGTCATGACAGAAAATCGGGACTTGCTCCCTGTGTCCTGAAAAATAAATGTAAATGCTGTGTAAGGGGGAAGGGTAGAGGTACTTTGATCCCCTTGGTTTTTTGGGAGCTCCCCCTATCCCGAGGCCCTAAACACACACAAATTTAACTATGCATTGCTTTTCCCACACAGCATTTACAACGCATGCAATGTTTAGCGCTTTTGCCACGCATGCCTTTATCATGCATGGTAAGTATAGTTAAGGCAAGTGTGTGTGTGTGTGTATGAGGGTTTCGGTGTGGGTAGGGGTACAGGGTGGTAGGGGTATTTTAGGGTTTTGGTGTGGGTAGGGGCATTGGGTGGTAAGGGTATTTTTAGGGTTTAGGGGTGGGTTGGGCAAAAGGGTGGTAAAGGTATTTTTTAGGGTCAGGGGTGGGTAGGGGTGTAGGATGGTAAGGGTATTTTTAGGGTTTAGAGCTGGGTAGTGGCATAGGACGGTAAGGGTATTTTTTAGGGTTTAGGGCTGGGTAGGGGCATAGGATGGTAAGGATATTTTTACAGTTTATGGGTTGGTACGGGTAAAGGATGATAAAGGTATTTTTTCAAATGGGGTGTTTTAAATATATACATTTCACTTAACATATTTAAACTTACCTGGATAGTAAAGGCATATGCCTGGTAAATGCAGGCCTTGTAAAAAATGCATGGTAAAGGCATGCAAGGTAGAAGCATGCAATCTAATGTCGTGCAACCATCCCCAATTAACCCCTTTTTTAGGTCTCGCCTACAAAAGCAGCGCATACGCTGCTCTCGCCATGGTGAGTACCTTTTGGAATCAATTCTGCGAGGCCTCTCATGCATGCGCCTTCAATGGACAAAGATGGCTGCTCTCGCCATTTGTCCATTGCAAACAGCATGCGCGTGTCCATGGGACTGTGGACAGTCCGACGCCATTTTGTTGTCCTAGCAACTAAAATGCCGCTTTACGTATACTCGCCATTGACACAAAGCGATCGCATTTACTTTCGTCATCTGTTCTTCCTGGCACTACTGCGCAGTTACTTTCACGGCTGCTTATTTTTTTTTACAATCGCGATCACTTTTGCGATCGCTTTCACTGCTGCTTGTTCTTTATTCTTGTTAAATGCGCTGTAAATTGAAACCTCGTTTTGCTGTAAGCATATCCACTTTCAGTGAAATGAAAAGACCTCTTTGCAGATTTGAGGTGGGATGTGAAGCCCTCACACAGAACTTTCACTCGGAGGGGCGAGGAGAGAGGGGGTGGTGTGGCCTCTGTGGTCTGTTTGATCTTGTGTTGTTTCACAGCGTGGTGACAAACACCTACCTCTTCTCAAGAGGTGCAGAGCTGAGAAGTGAGGTGGAGATTTCTGCTGCCAGTAAGCCCTGAGCCTTGCTGTAGTCTCGAGCTCGGTGAACATTAGCCTTATGGGTTGTGCTTGGGAAAACTGCATTCTAAACCTCGAGGAATGTTCACACCGGAATCTTCTGCGCTCAAGAAGAACATCAACCTATTGACCTATTTCATTTTGAGTCAATAGGTCTCGTCATTTTTGAGAACTATTTGGTTTTGGCAATGCTTGCCGATGTACTCGCCTCCGCCACTTGCTATGTCATTCATTCAATGATACCACACCCCCATGCCACAGAAATGTTTGTGGGCGGAGCGACCCCTTCAGGCTAGATCTTTTGATAAGTGTGAGGACAAGGGCAAAACTCACACCTGTGCTATGGATTTGCCCACACACACTGAACTCGAAGCTCTGCTTGGCTTATTTTCCACTGACCCTTGTCACGACATTATTATTTGAAATGCCTTCAAGTGCAGGAGGAAGAAAAGAAACTACAAATCCCAGCGTGCCTTCATACTGAAAGCAACCGCCACACATCACCCATTCCACTAGACTAAACAAAGTTTAGCAGTGAGGGGAAGGCCCAAACCCGCCACAAACCCCATAAACTGGTGTAGTGGTACAGCAGTGGAGCTACCTGCTTTGGAACTGAGACACCTGCGTGCTAATGCTTGTAGGCCCCTTGATGAAAGTGTGCGATCCGAGGTATGTATGTTTATATCTTTGATAGGTTTAGAAACAGGCAGGCGACTATTAGGCCCTCTATGTTCATCTTTTTGAAATGCCAGGTCATGGCTTTCTACGCCACTGGCTGCATCCAGGGCACAAGTCCTAAACAAGCGTAAAAAATGCAATAGGTCTTGCCTTTCATTAAGTGTAAGCCATTTGCTTTGCTAATGGTATTGCATAGCAAAGCAAATGGCTTTAACTTAATCAAAGGCGAGACCTATTGCATTTTCAATGCTTGTCTTGTCAGGATTTGCGAGTTAAAAGCAGGGTAAGCAGGCATCTCAGGTTTTCAGGAATGGACTCAGTTTTTCACCTGTTTTAAGAGACAGTCGACTGAACACAGAGGTAGATAAGTTGTCATGTCTAAATGTTGCGTTTAAATCCAAGTAGTGCCATGTTGTCTGTTGTTTCTATGTTGCCCTTTGGCGAATGAAGAATTGTTGTCCTACTTCTGTTTGTGGAATGCCCCGGATTTAGGATTTTCACATCTTGGTCGCCGTATTTAAAAGCAATATAGAACAGAATATACACTTGATTACAGTGCCAGCTACTTCTATTAGTTTGTTGATTGTGATGTTGTTATCAATAGCGTACAATTTAGCTGAAAGATCATGCAAAATGACAGCAAAGACATCATGGTGGTCGGTGGACTGAAGGAGATCATTCAAGACAGTTTGCACCCATAAGAGGGCTAGGTGCTGCCTGCCAGGAGTCACAAAGCTGATTCGCCTCAACGTAGCCCTGAAGTTGTACAGTGAGCACGCTCTCAAGAATTGTGCCTGGATCTAGCATAGTATGAGTATTTGTACCATAAACAATCACCCCAACAGGTCTCTTGGAGCTATTAGTAAATATCTATTATTACCCAACTCAGTGGTACTCATTTTCTTGTAATGAGATAAACATCCTTTCAAAATACATGAACCACTCATGAGATGTACGAGGACATGAGCCAAGATCAGCAACATGACTAGTTCTAATAATTGCAATAGAGCCAGACAGCAAAACAGGATTGATTTCATTGAAAAGGAGAGCAAGTGTGAAATTGTCCCTGTCCAGCTGTATTGTTTAAGAGAAGAAGTCATAATTAGAATACCTGAAATTGTAATGTGCATCATGTTGCGCACACACATGTCCCAAGGGCATGTGTGTGTGTAACATGTAACTTTGAAAAATGCACTTCAGTGCATTCTTCTAAGTTTTTTGCAAATTACCGACCTGTTATAATTTTTTCGGTAATTTGCGATTCCTTAAATGAAATCGCAATTTGCAATTTTTACATTTGATTTGATTTAATATTTCTTAAGCGCGTGATTGCCCATGGGCGTCTTGGCAATGTGTCCAATGTGAAAGAAAATGCGGTCATATGTGCTTTGGGATGCATCCCAAATGTAAAAATACTGGTCGCAAAGAGGCAGATTCTGAGAATCTGCCTGATTGCAACCGGTTTTTAATTTGATGCATGGGGCCCTAAGGAACATAGCAAATTGCAAAAATGTTGAGTGGAGTTCGCTGATAAGGATATATTCAGGTTGAGGTAACTATTTTCAAAAGTGTTCTGGAAACTTTTTTGGTAGACTTTGTCATGAAGTACTAAGAGCCCAACATGCTTCCTTGCCAGGTTACATGATTTTTCTGAATTGCAAAGTACGTCTGAGCATCAGGCAGATAGGGTTTGATCCAGTCAACTACAGCTCGAGGTTACATGTACGCTTTTTTTCTGCTAGTATATCTTGAGTTAATCCCCAGGTGTTTTTGTGGTTAGAACCTATTATTTTATTATTGTAGAAGGAAATAAACATCCAAATCAGTTGATATGTGCTAAGCCAACATCAGGTTCAGAAGATGCATTAATCATATGTTGTATGTGTAGGTCATGTGATTGCTCATGATTTAAGAAAGGTTGTAGTGGGACAGTAAATGTGAGTAATAAAAGAAACTGTGGGGTATGGTCAGACCAGAGAAATAATATGCTGCAGCAATCCAATCTCAAGTGGCGAACAAAACCTGCTAGATGTACCCTAAATCAAAAATAGGGTTCTTAATTGCCTAAAACCCAATGCAGACAATGTGTCAATCAGGATCTCGTTTTGACTGACAGCATTGGACAGGTTAATGACCTCTGATGCTGCTGCGGGAATCATGCCAAATAAAAACGAAACCTTTACAAAAACAAACTAACATTAAGGGGCTGTTTAGGATGTTGGTTGGAAAGCCTTCAACCACAGTTTGGAGGCCTTCTAACCGACATCCATGGTTTAAAGTCTGACTGCCTTATTACAAAGAAGGCGGTCGGAGTTTAAACCGGCCTGTCAATCCAACTGGCTTCCGATAGGCTCAAGCAGCTCATCCGCCATTTGGAAACCGCCACATAATGCCTTACATACAACGTAGGGATTATGATGTCGGTTTCTGACAGACTTTCCTTGTTGGGCTTCCTCTAGAAGGGCCCCCTTTCCTCTACAGCCTCCGGTTGTGGGCTGGTGGGGCACCAAATCCCTGCACCGCGTGGCAGGCACCATGAGGTGCCTGCCACATGGTGTAAAGATTTACACAAACTCCCATTTCTCTATGGAAACCGCCCGCAGCACAAGCTTCCATAGAGAAATGGGAGTTTGCGACTGCACCATGTAGGGTTGCATCATAATACCGTGTGTATGGTCGGTCAATTCCCACACTGAAACAGTGTTGGGCTGACTCGAGTCCCCCCCGACATCGTAATAGGGCCCTAAGTAAAATGAAAGGACATAAAGAAAGAAAGCTTTAAAAGGAATGAGCAAAAGTAATCTCTAGAAACTGAAGAACCTAAAAAGGGCTCAAAACAAAGAATTAAAAGTAAGATGTAACTGGAATCTAATTTTTTTTTTTAATACCAAGACGAATGTACTGCTTTCTGTCTTCAAACTTTTTTCGCTGGATTTATGTAAGGATCAACAGTGCCTCAGGTCCTGTAACTATACCTACTAAATGATGAAGGCTGCTGTACTGATTCAAACAGAAGCCTGAAATGTACTCCAAATATAGGGAATTGACTGAGTGAGATTTGAGAATTATGATTGGTTCATTGGTGCTGGAAGATTTATGGTAATCATGTTCAATGTGATTAAATAACATTGTTCTATACATATCCATAGTGTATTAGTGTATTACTTTGTAAGCTTGTTTTGTTCTTAAGAATTGTTCTTCTGGGATCAATTCTCTTCTGCACAGGAGATTTATGGTGGCAAAACTGACCATGCTTATCTTGTGACTCACCCCACCGCTCCCAGGACGAACCAAAGAGATCTAGTCGTCACTTTCCCATAAATCCACAAAAAATAAGAATAACATGCAAGTGGTGCCTGTTCTTACATCCTTCTGGGTTCCATGAACCGGGGAGTGCTGATCTGGTGTAGAATGCGATGATGTCATGTAATGGGTGCTTTGCAGGTGTCAGTTGGAAAGATCTTCATTTGGGCCTGAACAGACCCACACCTAGCTCCTGGTGGAGTTACCTGCCTCTAATTTACACCTGGAATAAAAACACATTCTTAATACTCTCCTGCCGCCATACGGGTGGGTATCATCCAATACCCAATGTATGAGTGTGAGATTTAGTAAATTCCCAAGGTGCACTTGAGAAACTAATAAATACACACAACTATGTTTTAAATTTAGAGCTACTTCTAATGAACTCCTTAATAATATCTACTATCTTGAACCCGACGGAGCAGAGCGCTCATTCATATGGTTTGGAGATTTCCAGAATTCTGAGTAATAGATGCCTAGTGACACCCCTATTTTAAGATGGCCGAAAATGTGCCTGCCTGAAGTTAGGAAGAAGCACACACTTTAATAAGTGGGCAGAAGTTCATTTACTTGAAAAGTTGTCAGTATTTGTCAGTCCAACTGAACACCGTGTTTGCTTCCTATTGAAACGTGTCTTTAATTTAAAAGACGCCATAACAGTTAGTCACCTGACTAGGTTCTGAAGCAGACCGCGCATAATCCAGGAAGCCTGTGTACCGAAACGCTTCTTATAAACAGGGTTTGAGTGATGAAGGGAGCCCTCCGGCTTCCAGCATATTCCCAGCGCCCAGAGTTTAGCCCATCTGACTCTGCTGTAACGGCTCTGTTTTGGAACTGTTGCCTAGTTACCGGGGATATCTGGCCCCAACTTCAAGCAAATTAATGTGACAGTTAAACTTAAACACACCAGATCCACCCAGATGTTTGGACGTGGTCTTCAGATTAGAACCACAACATCAGCAGGCGACACGGATATTAAATTCTCTGCAGCCCGTAGTCCCTGACATATATTTGTGTGTTTGAGCGTCCTTTTTCCAGCTGTGTAAACTCTGCAGCTCCTCAAGCAACATTATATTCTTCCCAGCGCCATGTGCAACAGGACTTGGCCATTTGGTACACGGCACCGCATGGTCCATTGATAGTACTTTACTGATGTTTTTGAACCTTTGGATTGTGGATTTCACGAATCTCTTTACATATTCGCTCCCACGCACACAAAGTATGTCAATGCATACAAGCATGCTAATAATGCATATTCACACATTCATTATTGCAGTGCAAATGTCAAATTACGTGTTAATCAGAGTGGTTTTACCCTACAGAGCGTTTTCAATGGGATTCTATATCACTGTACCTGGTGTTCTGTTTCTGGGTTGAATACTTTATTTTATAATGTTTTCACTTTGGTGAAAAGCCTAAAAATTATATTTAAAGCTATTGTTGAGATACGGAAGTGACTTCCTTTACGCACTTGCGGCTACGCCCCTTCTCGTACTCGGCAATGCTAATAGCATATCACACTAAGCGGATCTGCGCATATACTTTATTTTACAGATGGAACCAAGACCAGTGTCCGATCTCCCTGCTCACAGAGCTTGCAGTACATGTCCGTCTGTTCTCCTACAGGCCCTCCAGCATGATGCGTCACCGTGCCTCGATATGTGGACGCCATGTGCTACCTGCATTGACTTAAGCACTACTTCTGTCTCATAGTTTCAGCTTTTGCTGACCCTGCTCGTTCATCAGACTTTCCAGAGCAGACAAACCCTCCATTCCTCTGGTTCTCCAGAATGCCTTCACTCTTCTGTCTTGTCGTAGCTTCTCCTCCTCTCCCGCCTTTCGCTGCAGAGTTCTGCCTCCACCGTGTACAGATTCTTCTGCTTCCCTAGCCTGCTCACCTGGAGATGCCAGCTTCCAGGAGTCAAATACGATAAGAGCTAAAAGATGGTCTTTCAAAAGCCATACTTTGTCTGCAGGACTGAGAGGATTTGCAGAATGCTTTCACTTTGAGTCCAACATGCAAAGAAATATAGCTTGGCCGACCAACGCTTCGCAAGGTGCAGAGGTAAATGGAGGACATGCACTCTGTGAGCATCACAACAGAGCAGGTTCTTATGGTAGATATCAGAGAAGAGCATGCACACGCACATCAAGACTCAAGCTCTGAGGAAATACTTAACCCAAAGTAGAGATTGAAGCCTTTCTCCAATTGTTGCACTTGTTGGCCAGGGCAGCACAGGTGGAGTAGAGAGAGGCTCTGACTCTACACCCTGATTCCACTATTATGCCTAGTGCTAGCTACTAGGATCCATCACAATAAGATACGCCTAGCATCCATCACAATAAGACACACCTTGGATCCATCACAATAAGACACACCTTGGATCCATCACAATAAGACACATCTAAGACACAATAAGATGTGTCTTGTATTCGTCACAATAAGATGCATCTTAGATCTATTGCAATAAGACGCATCTTGGATCCATCACAATAAGACGCATCTGGGATCCAATGCAATAAAACACATCTTAGATCCATCACAATAAGATGCATCTTGGATCCATCGCAATAAGACGCGTCTTGGATCCATTGCAATAAGATGCATCTAGGATTCATTACAATCAGACGCATCTTGGATCCATCACAATAAGGCGCGTCTTAGATCCATCGCAATAAGACGCGTCTTGGATCCATCATAATAAGACGCATCTTGGATCCATCCCAATAAGACGCGTCTTGGATCCATTGCAATAAGATGCATCTAGGATTCATAACAATACGATGCATCTTGGAACCATCACAATCAGGCGCGTCTTGGATCCATTGCAATAAGACGCGTCTTGGATCCATCGCAATAAGATGCATCTAGGATCCATTACAAGAAGACGTGTCTTGGATCCATCGCAATAAGATGCATCTAGGATCCATTACAATAAAATGCATCTTGGATCCATCACAATAACACGTGTCTTGGATCCATTGCAAGAAGGTCGCATCTTGGATCCATCACAATAAGACGAGTTAGCCTCACTCATGAGACCAAAAGATCTACTTCTGCATAGTTGTCCTAAAGAGCAAATTACTGTTCCATGGATGGTTTGATGATGAAAAATTTGGAAAAAAGACATTAATTCCCATCAAGTTCGGACTGTGAATAACGCAATAACCACATGTTTGGGAGGGGGAACTATAGAAATATGTGTACAAATTGTAAAACGCCTTGATAATACACAATATTTGTAGCCTGCTGTTCATAATTCTTCCTCCATCTTAAATTAAACAAGAGGACACTGCATGCTTAATACACTTATAGATAATTTAGAGGCAGGCCAACATGCCCACTTATTATTGTTTTAAGATGCTTGGATATTTTGATTTTTAATGTAAAGTGGCTGACTTCATTTTTTGCAGAAAGGAATAAAAAACATTTTAAAAACTTTTCTGCCACCAATTGAGCAGGCATCTTACATCCCTGTACTACTACAGTACTGAGTGCAATAAAATATTACTTACATTCCGGGATATCCTCTGGGGGTTCTTGCTCCGAGGACACTCTGTGCACAAAGAAAGAATAGTGACTAGCCTCCCACTCCTATTAGACTTTTTAGCCTCAATTTTTGTAGTTTGTTGACTAAATGTGGTGTTGTACATTTCAAATATATTGGCATCATGTAAGGGTAATGATTGTAGTGCCTGCATGGGAGCAACTGTCAGGGGCAGAGTAATGCTGATGCGCTTATTGTGTGTCACAGCCTTTATGGCAGCTTGGAATTGCTACAGGGCCCCAGCTGCATATCCCAGGGTTTCATTATTTCTTTATTTCCTGATGTGCCCCTGGTAGGTGTTGTTCAGAAGATTTAAGTTTCTTGAGTCAGCCCAAGTGAAGCACCTGTGATGTCACTGATGGCATGTTGACGCTGTGAGGAGAATTTAAGGAACAGGAAGCAGAGGAGATAGGCACAGTGGTGGCTTCTCTGCTAAGGCGGAGGAGCGTCGCCCCACTGCTCTGTGAGAAGTAGTTAAGAAAACTTAAATTATGAAAACTAGCATTATTTTCATTTTAGTTTTCCTTTCCTGGTGCGGGGAAGGGCTGGACTGCCAGAGCAGGGCAGGGGAAGAGTGGTTTGCCCACTCCAAGGTGCACAATTCAAAACCATCATGCACACTTTGCATGTTCTGCTACTAGGCTGCATTACAGCTTGGGAGCAGAACATGCCCCAGGTTCCCATTCCCTGCCTGAGCACCAATCCATGGCTCTTAGACCAATCACAGGGCTGCATTACATCGTTGTGATTGGCTCTGGGAGTCAGGAGCCTGGGTGCTTCCTGTTCCTGCTTCCTGCAGCGTGAGGCAGCAAGCGAAACAAGAGGCGGCGGCCGGCCATGTGGCTGACCTGAAGGTAAGTGTTTTTTTTTCAATTTACAACCCTCCATAACCCCCAGCCCGCCGCACCACCCTGATAAATAGTGGCCGCCATTGGATAGATACAGCCTACCTGAAGTGTCGTGCCAGGTCCCCTCTGAATGGGAACGCAAGCAACTCCAAACCAGTTTCAGCATACTGACACCGCTTGAGTCCTGTGCCACAGTGAGCTTGGAACCCACGTCTGGGCATACCAGTCACAGGGCATCACACTGAAATATTATGGTGGATTGTTTGCAAGTTGCACAGCCACTGGCATTCACTCAGGCTACATTCCAGCCAATCATTTTGTACCGACTATTTCGGATGTATGACGTTACAACGCATACTTTTACAACGCATACCGTTACAACGAATTTTTTACAACGCAAACATTTTTACAACGCATACCATTACAACGCATGTTTTTACAACGCAAATACCTTTACAACGCATACCATTACAACGTAAGTATTGGTAAGTATATAATATTTTTTTTATTTTAAATTAATTGTAATTAATATAATTTAATTTAATTTAATTTAATTAATTTACATTTTTTTTTACCCTATACCCCTGTACCCCAAAAAAAACCCAAATTAACCCAGAACCCTAAAAATACCCCTGTACCCCAAAAACCAAAAACTGTCCCTGAACCCTAAAAATACCCCTGTACCCCAAAAACCCAAAACTGTCCCTGAACCCTAAAAATACCCCTGTACCCCAAAAACCCAAAACTGACCCTGAACCCTAAAAATACCCCTTTACCCAAAAACTGAAAACTGACCCTGAACCCTAAAAATACCCCTTTACCCAAAAACTGAAAACTGACCCTGAACCCTAAAAATACCCCTTTACCCAAAAACTGAAAACTGACCCTGAACCTTAAAAATACCCCTTTACCCAAAAACTGAAAACTGACCCTGAACCCTAAAAATACCCCTTTACCCAAAAACTGAAAACTGACCCTGAACCCTAAAAATACCCCTTTACCCAAAAACTGAAAACTGACCCTGAACCCTAAAAATACCCCTTTACCCAAAAACTGAAAACTGACCCTGAACCCTAAAAATACCCCTTTACCCAAAAACTGAAAACTTAAAAAAAACAAAAACATATAAAATATTAAATATAATTATATACTTACCAATACTTACGTTGTAATGGCATGCGTTGTAAAAGTACTTGCGTTGTAAAAACATGCGTTGTAATGGTATGCGTTGTAAACGTTTTTGCGTTGTAAAAGTTTCGTTGTAATGGTAGTGCGTTGTAAAAGTTGCGTTGTAAAGGTTGTTTCCCACTATTTCACTTCAGACAGAGATCCGTCTTATGCAAATCAGCACTGATCCGGCTCCAATAGGAACTGACAACCCTCAATACTGCATGTTAGAAATGGGGGTTTCTAGTCGACAGTTGCCTGCACCCTGTCCAAGTAGGGACCCTTCCTTCTAGTCAGGATAAGGGATACACATACCTAGATACACCTAGATAACTCCTGCTCACCTCCTCGGTAGCTTGGCACGAGCAGACAGGCTTATCTCAGAGGCAATGTGGAAAGTATTTGTAAATAGCACACACAGTAATACAGTGAAAACACTACAAATGGACACCACACCAGTTTAGCAAACTAAAGTATCTTTATCCAAACCAAACAAGAACAAAACGACAAAAAAACATCATACACAACTCAAAATATGACTTTTAAAAGGTTTAAATTTAAAGCAATCCTGTCATAGAAAACAAAACTATGAATGCGTGATTTTTGCACAAAGTACCTCAAATGCATCAAAATCCACAAGGCAAAACAGCAGCAGAAAGGGGAAGTGTCGAAAAATACAGCGATGCGTCAGTTCCTTAGTCCTTGGGGAGGCAATGTAACAGTTCTGCTGCTTGTAGGCAAAGTGATGTGTCGAATCCGAACTGTAGGGGGAAGTGATGTGTCGACTTCCCAGGTAATTCTGGTCTGCGAATGTTGCGTTGGAAAAACTTGCAGCACAGGTGTGATGCATGAGAAAATTCAGGCGCTACCGGCGCTGCGTGGATTTACGTAACCTCTGACCGGTGATCCGTCAATTCTTTTTGCTGCACAGCGGGGCCTGTGTTTGAGTCTGTGTGCGGTGGTTTCTGAGCTTGCGGGCAGGTGCTGCCACGATTTCTTTAGCCGCACGTGGCTGTGCGTCAGGAACTTCTCCTGCATGGCGGTGCTGGGTCGGAAAATTCAGCTGCAAGAAGACCGAAGCATCTATTTTGTAGATTTCTTCGGTTCTTCATAGCTTTCTGTAGCAGGAACAACCTTTAGGGGCCCAGAACTGGAATAGGTACCCTCAGGCAGGTCAGAACTCACATCAGTGGAGTTCAAGAAGGCTGTAGGTGAAGTCTTTGTGTCTCTGAGTCTTCAGAACAGGAGGCAAGTACACACAAGCCCTTGGAGATTCTTCTCAAATAGGCTTCACAGCAAAATCCAGGCTTTGTCCTCTCCTTGCCAGAAGAGGCAATGGCAGGCCAACCCAGCAAAGCAACACAATGCAAAGGGGCAGTCTCCTCCTCACAGCTCTTCTCCTTGGCAGAGGTTCATCTTGATTTCAGAAGTAATCTAACATTCTGGGATTTTAGGTCTAATACTTATACCCTTTTTATATTTGAAGTCTTTGTTCAGAAAGTCTCTCTTGGACAGTTCTCTCCTCCCTAGTCCAGATTCACTACAGGAGGTGGAGACAGCATTGTGCAGAGCAGCCACAGTCTATTCAGGTGTCAGTTACATGCCCTCCCACCACTCTAGTCCAGGATGGCCCATCAGTATCTACAGGGCACACCTCAGCTCCGTTTGTGTGAGAATCTGGAGTGAATGCATAAACAGCTCCTGTCAGTCTAAAACCAGAGGCACATAGGACGGTTAAGCAAGAAAATGCTCACTTTCTAAAAGTTGCATTTTCAAACACACAATTTAAAAACCACCTTTACTAAAACGTATGTTATTAAATTCTGCATTCAGAGATCCTAAACTCCAATTCTCCAGCTGTTCCCAATTGAAAGTTACACTTGTAACATGTTACAAAGCAGCTCCAATGATAGCCTATGGGAGAGCTACTCCTTGCAATAGTGAAAAACGAAATAAACAGTATTTCACTATCAGGACACGTAAAACACACCAGTACACATCCTACCTTTAACATACGCTGCACCCTCCCCATGGGGGTACATTGGGCCTAACTTAGGGGTGACTCACATGTAAGAAAAGGGAAGGTTAGGGCCTGGCAAGTGGGTGCACTTGCCAGGTCGACATGGCAGTTACAAACTGGCAGTGTAGACACTGCTGGGGTAGGTATGAGACCTATTTGAAAGGCTAATTGGGTGGCTGGTACAATCAGTGCTGCAGGGTTACTAGTAGCACTTGATTTACAGGCCCTTGGCACCCACACTGCACTATACTCCGTACTTATCAGTAAATCAAATATGCCAATTTTGGATAACCAATTATAATCACAATTTACACAGGGAGCACTTGCACTTTGGCACTGATTAGCATTGGCAAAACATGCCATACCTAAACATGCAAAAACGAAATCCAGCACACAGTCAAAAATACAGGAGGTAGAGTTAAAAAGTCAGGGGAAATCATGCCAAGATGCCAGGTCTAATACTGCAATGCTGACAATTGGATACTGATACAAGAACACTGAAACAGAGGTACCGATACTGGAGTATAAGGATACTAATTCAGATACGGGCACATTGACACCGGGACACTGATACTTATATTTTGACACAGGCGCATGCTAAAACTGAAATGTGGCAGTGATACTGTTCCTGAAACACTGGTACTGAGTCAATAACAATGTCACATGGACACCAGCACTGACATGAAGATATTGCAACACTGACACTGTCTCTGCTGTCAAGAACTTGTCAGACACTGACACACTGATGCTCAGGAAGTGGCACTGTGGCCATGGGCCACTGAGCTTGGGGCACTGACATTGAAACACTGTCAGACAAATACTGACATGGGACACTAACTTGAGGAAAATGACACTTTTACTGTGACAGTGAGACACTGACATTGACACTGAAACAATGATATTGAAAGGCTCAAAGTGGGACACCGAAACTGGGGCATGAGGACATTGACACTGAAATACTGACATTAATATGGGATAAATAGAGTGAAAACATTGACTTAAGGATGCTGCTACAGGGACACCAACATTAGGGAACTGACATTGGACACTGGGACATTGAGACATGGGCACTGTCAAAGACACATTTGCAGTGAGATACTGACATTAGGACCCAGGAAATGACATGGCGACACTGACATGCTCAATGTAGCACTGACTCACGGCACTGACAGAAGGAAACTGACACCACAGTGGGGCACTGACACTGGGACACTGATGCTAAGGCATGATGGCACAGAGACTCTAGGTTCACTAACAAGATCACACAGAGACTGTGCCACAAAAGCCATGTGATTGTGAGTGGGAGATGAAGAGCATAATATGGTAGACCTTAACAAAGAAAATAATCGTACCATTGGTGCTATATTAACTATGATATCCATAATCATTTGTGTGTCTCCCAATAAGATTTTTTAAGTGTAAAACACAGGTTGTGCCAGTACCTGCTGACAACTCAATGGTTATCTATTTCTGGAGTTACTGAACTCACCCAATACATAAACATGTCACTCACACAGGAAATGATTCGAAGATAAAATCAAACAAGCATTGGCAATAGACCTGGGTTTAAAGGAATGTCTCTTGGTAATTTGATATGCATGGCACAACAGTGTCTCAACAGTCCGGGACGAGGAAACAAGGTCTGGGGCCTCCGACCTTCTTTCCCCATCCAGACTCCTGCCTGCATTCATACAGCTACTCGAGGATCAGCAATTTACCTAAGCGGCCTCACCTTTCTTCAATTGGAACCGCTCGCGCCCTCTGATGTTGAATTACCAATTGCACACCACGCACCAACAGGATTAAACCATTTGGATGGTCTGAATGAACGCAAATTTAAATTGCAAAATCCTTTACGCTCGGTATCGTTCCTCCTCCCTACCCTCCGCGACTCAGCACCTTGACCTGGTTGGAATTCCTTCCCAGATCCACATGCTGCACTCCTACCAATTCAGTAACCTGGTTCTGATGATTGTGGTGGGCGAGGTCAGGGCCTCGCACGCAGTGAATATAGACAATAATCAGACACATACACTATAGTAGGAGGTGTGCCGGAAAGACCCCGAGCGGTCTTCCGCGCTTTATTATATACCTCGGGGCGGGCCCGTCCCGAGGGTGGGTGAGTGCGTGTGTGTGTATCGACACATTGTTGTTAAGAGGCCGGGTGGCTCTCTACATCCCTCCTTCAATTTAGTTCATGTGTAAACTGTCCGTGCACAGGGTTAAGGGGAAGTGCACACAAAGTCTCTGAGTCTTTGGCTCGGCCCTGGATGGGGCCGCAAGTGGTATCTGTGGTGGTGGCGGACAGGAGACCCAACAGCCCCAGCCGGGGTCGTTGCTTCATCCCGGGAGGAAGAGGTGTACCCAGGTGTTTCACTTTGGGGTCCAGCAAGCTGACGCCTGTCTTCCTTTGACTGGTCATGGCCCTGGAGGGGCACTGAGTGCCCAGTGGCACTTTCGTCGTCCTGACCACCTGCGCCGGCATCGATGACTTCATCAGCGTCCCTGGGAACACCGTCCGACGTCCCTGTTCTTTTAAAGCAGGACACATTTCGTGTGACGGTCTGTTGGCCGAGACGGGCAGTCACCATTGTCCCCCGAATCTTCTCCACGATCCATCGTTCTGGTTCAAACGGGGTTCTAAATTTCCACCCAGGGTGTCGATCTTGTACCACTACGGTGTCTCCTTCCTGCAACCCGGGGTGTCTCGCATGTCTCTTTTCACTTGCTTTCTGGTTCGTGACAGTTCTCCGTGCCTGGATGGCGGCACCGTCTCTCTCTTCCGGGGTCCACGTAGAGGACGCAGGGATGTTGCCTCTTGGCGCCCTCTTGAACAGAACATGCGCCGGCGCGCATCGGGTGGTGCTATGTGGAGTCTGTCGGTATGCACTCAGGAATTGGTCCAGCGCGGCTTCCGCATCTTTGCCATCGTTGACGGCGATGCGGAGCGCCCTGTTGAGAGTCCGCATGAGCCTCTCCACTTCGCCGTTTGCTTGCGGCTACAACGGTGTGATCTTGCGGTGTTTTATCCCTAGTCCATCCAGGTATGCCTGGAATTCTCGCCCTTGGAAAGGGGGTCCGTTGTCCGATTTTACTTCCTCTGGTAGTCCCATAGTGGCAAAGATGTGGTCCAACGCCCTCTTGACTGGTCCAAATGCTGTGGAAGAGAGCAGTTCCACGACGGGGAATTTCGAAAAAGAGTCCACGACCACCAGCGTGTGTCGGCCGTCTGGGAAGCTCCCGAAGTCTATGCTCAGCTGAGTCCAGGGTGTTGTCGCCGCTTCCTCGGTGATGATTGGGGCTGGGGCTGGATCTGACCCCGTGATAGTGCAGGCATGACAGGAGCGCACCATCTCATCCACCATACGATCCATGGCTGGGAACCATACCTTGTTGCGTAGCCGGGCCTTTGTCTTGGCTGCTCCCTGGTGGCCCCTGTGGGCGATCTCGAGTGTCTGTTGTTGGAGGCTTGCAGGTACCACGATGAGATGTCCTCGCAATATGACGCCTTCATCACCAACGCTCAGCTCATGGCGGATCTGCCATAGCTGTTGTCGGGCATGGCTGATCTCAGGTCGCAGACCATGAGCTCCCTCCAGAAAACGAGTCCAGCTTCCAGTTTCCAGGGCTTTCTTGATGCGGGTCAGGGTCTCATCTTCGGCGGTGGCCTCTCCGATCTCGGGCAGGGTGAGAGTCTCTGGACAGGCGGCCATGGACACCATGTGGACGAACTCCTCCACTACTTGACCATCCGCCAGTGGGGTAGCTCTTCTGGTCACATCGGAGTGCCTGGACAGATAGTCTGCTGGGTTGTGGGCACCCGGCTGGAAGACCAAGGTGAAATTGTAGCCTTGTAGCTGGACGGCCCATCGTTCAATTCGCGGGGGAGCAAGCCTGGAGGATCCAGCGAACAGGGGCAGGAGCGGCTTGTGGTCGGTAACGATGGTAAAAGGTTGGCCACAGAGATACAAGTGGAAGTGGCGGCAGGCCCACTTGATGGCTAGCGCCTCCCGCTCGATTTGAGCGTACCGCGTTTCAGTGTCTGTGAGGGCCTTGCTCGCGTACGCGACGGGCTTCCATTCATTCTGGCCATACTCCTGCAGCAGAACAGCGCCGAGGCCTACCGGACTGGCGTCCACGACTAGCTCGGTCTTCCTGCGTGGTTGGAAGTAGGCCATCGTGGCCTTATCCAGGAGGCTCGCCTTGATTTCTTGGAAGGCTTGGTTCGCCGCGCACGTCCACTCCCATTCTTGATCCTGCCTTGTGAGTGCGCGAAGGGGCTCAGCCAGATCAGCCAGGTTGGGTATGAACCGGCCACAGTATGTGGCCATCCCGAGGAAGCTCCTCACTTCGGTGGGGTTCCTGGGCGTGCTGGCATTCTGGATGGCCTCCGCCTTCCTGGGGTCAACCCGGAGCCCCTCGCGCGTGAATCGGTAGCCGAAGAAGTCTACGGCTTCCTGGTAGAATGAGCATTTCTCTCTGTGGAGGGTTAGGCCGTGGTCCTGCAGTCTTTGGAGGGTGGCCCTGAGATGTGCATGGTGTTCCTCCAGCGTATTTGAGTAGATGAGAATGTCGTCGCTCAAATTGATGACTCCACTCAGCCCTGACAGAACTTCCTTAATCGCGTTCTGAAACACCTCGGCCGCTGACGACACTCCGAAGCTGAGTCTCTTGTATCTCCGAAGTCCGACATGGGTGGAAAAGGTCGTGATGTACCGGCTGCTTGGTTCAAGTTCTAGCTGGTGGTACCCCGCGTTGAGGTCGAGTTTGGAGAACCACTTCGCCCCGTTGAGGTCGGCGACAATGTCGTCCATGGTGGGCGTGATGTGGCGCTCCCTTTTCACTGCTGTGTTCGGCAATCTCATGTCGACGCACAGTCTGATGGCGCCAGGCTGCTTGGGCTTCGGGGCTACCACCAGTGGGGACACCCATGGGGTCGGTCCCGACACCTTCTCGATAACGTCAAGGTCTTCGAGCTTCTTCAGCTCTTCTTCCACCTGAGGGCGGAGGTTGAACGGCACCCTTCGGTGTCGCAGGGCGACTGGACGGATGGAAGTGTCTATGTGCAGCTTGACCTTCTTGCCCTTGAGCTTTCCGAGGCCGCTGAAGAGCGCAGGGAATTCCTCAAGCATGATATCGGTGTGTGATTGGTGAACTTGGTTGGCGAAGAACACCAGTCCCAGATCCTCTGCGGTGTTGCAGCTGAGCAATGTGCCTTTTTTCCCTTCGGTTATGTGGAACCGGGCTTCCGTCGTGTACTCACCATTGCGAATGGTGGTGCTGATGACGCCACGTAGCGGCATGGGTTCTGTGCCCCCATAGGTGTATATCCGGGCGCTCGACGGGTTCAGGGTAGGTTTAGGCGACATTTGGTCGTATTGGTCAGAGTCCATGACGTTCACGGAGGCACCCGTGTCAATAAGTGCTCTGATTTCGGAGCCCTCCACGGAGATTGTGCACATGGGCGGCGGCCTTTTCCGGGTGGCAATCCTGCTGACGTAGGATATCACATATATCTCATCGTCCTCCTCGTCTTCGTAGTACGGCTTCCGACCCTGGGCCTGCGTGTCTGGAGGCGGGCGCTCTTGCTCTAGCGCTAGCTGTCTCACTTTGGGCGTCGCCGACCGAGGCCCGTATCCGCCTCGCGATCTCTGTGCATTGGGCCTGTATCTTCCTCCTTGGCATACGGCGGCAAAATGATTGAGTCTGCCGCACTTTGAGCACGTCTTTCCTTTTGCGTTGCACACGGCGGTCGGTGCGTGGTCTCCCCCACAGTATGCACACTGAGCGTCTCGTGGTTGCCACTGTCGTGGTCTTCCACTCGTCGGTCTTCTCTGAATTGCGTCAACTGTTTCCTCCTTGATGGGCGCCATTTTGGGTACGGCCTGCGGAGCTATGGGGGAACGAAGCGCCAGCTCCATTTCGTCTGCTCTGGAGTCCGACAGTTCGTGGGAGCGCGTGAGGACAAGAATGGCGTCCAAAGTGATTCCCGGTTGCCTGAGGATGAGCTTTCGGAGTAGTTTCGACTTGCAACCCACGATGATCTGGTCTCTGATTTCCTCACGCGGGTCGGCGAATGGGCAGCTGCTGGCCAGCCGGCGCAGCCTCGCATAATACATGTCCACCGACTCGGCATCAGTTTGCCATGCCCTTTTAAATTTAAATTTTTCATAGTCGGTGTTCACTTGGGGGTCAAAATGCGCGTTTAGCGCGGCCACCGCCGCATCATAGTCGTCGTCTTCACCTGTGTTTGGGAGAGACTCGAAGAGGTCATACATTTCTGGGCCCCCATACAGTATCAGGAGCGACCTTTTCACTGTGTCGTCCGTTTCTCGGGTCCCTTTGAAGTACAAGTTCAGACGTCCCAGACACGCTTTCCAACGCGGCGCCGCAGTGGCGGGGTCCGCCGTTTCGCTAAATGGTGGAATGGGGGATACGCCCGTGTGAGCATGAGTAACGACGTGCGTGTCGGCGTCGCGGCGTTGAGGTGGGCCTGCGGGACCTGGTTGAGCGGCGTTGTTGACTGGCGCTGCAGTCGCGCCTCCGGTGGCGGTATCAGTCATGCTGACGTTCCTTTTTCTACCTTCACCCCTTCCTGGCCTTGAACGTGGTCTCTGGTTCGTGAGAAGGGTGTAGCCAAAGCAGGCAGCTGGCGCACTAAGGAAACTGAGGAAGCAGTCAGTGTCCTATGGGGACATCATGCCCAGTTGATATTGCCAATGCTTTATGAGTCCTGCTCTGACATGCCTATAAACGTCCCTTTTAATCTTTCTCCTTTCACTTTTCAAATGCCGCAGAGAGAGAGGCCATGAGCATCCACACAGCAGGGCCGCGCTGAAGGGGACAGACGGCGCTCGAGGGCGCAGGGCAGAGCGAGCGGTGGAGGCTCCACGTGTCCTGAGCCCCGGGGATGACGTGCAGCGTCTCCCCTCTTCACCCCTCCCCCACCGGGGCAGTGCACTCAAGGTGGAGCGCGCGCACACGCGCGCCACACGCCGGGGAAGAACGGGCCCCTCACGCAGTAGCACGCGCTGCGCGGGGGGGCCACAGCGGGGCCGCAGGGGCAGCACACTCACCGGCACCACGATGATGGGCAGATACAGCCCCCGCCGGCTGAACACGCTCCGCAGCGGGAGACGCGTGGGCGGGAGCCGACAGTGAGCCAAGGCAGCAGGCCGGCGGACGGGCTCCGCGGCCGGGGACGTCAGCGGCAGCTTCAGCCGCGGAAGGCAGCAGGTAGGGAGCGGACGGCTCCAGCAGAGGCGGGGCACGCGGGGCGTGGTACCGGCCTCGTCGCCAATGTGGTGGGCGAGGTCAGGGCCTCGCACGCAGTGAATATAGACAATAATCAGACACATACACTATAGTAGGAGGTGTGCCGGAAAGACCCCGAGCGGTCTTCCGCGCTTTATTATATACCTCGGGGCGGGCCCGTCCCGAGGGTGGGTGAGTGGGTGTGTGTGTATCGACACATTGTTGTTAAGAGGCCGGGTGGCTCTCTACAATGATGACCTGAAATCAATACAGGTCGAAATGCCGTCGACCCTTCAGCGCAACATTTGTGGATTGACAGAAATAAATGTACCCCTATGTTCTAATATATGGGAACCACTCTAAGACCTCTGTATATATTGACATTTGTGTTCTATTTTTATGCGCCTTTTTATCGATATATATAGTATTTTCACTTGTCATTGCGCCGTTTATTTTTCTTCAAGAGCACTATTGTGCACCAGTTTAAACAGGTTACTTATACATTTAATGTAACTGAGTGCCGCAATATTGTCCCTGTTCAGGGTTGTTTCACCTACTAAAATATAGATTGATCATAGCATGCACTTGCTTTAACCATTCTTGTGTCCTTACTTCCTTCCTTTTTTGCAGCTTTTATGTGCATGCCTTTTTGAAAGTAAATACAGTCTGTTGTGACACTTGTGCTATGTATATTATTTACCCAGCTCTCAACCGGGTTTATTGGTACCCTCCTGTTGTTTATTTTCGCATGGTAATGTGAAGCATTACAAGTAAATCACATGGGAATAGATATGGTTTGAGTGGAGGCAAAGAACTATAGAATAACGTCGGGGAAGTTTAAATGGTCCGGTAACAGTTGCACTGTTAAGCCAGACCTAAAAATCCATGTAGGTTAATGAGGGCTTCTCCTATCTATGTCGCGTGTGTTCCCGAATGTTCAAAGCATCTGGATGAAGAAAGAAAATGTTCACAGCTGCAGAGGGCAAGCACTTGTTTTGTGGAAGCAAGCAACTTCTGCCCAATTGAAACCTAGTTCTGACTCCCAAAACATGTGGGCGGAGCCAACGCTCCTCTCTAGTTATGCTCCCATAATTCTCCTCAATAAACAATAAAAATCTCCTTATAGGCATGTTGATTGTTTTAGTAATCATCATAATCGATTATTTGTACCATTTTATGACAATATATTGCTCTTTTAGCTAATCTCATCCAGAAATCAAAAGGCATTTTTAGAGGGTTCAGACAACCCTATCTTTTATAATGGTAGATTCGGTTAGCATATCCCTAAAGTTTTTGCATTTGTGATTTATTTAGTACCACTGATGGCCTTTTCAAAACTTTCTGGCACTTATATTGTTGAATACTCCAAGTCTCAAATAATAAAGTTATTGAAGAGTAACTGATTTTAGAGCAAGGGTGCACCCCTGAATACTGAAGATGGGGTATAGACGTTTAAGAATATTGAGGACCAAATATCGAATCCAAAATATAAAAAAGTGAGTAAGTATAGATTTTCTATACCTAACTCCACAAATATGTACCTTGACTATATATATATATATATATATAGGGGTGGTAATAGGGGAAGGCAGTTAAGACAACTAGAAACTAGGTTTATCCTTGAAATTGATATCAAGTGGCCGCAGGGGCTTAATAATACAGAGGATATGTACAACTTTCTGTAAATACGCCAATCACAGGATGGTTACGTAAGCATTTGCAAATAATCAGTACTGCTTGAAGAGGTGTTGCTATCAACAACAACAGAAATAACCTATGACATTTGCCTATTCTTAATTAATTTTTCTATGACCGGTTGTTGATATTAGTGATGTTTTTAGCAAACTTTTAACCATTTTTATATATTTTTAATGATGTTTTTTCCGGCTGGAAATTTTTACTGTTGAGAAGATGGAATGCATGTTTGCTATTTAATATAATTGTATTAACTCTGGTTTTACTGTATATATTACTGCACTTTATATTTAAAATTTGCTGTTTTTTGCACAAATTGAATTGCACTTTAAGATGGTATTTACACTTATAAGACCTCTAGCATTTGGACACTTTATTTCGCAACATACTCTGGATTTATCCTGAAAGACATCGTGCTATTCGAAAGCATATATCTGTGATAAAAAACAGCAGGCACAACTTTACCAAAAGATTTTTCTGAGGATTTATCCAGTCACAAAAAAGAATCAAAATATGGTTTATTTGTTTATTTTTGTATGTATACATTAATACCTGCTTTGGTTTAGTTTTGTTAAAATGCACTGATGTTTTTAACGAGCAATACACCATGCATTGTGTATGGCAAAGACATTTGCTAAACAATTCAGGAAAGAAGTTTGTTGTCTATGCCTATAGTCATGTGACCGGACGAGTGTGAAGTGGTGTACACGAAAAACGCATATAAAAAGTAAAATGGTGCAGTACCAAGCTGTATGTGATCAGGTGCTTCGGTAGCCCGAAACGCGTCGTTGCAGGCTGTGTTTCAAATAAAGAAACTTCGCCTGAAGAGCTGTGGTGGTCTGAGTCTCCTTCTGCGCCGCCAGCAATTGTGGGTTGGAAGGGGTCGGAGCTACGTGCTGCATATATATATATATATATATATATATATATATATATATATATATATATTTATATATATATATATATATATATATATATATATATTTATATATATATATATGAACTCCAACCTGTCCCTCGATGCACTTTTCGTGCGGACAAGAACGGGGACACCAAAATAACGCCACAGCCAGACTGAAATGTAATCGTAGATGATTTTCTTTTATTCGTGCATACAGGGTGCAAAGCCTTGTCAAACGCGTCTCGGGCACCGGCTGTGCCCTTGCTCACTATATATATATATATAGTAGTATCAAGCATGAAGATGGCCTACGGGCAATCAAACATTTTTTGAAAGATTGCCCCATTAATCTCTGGGCTCACACACAGATGTTACTATCTATGGCTTCGGTATGCTTAAAAAATAACTTCTTCCTCTTTGATTCAGTGCTGTACAAAAAAATCTGTGGGACCGCGATGGGCACCTGCTTCGCCCCCAGCTATGCGAATTTGCATATGGGCTGGTGGGAGGAGCAGGTGGTCCGAGCGGATTTCCCAGAAGAATGGGACAACAATGTACTACATTGGAGTCGCTACATGGATGATCTTTTTATTGTCTGGAAGGGAACCGAAGAAGCAGCTCGAGGTTTCATTAAAAAACTCCAGAACAATAACTTGAATCTGAAATTCACAAGCAATATCAGTGATACATCACTCAATTTTTTAGATCTCACAGTTTTTGTGAGAGACTCCAAATTGCACACAAATTTATACAGAAAACCTACTGCTGGAAATACACTGCTTAATGCAGCAAGTTTCCACCCGAAGAACCTGATAAAAAGTATCCCTTATGAGGAAAGCCTTAGAGCAATACGTAACTGAAGTGATACAGCAGACTTGGAAGTAGAACTTACTTCATTAAGCTCAAGGTTTAAGGAAAGAGGTTATACAGATGACAACATCTGTAGTTCGATCAAAACAGCCAAGCAAAAGAGCAGAGAAGAAATCCTATTCAGCAACAATAAAGAAACGGGCAAAAATAATACCTCAAAAAACCAGGTGAGAATGATTACTACCTATAATCGTAGGCATAGGGAGGTCAGAAATATTCTAAACAGGCATTGGCACCTGATTTATAATGACCCAATATTACAACCATTAGTCCTAAAGAGACCAGCTATAACATTTAGAAAAGCCAAATCGTTTCAGCAAATGTTGGTCTCGATTATGCTTCCACAAAAGACAAAAATTAGCACTACAACCTGGCTAAAAAGGAAACCTGATTTTGTAAGATGTACAAAATGTAAAGCTTGCAAACAAGGGAAAAATATGCAAGCATTTACTTCGAATTTGTCCAAAAGTGAGAAAAAGATAAGAGGAAGTTTTACTTGTAAAACTGATTATGCCATTTACGTACTTCAGTGCCCGTGTGGCCTGAGATACGTGGGGAGCACAATCAACCCTGTCCACTTAAGAATTTTACAACACATGAGGGCCATAAGAAATGCTGACAAAGCATACCCTGTAGCCCGCCATTTTGAGCTGGAACATAATAAAGATGATGCAGGATTAATCTATTTTGTTATAGATAATGTGCCGCACAGTGCCCGAGGAGGGGACAGGGAGAAAAAACTAAGACGCGTGGAATCACGCTATATTGTTGAGCTGAATACCAAGGCTCCGATGGGTCTGAATGTGGAAGAGGACCTGATCACTCACCTATAGATAGTAATGCACTACTATGATATGGATTAAGTAAGACAATGAATAAAATGAAATTTTGAAATAGAAACAGCAACCCAGCTAAGCTCGACTATAAGGTTTTAATGTAGGTTTTAAATGCAAACACTTTGCGACACGGGGATTATTGGGGTTTCACTTAGACAGTGAGTTAGGCATTAAAAGGACACATGCCCACTATGGGCTAATTCCCTAAACAGACAAATTGTAAGGTATATTCTTTGCATACTATGTATTCAACTAGCTCACTAGGGCGATATATGATCATGTCTAAATTAAAATAAAAATAATTCTTGAGGCTGGGCGTGGCAATATCCTAGCGCACATGCGCAATTGCCTAGTGAGGAATTATTGCATGGATTTATCGCCTCATATAACTGTTAATGCGATAACAGCAATGACGACCAAGATTCAATGTGGTTGCATTTTGAATAAAACGGGCAAGGGAGAATGAAAATAACAACTCTCCCAGTCACAAAAGACAAGCGCTAAGATAATTGTGTTGATAATGATTTGTACACACTTGTGATATATGCGCATTCAAAATAATATATAACTCGTGAAATGCACAATATTATATGTTTGATCTTAATGGTCTAATGTCCCGGCATTGCAATGTATGCGAGGAACTACGAGTCTGTTATCCATGTCTCTCACGCTGTAGTTCTACTGTCACGTGATGGGGGTTTGTTGCACAGTGTTTATAATGGCCGCTATGAGACATAAACCTTCGGTGATCAAGCCTGCGGGTCAGGCGAAACGCGTCCGAAGGGCTGACTTGAATAAACTTTTTGGCGAGCACATGGTGTCGTCTAGCGTGGTGTTTTGCTGCGTGTTTGGAGTATCAATATATATATATATATATGACGCTCCAAATCCTCCCAAAACTCCAAGGAAAGGATAAAACAGCACTCAGAGGGCGAAATGTTGCCAACACGCTCGATTTTATTTAGTGGAGAGGCACACACAGACGCGTTTCGGCGTGCTGCCTTCGTCAGTGTGTGTTACACTGCATTTAGTGTCGACATGTTTTTAAACATCATTTTGCCAAACCCACATTCTGGACATCAACAAAGAAAAGGGACTCATACCACAGGCAAAATAGGGGCAGCCATCTTACAGTGTTAACTGCGGTTGTCAAGACAGAATCATCACCATATATGTGAGAATAACATAGAGCCCACAAATGGGCAGTTACCCTATTCTGGTTGCGGTATGTATACTATACATATTCCAAAATGGAAAAGATAATCAAGCCGTGGATCGGCTAATGTCCCTTATCAAATAAATCGATACAGTCCATCAAATTATGAGACTTCAAGTTCGATTACATTCCATTAGAAGTTACTTATAAATAAAATTAGAGGGTTCATAAGGCTGGATGCTATATACGTGGCGGCAGATAGTGCAATTTAACAAAATACTTGAAAAATTATCTATAATTATAGATATCATAATTCATCTCTGTGAAAAAATAGTTATCCAACAATCACTTAAACAAATCACTTAAAAGCTAATGCATCATATTTCGACAATATATATACACACATAGCACTATTCTTCATCTAACAGACTTGTACTATTACATATGCTGATGTGAGGCCTCTTTATTGAAGATCCAGTGTCAATCAGAAAGGTCTTGTCACAGCTTTATCAGACTGATATGACATCTTGGATCTTCTTGTTATTATTTGGGATTAGAGTTAATTTATTTCCCCAGATGAAAGGCCATCTCCTCCCCACTATTTAGACCTTTCGGAAATGTTGTTGAAAGATCTACGATATATCTAGATTCTAATCTCCTTAACCTACGTAGACGATCACCACCACGTATTTTGGGAGGCATAATGTCCAGACCGAAGTATTGGAGTTTACTGCAGTCCTGCTTATGGGCCTCAGCAAAGTGGCGAGCCACAGGATAAGCCTGATCCACTTTATCAATGGCTCTTAGGTGCTCGAGTATTCTCAGCTTGAGCTCCTTGATCGTGCTCCCAATGTAGCGTAAGCCACATGGGCACTGTAGACAATAGACGGCATACTGTGTGCTGCAGGTAATGAATTTGTTGATGTTCATTTTTCTACCTGTATCAGCTATGATGTATGAGAGGACGCGTTTGCTGCCAGCACAAGCTTTGCAGCGGCCGCAAGGATAAAAACCTTTTTGGTCCCTCAAGGTGTTAATTCTCTGAGGCAGTTTCTCAAAGTGGCTGGTCACTAGCATGTCGCCTATTGATCTAGCTTTACTAAAAGTCAGGAGAGGATGGGTCGGTAGATCTTCTTTGAGTACATTGTCCGTTAGGAGAATGTGCCAATTCTTTTTTAGCATCTTTCTTAGATTTTCGGCCCCTGATGAATAGGGAGTTATTACTCTGAATTTCCCTGTATTGTTACCCGTTTCCCCTCTGTATCTACCCCGTTCAGGATTAGTAGTCAAAAGGGTGTGTCTTTCAATTTTCCTTACTCTCTTTAGGGTGTTGCTTAGTAATTTTTCCCCGTATCCCCTGATCTTAAACCGGGATACGCACTCCGAAGCAGCCGCTTCAAAGTCAGCCTCTCTAGAGCAGTTTCTGCGAAGCCTAAGTAGTTCCCCATAGGGGATACTTTTGATCAGTTGGGGAGGGTGGCTACTGCTGGCAAAGAGTGTAGAATTGCCAGCAGTTTCTTTTCTAAATAGGCATGTGTGCAGATGTCCCTCTTCTAGAAATATCTTCAGGTCCAGGTAGTCCGCTGCCACCGGACCCACTGTACCCGAAAAATGCAGGTTAACCTTATTTCTGTTTAGCACATTAATATATTCGTGTGCTGTGTCCCAATCGCCACTCCATACCAGGAAAAGGTCATCGATGTAACGATGCCAGCATATGACCTTGCCCTCTTTTCCTCCAACTGCACAGCTCCTGGGCACCTGCTCCTCCCACCAGCCTACGAACAAGTTCGCATAGCTGGGGGCAAAGCAGGTGCCCATCGCCGTCCCAGACCTCTGAATATACAGTTGATCCTCGAATAGGAAAATATTATGGGTCAAACAAAAGTGTACGAATTCAAGAATCATAATATTATGTTTTGCAAAGCGCAACTGACGTTGTCCCAGTGCATGCTTAATAGCTTCCAGTCCATGTTGATGTTCTATTCTAGTATATAAACTAGTGATATCTAATACCATCAACAGGTATCCTGGTTCCCACACAAGGTTCTGTATCTTCATCAAGAAGTCTTTTGTGTCTCGCACATAGGATTCCATAGTTGCTACCAGAGGAAACAAAATGTTGTCAACAAAGCAAGACATATTCTCTGTTAGGCTCCCAATAGAGGAAATAATTGGACGACCGGGTGGGCAGTTACGATGCTTATGTAGTTTCGGGAGGTGGTAGAATGTAGGAGTCATGGGACAGTTGGTTCGTAAGAACAAATGTTCGTCCTTATTAAGCATCTGGAGGTCGTACCATTTTGTGATCAGTGTATCATAGTCTCGGATACTTTGTTGGTAAGTCTCATTGGTACATTTATTATAGAACTTCTCATCTGAGAGTTGCCTCAGAGCTTCCTGCTTATAATAGTCCCGTGTCATTAAAACCACGTTCCCTCCCTTATCTGAGGGTTTCACAATAATGTTCGTGTCTGCCATTAGGGTCTTCAGTGCATGTTTTTGTTGTTCCGTGATATTATAGTCAAGATCATGGTGGTCCACTTTCCGATATTTTAATAGATCATTGCTCATAGCTTCCGAAAATGCATCAACCGCATCCCAAGGGGATTGAGGAACAAAGATTGACACTGGCTTGAATCCACTTGCGTCCCTCTCCTGTTCTATCCCTTGCATTTCGGCTCTTTGCGCCATATCCAATTGGGCAAGGTCCTGTGTCTGTTCTAATTCTAGGTTATCCACTGTCTCAATTGCATGTAAATCTCTGATGCTTAGAGCATCAGTAGCAGTGTTCCTGGAGCCTTTATTCCCCTTGTCTTGTAGATGCGGTCGTGATTTAAAATATTTATGTAATTTTAACTTGCGTGTGAAGCGGAACAAGTCTATTTTGGTTTGGGTATATTCCAACTCATTAGTAGGACAAAATGTTAGTCCAAGGCTTAGGACTTGTTCTTCCTCAGTCGTAAGCTCTCTGCATGTTAAGTTCACCACTGTTAGATTGGTTTGATCCTTTCTGATGTTGCGGTTGTCGGGGGTGTTAGCGTTATCGCTGGCGGGTGGCATCATTTCTTGTTGGTGCGGTTCCGTTTCGGCCAGCGGGGTGGCCCCGCGCCGCCTCTGCCTCTGCCTCTTCCCGCCCCCACCTGCCCTTCTTGTTCTCCTTCTTTTCTTGTTCCTGGGGTGGCTGTGTCCGGTGGTTTGTTCTTTCCCCCCCGGAGCCAGGATTTCTTTATCACTTCGAATTCCTCTTGAAAAGGAGTTCTTTTGTTCCTCTCCATTCCCTTCGGTCCTTTGTTACCCCTTCGTTCATCCGGGTCTGATTGATTCTCCTCCGATTCATTCTCAGTGATGTCCGATTCAGATGTCACTTCCCCAGTTGCATTCGTTACTCCAGCACCATCACTTCTATTTTTCTGTAGGGCTTTGCAGGGGGCGTCAAATTTCTCCGCATATGTGAGTACGCGTCCAGTCTGGTAATCATTTGCGCCCCTCTCATATTTCTCCTGTTTGCGAAGTCTGATTTTGGCTTCATATTTTACTAGCCGGGCTTTCATTTGTTCTTTCATCTGCCCAATTGTAGTTATCAGGCTAGGTTCCGTTTCGCTATCCAGTTCGGTGATAATTGAAGCGATCTCAGCCAATGCTCGTTCTCTATCGCTCCAAGCATACTTGATCAATATTTTTAAAGTCCCCTCGCAATATTGTGCGGTATGTTCAAACCAGTCAGTCAGTAGCTGTGGGTCCGGGTTCTCGTATGAGGGCACTGTATGGACCCTCAGCCCTCGCGGTACCCTCTCTTCCTCAATGTAGTTGGTGAGGCTAGTAGCCTCCCACCATTTACGGATCTCCCTTTCATGGAGTCTCTCTAGTTTAGTTAAAGTGATTAGGAGTGGATTGTTGGGCGTTTCCGCTATCGGCATTGTTGTTGTTGTTAATATTTTCTCTTGCCGCTTGAACATGCCCTTGGCTGCCGCCTGCCGTTCTGCATCCGAAAACATGCCTGGTTAGCACTTGTCCTGCACAATATTGAGCTCTTACTGTGTCTATCGCGGACTCATGCAACTCGTGTGGCCCCTCCGCAGTTGTTAGCGTGTACAACTTCCGCCCTTCTGTCGTCTTGCCGAAATATTCCGAACGTCTCTGTCATACAGGAATGGGGATAAGTTATAAAAAGTTTCTCTCACCCGGAGACGTCTTCCTCGGGAAACCCTCGGCATCCGCCTAGTGTGTTCCTCCGTACTCCGTACTCCGGTCAGTTTCAATTTCAGTCTCCCATTTTCGGATACGGCGGTGCGCAGCCTTGCAGTTTTCACAACGCTCCTTTCCCACGAAAAGCGGCTGCTCACTCGGTGACGGGTGCTGTCGGCGGCTCGTGGACGCCGCCACATATGACGCTCCAAATCCTCCCAAAACTCCAAGGAAAGGATAAAACAGCACTCGGAGGGCGAAATGTTGCCAACACGCTAGATTTTACTTAGCGGAGAGGCACACACAGACGCGTTTCGGCGTGCTGCCTTCGTCAGTGTGTGTTACACTGCATTTAGTGCCGACATGTTTTTAAACATCATTTTGCCAAACCCACATTCTGGACATCAACAAAGAAAAGGGACTCATACCACAGGCAAAATAGGGGCAGCCATCTTACAGTGTTAACTGCGGTTGTCAAGACAGAATCATCACCATATATGTGAGAATAACATAGAGCCCACAAATGGGCAGTTACCCTATTCTGGTTGCGGTATGTATACTATACATATTCCAAAATGGAAAAGATAATCAATATATATATATCCACACGTAAAGAGTTTTCCCTAATGAAGACGCCACTTGCAGGGAGAATATCTTCTTTTAATTCATGGATACTGACACAGAGCCGCAGTCCCGCTCCTTACATCTTAGTACAAAGCCCTACTCGTTTCAGACAATACCATGTCCTTGTAAACGGGCAGACTGACTCGGCAACAAACAGCATTAGCGAGGGACACCTGTATATAGTTCAAGTCCCGCCCGAGTTGCTGAGTCAGCCTGCCCGTGAACAAGGACATGGTATCCATGAATTAAAAGAAGATATTCTCCCTGCAAGTGGCGTCTTTATTAGGGGCAACTCTTTACGTGTGGATATATAGGGTTGTGCGAACCTGAGAATACATTCTTCTTGTCAAGCGAGACTGATGGGAACTATGACGACCCGGTGGTCCGAAGGGCCCCTTTCTCAGCATAGTAAGTGAAGAGGTTTGAAAGGAATTACTAAAGGGAGTTCTCCTTGGACCGGGGCGGGTCCAGTGGGAGGGTCAATCTGCCACTTCCTTTTGAGCTTGCTGCTGTTTGAGAACTGGCATTGGTATATGCATCCATCAAAGGGATCCTATTTAGGGGAGCAATTGCTAACAAAACTACCAAAGACTCTTTCCTGTTATAGACAATGTTAGAGAGGGGCCGCAGGCACCCTGCAAGTTGAGGGCAGAGGGCAGTTGGATGCCTGCTATGCAGGGAGGGGGTTTGATTGTTTTACTTTTTTTCTTTGTTGAGTTGAGCTACACATTATGCAACCCGAATCAGCTGCTGCTTTTTTTACTTACTACATCCTGCACTAGCAGCTAGAAGGGAATGTGGATAAATGTCTAACAGGAGATATGTAAGTGAGGTGAATACAGCACAAAGAGGTAGGCTCACAATTATGACCTGGAAGGTCAATAGGTTGAGAATAAGAGGAGGATCGTTGAACGATACTTCAAACGTCATGGCCTGGATGTTGTACTGCTGCATAAAATGCACCTCAAAGGATACAGCTGTAAAGTGCTCAATGGGGGGCGGGGATGCAAACTCCTCGCACATTCTAGGTATACACAGAATCCTGAGGGGTGGTCCTGATCATCAGAAAATTGATACCCTACATCCCACAGGAAACGTGGACACAAGGAAGGTATGCACTTCAGACAGGCATGTGGAATTGTAATTTGCTTAACCTCTGATCCATATATGTCCCGTCCCAGCAAAAGTCCCAGCAAAACTCAACAGCGGTGGAGGCACGGAGAACCCTATTAAAGGGGAAATAGGGGGAAACAGTATGAGTGGGGGTGACTGTGAAATGGTCTAAACTTACAACCAAATCAGACAAATTACTGCAAACCTACGATTCATTTAACTCCATTGTTGGCCCCTTTGTTGACCTCACTTCATGTGAGATCCCACTTACAGAATTACATACTATACTATTCAGGGATTTGAAACATCTATGCACTAAGGAAATCCACCCACCTAAACATTCAGCGCCCATGGCCGCCTCATGGTTCTCTAGCGATTGCCAAAAGGCAAAATGTGGTTTAATTGAGGCTATTAAAGAGGAAAATAAATGCCTGATCTAGTTACAAGCAGATTGTGTTCATCACCAAGCAGAATTGGATATATTCTAAATGGCTTGAACTCTTAGAAGCCTCTAAAAGTAGAGACATTGCAGCTTTTTGGCAAATTGTTGTCCACAGCAGCCTATCAAACCCTAACCCTTTAGAGTTTTTCATCCAACTACATGTATAAATAAAACATTTTTCTAGATAATAATCCGCAAACATAGCGGGTGCAGATGAAACAGCAATGAGAGAACACTCCATTTATTGGAGGGCATTTCTGGGCTAAACGATAGCTCACCATCAGGCTCTGACGTTCCTTTTTCCTATAGGAGATACATTAATTAAACATTTGCAACCTGGGAAATCTCCTGGTCCTGATAAGCCGCCTGGGGATTTATACCACTCTGAGCAAGCAGTGTGGCCTCTAATATTACTAGTTTGTCTAATAGAATCATGGTTGGGACAAGATTCTGACTCATGGCACTGTGCTGAAATAATACCCATATTTAAATAGAATGATAGGGGTCAGCTAGAGAATTATCATTCCATAAGCTTGACTGAGAAGCTGCAGAAGATGTTTTGCCATCAAGTTTTAAAAATTGCAGGACTGGATGATTGAAACACAAATATTGCCTCTGTTATAGGCTGCCCTCCATACCAGAGTTAGTACGATAGATCAGATATTCCACTTCTTATTAATTATGTGAAATATTTTCGGCTTATCAAGGATCATTTATATGTGGCTTTTGTTGATCTGAGGGTGGCGTTTGATCTCATCCCCAGACAATATTTGTGAACCCCATTCAGGTCAATAGGAATTAGTTCAGATCTACTAGCAATCCTCATTGGGCTTCATGTGGGGAACTATGCTCAAGTGAGTGGGGAGAATTGGGAGAGCTGACTGATTGTAAACATATAGAGAGGGGGTACGCCAAGGCTGTGTACTACCAGCTATCCTATTCTCCCTATATATTAACAATTTTATACATTTTCTTAGTGACTGATCCCATGACTCCCCGATACTGAACTGCACCTCAATACCTGCTTCCCTATTTGCTGATGGCGCTCTTATAATTTGTCGTACACCAATGGGACGTAAAAGTTTATTAAATAACTTTTCTGACTTTTGTGATCTGAGGGGATTGAAGGTGAACAAGTCTAAAACTAAATATATGACTTTCAACCCCCAGAAATCATTTAGAAAAGGCTTTAAGCTGAAGGGCTTGTTGCTTCAGAGGCAAGTTAGATTTGACTACCTTGAGTTTAGGTTAGATAATTCCCCGTTCTGGAAATCACACATAAACAAAAGTAGAATTATTCTGCTACATAGTGCTTCAGTAGACACCAAAATATTTAAAGCTACAACACCCAGATCCGTTTCACTGGCTATTGAGGTTTACCATGGTAAAGCTCAAAGTGCAGCACTTTATGCAACAGAACTCCGGGGATCTGAGAGAACGAACTAAAGAGAACAGTTGTATAAGATATGTTTTCAGCTTTCCCTGAGTATACCTATTAACTCACTATTTTTTTATATAGGGCTTAAGAGGGTGGGTGCACAGCTGCCCTAAAGCCCCTCCTATAGGAAAGCTCTTGTTGAGATTATGGATATGGACAAGTCACACACTATACCATGGTTACACCACAAACAGTCATCTTATATGCAGACCCTAGGATTGGAAAGCCGCTGGAGTGATCCACCATCTAGAAAAGTGGGCACCAGGGACATTGTAAAATCGACATTCTTGGGATCATGTGATTGAACAGTATCACAGAAATATGAACCTCAACAGTTTGATGAAGGGCTTTTTGTGTAATAAATTTAAGCCTGTGCTAGAATCTTAAATGGATGGCATCACGCCCTAGCAAGCTAGAAGCTTGCACATCAAATTTAGGTTAGGATCTCTGCAAGCGGGCCGCTTTTCTAGCAAATGGAAGCAAAATGCTGATGTTCTAGCCTTTTGTCCATTTTGCAAAGAAATTGTGGAAGACATAGAGTATTTTCTCTTCTTTTGTTCATTTTGATAAAAGGACCAAATTGTCATGGATTAGACCACTTTGTATCAACTTGGGCATACGCATTATTTAGTTGCTTCCAGAATACTTCAGACACCAGCCCCCTTATTGTTTTTACTTTAAGTAGATACTCATATGCTGTTTGGCTTCAAAGGAAGTGGGTGGGATGCTCCTCAGAAGCTTGTCTATCTGAACCCCCAAGTATCCTGTAGTTTTAAAGGTTTATGGAGTGCACTTTCAAATCACTAATACTGTCTTTAGATGCCTGTGTATGCTTGGATATAATTTTGGATGTTGTTTTATGTAGACTGATTATGGAACGAGTTTATAAATGGCTCTGCACTTTTAAGGTATTTTTCTATTTTGTATACAATATTTAATCTGTGATATAATGTATTATGTTTTTATGTACGTTTTATGGGATTTTCCCCCAAAATAAACTATTGAGTAATGATGATAATAATAGTTTGGGCGGGGGGATGGGAACTCAGCGCCAGTTGAATGATGAGATAGATAGGAAACTCCAATAGAAGGCCAGGAAGAGGGTGACCCCATTTGTGGAATGTTTAGGGGCAATGAGACTTGCTGACATCTGACGTACCCTAGGGGCAGGCGGCATACTCCGCTTGGAGTGTGGAGTTTCAGAAAAATTCTGCAGAGTTTCTTCTCGTGCACTACTCACCAATGTTAAGATGGCAAGGGAGAAAATTGAGGGCTAGACTCCCTTACCTCCTATCTCTCTTTCCTCCTTCATTTGTTGTCACAGGGATACACACCACCCCTTTCTGCTCACCATGAATGTATGTACAGCCCTAAGGAAGCCCCAGCTGGATGGCCATGTAAAGGGGTGAAACACGTGTTGGCTGTCAGTTTGTTTGTGTCTCACTCACTCTCACGGATAGAGTAACAACACCTTATAAACATCCAACAAACTGAACTTTTGTCTGATTGGATTTTTGTCCTGAAGCAGTACGAAACCAGTCTTGCCCTGACAACCACTTTGAGCGTTCAGTTTCTGAGCAGCGGATTAAAGGGTGCAAGGTATATTGATTGTAGGAGATGTCAACTAATAGTAATTAAAATACATAGTAATAGTAAATGCTTAAGTCTATGTTGTTAAAGTGGGTCAGGCTCACAGTGCTACAGAGTCATTGTAAAGCACTTAAGTCATTTTATTTTTTGTAGTCAATATGCAGGTTCTGACAGAGCACTCCTCAACATATTGATATTTGTCCATCAGAAGACTAGAAGCTATGCCAAATAGAATAAATGGTACACTAAGAGCAGCCAAAATTTCTCTTTTTCTTTCGTTAAACTGCTGTATATTACAAAAAAAGTATCACATTTAAACATAATTCTAGGTGGACTGACCCTGCTGAGCTTCGTAATTGTTCAGGACATTCAGGCTCACCTGTGATTTATGAATTCAGAAATGTTGGCATGAAATTTTGCTGGTCTCTGAAAATCTGAAGTTCATGGAACTTGGAGCCTCTAATGCGTAATAGAGTGACCCAATGGAAAATCTAGGCTTCAGAATTATGAAACTGTTTTTGACACATTTTAGATTGCATAAGAACATGATAGAAATATTTCTTCCCTTCCTGGGGTATTTAAATGATCTCGGATCATTTCTATTCCATGCTGTTTGTTGTGTTCTTCCACCTTGAAACCTGAACCTGGAATGCTTCATTGTACTCAGCTAGATGTGCGATCTATACATACCAATAGCACACGTGTCAGTATCACTGCATTATGTGTCAATTCTATGCTGTCAGTGTTATTCATATTATGCCAAATTATGGCATAGTAAAGTCATTTAAGGAAGAAGTAGCTGGATTTAGTCACGAGTACGTGGATGAAATATCGCCCAATAGAAATCAATCATATTGAACCTTCCTGTGGATTATGAAACCACACATTCAGAACTGATACTTGTAATAATGTGGCTAGCAAAGCTCGTGTTAGTCAGCGATTGTCTTGATTTCTCATTCGATAGTGTCGACAAATGAGCTGGAAGATTGTATTTTCTTGGGAAAAAATGTTAAAAGTGCCGGAAGTTGCTATGTGCACATAATGGGCTATATGTAATTCCGTTTGAAAACAAAATAATACAATACACATTTTGAGAACTCATTTTACTTAAACCGTGCAATAGAATTGTGTAAGATGAGTGGCATTTGCCATTTATTAAAAACAATTAATAAAATGTTTTTTTACTGAAATTTTACATCTTTTTTTTTCAAAGTGTCATGCCACTAATCTTAAAAATTGTTTTTCTTTGTTGTTTTTCCTAGAAAGTTTGAATCGATCCTTTTTTTCTCTCATTCCTTTCTTTACTCCCAACTTCCTGCTTCAGGGTAGCATTTCACCATTGGGGGTCCTCTACCATAGGGGTGGAGCGTCACCTCCCTGCCAGCTGCCTCAAAACAACAGGAAAGGAAAAATAAAACGATAACAAACACTTTTCCTTTCCTGCCGAGTCTTTGGGGGTGAGGCCATGGGGGTGACAGGCTGCAGGAGGAGTGGTGGGCAGGTGGCCGCTGGCACGGGTAGCAGTGGAAGGTTGGCGGCGGCGAGTGGAAGGACGAAGGTAAGTGGTTTTATTTTATTTTTTGTTTTACTTTCCCTACCCTGGCATCTGTCCACTTCCCACCCCGACTCACCGCACCACCGCTGTTACCTGTGCCAGGATGCACCTGGTGGTGGGCACTGTTGTCAGTGCACATAACGGTTTGGCCAGCCATCTCATGTGCACTGAAGCTGTCTCCAACCCAAGCGGCATTGTCGTATTGGGCACAGGCTAATTCTGAGCACTCATGCCAATCCTGATGCTGCTCTCATGACATAAGAGCAGCGTCAGGGTTGGCCCCGGTGGAGTCTGGGAGCCTGTGCCTGGATAGTTTAATAGTGGCAGTAAAACGGATCCTAGAGCAAGCACTCACCAAAGCGAAAAACACCTTTCCACTGTTACAAAACAGGATGACTTATCGGAAGAGGTAGCGACACAGATCACCAAGACCAGGACAGAATATATGACGGCTTGCGTCAACCTCCGACACTACAACTTCAGGATGTATGCAACCCGAATGCACAAAGAACGTGATAAAACGGGTACCTTGCTAGCATGGTTAGCAAAACAAGACAGAGACATGAAACCCATAACTGAGGAAATAGACCCCCACAGTAACTTAGTGCGGTCCCAAGATCAGATCTTTTCAGCATTCCATCAACACTACTCGGAAGTTTACAGACACCCAATCCCGATTGAGCAGGACATAATAGATCACTTTCTCGACCCCCTAACGATCCCTGAGATTACAAGAGAGGACAGTACGTCATTAGAGGCGAGAATACAACCTGCAGACATTACCCATGCCCTACACACCTTAGTTTGCAACAAAGCACCGGGACTAGACGGACTTCCCTTAGAATACTACAAGACCTTCTCCCCCCTATTGGTCCCCAGATCAGCGGTGATGTACACCACAGCATTAGATACAGGGGAGTTACCGAAATCCCTCCGGGAATCGGTTATCGTGATGTTCCTGAAACCCAATTGTGAGTCAATTCATTTATTTCGTCACGCATGGGTTGCGTAATTTAAAGACACCAAGAGATGTCCCTCACTCTTTAGTCCTGACGAGACCTTCATCCAACAGGTCGAAACGCCATCGACGCCATAGGGAATGAACCTCTCAAACACAGTGCTCTATGATTGCAGATAGTCACTGATTATACATTGACTTATTATCGCGTTTGGTCATTTTCCCTTTTGTAAATATCAATAGCTGAAAATTGTACAGATCACTTATTGTTTTATGTTTTGTGTTTTTCGCTCACAATATCACTGGGGACACATTGCACTTTTTTGTATATATGTCGCTGATATGATTACAATACTATTTGTCTTACTTGAAATACAAAAGCATTTTCTATAATCTGGTATGAGCGTGCTCTTTTCTTTGCCAACCCCTCTCTGATAAATTAAAAGCGCTATTTAGCTGTTGTACTAAATATAAATTGTACAAGTAATTATGCCACAGAAACCACTGTTCTTTGGATAAACATGTCTATCATTAAGACACACCCAGTTCATGGGTCCTAGCACTGTGGGCGTCGTATGTTGCTGGGCATTACTTCCTCTGATGACTCCCGGAGAGCCGGTAGCCTGGGTGGGGTCAGTCGTAGTGCAGTGGGGTATAGGAGACAAATAAAAATCCAGGATAAAGATGGTGCAGGACAAGCTTGTGTTTATGCGACTGCTCCTGTCGCCATCTTGGCCCATGAAATACAGTTATATGGTTAGAGTAAATGGCACAATTATTTTTCACTTCTGGTTGTTCACATGGAAATATTGTCCATGTAAAAAAAACATTTCCATACATACACTCGCAGCACCGCTTATGGACACATGATGATATTGTATGTTAGGAGTGCATTAAGCTTTGGAAAATGCATTGCAAATCTTTGTGAATGAAGAAGGTTGTGTATGTGTAGGGGATCACTTCATTTGTCTTCCGTGGAGTAAGAAATCAGATTATTAATGGAAAGCGTGTTGAATATACCAACCAGGTTCATCATACTTCTCAAAGATTTTACCTTCTGACTTCACTGTGCTAAGTCCGTTAGTGTATGAGCTGTAGAGAGTATACAACTCTAAAACATGAAGAGGCAATCACTGTTCGTGTTTCCCAGTAATGTACTGTAGACAGCATAAGTTAAAGAAGAAACAGGTGCACAGACCAGTTATGAGCCTTCACACTAAAGTAGGACATGCTCATGACACAGCCCCAGGATTTCTCGGTACAATTTTCATTCTTTTTTCATCCATATCAAAATGAAGCTAGGAACTTATGGTGCTGAAACAAAGCTTGACACTTATCAACAACCCCTGAGTCTGCGCCCAATGGAAACATATGAAGCTGTGCCTGGTCTTTACCTCAAGGGAAGTCATTGTGTGGGTAGTCTCAGCTTTCCTCAGCTCCTGAGGATGGAAGGATCGGGATTAAAAAATCTGCATCTCTTAATTACCTGTCACACTGCAACAAGACTGGGGACAGCCCAGGCCCAATGAACAAAAGTGGAAACCCAGACAACTGGAGCCAACATATGAGGGGGCTTCACTTTGACCTTTTGGTGAGAAATGCCCTGGCAATGATGTCGGCGAGTGGCATGGCTCAAACCCCAGGAACAGATGTGACCAGTTACTCCGGGATGACGCCATCTTGAACTACCTCAGCATGCTGTGCAGGAGCGTTGGGACAGGTGTGGAGAAGTGATGTCTAACCCTAGTATTGGCCTGGGCTGCCTGGCTTCTAGAACCTTCAACCCCCCCATTAAAAACTCTTGCATAAGACAGAGACTCTTGCCATGTTGGTGTTTTTGTGCTTCTTGCTGCTGGACTGGACTCCAGGACTGCAATAGCCATGAACAACTGGATGAAGAAACCCCCTTATGCCTAAAAAGGACTAAGGTCTGCTCCAGTTGACCCCAGACCAGTGGGTCTTCCCCAGGGCCAGTGAGGAGGGCCCCATCTTACAGCCCCTGAGGACCAGTTAGGGGAAAGCCCGAGACTTCTGCACCAGGAACAAAGACAAAGAGGAAGACTGGCATGGGGAGCCAGGAGAACTAGCTTCCTTGTAGAGTAAACTTCTTTGGAAGTCAGCTGCTAAAACTGCTCCTGGTGACAACAGCTAGCTACCATGAGTAAAATGATCCCACATTTGTCCAAATCAGCCTAGAGGCCCGAGTTAGGGCATTTTGAAGATTGCTGACCTTAGACCTATTTACAGAACAATGTACATGGGGCTATGCTGCTTTCTTACAGATATCCTGTGGTGGGTGAGTGACCGAGGGATTGCCCCACAATGTATTACCTGCAAGGGGATGTGCCTGGGGCCCTTTCATTTTTCTACTTTGCCCACTGGGGCCCGCATTTCCCTTGGGGCCGATGAGACAGAGCGTAAGGAGCACTAATGCGATCCCCCGAGAGGAGGAGATGGGGCCGGGATCCTAACTCTGGGCCCCAGCACCAGCAGTGGTGAGCCTGACCCAAGATCCTTGTACCCATGTCTTGGGGGAACAGGGCAGCAACCAGAGATGAGATGTCACTGCCATCGGAGCAGGGAGGGTAGTAATGGTGCCTGTGCCTACGAGCAGCGGAGACGGATATGCTGCCCGCAGGAGGGGTTAGCCAGCAGTGGGATCCCTGGGCTTCCCCCAAGTGATGGAGGCAAGTAGCGAGGTTGTCCTGGATGGGACCAGTCAACCCTAACTTTAGGACAAAAACAAAGAAAAGCACAGGCACTGTTGGGGCATATTATAAAGAATGGCGTTAAAATTTATCTCCGGTTTAGCGGCAGAAAACTGCAGCTAAAGTGGTGATAATGGGCTTGATAATAAGCCCTTGAGAATTCCAATAGAAGTCCTTGTTGTGGTGTGAACATGGACTTCTATTGGAAGTCTCCAGGGCATATTATCAAGCCCATTATCGTCGCTTTAGCGGCAGTTTTCTGCCGCAACCAGCGATAATTTTAACACCGTTCTTGATAATATGCCCCTGTTGTTATCAAAGTGCTACATCAGGCACAGAAGTATGTCTGATACATAGTCAAACTTAACTTTCCCTCAGCTGAGGAGTGTAGCTCATCTAAAAGAAGACATGCCTAATACTTTGCCTCTACATGCAGTAATAATATTGGAAGCTGAGTACCAGGACTGGAAGGGACATTGTAGTGGGCATGCAAAACTGACCCATTCCATGACTCTGGCTGTGAGGGCTTCTTTAGATAAGGCTTCCGTTAGGCCAGTGGGGCATCTTTGACCTTAATAAACTCATACATGGATGATCTGAGAAAGATCAACTGTGTTGTCACCCTTGTTGTAAAGAAATAACAAGTACCAATCGCATGTGTGTCTCATGCACACATAGCCCTTTATGTACACCTCTCAAGCTCCAGGGGCTACTCTATACCATAAGTATAATGTAAAAAACATAATTAAAATCTGAGACTTTCTCCATCCTTAGCTCTAGCCACCCCAGATAACTTTTTCGTTACACTATGCTCTAGAACCCTCTGACCTGGATTTATAACAAAGAGTTAGTGAGTATGTCTCTCAGTTATTGATGTGTTGGCGCCAGAGCATTTAATAATTGCCTAATTGTGTTTTTCTTCTTTGTACATATTGTACATATTTTCTGCAGCATAGGTTTCTTTGTATGATATTAATGTGTCCGTCTATAACACTGAATCACTGTAGATGGGCATTTTATGTTTATGTTTCACGTTTTTCCATTAAAAGTGTAATTCTGTCCATTTGAAAAGATTAATAATATCTTTATACTGATACACATAATATAATGTGTTATTGTCTGTGTGAAATAATGTGCAAAGGTATAAGATGGCATGGCAGGGCTGGTGTTAAGGTTAACTTAACTTGCATTTTCTTTATTTTGCAATTTTGTGCTGCAGGAGCTCTTGACCTCTAGTACATTTTAACCATCTGAGGGGTTTTGCAGCTAATTGTTGGTCATAGCTGACTGTCTATATTTAATAAGCAAATCCACATGTATAATCCATTTTGGCTTCTGGAAATGTTTTGGAAACATCAGAAGTTGGCAAGCTCAAGATGTTTATCTTGAGGGACTTGGGAACATTTACTTATGTACTTGACATGCTGTGTGAGGGATTAGGCACTGTTTATGAGGCAAGTAAATTACTGTTTGGCTCAACATGAATAGCAGACTCCTAAAAGAGCACAGAGTTTGCTTGAAGCATGTATTTATTCTACAAACCAGTGTGTATGTTTATCAGCCTGAGCTAAAAAGAGAAATCCACACAAAAATGTGCTAGGTTTTCTTCGGACAACATTCATTTTTTAGATTAGTCTGATGCATGTTCAAGTAATCTGTAAAGCATTGTGGAAGCATTAAGAACCCTATTCATATAGGTAAATTTGTTTACAACCAAATACACCTTTTGTGTACCTGCCAGGAAGTGACAACGAGATGCTTGTCAGGCGTACACCCCTCTACCTGTGTGAGGTTCTTTTCCATGAGTGCTGAGCTCTCCGCACCTGTAAATTGTATTAAAGGCTTGGGGAAGTAGGAATTTTAGATCATTTGTTAGCTTCAGATGTTTGTGAAAGTTCCTACAGTTATGTGCATTTGTGTGGCGTTGATAAACTCCTCTCATTCGCCTTTCCACTCTGAAAACAGTAGGAGTTTTACTCCAGCCAAAGGCAAGGCTGACTCTCCAAATTTGGTGGAGGTACAGGGGAAGGTGTTTCGCCACAAGAATATTTTTTTCCTGTGGAGAACCCCCATTTGCACAGTGGATCCTATTTCCCCTGTGGACTTTCCTGCTATGGAGAACTCTGCACAGTAGGAATAGGATCCTGCTGGGAAAGTTAAATGACCTTTTCATGAATATGCATGGAAAGCTAATGTGAGAAAAGAAAACATGGTGGTAATTAGAAACTAGACAGGAGGAAGGAGAGAAAGAAGAAAGAGTGAAAGTAATGAAAAGTGCAAGGAAGAAAGAAAATATGGAAGGAAGGGGCTAAATGTGAAAGGCATAGTGAAAGGAGGGAGGCAGAGTGGGTGAAAACAAACATAGAAGGGCAAGTGCAAGGACGGATGGTTGAAAGGATGAAAGGATGTTTCGAATGCTGAGAGGATCACTTGGTGAAAGGATGAAATGTAGGGGGGAAATGATTGATGAAGGGATTGCCAGGCTTGTGGAATGATGGTCAGAAAAGTAAAAGGATAAATGGCTGGAAGAGAAAAAGGATCGATCTATGTGTGAAGGGAATGCTCATTGGATGGAACAATGGAAAGGTGAAAATATGCATGGGAGAAAGGATTGATGAAAGTGTGAACAGACGGGTGGAAGTTCAGTGGGCAGTGAGAATAACGAAAGTATGGATGGAAGGATGGTAAGGTTAAGAATGATGGATTGGTAAAAGGGAGGCGGGATGGATGGATAGATAGATGAGTGGTTGTAAGGGTGCATGGAACTATTCTAGTAAGGGTCGAGTTCATTTGCTTCGTTCACTCTGTGTCATTAGCATTTGCTTCAAAGTTAGGGGTAGTTTCATTTTCGTGCTACTCCCTTGCTAAATAAAATAACTGAATCGCACCAAAACAACAAATTCGGAGCAAGTTCTAAGCCACTTCCTGCATTGTGAAGGGAGTTCGAAACAACCAAAGGGAATGCTAATCTAACAGTATTACCAAACAATCGCCTATTCATTGATGTCATCATCTCCTGAAGGAAAACGGGAGATGCTTTTTTTAGGGACACAATCTCGGATTGCTGCAGAAAGCAGTTTCCAAAGAGACTGGGATACTGTTCATATTTCCGTCATGAAAGTGATGGAAAGTTTGCAAAGAGCCATCTGGATGTCAACTCAAACCCATCAAACACAAGGAGATGGTGGACTGACCGCTGAAACTCTTTAAGCACTCACCCCCAGTCACAGATCTGGGTTGAAATGAAACTGATGGAAAGTTCGCAAAGTGGCATCTGGATGTCAACTCAAACCCATGCTACCTTTCTGGGTCACAAAGTGGTGGTTAATGCTGTGTCGCATAGGACATAACACACTATGAGGTCAAGGTTAAGATACTTTCTGGGCAATGCAAACCACAACCTGCACCCACTGTCCGGAAAGGAATGGTGCACTTTAGAGAGCAGGACTGGCCTGTTAGGAAATTGGGAAAAAGCCCACTAAGTAGGTGGTCAGCGCATTGTAAAAAGCCCTTGACTTCCAAGGTGATCAGCGGGTAGGCACACTACATAAACAGTCAACCGAGCTGCCACTGCAGTGCCAACCACAAGGGTGAAGGGAGGCTGAACAACCAACCAGGGAGACTTACTGTCAAAAGCAGTATGGTATGAGAGTGCCAGAATATCAAGGTGGGAGGGTGATGGTGCTGCTGCCTCTTTCTTCTGCAACGCACGTTCTGTAGGGCAGCTTCCATGGCATGCAGGGATGCTGCAGAATGGGAACCAGGACTCATACGAGTCATACAAAGTCCAACATGAATGGTAGAGTCTTCTCAGAAGCACCAGCCAGTGCAAGGGATTGCACTTATGAGAGAGTGTTGTGCTTTTACATCTGTTGTGCGAAACACAACTGCTCCTCCCTCTCATTCATATATATATATTCACTGAAAAAACCATAGGTTTCAGGGCTGTTATAGTTAGCTGGACATTTCACTCGTACAAAACGATAGAAATTCCTCCGTTACACATTACTGGTCGATCAATACGGAAAATGTTGTCCCGTTTTACTGGCAAGCGTGCTGCGTCTGCATCCACTGGGTATCACCTTCTTCCATCTCCGCCGGGCAGATATCATCAAACCGCCCCTACAAACTCGTGCTGCATTCCCATTGTATGTCATACACACTGATACAGATCTCCCCAGAACATTTGGCCCAGGTGGGGAGGTGGGACGATCATTGTGTGACAACTCAGGTTTCTCGGGAAGGCGGTGCAATAGCTATTGGAATCGAGTGCCCGCTGTAGAGAACGATATGCCAACTGCAGGAATTCTGGTCAGGCTGACTCAGCCTTTCATCTTTCCATGGATGAGAAAATGCGCAGAACTAAGTGGATTATTCTCAACATGCTTTATCTGTATTTAAACATTTCATGAGGTAGAATCATGAAAATATTGGTTTGTGTATTCTGCTTATCTATATATTAATGACTGTGTCAAAGATTCCATCTGAGCCCTCAACTTACGAGAACATGGAATAACAGATCTTGTGTAGATCCTAAAGTCATTAATGTTATTTAATGCTTGAAAATATATGACCCCAAGTCCCAGCATTTTATAAATCTTAGAGAAGATTTGAGCATGATTTTTAGGACATGTAATCACTGTGGACTATTCTATAGTGAATCTCTTGCCAATCCCCAAATCAGGATCTTAGTTACTTAAGGACAGCATCATATGTCTATTTTGAGCCTCACAGAGCAAACACAAGCCCCATATACCCATAAAACCTTTTATATGTACCCAGGGCTGTATTCCCTATTGTCTACACTGTCCAGGGTCTGTGCAAGGTGCACTCAGTTACAGAAGTCGCATGTCAGAATACTGACTACAGAAATCTTGTGATGAGAATATTGTCGCAAAAATATTGACGACCAAATTACAAATTATATGAATGTATATTGGTAGGTTTAGATTTACTATTCTTAACTCTACATCTATGGACCTTCAAGTTATGTACATGTCAGATACTTGTATATAATTACCTTGTTGATATATTGGTTGTTTGCGCTATTCTATTTTTGAAGCAGAATATTTAAAAGTCAATTAATCACTCAATCAGGGTTCTTGTAGAGTGTGACTAATCACCCATAAGGATCTCAAGGTGCTGGTGAGGGGGGTGGGGTGGGGCTGGTGGGTTCTGCAGTTCAGTCAAAGAGCCAGGTCTTGAGATCCTTCCTGAATTGAGGCTGGGACGGTGACTGCTTGAGATGCAGAGGTAGGGAGTTCCAGGTCTTCACAGCAAGGTATATTATATATGTATATTATCTAAACAATTTGTAACATTGTATGCCTATCTTGGTACATTCACTTCAGTGCGTACAAGTGTACAAATGGATCTACCAGGATGGGCATACGATGTTACGAGCCCTGATGATGTCCGCACTGGCCGAAACGCGTCTGCTGATTTAATTTGACTACTGGCTGTATTATTTTGAATTTGTACGTCTGATTTAATTTGACTACTGACTGGATTGTTTTGAATTTGTACGTTTAACGCCTGGTGGATTGAATACAAATTTGAACTGTTATATCTACCAACAAGACTCCCTTAAGATCTTCTTTGATTCGAGGAAGAGCATACAGCACAGACATTGATCATTAATGAAATTACACGCTCCTTGTTTATAGGTTGGATATACTGTCTACCAGTATGGATGACGTGTGACTCCTACACCTTGCATTCCTCTGTCTGATGTAACATTTACTGTACACTGATTTACACATGTGATTGATTGTCTCTGTGTAATGTGTATGATGTAAAGTGCTCTGACACCCTACACTGGTATGAGTGGCGCTATAAATCTAATTAAATGCATCTCAGAAAGTATGGTAGTGGAGACTTGAGGGGCACTGTTGAAGGGTAATAGTAAAGGAATCCCTACCAGAGGTGGTCATTGGGGGGCACCAACAAACATTGTTACACAGGCCGCCACCAGCCCTAAGGTCGTCCCTGTGTTCGGCATATTGTGTGCCTCTGAGAAAGTATTCATGTTAATTGCAGCTCATGACTTGCACTGCAATTAACATGAATACTCACACAATCTGCACTTGATATTTGTCGCTGCACCCCGGCGACCAGTCAGGTTCCTGGCGCACATAGCCTTGGCTGTAGCATACAGAGACCTTACACTGCCGCACACAGAGGAAAAAAATTAGAGGGAACATTGCATATGACAAGGCCACATGTGTGTTGCTTTGGTTCCCTCACACACCCAAGACGAAAATAACAAGTACATTTATAGATTTGGGGCTCATACTGGCAAAGAGGGAAATCACCCTACATTGGAAGTCGAAGGAAGGACCATCCTATAGTCGCTGGAGGGCGTAATTTAGTAAATGGGCACGGAGCGAGAGCACTGTCCAGCTGAGGCAGGCCCAGCTCTTCGGTCAGGAAGAGGCCTTGGAACACGCAAGAGCATGGGAAGCGCTAGTACAGGCCTTGTCAGACCTACAGACAGAGGAGGAGAGCTAGAGCACTAGGAATGCACAAATAACATCTAGAGGTTTCCGATCTGCTGAGTACCCTTCGCTGACAGCTACACAACACATGATGCATTCTCTTGAAGTCACGCCCGCACCATTTGGGGAAGGGAGGGGGTTAGTCTTTGAATATGTTGGGATTTAATTAAGAGATGTTTAGTGATTGAGGGTGTTGAATTCGTAATACTGCTGTATGAGGATAAACCTTCAATAAAATATATATTTTTTTAAATAAGTCATTTGAGATGTCATCAGTGATGTCACTGACCATGTCATGAATGATATAATATGTGACATCATCAGCAGTGGATTGCGGGCGCGCGAGTTATAGTTAGCAGAACTAACTATAACAGAGGAATTTCTATGGTTTTGTACGAGTGCAATGTCCAGCTAACTATAACAGCCCTGACACCTATGGTTTTTTCAGTGAATTTCTAAGGTTTTATAAATGCTAATTCCTAACTATAACATGTCTGAAACCTATGGTTTTTTCAGTGAATTTCAAAGGTTTTTTTAAATGATAATTTTTAAATGTAATAATAGTTATATTTATTTTTTTTATATTGATTTCCTACAGTTTTAACTGTTTATTTTTACATATTTTATTTTTAATTACATTATATATTTTTAATATAAATGGAAATAAAAATGTTTTTTAAAATATTGAAACTGAAATATAGTTTTTTTGTTTTATATTTTATTTTAATATATCTATATTATTATTATTTTTTTTGGGGGGGGGAGTCACGCACCCAAAGCGTACCTTTCTCGATCGCTACGCGGCACCTAGCCGCCATTTTAGGAATGTTGTGAAGGATCCGCGTAGGGTGTGCGACGGGTGCGTATTTTCTGAGATGTGCGCAATCGCTATGCGACCAGTACGCAACTCCATCTCCTGCGCATTCGCGCCACATGCGCATTAATGTACGCGACACTCGCGCGATTCCGCGTGACGTCATATACGTGTTCGAAGCAGTGGATGAGGACTCCTGTGAAATGTTTTTATATCTAAAATGATATATATATGTCTTTAATATACATATTAGGGCAAGACATTATCCAAGCTATTCATAAAAATAATATATTTTTACTTGTAATAAACTCATATTACTTTTAAATGCAAGTCGCGTTGGGTGCGTGCTGCCTCTGCGCACGGTGCGTGGACCCCATGAGACCTGAAAAAAAAAGATTTGATTGGTTCATAACATTTGCCATTCTAACTATTGAAGGACCCCACCCATTTCCATCATTCTTCTTTGAGATTCTTTGGAGAGTGATCTCTGTGCTAGGAAGAACCTAGTCCCTTTTTCTTTGGTGTTTTTGAGAATAAAACCAACATCATGGCTTCAGAACAACAGCCACAGGACCAGGAGGAACAATCTTCAGAGGAAGAATTTTTACCTGAAGCTCCACGCCCACAAAGGCCAGTATCGGTGGTGTGGAAGTTTTTCACCTTTCCGGAGGGGCAGAAGAAAGTGAATGCCACCAAAGTAACCTGAAAGATCTGTGAGCGTGTCTTGTCCCGAGGTAGTGCTGAGAAAAAATACTGTTGTGGTACTGTCCGATGTATAGCATCTGAAGACTCTGCATACAGTGAATCTGGCTCGGTAGGAGTGCAGGAGAGCATAACAGAACCCTCCATCTGCAGTGCCTGGTACCTATGGCAGTTCTACATCACCATCACCACCGGCCATACGTCCGGAATTTGCTCTACTGAAGCAGCACTGCGTAAAGGGCAACAAACTAATATCCTATGGAGAGCAGTCTGTTGAAGCAGTGTGTGCGGCGCAACAAAATCATCGTTGTTAGACTTTTGTTTGCTTTTTTTTGTTGGGCATGGCTGTTAATTCCTGAAGTTTCCTGTTTTTTCGTTCTTTTTTCATTTTTCTTTTTGAATAAAAACCCAAAAAATAACAAAATCGTTCATAGAAAGACAAAAAAATATAAAAAGTTAGAAAAAAAAAGTTCTTCTCAGAACTAACTTCTCTGATTAAAGAAAGAACTATATTTGCATGTTAATGAGTGAAAGTTTGTTTGAATGTATGGGTATAGCTTCATTGACTGAAAGAATGCATTAATAGTGTATGGTGAATGTATAAGTGCAGAACTACAAGTGTGTTGGTTAGTTAGGGGCTTGCATGCATAATGGATAGGGGTTTGAAGCAGTCCATGTGCTAAGGCCTGGCTCACTGCATGAGTACTTGGGTACTGACTGAATGATTAGAGTACTGCAAGGAGAGTACCTGGGTGAAGTTATAAGTGGTTGGGTTTTGGTGCTGTGAATGGATTAGTACATGGTGCTGAATGGGTCACTGGAGGAGTGCAAGGGGAGTGACAGGTTGTTTGAAGGAGTGTATGGATACTGACTAGGGAATTGAAGGTGTGAAAGACAAGTTTGTAGGTGGTTAGAGGACTGCATGCATAGTGCATAGGGGTTTGAAGCAGCCCATGTGCTAAGGCCTGACTCGCTGCATTAGTACTTGGATACTGACTGAATGATTAGAGTACTGTAAGGAGTGTCCCTGGGTGAATTTGTAAGTGTTTGGGTTTTGTGGCAGTGAATGGATTAGTACATGGTGTTGAATGGGTCACTAGACGAGTGCAAGAGGAGTGACAGGGTGTTTCCTGGAAGTGTATGGATACTGACTGGGGAATTGAAGGTGTGAAAGACAAGTGTGTAGGTGGTTAGAGGACTGCATGCATAGTGGATAGGCTTTTGAAGCAGTCCATATGATAAGGCCTGGCTCAGTGCATGAGTACTATCACTAATTTATATTGTCGCCGGGAAACCCATCCCCCGGGGCCTATATACAATGGTGGAGACCGTGGGGGGAGCCCTAATGCCCCCATGGTCCCTCCGGCTCTCCAAGTCCTTCGGGAGCCGGCATTGCTTTTCCACATGGAGAGAAGCTAACATGCTGCTCCCCATTTGGAAAAGCAATCTGGTTTGCATTTTGAAAGACAGAGCAGGTTTTCCTGTTCTCTCTTTCAAAATCCAAATTAAGTTTGCTATGGCGGGGCGGAAGCCGTGAGGCTCCCGCCTTGCCATTGCAAACAGCAGTGTCCCGGGGGTGGGCACCCTGAGACACTGCAGGAGCCAGCCCTGAGGGCTCCAGGAGGGGGGCCGCGCGGCCTCCCTCCAACAATGTACAAAGCCCCGGGGGTCGTGGTCTCTGGGGCTTGGGGGTCCGTCACTGACCCCCCAATTTTTTTATTTAGTGTCCTGGGGAGGTGGCAGTCCCCGGGGCGTGTGGGGGGTTTGAAGCATCCCCACACAGGTTTTTTTATTTATTAAAAATGGAAGCCCCAGGGGGTGGTGGTCCCTGGGGCTGCGGGGAGTCTGTGAGCCCCCCACCCATTGAATTTCAAAGCCCCTATGGTTTGTGGTCCCTGGGGCTGGGGGAGCTGTGAGCCCCCCCCACATATATTCAAAAAGCCCCGTGGGTGGTGGTCCCTGGGGCTTTGGGGGGCCTTTGAGCCGCCCTACTCATTATGTTAGAAGCCCTGGGGGGGTGGCGGTCCCCGGGGCAGGGGGGGGCTTTGAGCCCCCCGCACATATATTTTAAAAGCCCCGTGGGTGGTGGTCCCCGGGGCAGTGTGGAAGGGAATAGGGGCTCCCCCTACATTTTTTCAAATGCCCCGGGACCTGGCCCAACCCCGGGCATTAATTAAACAAAGCGTGGGAGCCCGCGCTTCATTTTTTTTCTCGCCAGGATCCACGCACCCTGCGCGGATTTTGACGCATGTGGGACCCCCTAAACAGGCCTAGGGGGTCAGGGTGTTTCTACCCTGCCCCCTTTTTGTGTTTTGCTCATTTCTTTTACAGATTTCTTGTACCTCGGTTCTACCGAGGCACAAAATGGCTGCCAACACTTCCTGATTTGGAGTGCTGACAACCAATTAACAAGAAGCTTGTGATCGGGAGGGTGCGCGCAGGGTGCGCACAGGGTGCCCGGATCCACCGCGGCCATAGATATCACTATCTTTATTCCTTAATTTCTTAAAAACTACTAAAAGGATTTACACCATATTTAAAAAGGTCGCTTTCTGAGCCCAGCAGTACCTTTTTGCCAAATTTGGTGTAATTATGTTCAGCAGTTTTTGCCATAACAGTGTCTAAACTTTCCTATGGGAAAATTATTTTTTCACCACTATTTTCTGAATTTCTCAGGAACTACTGAATGGATTTACACCATTTAAGAAAAGGGTGCTTTCTGAACCGAGTGCTACCTTTTTGCAAAATTTGGTGTAATTCGGTTCAGCAGTACGGGCTGGAGCCAGGTCTAAAATTTCCTAGGGGAAATAACATGGAGAAAACACGTTTGGAGACCCCCTTTTTTCCCCAGCCCCCGCTTGACGAATCACCCGCAAACTTTCAGGATGGGAGCAGACCGGAGCTGGCCATAAGTTTTGAGAATTTCGCGACCGGCGCCAAAGTTATTGGAAATAGAATGTTGTGAATTTCCTATGGAAAATAGGTCCTAACTGTAACTACCTACCACCAGTAGGTAATATATATGGTAATTCTGGCAGCAGAGGTGAGAAAGGGAGAAAAGCGAGGGTACACCTCATTTGGACAGTTCTGAAAAAACTCGCACTTGCAAAGCTATTTTTGCCACATTGAAATTCATTAAATTGCAGTTGTGCACTCGACACTTTATTCCTGGATGCCATTTGTAAAGAGTGTCAAATGTAGGCTTATGAACTCTATGCAGCATTAATACCAAATTGCCCACGTTTACACTATGAATACCGGTGCATCTTGGAACTTGGAGTGCCAGCATGAAGGTCACATGACATTTTAAATTGAGCACTTGCGTAATTAATTGCAATGATTCCTACCTGTGATCAAGGCTTTATTAAGCTGAAATGCATTAGGACTCGAGTGGCTGAAGGAAAATAAAGGACGTGTTGTGCTTTGGAACCGGGCTCGGCTACCCTTCTTCTGATATATATATATATATATATATATATATATATATATATATATATATATATATATATATATATATATATATATATATATTATTATTTTTTCTTTACTGAAAAAATCATAGGTTCCAGACATGTTATAGTTTGGAATTAGTATTTAAAAAACCTTAGAAATTCATTGTAAAAAACATAGGTTTTAGGGGTGTTGCAGTTAGCTTAACATTTCACTCGTACAAAACCATTGAAATTCCTCCGTTATAGTTAGTTGTACTAACTATAACTCGCGCACCCGCAAATTACTGCTGATGATGTCACATATTACACCATTCATGACATGATCAGTGTCATCACTGCTGACATCCCTGATGACATCTCAAATGACATCACTGATGACATCATCCAGTGAATGTGGTTTGGTTTGCTATTTAAATAAGTATTATATATATAGGAATCTGCATTGAAGATTAAGTGGATGTATAAGTGTCTGGATGGGGGATTTTGTAGTTTTGTGATTGACTGTCTAAGTGACTAATTTAAAGTGTCTCACTAAATATATGGCATAGTAATTTAACTGCGTGAATATCTGTATCACTCTGTGTCTTGTTGTGTAAACTACTGCATAAGGTGGTTACTAGCTATGTGAAACTGTATATTAGTTTTTAATTAGTTAAGTGAGTATTTGTATGAGAGAGTGAATGTGTGTGTAGTTGGATGGGAGGTGTGTGACTGTCCAAAGATGTGTAAATAGTTAATTAAGTAGGTATATGAAGTTAACACTGTATGTGAAAACAGTTGTTTGGGTGAGTGAATCTCTTTATGGTTGTGTTGATGAGTAAATATATTTCTCAATGATATATGTCCAACAAAGTAGATAATATAAAAGGCAATGTATATGACAGTTGTATATAAATGAGTATACATAAGACTCATTGATTGTTTGAGTGACTGTATAGAAAACTATATACTTACAATAGTGATTTTATAACACACTAATTATGAGTTATTATCTATATGAATAAATAAAGTGGTGTTTGTATAAGTGTGTAGCTGAGTAGATGTAAGTATGATCAATTGTTTGCATAAGTGAGTAGGATGACTGCATAAGTGAATAGGATGTGTGCTGGTGTCTAATGTCGATACAGGCGTATAAGTATATTTAATAGTGTTCTATTGATCTTTCTCAGCATGTATGAGTACATCTACAGGTAAGTGTTTAGATGTGTGTGTAGATCTACAAATCACTGAGTGGGTTTTTAGAAACTTGTATTGGTGTGTCAATGATTTAAACATGGTATTTGTTATTTTATACTGAGAGATTAAAGGTTATACTACTGTGTGATGAGGCATTTCAATCAATCAATCAATCAGTACATTTGTAAAATGCGCTATTCACCCTTGAGGGTCTCAAGGCGCTGAAGGGAGGGGGGGTGCCTACTATTGCTTGAATAACCAGGTCTTGAGGTGTTTCCTGAAGGTGAGATGGTCTTGGGTCAGTCGTAGGTGTACGGGGAGGGAGTTCCATGTCTTGGCTGCTAGGTAGGAGAACGATCTTCCTCCGGTGGTGGTTCTGCGAATCCGTGGGACGCTGGCAAGGGCGAGGCTGGTGGAGCGGAGCTCGCGGGTGGGAGTGTAGAACGAGAGGCGGCTGTTGAGGTATTCGGGGCCCATGTTGTGGAGCACTTTGTGTGCGTGGGTGAGCAGCCTGAACGTGATCCTCTTGCTGACGGGGAGCCAGTGCAGGTTTCTCAGGTGGGTGGATATGTGGCTGTGGCGAGGGATGTCGAGTATGAGTCTTGCAGAGGCGTTCTGTATGTGTTGAAGGCGTTTCTGAAGTTTGGCTGGGGTTCCTGCATACAGAGCATTTCTGTAGTCCAGTCAGCTGGTGATGAGGGCCTGGGTGACCGTCTTTCTGGTTTCAGTGGGGATCCACCGGAGGATTTTTCGGAGCATGCGCAGGGTGTTGAAACATGAGGATGAGACTGTGTTGACTTGCTTGGTCATCGTGAGGGAGGAGTCCAGGATGAATCGCAGGTTTTGTGCGTGGTCTGTGGGTGTTGGTGCGGTGCCCAGCGTTGTGGGCCACCAGGAGTCGTCCCAGGCGGATGGGGATTGTCCGAGGATGAGGACCTCCGTCTTGTCCGAGTTGAGCTTCAGACGTCTGTGCTTCATTCATTCTGCGACATCTTTCATTCCGTCCTGGAAGTTGGCTTTGGCGGTGAGAGGGTCTTTGGTGAGGGAGAGTATCAGTTGGGTGTCGTCGGTGTAGGAGATGATGTTGATGTTGTGTTTGCATGCGATGGTGGCGAGGGGGCTCATGTAGATATTGAAGAGAGTTGGGCTGAGTGAGGAGCCCTGGGGTACGCAGCAGATGATCTTGGTGGCCTCGGAGCGGAAGGGAGGGAGGCGGACACTCTGGGTTCTGTCTGAGAGGAACGATGTGATCTAGTCCAGGGCCTTTCCTTGGATCCCAGTGTTGTAGACGCGGGTTATTAGGGTGCGGTGGCAGACAGTGTCAAAGGCTGCCGAGAGGTCCAGGAGGATGAGAGCGGCTGTCTCTCCGTTGTCCATCAGGGTCCTGATGTCATCGGTGGCTGCGATGAGGGCGGTCTCTGTGCTGTGGTTGGCTCGAAATCCGGACTGGGATGGATCGAGCGAGTTGTTTTCTTCGAGCAATGCAGTCAGCTGTTTATTGACGGTCTTCTCGATGACTTTAGCCGGGAAGGGGAGAAGAGAGATGGGGGCGGAAGTTCTTGAGGTCTTTGGGATCCGCTGTTGGTTTCTTCAGCAGGGCGTTGATTTCTGCGTGTTTCCAGCTTCCCGGGAAGGTGGCTGACGTGAAGGAGCTGTTAATGACGTTCCGGAGGTGGGGTGCGATGATGGTGTCGGCTTTGTTGAAGATATGATGAGGGCATGGGTAGGAGGGGGAGCCGGAGTGGATGGTTTTCATGTCGCGGGTGGTGTCTTCAGTGCTGATGGGGGTCCATGTTTCAGATTGTCACATGGATGATGTCATCAGTGATGTCATCAGTGATGCCATTTGAGATGTCATCAGTGATGTCATTTGAGATGTCATCAGTGATGTCATCAGTGATGTCAATGACAATGTCATGAATGATGTAATATGTGACATCATCAGCAGTGGATTGCGGGCGCCCGAGTTATAGTTAGTACAACTAACTATAACGGAGAAATTTCAATGGTTTTGTACGAGTGAAATGTTCAGCTAACTATAACACCCTTAAAACCTATGTTTTTTTCAGTGAATTTCTTAGGTTTTTTAAATGCTAATTCTTAACTATAACATGTCTGGAACCTATGTTTTTTTCAGTGAATTTCTAAGGTTTTTTAAATGCTAATTCCTAACTATAACATGTCTGGAACCTATGTTTTTGTCAGTGAATTTCAAATGTTTTTTCAATTACAATTTTTGAATGTATTAATTGTTATATTTATTTTTGTCATATTGATTTAGTAAATTTTTTCAAACAATTTTTAGGTATTTTGTTTTTTTAATTATATTATATATTTTAAATATTAATAAAAAAAGTTTGTAAAAATATAGAAATTCTAAGATTTTTTTATTAGATTTTTTAAAAATATCTTTATATTATTTACTTTATTGGGTTTTTTTTCAAATTTTTTTGGGGAATCGTGCATCCAAAGCGTACCTTTCTTGAACACGGTGCGGAACCTAACCGGCAATTTAAGGATTGTTGTGTAGGATGCGCATAGGGTGTGCGATGGGTGCGTATTTTCCATCGCGATTGCTATGCGACTGGTACGTGACTTCTGGCGCATACCCAACATATACGTATTAAGTTACACGACGCTTGCGCGCTTGCACGTGACGTCTTATAGGTTTTCGACGCGGTGGGTGCGCGACTCCGGCAAAAAATTTTAATGTCTAAAAACATATATATGTATTTATTATAAATATTAGGGCAAGACATTATCTGATGTAATCATAAAAATTATATACTTTTACTTTTAATAAACTAAAACTTTACATCTTTACAAGTTTTAAAGCAGTTAGTTGTCAACAAACCATGAAGTTACCAAATGCTTCTCTCACAATGGTTCCCAAATGAACACAATGTGCAAGACTACTCCCTGGACTTTACCGGGAGAAACACATTAATCTTATAAAAAACAAAGGCAACACATACAACCCCTCACAAATTAATAACTCGCCTTTCAAATTGATTTGTAGATTAAGAAGTATTTCAGTCATACACCAGATTTTCTTATACAGAATCTCTGTACTGTACTGTTCTTAGGAAAAACAAAAAATGGCAAACTTTCACTCATTTTGCACACATATACATGTATATAACAAATCACATTGTTTCCCGCATTAATTCAAAAGCTAACACACATTTCTATTGATTACACATTTCAACCCTTTCCAATTAACATACGTTTGGACACTACCCCAATCTGCTTACTGCTTGTTACCATAGTAACAGTTCATGAAACACTCAACTGAGCACACAGGTCACAAGTTCAGCACACAATGTTGCTAATCCAAAGGGCAAGTGTGCTTGGCTTTTCAAAATATCACCTTATCCTATGTAATGTTCATTTCAAACAGTTTTTTTTAACCAATAAGAAACATGATTTTAAAAAACAGAAACATGCAGCCTACTTTTCAGTCTAGAATGTTGTCAAACAGCCAATCATTTCTTTTGTTTTTTCAAAACTGCATCTTATCCACCATTTCAGAAAAATCTTACTTCTCAAACTGCCATTTCACATACAGACACCTTCTGAGTGCATCCAGACCTCCCTTCAAGATGCTTAGAGTGTGGATTGTGGGACACAGCTATATTTTCCGGAGCCAAAGGTATGCAGAAAATAGAGGCATTGACAAAGACCTATCTTTGCCAAATGTAGACATTAAATGGATTGGACAGAGAGGGTTAAAGTGGCACCAATTGATGCTATTGGTTAAATCGCCAACACCCTGACCTCATAATTGTGCACTGTGGTGGCAATGACCTAGGCACTTTGACTGGGGTAGGTCTGGAAATGCTTATGAAGAACACCTTTGGAGAATTGACGTCACTTTTCCCCCAAACTGCCTTTGTCTATTCTAACATATGCCAAAGGCAGAAATGGAACTGGTCCAATCAATTTTGTTCACAGATTGAGAAAGCTAGGAAACATGTCAATAAATCTGTTTCTGCTTTTCTCTGAGATTATAGGATGGGGTCCATTTACCACAACAATCTGCGTTTCAATCTGGATGGCATCTATAGGAGAGATAGTGTACATTTTACAGATGAGGGTAACAGAGTCTTCCTCATCAACTTTAGACTCTGCATAGGTACTTACTTGTAGGTACCAAAATCTTTCAATAAACACAACGGCTCTTTTTAGAGCAACCCAAGATCTAAACACATAAGCTTGATGTATATCTTAAAAATATGACTTTTTTTTTCTTGTAGTGGCGCACCCAATGCATCAGGGTCGTGCACCCGACGCGTAGAAGTCATGCACCCAACGGGCTGGAGTCGCGCACCCTACACGTTAGGAATCGTGCATCCAACGCGTGCACAACAGGGGGCCGCACTGAGCGCCGTGCTGGATGTGCGACTCCTAATTTTACCGTAAAAATAAAATAGCACATATCTCTAATTTCTATTATCCCCAGGGACCCCATCCCCAGGGGCCTATATGCAACGTTGGGGACTATGGAGGGATCCCCAATGCCCCCACGGTCCCAGCCGCCTCTCCGCGTCCTTCAGGAGCCGGCATTGCTTTTCCACATGGGGAGCTGTTAACATGCAGCTCCCCGTGTGGAAAAGCAATATGGTTTGGATTTTGAAAGAGAGTATAGGTTTGCCTGCTCTCTCTTTCAAAATCCAAACCAAGTTTGCTATGGGAGGGCAGGCGCCGCGAGACTCCCGCCCTCTCATAGCAAACAGCAATGGCCTGGAGTGGGCACCCAGATATAGTGCAGGAGCTGGCCCTGGGGGGTGGCGGTCCCCAGGGCCCTCAACGGCTCCAGGAGAGGGGCCACGCAGCCCCCTCCCACAATATACAAAGCCCCGTGGGGTTGGTCCCCGGGGTCTTGGGGGGCCTTTAAGCCCACCCACCACTTTTTATAAAACCCCGGGGGTAGCGGTCCCTGGGGCTCGGGGGGCGTTGAGCCCCCTCCACCCATGTATTTTGCTTGGTGGTGGCCTTTCAGCCCCCCTAACCATTTATTTTTCAGCCCCCGGGGGTGGCGGGGCCCAGGGCTGGGGGGGCTCCATAAAATTTAATATTTTTCCCCCAGGGGGCTAATTATTAAGCCCGCGCTTCATTTTGTTTTTTATTGTTTTATGGCAGGATCCGCGCACCCTGCGTGCATTTTGCCGTTTAAAAAAGCCAAAACATTTTTGGGGCCCTGGGGGTCCTTGCGGGACCCCCTAAGCAGGCATAGAGGGTCAGGGTATGGAGCGGACCGGAGCGCCCCACCAATTTTGTAAATTTCGCAAAAAATCTTTCCGGTGCCAAAGTTATTCCAATTAGAATGTTGCGGATTTCCTATGGATAATAGGTCCTACCCACTGGCGACCGCCAGTAGGTTATATATATATATATATATATATATATATATATATATATATATATATATATATATATATATATATATATATATATAACGCAGTTCCCTCTGCTGGCAAGTAAACACCGGACACGGACCTCGAGGTACTTCACAATTTTATTTGGCAGACAGAGTCACAGACGTTTCGGCTCGGCGGAGCCTTGATCACATGACAGCGTTTGTATTGCAAGGTACACCTTTTAAAGTGCTAGTGTGTGATTTAACTAAGATCACCTGTGCAAAGTAGTGACTAGACATGAAAGACATACTTAGGCAGGCACACAATAATTTTGAATCGGTAATTTCATTAGATGTGAAATACAATTAGAGAATGACATGTGAAATACATTAAAATGTTATTTTCAAAGATAAGCAAATTCCATCAATACTGTTTCGGCAAAACTCATTCTTTGGACAATGATTGTAAAATACCATCAGTAGTAAAAACGGATAAATAGATTAAAAGAACCTTCTTGTCAGACACATTTGCCATATGCCTACCACTTGACTGTATATATCAGCGACAATGTATCTGGACCTAAAAAGTGCAGAAAGCTATAAAGTGCTAAGTGCCAACATTTAAAAGTGCAAATTCGTGCTAAAGTGCATCATCCTAACAAATGTGCAAATCTAGCAAAACTGTGCAAATATGCAATTTTTACAGAACTGTGCAAATATGCAATTTTTACAATTCATAGGCCCAGCTAAGGTGTATTTGAAACTTGTGATCAAAATTCATCTGATGTAGAGAGTGGTAGGGATTTCATGAAGGTTCTCCCCCGTATACTATCTCTAATATAGCCAAAGATATTGATTGGTCATACTATGTGTGATGGATTCCTAATTCACATCCCGAATTAAAATAATTTGCATATAATATGAAATTCTCTACCTTATTTGTGTGCCATTGTCGGTATGTCTAAAAGTTAAAGTGTGGGAGAGTGAGTAAAAACTAACAGGGCCATAAATACCCCAAAAAAAAACAACCCTAAATAATAAAGACAATAAAATATCCATTGTAAGGTTCCTTATAGTATTTTTCATTGTATTGGTTCCTAACATGGTTAAAATTGTGCACAGTGATAAAAACTTGATTAATATATCTAAATTAAATTTCCTATAGCAGCAGTTCCTACAAAATTTGTTAGTGTGTGCTCGCAGCCCCCACGGGGTCCGTCACTACAGTCACCCAGCCGGATGGCCGCCCTGGACATTACCCACATGGGGGAGAGCACACCACAAAAAATATTTTTTAATCTAATCTTAGAGCAAGCAAGTGTGGAGGTCCTCTGTCACATTCAACCCAAAGGGCACCTTAGAATTCAGCAGAAGAATGTATTTTGTTTCGAGCTTCCTGAGCCTGGTTTCCCTGTCTCCACCCCGTCTGCTATTGATAACCGAATCGATAACCCAATATTTCAGACCCTTGTTATTACTCTGATGTTGGTCTCTGAAATGACGTGCCACTGGGTACGTGCTGTCCTCATTTGTTATTGCTCGCAAATGCTGCAATATACGTTTATGGACAGCATTCCTCGTGCTGCCCACGTATTGTAATCCACACGGGCAGCATAGGACGTAAATGGCGAATTCTGTCTTACATGTTAAGACTTGGGTTATCTCATGATTTCTTCCAGTAAATCCATCCTTGTATGTTTTCTTGTTAATGCCATGGGTACAAGCCTTGCAAACCTTACAGTTATAGAAACCTTTGTTTTTCTGCCACCACTCTGTTCTAACAAAAGGGTCAGGATTAGTTTTAACAATGTGATCCCTTAAGGAGGGGGCCCTGCTAAAGGTTAATGATACTTGTTTAGGCAGTATACTGCCTATCACATTATCTTTAAGCACTATAGGCCAGTGTTTGTTCACTATTCTTCTAATTTGTCGATGTTGACTAGTGAACCCCGTTATTAGCCTAAAACATTCAGGTTCAATCTTTTCAGGTATAGCTTTGTCCTGTCCCTTATCTGGCTCCCTGTCTACTTTTCTAATCAGGAGATCTTCTCTACTCATATTCATGGATTTCTGGATGGCTTGATCGACCACTTTACTGGAGTAGCCTCTCTCCAGGAACCTGCTTCTGCTTTCATTCTGTGCCTGCTCCAGATCTATGGGGTTGCTGCAAATGCGTCTTAAACGCAGCATCTCCCCATATGGGATACTGGAGATCAAATGTGTAGGGTGGGCACTCGCAGCGTGGAGAATGCTGTTGCCAGCCGTCTTTTTTCTGAATACCCTTGATTCCAAACGACTGCCCTTGATGTAGAGTTCGGCATCGAGAAATGTGACTTTTTCTTGGCTCAGAGTCGCTGTGAATCTGAGGTTCAGGGGATTGTCATTTATTGCCTCCACAAATTTCTGGGCTTCTTCATAGCTACCTCTCCATATGACAAATAAGTCATCTATGAAGCGGAACCACGCCACCAGATTGTTCCTGATAATATGTTGGTGTCCATAGCCGAGGACCAGCTCCTCCCAAGCCCCCATGTGCAAACATGCGTAGCTCGGAGAGAAGCTGGCCCCCATAGCTACTCCCTGCTTCTGACGGTACAATTGTTGGTTAAACAAGAAAACATTGTTACTAAGACAGAAACTCAACATGTCTAGCAGCATTTTAGTATGTTTTTCATTGCCTGGTTCCCTTCTGGAGAGGTAGTAACGTATTGCCTCCAACCCATCGCTATGTGAAATGCTCGTATAGAGCGCTGTAACATCAAGTGCTATTAGCCAATCACCTTCCTGAATTTGTACTTCTTTAATCTTGACTAGAAAGTCCCCTGTATCGCGTATGTATGACCCCAATTGTTGAACATAACCTTGCAAAAAATAGTCAATATAAATTGAGGTATGTTCCAGAAGGCCCCCTCGTGCAGATATTATTGGCCTTCCTGGAGGATGGTTGGAGTCCTTATGTATTTTAGGTATAAAATACAAAATTGGGGTAACAGGGTGATCAATCTTCAGATATTTGAATTCAGTATCAGTGAGGAGTTTGGCTGATTGCCATTTGCAAAGTTTTCGATGATATTGGTCTCTAATAGTCAATAACTCTCGATTATTGATTTTCTCATAGCAAAGATGGTCATTCAGTTGGCTATATGCCTCTTTGTCATAATTGAGTTTTGTCATGAGGACAACGTTTCCCCCTTTGTCACTATTTCTGATTACCAGATTCTTTTCCTTATTTAACTTTTCAATCAGAGCCTTATATTGTTGTTGTTGGGCAGAGTATTTGCGTTTTTTGCCTCCAATTTGACTTTGCAACTTCTTCAACTCAGCTACAACATTTTCATGAAAAATATCTATGTTATCTCTCAGAAGGATAGGATAAAATGTAGATGGTCCTTTAAATTGGGTGGTAGTTGAGATTCTGTTACCACTCTCATCAATCCCCTTGTTGAGTTCATTATTACATGGGGTTTCTCCATATCCTACTCCTTCAGTCTCCCACAGTTCCCTCAGTGTCCGAGTTCCTTGTGATGCTTCGGACTCCTCTATATCAGCTGTTGGATTCATATCAGATATTGTTCCTTCTTTATTCTTCATAGCGTAAAACTTGCGTAACTTGAGTTTTCTGACCGCTTTGTAAACATTACAACGTGTGCTAGCATAATCAAAGTCACATGGGGATGCATAAGATAGGCCAAGTTTGAGTATATTCTCCTCTTTTTCTGTGAGTGACAAGTCTGTTAGGTTCACAACAGTGCGGTTGGTGGTTCCATTTATTCCTGTTGGTGGGCATTGCTTCGCCCGGTTCCACCTCCTCTCTTCTTCTGAGATCCTCTTTTTTGCCACCCGCGCCCTCTGGCGGCGCCTGAAATTTGCCCTGTGTTTTCTTGATTGCCCCTTGTATGGGACCTTAGGGTGTTCCGTCTGTCCTGGCCTAAAAAAATCATTTCCTGGCCTGGTGTGAGTTTCGGTAGACCCGCCGCCTGTGATTGCCTGTGGCGGTCTGCTTCCGAGTCTGTATCCGGATCAGAACTAATTGCGGCACTCGACGAGTCACTCATTCTATCGGCTCCCATTGTTGAGGTACTAGGATGGCTGTGGGCATTCTTCGCTTTGGGTTGTTGTTTTGGACCACCCCTGCGCAATGTTTCAAACTTGCGCGCAAAAGTAAAAATTTGGCCAAGTTCATAATCATTTCTGTCTCTTTGAAATTTATATGATTTTCTTGCCACAATTTTTGTCTCCTCCTTCTTTAGTCGTTCCTGCATAATTTTGGAGAGTCTGTTTTTTTCCTCATCTTCCCCCAGGCCATCTATTTCCTCCTGTAGATCCGTTATCTCTGTGAGGAGTATGGTTCTATCTATGTCCGCATATTTGATGAGCACCTGTACCTGACGACGCGATGCCTCCAAATTAATCTCTGCCCACTCTTTCATCAGGTCAGGGTTTGGATTATCATAGGTAGGGGCTGTTAATATTCTCAATCCCCTTGGGATACGATTCACTTCGATGTAGCGCTGCAGTGACTTTGATTCCCACCACTTGGCTTGCGCTTGAAATGACTTTTTTTCCAATTTCTTAAATAATTCTTTAATTTTGGTTGTGCTGCTGCCACTAGCTTCAGTGTTATTCCTCCCATGTATATTAGTGGGGATAGGGGTGTCATCGGAGAACGTCGTTGCAGCTAACGTCTCCCGTTCCCTTACGCTGTCACCCGACATCTTTCTGCAATGTTAAGATAGTATACCGGTAACGTCTAGTAATCCGTGTTAAATCGACGGTTGTCTAAACTTTTTCCCGGTTTTAAGCCTCTCTCCTTTCCCAGCTAGTCCGTTTATACAATAGAGCTTACTTGATTTTCGGCGCCTGTATTTTTCGGATCCGCTAACCACAGTCACAGTTGCAACTCGAGCCCGAGTTGCTTGCAGCCGAAGGTGCCGAATAATCCTCCGCTCTGTAATCCAATCAGGTTTCGGTAGCTGGGGGTCAAACGCCTTTCTCCTTCCGGAGCATGTGTTCTCCTGAACGCCGTCCAGGGGAAAGATTCGTGTAATGGCGTCAACCAATTGTTAAGAAGGGTCCCGTGTAAAGCCAGGACGAATCCCACTGGCTATATTTCCTGAATTCCGTTCCTCACAGGCACACGCAGTTCCCTCTGCTGGCAAGTAAACACCGGACACGGACCTCGAGGTACTTCACAATTTTATTTGGCAGAAAGAGTCACAGACGTTTCGGCTCGGCGGAGCCTTGATCACATGACAGCGTTTGTATTGCAAGGTACACCTTTTAAAGTGCTAGTGTGTGATTTAACTAAGATCACCTGTGCAAAGTAGTGACTAGACATGAAAGACATACTTAGGCAGGCACAAAATAATTTTGAATCGGTAATTTCATTAGATGTGAAATACAATTAGAGAATGACATGTGAAATACATTAAAATGTTATTTTCAAAGATAAGCAAATTCCATCAATACTGTTTCGGCAAAACTCATTCTTTGGATATATATATATATATATATATATGTATGTATATATATATATATATATATATATATATATATATATATATATATATATATATATATATATATATATATATATATATATATATATATATATATATATATATATATATATATATATATAAGCATAAGCAGCAACTGATCTAAGAAATAAAAGTTTGGATTCAGATTCACGGAGTCAGCGCCTTCTTTGATCGTGAAGTATGGCATGTAAGAATATATATATATATATATATATATATATATATATATATATATGCGGTACGTAGCGCCAACAGCCAAATTCTGACAAGGACGAGACGAGACCCAATTCGTGGTGTTTTCTAAAGATTTATTGCGCCCAACACCAGTCTGCCACGACGTGTTTCGGCTCCCAAAGAGCCTTGATCACATATATATATATATATATGTATATATATGTATATATATATCCAAAACAGACCACCCCTTGCGGAAGAGATCAGGGGACACAGCGGGGACTTTTCAGAAGGTTCTCTTTATTTGGAGAGTGCAGGGTATAATGCATTTCGGCGTTTAGGTATGCCTTCTTCAGACGCCATTCACATGACAAGGATTTCACTTTTACCACCCTTTTGTACTGCTAAGGTCCTCCCCCTGGGCGGGAAGTCAGGTGGCTCCTCCAGATACTTGCAGCTGCCGTCAGGTGAGTAAAGACTACAGCCCCCATCAAGCACCAAAATGGTAAGTGCCCTTGGCAGAGTCCATGCTCAGTGAGCGCTGAAATACCTGGCAAAAGGGTGATTATTTGAAGAAAGAGAATCCTAATTAGGTCACTCCTAGTCTTCCTTGGGTCCCCAACGTTCTGCCTCTTACACCAGAGTCTATATATATATATATATATATATATATATATATATATATATATATATATATATATATCCAAACATCTGGGGTCCTTCCGAGATCATTTCTCCCGTCGTCAGGTGGCGTACAATGTGGCGAACCCAAGCTGTTACTTGTAATTGTCCAAAGTTGCTAAAATCAGCAAGTACGCACTCGGATACAGATTCTGATGAAAAAAAGTGTTTAATCCCAAATTACGCTACGCGTTTCAACACAATCCTGTGTCTTGCTCACACGAATGCTTCGATGTTACAGGCATTTTTGTAAAAAAATAGAAACCGCAAACAACATAGACAAGGGCATGTTAGTTTACCAGTCACATGATGTTCTATGTAGTTGTATCTGCCATTTTTGAATGGTGAAAGACTGTTTGAGTATCACAGCCTGTACCCTTTTAAATCCATAAATAAGCAGATTATTTGAAATTTGCATTGACATACAAAGATTACATGCCAACTGAAATCATAACTCATAATGATCCAATTTTTTCGGACCTAATAATAAGTACGATCTAAATTGCTTATTTAAAATAATATCGTCACAGTAACCCATTCAATTCCTCAATATCTGACACAAGAACACATTGCTTTCGGTTTAGTACCCATTGTGTAGAGTTACCCTAGGGTTTGCGATTGCATAATTCTTAGGCGTCAGCCATTGCTAAGTGGTGCAATCTGAGTACTGTGGCTCATAATAACCTGATAGGGATTAAGCCTATGAAACCACGTTAAAACCCATAAGGTGTAGCTTCTTATTTACCATTCCAATATTATTCTGTATTACATTCGGTCTAGTGCCCCTTAATGCACGGAAAAATAAACATCAGTTTCACAGTCCATATGAAGACATACCATGTTGTCTATCCGCCCTGTTCTATCTATCTGTGGTGTTATACAATTGCCATAATCATTGCGCAGTCTAGTGCTCAAAAAGTGCAAACTGACTTTCAGACCCCATGGATTAAAAGGAAGAGAGAAGTCAAAATTAGTAAGGAAACCAGTGTTGTGCCCAGGGCCGTGACGGGGATAATATAGTTAGTTATAGCCATATATAGTTAGGATTTTTTTGAATAGGGATTTCTGAAAATTCTATGTTGAATAACTTTGGTGTTGATGGACGGAATTGGCTGAAATTTTCAGGAAAATGGCACATTTTGTTTCTGAGCGTCCCCTGGAGGTTTGGGGGGGTTTCGTCAAGCGGGGGCCGAGAAAAAAGGGGGGTCCCAAAACGTGTTTTTAACATTGAGTTTTCCATAGGGCGGTTGGACTCACTTTTAGCTCTAACGGCTGAATGGATTTCTATGAAACTTGGCAAAATTGTAGAGACTGTTTGCCCGATGTGCCTTTGCTAGGTCTCAAGATATGTGCTCCAGTGGATTTTGAGAAATTAACGTTCAAAAAAATATATATATCTGTGACAGCGTCCCGGTTAGCGCCCCGGTTCGCGTACCAGACGCGTAACGGAACTTCGCGAGGAGAAGCGGATTGGCTCTCCGGTGACTGTCAACATTCTAAACAGTCCGGAGCGGCCGCCATCTTGTCTCTCGGTAGGATCGAGAGACAAGAGGTGGAAATAAACGAAGGGGGAAATGAATGAAAGGGGGCAAGGTAGACCCCTCCTGACCCCCTAGGATTGATGTGGGGGCTATTAAAGGGCCCAGCGGGGCAAAAAAATAAAATAATTTTTTTTTTAATTTTTCGCGGTGGAAGCGCTACCCGGTACGCGAACCGGGTAGCTCACCGGTAGCGTAACGGGAGTCCGCCATCTTGTGTTTCGGACGAATTTAGTCACAAGATGGAGGATAAACAATGTTGGGAATGGGTTTAAGGGGGCACGGGAGACATATCCTGACCCCCTAGGTTTTCTGAGGGTGGCTGAGGAGGCCCATATATGTAAAAAAAACCACCTTTTTTTTCAAATTTTCGCACGGTTAGCGCCCGGTCCGCGCACCGGGTAGCGTTCCGGAAAGCATAACAAGGGGAAAACCAAGGGAAATATTAAAATAATATTTTAGAGTGCTTTGAGGTAAGGTAGCTCTGAATAGAGCTGTTGTGTTGTGTGGGTGATGTAAGTACCAACATGTAGGTACCAATGAAGAGTCTAAAATTCAATGTACACCGTCTCCTCTGTAGATATTTTGTATGTTCTAATATGGGTTATTTAAATGTAAATGTGTGGAAAAGCACTTCATGCTTTAAAGCAATTGTATTTTTGAACTGATTGTTCTTTCCTCTTAGTCCTCCTCTTTGGTTTTTTTCCCCACACTCTTCTTCAGCATGATAGTTGTTAAATTCGTTCCCTCAAAAAATTTATATACATAAAAAAATTATATTAAATACATATAAAATATATTTTTCCTTTAAAAGAAGAATACATTTTACAGCTGTTGATATTTGCTATTAAAAAACCATTGAAATTCACTGAAAAAACTATAGGTTATAGACCATATATAGTTAGGAATTAGCATTTACAAAACCTTGAAAATTCACTGAAAAAACCATAGGTTATAGACCATATATAGTTAGGAATTAGCATTTACAAAACCTTATTTTACTCACACAAAACCATTGAAATTCGCATATATAGTTAGTTGCACTAACTATATATCGCGCACCCGCAATCCACTGCTGATCATGTCACATATTACATCATTCATGACATGGTCAGTGACATCACTGATGACATCACTGATGACATCTCAAATGAAATCACTGATGACATCACTGATGACAACATCCAGTGACTGTATGTTTCTGTAAAGTTAAAATATGTCTTACATATTGAAGAATGAGTGGATGTATAAGTGTCTGGATGAAGGATTTAGTAGGTGCATGACTGACTGTATGAGTGAGTGATTAAATGTGTCTCACTGAGTGCATGGGTTAGTGACTAAACTGTCTTAATTTGTGCATCATTATGTCTGTTGTTCTGTAAACTGCTGCATGTGTTGATCAGTAGCTATATGAGTAACTATATGGGTTATTGATTGGTTGCCCAAGTATTTGTATGGGAGACTGAGTGTGTGTGTGGGTGGCTGAGAGGTGTATGACTCTGTGCATAGATGTGTGAGCAGTTGATTCACTAGATGTATGGGTTCAAAAGTGCATGTGGAAACAGCTGTATGGGCGGTTGACTGTGTGCATGAGTGTATTGGTGAGTGAATGGATATCTCAGTGCTACATGTCAAAGTAAGTACATATGTAAAACACAGTACATGTGAGAGTTGACATATATAAATAACTGTGCATAAGAGCCAGTGAATGTGTGAGTGGCTGTATGGATCATTGTGAACTTGTATCAGGGATTGTATAAGAGAGTAAATATGTGTTAGTATATGTTTGAATAAGTAAGGTGTGTATAACTGTATAGTTGAGGAAATGGAGGTGTGATTGATTCTTTGCATGACTGACTAGGTGTGTGAGTAACTCCATGGATGAGTGACAGTCTGTGAGTGTCTGTTTACACTGAGTGTATCTATGGTTATATTAGAGTCTGAAGAGGTTCATCGTATTATCACATGAATGATGTCATCAGTGATGTGATCAGTAATGTCAAATGAGATGTCATCAGTGATGTCATCAGTGATGTCATTTGAGATGTCATCGGTGATGTCATCAGTGATGTCATTTGAGATGTCATCAGTGATGTCATCAGTGATGTCATCAGTGATGTCATCAGTGATGTCATTTGAGATGTCACCAGTGATGTCATCAGTGATGTCATTTGAGATGTCATCAGTGATGTCATTTGAGATGTCATCAGTGATGTCATCAGTGATGTCACTGACCATGTCATGAATGATGTAATATGTGACATGATCAGCAATGGATTGCGGGTGCGCGATATATAGTTAGTGCAACTAACTATATATGCGAATTTCAATGGTTTTGTGTGAGTAAAATAAGGTTTTGTAAATGCTAATTCCTAACTATATATGGTCTATAACCTATGGTTTTTTCAGTGAATATATATATACATACATATATAAACATATATAATCTGCATATCTATATAAATACAAATATAAATGCATGCATACATATACATATATGCATACATATGCATGTTATTTACATAAAAGTTTGAAAAACACTATTAAAAGCAAAGCTAAAAAGCCACCTCATTACAAACAGAATGGCTTTAACTTAAACGAGGGTGAGATCTATTGCATTTTCAATGCTTGTTTCCTTTGGTTCCATCAAGAAGGCATTCAGATGTTTCAGACATTTGCCATAAATTCTGAATGTTAGCACTCTAGTTGCTCATTAGATCACTGTAGTAAAGCTACTGCTCACCAGGGAAGTCTGCTGCTGGTATTCAAAGTGCATGTTTCAGTCTGCATGTCAGAATTTTTTTAATGAAATAGGAGAGGATTTGAGAAGTCACTCAAAATGTGCCCTAATTTTTCTTTCTGAAGCACTAATCATACTTTCTATGGCAAAATGAACCCCCTCATTTTGTTCCTTTTTAAATTAAATGTTTTAAGAGTTACCACTTTATTCCAATCAAGATGGCTTCTGGTGTGCCATACTTTTGTCATAAGTAAGACTGTTAGCGCTCTAGTTGTTCTTTAGAACACTCTGGGACATTCTGTCATTGGGCTATACTTGGGCTACATCTGGGTGATATTTGGGCTATATTTGGGCTCTTTTTTCTCTGGTGGCCATCTTGGGAGACTGCATGTCAGAATTTTTTAATGAAATAGAAGAGGATTTGAGAAGTCACTCAAAATGTGCCTTAATTTTTCTTTCTGAAGCACTAATCATACTTTCTATGGCAAAATGAACCCCCTCATTTTGTTCCTTTTTAAATTAAATGTTTTAAGAGTTACCACTTTATTCCAATCAAGGTGGCTTCTAGTGTGCCATACTTTTGTCATAAGTAAGACTGTTAGCGCTCTAGTTGTTCTTTAGAACACTCTGGGACATTCTGTCATTGGGCTATACTTGGGCTACATCTGGGTGATATTTGGGCTATATTTGGGCTCTTTTGTCTCTGGTGACCATCTTGGGAGACTGCATGTCAGAATTTTTTAATGAAATAGAAGAGGATTTGAGAAGTCACTCAAAATGTGCCCTAATTTTTCTTTCTGCAGCACTAATCATACTTTCTATGGCAAAATATACCCCCTCATGTTGTTCTTTTTTAAATTAAATGTTTTAAGAGTTACCACTTTATTCCAATCAAGATGGCTTCAGGTGTGCCATACCTTTGTAATAAGTAGGACTGTTAGCGCTCTAGTTGTTCTTTAGAACACTCTAGGAGGCTGCAATAGAACACAAAGGAATCAACTGACAGTCTCTGTCCTTGTTGGATGTACATGTTTTACTGAGAATGTCAGACTTCATTCTCACATGACTGAGAAAGATAATGTGAATTTACAGAAAATATGCTTTCAGTTTAGCTTATAGATCCCCTTCCAACCCACTGTGGGAAAAGCATGAGATAATAGTTTCTTTCAACCATGATTCATGATATCCCAGCAGAATGCTTTTTCACATGGTAAAATCACCTTAGAAGACACCACAATTCCTAAAATGAGTATGGTAGCATCGACAAATGATTTATAATGTAACTAAAGTCCTAAAACCTTCTATTAACTGCAATGCTTTTTAATGAGGTGCTGTCATGTATATTGGTCCCAAGATGGCTGCCGACACTTCTTGGATGAAGTGCTGACAGCCAATCAGATCTCACGATGAGATGTGTGGTTAGGCTCCGCCCAGATATATATATTTTTTACTTTTGATTTTCTCAGGAACTACTGGAGGGATTTACACCATTTAAGCAAAAGCGTGATCTGCGAACCGAACTCTACCTCTCTGCCAAATTTGGTGTAATTCCGTTCAGCCGTTCGGGCTGTAGCCGTGTCTAATCGTCCTATGGAAAATAACATTGGGAAAACACGTTTTGGGACCCCCTTTTTTGTCTCAGCCCCCACTTGATGAATCCCCCCAAAACTTTCAGGGAAGGAGCGGAGCAGCTTGGGCCATCTTCTTTGAGAAATTCGCGAAGATTCACCAACCGGCGCCAAAGGTATTCCCAATAGAATGTTGCGGATTTCCTATGGAAACTAGGTCCTAACTATATATATATATATATGTATGTGTATATATATATATATATATATATATATATATATATATATATATATATATATATATATATGTATGTGTGTATATATATATATATATATATATATATTACCTACTGGCGGTCGCCAGTAGGTATATATAGTTAGGATTTTTTCTCTATGGGATTTTTGAAAATTCTATGTCTAATAACTTTGGCGTTTGTGGACGGAATTGGCTGAAATTTTCAGGAAAATGGCACATTTTGTTTCTGAGCAGCCCCTGAAAATTTTGGGGGGGTTCGTCAAGGGGGGGCCGAGAAAAAAGGGGGGTCCCAAAACACGTTTTTCCCATGTTAATTTCCATAGGGCGGTTGGCCTCACTTTTAGCCCGAACGGCTGAATGGATTTGCACGAAACTTGGCAAAATTGTAGGGACTGGTAGCCCGATGTGCCTTTTGTAGGTCTCAATATATGTGCTGCAGTGGATTTTGAGAAATTAACGTTTAAAAAAAGATATATATCTGTAACAGCGGACTGGGCAGCGGCCCAGGACGCGGACTTTTCGCGCAACGGAGCTTTGTGAAGCGAAGCTGATTGGTTCTCCGGCGTCTGTCAACATTCCAAATAGTCCGTAGCGGCCGCCATCTTGTCTCTCGGTAGGATCGAGAGACAAGAGGAGGCGAAAGCGAAGGGGCAAATGACCATAAGGGGGAATAGTAGATCCTCGCTGACCCCCTAGGTTTGATGTGGAGGTTTTAAAAGGGCCCCGCGGGGCAAAAAAAAAAAATAATAATAATAATCGAACGGCTGAATGGATTTGCACGAAACTTGGTAAAATATTAGGGACTGGTAGCCCGATGTGCCTTTGCTAGGTCTCAATATATGTGCTCCAGTGGATTTTGAGAAATTAACGTTCAAAAAAAGATATATATCTGTAACAGCGCACCGCTTCGCGTACTTTTCGCGTTACGGAGCTTTGCGAAGCGAAGCTGATTGGCTCTCCGGTGTCTGTAAACATTCCAAACAGTACGTAGCGGCCGCCATCTTGTCTCTCGGTAGGATCGAGAGACAAGAGGAGGCCAAAGCGAAGGGGCAAATGACCATAAGGGGGCATAGTAGATCCTCGCTGACCCCCTAGGTTTGATGTGGAGGTTTTAAAAGGGCCCCGCGGGGCAAAAAAAAAAAATAATAATAATAATCGAACGGCTGAATGGATTTGCACGAAACTTGGTAAAATATTAGGGACTGGTAGCCCGATGTGCCTTTGCTATGTCTCAATATATGTGCTTCAGTGCATTTGGAGAAATTAACGTTCAAAAACAAGATATATATCTGTAACAGCGCTCCGCTTCGCGGAGATAAAATTATATCTGTATTACCTAGCTGTTGCTAACACCAGTTAGCGACGGCTAGTAGGAGAAAGCGACCATCTTGGGTCCCACTTTGCATGTGAGTGATATTTATCACTAATGACATGCAAAGTGGGCATGCCAAGATGTTAGCGACTGGAAACAGTCGCTAACATCGCTATCTCCTATTATCAACTTTTGGAAATATTCGAGATAAGCGCGAATATCTCCAAAAAGTAACAGCTGCCCTGAGCAGTTCTTAGCCATGTTATCCAATGGGAGGTGGATAACATGGCTAAGAGCATTAGCTCGGTAATGCATGAATATCGCTGAGTTTTCAGCGATATTAATGCATTGCGGTCGTTTTTTATCGTATTTGCGATAAACCTTGATAATAGCAAGGTTTATCTGCGATAATTTCTGACGGTAAAAAAATCTTTGCAATGCATCGTTAGGGATAAATATCGCTTAACTTTGGTAATATGCCCCAACGTCTGTTAACGTTCGATTCGAAGGAAATCAGGAATTGTTGAAAAACATTGTGTGCGCCATCTTGTCTTTTTTCAAATGCCACACTTTTGTCGTGCACGGCAGCCATTTTAGATGCCTTGACCAGACCCACTCTGTGCACGCTGTCGATCCTTAGCATGGCTCCCCACCCTCGCAAGCATCTCACCCAGGCAGTGGTCACCCCCGCTCTCTGTCTTATGCATGGGTAATAAACCTCCCCCCATCTGCGCTGCTCTTCCCTGAGAATCACACCCTGTGCCCGCCCGACACCTCCCTTTCGCCCTATTCACTACCGCACCCTCTGACACTCCTTTTCCTCTGTGTCCGATTGTCCAGGCCGGTCCTAGGCTATCAGCTAGCCCTGCAGATGTAGTTTATGGCCACAGCTGTAAAGAATCACCCCTCTTCAAAGGAGTTATAGTAGATCAAGGCCCACACTCGATGAGATCCGTCACAGCAGAAGCGTTGCTATTATCTGAAAACCATCCTGTATTGTGATTGGGGAGGGGACCGAGCGTGAAGCGGAAGATTCCAGGGATGACTCTTTGTACATCAAAGTTTTTACAATTATGTGTCACATTAAAAATATATAGCACTCCGACAAAGTAGTAAGATTATAAAACTTTAATAATTTATAAATATATACAAGAAAACAAAAATAGTAATAACATATAAACATTTTTAGGGAAAAACAACGAAGTAGCGGTCGGCTGTGCGAATAGTCCCAACGCAGCACAACGTCCAGATTTCCGGCGTGGGGCGTCGCGGGGGGTGGGTCATCAGTAGCAAACTGTTGTGCGAATAGTTCCAAGGCAGCAGAACGCGCCGAAATCTAGATGACACGAAAGTGATGTCTAGTAAGTTGCCACCCAGCAAATAACGGCGTGGGGCGTCGCGGGGGGTGGGTCATCAGTAGCAAACTGTTGTGCGAATAGTTCCAAGGCAGCAGAACGATGGCACCAAGGTGATGTCCAGTAAGTTGCCGCACTGGTTTTGGTATCCTACAATGCTGCTCCGAATAACGGCGTGGGGCGCCCCGGGGGAGGCGGCGTGAACGGGCCTCTCCAGGTGGAGTCTCATCTGTTTTAGTGGGGCGCCCCTTTACCGTTTCAGTTGCCATTCCGTCCGCTTTTGGTCCACTGTGTCAAAATCCGCCATTCAGCTGAGTTGCGCCCACTCTTGCGGTGCAGCGATAGGCGGCTGCCACAGGACTCTCAAAATGGCGGCAGGCTCTTTCCTTTTTGGGCGTGGTCCACTGAAATGGCCCTGGGACACCTTGGAAATCGGACGCTTGTCTGCTAGGTCTTGGACCCCATTCTCGAAAGCGTCCCCTCCGCCTTGAGAATTCATCAAAAGTTTTGGGGGCCCCGACTCCTGCAGGCTTCTGGTGGGGAGCGGCTGCCATGATTGCTCGCGGAATGACCACGACGGAGCTACGAGATGGTGGTGCTCTCATGCTGACGCCAGTTTAGTCTGAAACATCCAGAAACAAGGTGGGGCTTTCATCGTTTGGGGGAAAAAAAAAGTTTTCATCCAATGAAAAGTGTTGTTTTTAGGTCATATGATCAAGCCTTCCATCATTAGGAAACCAAAAGTAAAATGAACCAATGAAAAGTTTTATAAACAAGTCACATGACCTGTTATGCGGCATAGGGTATAAAATGCGGAGAAAATACGTTGGCACGTGAGGCGGCGTCAGTAGCGGACCGATGTGCGAATAGGCCGAAGGCAATACAACGCGCCAAGATCCGGATGGCACCGAGGTGGTGTCCAGCAAGTTGCAGCACTGGTGTGGCCATCCTACAATGCTGAAAGTCGGCGTGGGGCGCCCCGTTGGCCTGTGAGTTTGCGTCAGTAGCGGACCGATGTGCGAATAGGCCGAAGGCAGCACAACGCGCCAAGATCCGGATGGCACCGAGGTGGTGTCTAGTAAGTTGTCGCACTTCTGTGGCCATCCTACAATGTTGAAAGTCGGCGTGGGGCGCCCCGTTGGCCTGTGAGATGGCGTCAGTAGCGGACCGATGTGCGAATGGGGCCAAAGGCAGCGCAACAATATTTTCTGACTGACACCACAAGGCGCTGAGATGCCAAGATCCGGATGGCACCGAGGTGATGTCTAAGTTGCGGACTGATGTGCGAATGGGGCCAAAGGCAGCGTAACAATATTTTTTGTATGGAAGATACCACTAGGCGTTGAGATGCCAAGATTCGGATGGCACTGAGGTGATGTCTAGCAAGTTGCTGTACTGGTGTGGTCATCCTACAATGCTGAAACTCGGCGTGGGTCGCCCCATTAGCCTGTGAGATGGCGTCAGTAGCGGACCGATGTGCGAATAGGCCGAAGGCAGCACAACGCGCCAAGATCCGGATGTCACCGTGGTGGTTTCATAGTTGAGAGGCACTTCATCTGCAGTGGGGCGCCGAGATCCGGATGGCACCGAGGTGATGTCTAGCAAGTTGCTGTACTGGTGTGGTCATCCTACAATGCTGAAACTCGGCGTGGGTCGCCCCATTAGCCTGTGAGATGGCGTCAGTAGCGGACCGATGTGCGAATAGGCCGAAGGCAGCACAACGCGCCAAGATCCGGATGTCACCGTGGTGGTTTCATAGTTGAGAGGCACTTCATCTGCAGTGGGGCGCCGAGATCCGGATGGCACCGAGGTGATGTCTAGCAAGTTGCTGTACTGGTGTGGTTATTCTACAATGCTGAAACTCGGCGTGGGGCGCCCCATTAGCCTGTGAGATGGCGTCAGTAGCGGACCGATGTGCGAATGGGGCCAAAGGCAGCGCAACAATATTTTCTGAAGAGAAGACACCAAAAGGTGCTGACATTCCAAGATCCGGATGGCACCGAGGTGGTGTCTAGCAAGCTATGCAGTTGAGTTGTGTGCGCACTTGCGGCGAATAGGTCGAAGGCAGCATAACAATGTTTTCTGAATAGGAGACACCACAAGGCGTTGAGATTCGGTTACCACCGAGGTGATGTCTAGCAAGTTGCCGCACTGGTGTGGCCATCCTACAATACTGCTCCGAATAACGGCGTGGGGTGCCCGAAGGGGGGGGGAGCCGGCGTGAATGGGCCTTCCTAGGTGGAGGCTCGTCTGCTGTAGTGGGGCGCCCCTTTACCGTTTCAGTTGCCATTCAGCTGAGTTTCGGCTGCTCTTGATGCTACAGCGACAGGCGGCTGCAAGAGGACTCTCAAAATGGCGGCCTGTTCTTTGGATTTGGGCCTGGTCCACTAAAATGGCCCTGGGACACCTTAGAACTCGGACGCTCGATTTTTTTTTCCTTTCCTGTACATGCAAAAAAAGGTAAATGCCCGGTACGTTACACGCTTCATCTGCCACGATGAACTCTCCAGAGGAACCGAAAAAAAATATAGTTGTGGTAACTATACCATGCATCGTCATATGGAGAGGTGGCACCAATTAATTATAGTGCTGCATAAAAGAGAGATTTGGAGGAGAACCCCTGACCTGCTAGTACATTCATCAAAGAAGTGGCACTGAGAGCTTCAGAGGCAAGGGAAACGGTCCCAAATATTTAGAAGAACTTTGGAAAGATTAAAATGACATGTTTAGATTGTGGCAAATTAATTTCATGTGGACAGATGAGTGTTACTCTAATAAATACAGCATATGAACATCATCATAGTCGATGGTTGGTAGAGACATTTTGACTATATCCTGGACCTGCCCGTCCTCGCCCAAAATGGCGCCGGAATAAATGGGACTCGTAACTCCTTGTTGTGTACTGGTTGCAGAACCTTGAAATCACGAGATACGTATGCAGTTTTGAAGCACATGGCGGGCGGGGACGAGAATTGATTGAATATTTCGACATCCCTATTGATATTAAGTTCTGATGTGTTATTGATTACTGTACTGTTGAAAGTTCGAATTAACGTCACCCATGGTACTTGCCCGCAAATGTATATCTAGATAATTTTATTGTAACTGGCCCTGTCGTATTTTAATTATAAAATGTACGTCCACCGATTCCGTAACTGTTAGACACCTTAGTTCTTGCAACCTAATGGCCCGCCCGTTACGTTCCTCTACAGTGTAAATGTCTATTCATCATATACGATTACAGTTTGCTCTGTGGCAGGCCCACGTGGTTATAGGCTCGTATTTGTATAATGAAATTTTCACAATAAAGGTTTTTAAAAGAAAACATGGTAGTAGTATATACATTGGTAAAGTTTTTAATAATAGTGACTGTTTTAGAATCATTAAAAGGCAAGTGAAATAAAGCAGACCAATTACATGAAGGGTAAAAGGTATAATACGAAGGAACGCAGTAAAGATAAATGGTCAAGGGCTGTTGTGTTTTCTATTCCTGCAACATAAAGTGATCGATAAGAATCTCATATTCAGGCGTATCGGCGACTAAGACAGCCGGTCGACCCTCTTTTGCTCAACGGCTCCGTCATGGGACGAAGAAACGCTCTTTTTCTCGAAAAAAGAATATATTTTACTTGCAGGACAGTTGTAAAATTTCCGGGAAAGTACATTAGCCTGGAACATTATAACATATATTTAAGAAAAAATAATGTTCGGAAGTAATGAAAAGCGTAATTTTTAGGTCATATGACCAAGCCTTTCATCATTACAATAAGAAAAGTAAAATGAACCAATGAAAAGTTTTATTAACAAGTCACATGACTTGTTATGCTTACGTTACGCGCTGCGCGCCCCGGATGACTTCCGGATGCGCTAACGCGGCGCGTCATATGACGCATTACGCGAGAACGCAGGTACAGAATATAGTCAAAATGTCTCCACCAACCAGCGGTCGGAACACAACCCCTTTCAGCAGGCTAAATAGTTCTGTTAAATGACAACAGAAGGGACAGGCAACAAGAACCATCAGTCAAAGAGGGGAGGGCTAGTTCTTCTCTACCGGGTTACATTGGGGCGCTACCAGAACTGATCGAATTGGTAGTCTACAGTGTTTCTGGATGTTTCAGACTGAAGCTGGGGTTAGCATGAGAGCAGCACCATTTCGTAGCTCCGTCGTGGTCATTCCGCAACCAATCATGGCAGCCGTTCTTTATCGTTATTTTGGGCGGGGTGGGTGGCGGAGCCGAGCTGTTTTGCAGCCATCATTGTGTGGAGTTCAGTTCATCTCACTAGTTTTGTATTTGTCATGAGGGGTTGTTCCTAATGTTTCTATTTTAGCGAGGTCAAAAAGAGATCCCATTAGTGGCCTACTGATTTTGCTCGATTCCTTTTCTTTTTTTTTACACGATTTTTCGTTATCTGCAAAGACTAAACAGAGTATTGCGACTCTGTGTTTGTTTGTAAATAGAGAATGAACCAAAGAGAACTAATTCTAAAACAGTAAATACTTGGATAACAATCAATCAAATGGAGAGAGAAGCAGGCACGACGGATTACAATGGGGGCAAAGGCCTGCGTTAACTACCTTTCACTATCTGCAAAGAGAGAGTACTCCTAATAGAAATGAGGGGGGGGGGCACCATTCAAAGCAGATCAGTGTGCATAAACACGAAAATGTTTTCACTTACCATGTACTTGACATTCGACAGCTTATGATATTTGCTATTAAAAAACCATTGAAATTCACTGAAAAAACCATAGGTTATAGACCATATATAGTTAGGAATTAGCATTTACAAAACCTTGAAAATTCACTGAAAAAACCATAGGTTATAGACCATATATAGTTAGGAATTAGCATTTAAAAAACCTTATTTTACTCACACAAAACCATTGAAATTCCATATATAGTTAGTTGCACTAACTATATATCGCGCACCCGCAATCCACTGCTGATCATGTCACATATTACATCATTCATGACATGGTCAGTGACATCACTGATGACATCACTGATGACATCTCAAATGACATCACTGATGACATCACTGATGACATCTCATTTGACATCATTCTTGTGCTAATACGATAAACCTCTTCAGACTCTAATATAACCTTAGATACACTCAGTGTATACAGACACTCACACACTGCCACTCATCCATGGAGTTACTCACACACCCAGTCAGTCATGCAAAGAAACAATCTCACCTCCATTTCTTCAACTATACAGTTAAACACACCTTACTTATTGAAACATATACTAACACATATTTACTCTCTTATACAATCCCTGATACAAGTTCACAATGATCGATACAACTACTCACTCATTCAGTGGCTCTCATGCACAGTTATTTATATATGCCAACTCTCACATGTACTGTGTTTTACATATGTACTTACTATGACATGTAGCATTGAGATATCCATTCACTCATCAATACACTCATGCACACAGTCAACTGCCCATGTAGCTGTTTCCACATGCACTCTTGAACTCATACACCTAGTGAATAAACTGCTCACACATCTATGCATAGAGTCACACACCTTCCAGCCACCCCTACACAAACTCAATCTCCCATAGAAATACTTGGGCAACCAATTAATAACACATATAGCCTCTCGTATAGCTAATGATCAACACATGCAGCAGTTTACAGAACAACAGACATAATGATGCACAAATTAAGACAGTTTAGTCACTAACCCATGCATTCAGTGAGACACATTTAATCACTCACTCATACAGTCAGTCACGCACCTACTAAATCCTTCATCCAGACACTTATACATCCACTCATTCTTCAATATGTAAAACATATTTAAACTTTACAAAAACACACAGACACTAGATGATGTCATCAGTGATGTCATTTGAGATGTCATCAGTGATGTCATTTGAGATGTCATCAGTGATGTCATCAGTGATGTCACTGACCATGTCATGAATGATGTAATATGTGACATGATCAGCAGTGGATTGCGGGTGCGCGATATATAGTTAGTGCAACTAACTATATATGGAATTTCAATGGTTTTGTGTGAGTAAAATAAGGTTTTTTAAATGCTAATTCCTAACTATATATGGTCTATAACCTATGGTTTTTTCAGTGAATATATATATATATATATATATTACCTACTGGCGGTCGCCAGTAGGTAGTTATAGTTAGGACCTAGTTTCCATAGGAAATCTGCAACATTCTATTGGGAGTAACTTTGGCGCCGGTTGATGAATCTTCGCGAATTTCTCAAAGAAGATGGCTCGCTCTGCTCCGCAGTGTGCGTACCTTTCTGAGCACCAGCTGCATGCTCATTGGCACTCCAAACCAGGAAGTGTTGGCAGCCATCTTGTGCTCGGTAGATCAAGGCACAAGAAAGCAGAAAAACAAACGTGTAGAATGCAAAAAGGGGGCAGGGTAGAAACACCCTGACCCCCGAGGCCTGCTCAGGTGGTCCCACATGGACCCCCGAGGCCCCAATTGGTTTTTTTTTAAAACCCGGTCTGCTTTTTTTCAAATTACCCCCCGGCGGACCAAATCCCGGGGGCATAGTGAAAAAGAAGTGTGGGGGCGCCCAACCCCCCCACACTGCCCCGGGACCTGCCACCCCCCGGGCAAAGCAACACAGCCCCCTGGCGCACACTGGAGGTTCCAAGGGGAATTGGTTCCCCCTCTGCAAACATGCCAGGGGGCTGCGTTGCAGAGAGGTGTAAAAAGGGGCGTGGCCTCATTACACCTCTCTCCAATGCAGTCCCCTGGTGCATACCGGAGGTTCCTGGTGGGCTAGTTGTCCCCCATGGACCCCCAATATGCAAGGGGAATTAGTTCCCCCTCTGCAAACGCACCCGGGGGCTGCGTTGCAGGGAGGTGTAAAAAGGGGCATGGCCTCATTACACCTCTCTGCAATGCAGTCCCCTGGCGCATACTGGAGATTCCTGCTGGGCTAGTTGGCCCCCAGGGACCCCCAGTATGCAAGGGGAATTAGTTCCCCCTCTGCAAACGCGCTCGGGGGCTGCGTTGCAGAGAGGTGTAAAAAGGGGCGTGGCCTCATTACACCTCTCTGCAACGTAGCCTCCTGGCGTATACTGGAGGTTCCCGGTGGGCTAGTTGGCCCCCAGGGATCCCCAATATGTAAGGGGACTTAATCACCCAACTTAGAACACTCTACAGGGCGCGTTAGCACAGTGGTGAAGATAGGGGGGGCTTGAGGTGATGTGAGTGCAAACATGCCCTGAGGTGCGTTTTAAGTTGGGGAAGTAATTCCTGTTCAATCCAGAGGTCCCCTAGGGGGCAACTAGTCCAACAGGTATCTCCAGTAAGCGCCACAGAGCTGTGTTGCAGAGTGTTGTAAAAAGGGGGCGTGCCCTTTGAACACCTCTCTGCAACACAGCTGCCTGGCGCATACTGGAGGTACCTGGTGGGCTAGTTGGCTCACAGAGGGCCTCAGGATTGAAGAGGAATTAATTCCCCAATCTAGCTCACTACTATTCCTGAAAAGTAAATTTAACTGTACTTACCAGTAACTTGAATTTCCTTCCATAGAATATTATTGCCTGCTATATAAAATATATATAAATTAAAAAAATATTACATAAAAAAAATATAAATTACAATGTAAATATTTTTTAAAACATTTTATTCAATTTATATTAAAAATATGTAATGTAATTTAAAAAATAAAATATCTAAAAATAAATAGTTTAAAATAATGTAGTAAATCGGTATAAAAGAATATAACAATTAATGCATTTAATAATTATCATTTACAAAACCTTTGAAATTCACTGAAAAAACCATATGTTTCACACACGTTATAGTTAGGAATTAGCATTTAAAAATCTTGCAAATTCACTGAAAAAAAACATAGGTTTCACACACGTTATAGTTAGGAATTAGCATTTAAAAAACCTTGCAAATTCATTGAAAAAAACGTAGGTTTCACACATGTTATAGTTAGCTGGACATTTCACTCATACAAAACCTTTGAAATTCCCCCGTTATAGTTAGTTCAGCTAACTATAACTCACATCTCAAATGACATCACTGATTTCAAAGCTTCTGTCCACTAGGAGCGGACTTTGTGTTTGCTCCCACATGGTGGGAGATTGAAAAATGTTCCCACCAGCCAGGAGCAAGCACAGGTTTCCCAGCCCTCGCTGGTGAGGTTAGGGAAACTGCTATTTCCCCGGGTGGACTCCCCAGTACATAGCTAGTGAGCCAGCACCGGAAGGAAGTTCCATGCATCCTTTCCTCCCTTTTAAAGAGTTTAGCGGCCCTTGGCAATGGGGGTGCCTAAGGCCTTTTGGAATATCTCCTTTGAGTAATATTTCAGCACCGAGGGTGGACAATCTGGGGCCTGTGATGGCGAGGGGGCACTCTGCCTCTCCTCGTTTTAAAATATTTAGGCCCTGGTGGTGAGCTGCCTGGGTCCTGTGATAGCTCGGGAATGGGGGCCACATGGCCCCCCCTGCCCTTTATTAATTAAATCAGCCCCGAGGGACAGGGTCCCTGGGACCTCTGGAGGCTCAAGTGGGGTGCACATGCGACTTCCCCTTTTTTGTTGATTTCAGCCCCAGGGTGGGTTTTCTAGGGCCTATAATTGCTCGGGAGGCAGGGTCAGGTGCCCCCATACCCTTCATTGAATACTGCTCCCCGGGGGTCCATAATCGAACAAGGCCCCCCAACCACTATTTTTTTCCTCCAATCCCACAGGAGTCCCATGGGCAGAGAGCAATTTTTGCCATTTTTTAAAAATTTTGCCCCAGGGGGCCACTACCATGCTTCTTTACAAAAAAAATTTCTCACACGTTCAGGACAGGGGACCAGGTCCCCAAGTCCTATTATGGGTTCCTGCAACTCTCTTTCATGTTGCTGCCAGCCAGTCAGAGTGCTCACTCCTGAAGGAGGCAGACTTCCGCGGGTGCAAGATGGTGGAGGGAAATAAAGTTCTCTGGGCCAATCAGAATGCTCTATTTTTTAATGGGCACTCCCGCGAGAGTCTCTTAAGACTCTAGTGAACCCAATCGTCCAGATACCTATATTTGTTTTAACCTTAATTTTTCAAAAACTACTGAACGGATTTACACAAAATCACAAAGAGCACAATCTGCATACCGAGATCTAGCTTCCTGCCAAATTTGGTGTAATTCTGCTTTGCAGCTTTTACCGCAGCCCTGTCTAAAGAATTCCATGGAAAATGCGTGAGGATTTTGCATTTTGGGACCCCTCTTTTTTTCGTCCTCGCTTAACAGATCACCGCAAAACTTTTCATGCTCAAAGTTGTCAAAAAGTAGCACCTCTTTGGAGATTATCATGGAGATATGTCAATTGGTGCCAAAGTTATCAGCAACACAAAAAACGATTTTCCTATGCAACAGCTAGCCTAACTAAACTACCTACTGGCGACCGCCACTGCGTAATATATATGGTGTTTAAATCACATGAACCTAGCTGAAAAGCAGAAAAGTGCTCTACAGATTCAAAGGTAAAGATACACACAGAGGATGTGATTGAGGGGTAGCTGAGTGGTGAGATGGAAGGGGATTGGTTCTGCATTGTGATACAGTATTCTTTAAATAGGTGCACGTTGAGATCTTTCCTAAATTGGGACAGGTTTGAATTGGGCTTAATGGATATTGGGATTTAATTGCACATCCTGAGAGGAAATCTAGAAAGTCACGGGCATATGTACAAGCCCCTATCATCACCACAGCGTCACTTTTACAGACGTTGTGGTGGTGATAGGGGCTGAGCCTTATGTACAAGGCAGCGTCAAGCCACTTAACATGGTTTAACGCTGCCTTGTACGTAAGACCCACTTTCACGCTCTGGTTAGCGTGAATGGGGTGGGCAGTGGGTGATGCGGTGGGCATTCCAGTGCAACAACCATTCATTTTTACGCTGCCCCCCTGTGTACAAGGGTGGCGTACATAGGAGGCAGTACCAAAATTAAGACCAGGTAAATCCTGGTCTTAAGTTGGCAAAAGTAGGAGAAATGCATTATTTCTCCCCGTTATTGCTTTTTCCTTGTGTGCTGCCCAGTGAAATTAGTAGCGGGTGGAGGTTTGCGGATTGCCACCGCCATATGGGCGGTGGCGATCCGCCCGTTATCATAATGTGCCCCTTAGTGTTCTGTGTTCTTATATGGGCACTCAGCTATCATTTTGATAGTGGCAGGTCTGATGGGATAAGTTGTGGTGTGACAAGTTGTTATCTAGTGTGACTATTTTTTTTAAACATGTTTATGTATTGAACATGTTTTTTTCAGAAATATTTCATAAAGGTGACCAGCCTGAGGTGCTGTACTTCTATGTCGTCATAGAACACCTCAGAACCTTGAAATATCCTTGTAACACACCTGAGGGTATTTTATCCCATTTAAAGTGCCACTGTAGTTGAAAAGCTAGGCTACGTTTAGGGACCCTACCACTAAAAGCCCACACAAAACATTGGAGTGACACAATTGAAAAGTCAGGATCTTGTGAATTATGTTGGGAAGGCGGTCAAGATAATGTGCATGTTCTATATGCCTGCCCCAATAAAGTCTTTGTAGAAGTTTAGAACTGTTTTATAAAATCTATTTGTTTTAAATATGATTTATTGAGCATTAATGATCTGATCGATTAAATTAGATTACCTCCAAATGTATTTGTGTGTTATAAACTGCACACAATGTTTAAAACTTTCTTACCATTGTATTAGTAGAAACCATGTATATAGACTATAATATTTACAATACTGCACTGATTCTGAGTGTTTTATATTGTTGATCTCTGATGAGGTCTAAATCAATAAACTGTTTTGATTTGAATAAAAAAGCCTATGGTCCTACATGATCTTATATAATAATTAGAATTCTGTATGACTTTAGTCTGAAAAAATAGCATCTATGGGGAAAACGCAAGTATAAATGAATCATTTATTATCTCCGTGCACACCTTGTTCTAATAAGTGGTATTGCGATGGTTAGTATTGGCGCAGACCTTGTCGCACTGTGTTTCTCAGTGCCTTCATCAAACGTTGTAATACCTGGTAATGTTTTCATACATCCAACTAAAGGTTTTGTTTTTTTGTTTTTTTTAGTCCTCATTTCCCACCATGGTTTCCAGTGTGACCACTGCCGGGATATGACAAAACTGTCACAGTTATAAACTGGCAGGGATTAGGTGAGACAGACAACCAATATCCCTCAGATATGACGTTTCCACAGGGATTAACACCAATGAAACCAGGAAACTCGTACCATAAAGGTTACGTACCAGTGGGGAGTACAGCCATTTGATTCTGAATCTCCAGCCGGAATAGGGCTTTACGGGTTGGGTAAACCACAGCTGAGTAATCATCGGACCGGGGGAAAAAAAAAAAAGAAAAACAATTCAATAGTCCCGAACCAACAATAGCCAGAATGCTCTTTTATTTTGCCAGATCTTGCTAGGTCGAGTTTGGAGACTTGTAAAACTGAGATCTGCCAGTCAATGAAAGATGGTGGTAGAGAGTCTTTCCATGTTTTACAGATCTCCCTTCTAGCAAGTAAGATGGAATAAAATAGTAAGTTATTTGCCTGACCCTGAACTCCATCCAAGATCCCAAAGATCACCAGAGGAAGATCTAAGACTACTTGCACGCCAAGTGCTGCAAACAGTGTGTTTTTTATGGAATCCCAAAAGGAGGCCAGGCCAGGAAATTCAAAGAACATTTGTGCATCAGATGCAGCAGCTAGCCCACGCTTGGCACAAGCCACTAAGCTCCCTTTAGAGAACTTTGAGAGTCTAAGGGGAGAATAGTAAGCTCTGTGGAGCATAAAAAGATGGTTCCTACGCAACCAAGCTGGCTTGACAATGTCCCACAAGGTTTTAAACGAGGCAGTCCAGAGATCTTGTACATTGCGGTCTGCACACGAAGAACCCCAAAGCTCTTCTGGTAGCAGGAATTCACCATCAACTTCTTCCAGGATCATGTTATACCAAAGGGATATGTCCTTCTTTGCAGGGGGTTTGTCTAGTAGTAGATCTACTAACTGACTATGACCTCCGATAGGGAACCTATTAAGTCTGGTAGGCGTGGTGACATACGAATGGGACCAACTGGCAATTTGCATGTATTTGAACCTTGAGAGATTGGGACCGATCCTATTCCTTAAACATTCCCATGAAAGTAGGTTCCCTTCCATAAATAGGTCCCCCCAAGTTTCCAACCCTGCTTATTTTTGTGGGGCAGCTAGGCTATCACCCAACCAGACAGGACTCTCAGGCAGACCCCATAAAGGTGTTCTACTGCCAAGGTAACCCAATTTTATTACCATCGTTAACTTGGCCCAAACTTTTGCCATGCCCTGCATGATCTTCAATTTGATCTTCTTAAAAAAATTTGGGTTACCAAATTTAAACAAAAAGCCTGACTGGCTAACTCCTTCCACTTTAAGCAAGGCAGAAAATAAAGAACCAACTCCGAGATCTACCGGCATCTTTAAAAGCATCCTAGCATGAGACAGCTGGAAAGCCCATGCATATATCTGCAGGTCCGGGACAGCCAACCCACCCTTCTCTCTACGCCTCCTAAGTTTCTTCCATGCTATTCTAGGGAGACGCTTATCCCAGATAAAAGAAGTAATTTCTGCCTGTAGTTTCGTTAACAGTGAAGAATCAAAATGCAAAGGAATAGTATTAAATAAGAAAGAAACTTTAGGTAGGATAATCATTTTGATCAAATTGACTCTTCCTATCAATGATAGAGGAAGTTGTGCCCATGTTTGCATAAGTTTGCAGCAGACCTTTGCAACAGCTGAGAAGTTAGTTGTAACTATTTGATTGATATCCTTCACAATGTTGAGGCCTAAGTACCGCATACCAGACCCAGGATGAATTCTAATATCACAGTCGTCATCGTTCCAGACAATTATCTCGGTTTTCGAGGCATTAACATCGTATCCGGAAACTTCCCCAAATTCCAGAGCAGCGGTGAGTACAGCAGGAAGTGCTGTGTGGACGTCAGAAGAGAATATAAGCACATCATCGGCATACAGGGCCACTTTCCTCTCCCATCCCCTATAGGTAAAAGGTTTAATATTATTATCATCCCTCAAGCGTTGCGCGAAGGGCTCTATATATAGGTCAAATAGGAGAGGAGAGAGAGGGCAACCCTGTCGCGTCCCCCTTGTAATGTTAAAGGGTTCCGATAGTGCACCATTAACCAGAACACAAGCTGTGGGGCTCTGGTATAGTTGGCTGACCGCACGCCGAAAACCTTCTCCAACGTTGAACTTGGCCAAGGCCTCCAACTAAAGGTTATAAAATTGACCTACAATATTCCGGGACATGTGACTCTACTAATGTCATCTATGCAATTAAATGCCCGTGCGGCAAGATTTACGTTGGACAGACAGAACGTAAAATCAAAGTACGAATATCAGAACATAAAAGTAGCATTCGAACCATGAACAACAAATCTACCATTGCCATGCACTGGCTGGAAGCTCATCATCAAATTTCACAGTTGAGATTCACAATACTTGAGATACTCCCACATCGCTGCGATATGGATCCTGTTAAACAACGTTTGAAATCTGAATTCTTCTGGATCAAAAAACTTAATTCTCTACAGCCGGTGGGGATAAATGATCGAATCGAATTTTCATGCTTTTTATGATACCTTCACTAACCTTACTTAGAAATTCAGAGCTCGAGCTCAAAACTCTTCTCAACCCACCCAATCACTGTCGGATCATTTGAACTTTCGAATATGTTAATATATTGTTGCATAGTACCAATACTAAGAATCATAGTATCAATCCTGATGCAGTCAGAGTATCGATGTATATGTTCATTCTATATTTTATATTCAACTCCGCAATAAGCCTCCCACATACAGTCATTGTGAAGTTTCATTCACCATCACTTTCAATTAACTTTTCGGTTTTTTGACTTTCTAGCAAACAACACAATGATTCATCAATTTAGACCAAAGAGTGCATTCAATCGCATTTAACTTTATTATTCATTATTTATCATGCACCCCTTAACGTCTATTGTGAGAGTCTATCCTTAATACCACGTGATCGGAACTCGACCCAATCAGAGCGCGTCTCTCAGACTCGCACAATTTCAGTTTCCATATGCCACATTAGCCCGAGTAGTTTTTTAGTTCTCATACTTTTATTGATTTCCTTATTGATGTTGATCATTCCTATTTCTGTATAATGCTCAAAACGATAATTTACATTGCTTCGACAAATGTCCGTAATCATGTGACCATCTATACGATTTATAAGAAGCAATCTCATTGGCTTCTCATGGAACCAGCCGTTACTGAAACCGGGAAACTAACCACGCGTTTCTAAGAGTAAGTCAGTCTGAGCGAACTTTGATTTATTTTAGCGGTTTAACATATCGCTAGTCACTATATTTTGCAGAGTGAAGTATAGAGTCCCCTAAACTTATTTTGTTTTCAATACTGTATGTAAACATGATACTTTCCAGTAGAGTAATCGGATTAATAGGGTGGCCTTGAATGTAGCACTAGACGCTAGCATAGAGTAATATTCATTTTGGAAGCTCCAAATATTTATCTCCATTGCGATGATCTACAGAATAGCATACATATTCTGTGATCTAGATCTGTTTAATGTTAAATACCTCAACCATGTATGCGCATAATACATTTATGTAATTCAACTTTCGAATTTCACACGTTATAGCACTGATATTTACGTTTGTCAGACTTAAGTTTCATGTTATTTATCTTGCTGCATTGTACATCGAATGACTAAATCTAGAAATGATTGCATGCATTTATTTAAATAATCTTTTGATGTTATGTTCTGAACGCTAAGGTCCTGTATGTCTCTTTACAGACCCTTGATGAAGGGTTAGTTTGATAACCCGAAATGCATTGGGTACAATGAAATGTGATCCTTATTCATGACTACAATGAATTTTCGGAAAACTATCGATTTGAAGAATACCTAATGATCAAATAAAGAAAGAATGTGATAACACTACAAGTCTTTGTGGAATAAATCAAGAGAGATCAGTATAGAACATCTAAGAAACGTTCTCGTTTCATGTCAAAGGAGCGCGCCCTTCGTGATAATATTATCACAGAAAACGCAAGTATAAAATGTGTCACGTTGCATCAGTTATTTCCAGTGTTTCTTTTGCCTTAATTTACTCCACCCCTCACCACAAGCCTTTCTGATTCACAATCCACGTAGAAATGCATGGTGAGGAGAGACTAAAAAATGATAGGTCTGTAAATCAGGTTATGTGTGCAGAGACTTCGGCCAAGATAGATAGGTTCCAGTGGCGATAAATGCGATGGCTGTGGCTATGCACCTGCAGATTCCTTACACTTGGCGTGGGAGCGCAGTGTAGTCTATCAGTATTGGCAGCAGATTTTATGTGCCCTGGCGCAAATGATCACATATACTTTGCAGGCAAGTCCCATAATGGCTTTACTGGGATATACAAAGGAAAACAGAAGCAGCATATAGAAAGCACACAGCATTGACATTTATTCTGGCAGAGCGCAGGGTGGAGTGCAGATGGGGCAGGGGAAGAGCGCTCACATTTAAGGAGCGGCTCGGGATCTCACACTCTGGCAAGAACAGTCACTCACATATACAGTCACGTCCAGACCTAAAGATATATGGGATCCATTAAGAGCCTGTCTCGTGTCTAACCGCAGTGATCTAAGTAAAACTAGAATTAGAATGATACATGCTAAAGACGGAGGGCTGGGAGAGAAGTCATGAGCAAAGGTTTACCTACAAGTCACTATGAACATGGATAGTGGTGCTGAATGATGGAAGTTTACAGATGTTAAAAGCTGTTTACTGGACTGTCTGGAACGGTGTCTTTTTTTTTTTTTTAGCAGATTCATAATTTTCGCAATGTAGTATCAAACCTGACAACAGGCCTAATATAAACCGATATGGACTGCGGCATTGGTATGAGATGCAAATATGTCACTATGTAATTCTTGATTGCAATGTATGTGTGCACCTGATATTCCTGTTTTTGAAGTTAAATGAAAATTAAAATTAAAAAAATGTCTGAGGCTACTTTATATTGTGTACAGATTATTCTATTTTTCAATACTTTTGTGACCCGCGCGCTGTTTATTACGTTCTCGCTTCCAAAATGGAGAAAAAAATGACACGCGTGTTCTAGATCTTACCCTGACGTAGGGGGCCTTCTTCCGCTCGTGTCACGCAGGTTGTTTCATTCAGAGGCGCATCATTTGAGCTCGTGCCGGTGAAACCCCCGGCCACGGCACGGCAGAGTCTCAGACACTATGCACTGCTCAAGCACGCGCTCCTTGAGAAGGTTTAAGTGAAGAAATAGTTCTGTTGTTGAAGCACAACACATACCTCTGCAGGGAATCCCCGAGGCGGTGAGGCTGACAGGCTGTGTATGCCCAGGCTGCAGCTGGCGCGCCAGGAGAGGGCTCTTTGTTATTCTGAGGGTACAGTACAGGAGGGCTCTGCTTTTTGTAACCACGCTGTGAATTCCAAAGACGCTGCTCTTTTATGGGATGGCTGTTATTCAGGTTTGTTTGGGATCTCACCAGAAGCAATGATTTGTTCATATATTCATTAATGAATGTGTACATTATCTCGAGGAAAATACTTAATTGTAATCTGGCACTATTTTCTTGTTCTAACATTAGATTTACATGTGACTACATTGGCGAGAGAGTAGATTTTTAAGATCCTCTGAAAGGGCAAAAGCCGTGTTCTCCAAGGAACCCAATTTTGCCCTGCTGCAAAATCAGACTGACATGCATCGATTGTGAAGTTGAAACTGATCAGTAAATGAGACTAGCTCCCCTCGTGATTGATAAATAGGCCAGCTGCATGGTTTCAGTAATTTAGCTTGGAGGCTCGGGCTGGGCTATGACAATTGCAGAAAGTCAAAGAAGGCTGATTTGCATAAGGCTCACTGACCTGCTCTCTGTGCCATAAACGAGGAACTGCTTATCTGCCCAAATCTTGACCCGCACTCCCTGGAGCTGAGGTCGGCTGGTGGGAGCGTTACTGCAATCGGCAGTTCACCATCTCGCTCTCAGCGCGACCCGCCCAGGTAGCAGTGCATTGGCTGTGTCCACGAACAGCCCACCGGGGGACTGCGAGGCCCAGAAACCACCGCTCCTTGAAGCCGGCGCCTCTTCCCCCGGCGGCCACGCCCACTGATTGGATCCCTGCCATATAACCTTTCGCGACACCCGCTGCGCGGGTGCCGCTCACTGACCTGCTCTCTGTGCCATAAACGAGGAACTGCTTATCTGCCCAAATCTTGACCCGCACTCCCTGGAGCTGAGGTCGGCTGGTGGGAGCGTTACTGCAATCGGCAGTTCACCATCTCGCTCTCAGCGCGACCCGCCCAGGTAGCAGTGCATTGGCTGTGTCCACGAACAGCCCACCGGGGGACTGCGAGGCCCAGAAACCACCGCTCCTTGAAGCCGGCGCCTCTTCCCCCGGCGGCCACGCCCACTGATTGGATCCCTGCCATATAACCTTTCGCGACACCCGCTGCGCGGGTGCCGCTCACTGACCTGCTCTCTGTGCCATAAACGAGGAACTGCTTATCTGCCCAAATCTTGACCCGCACTCCCTGGAGCTGAGGTCGGCTGGTGGGAGCGTTACTGCAATCGGCAGTTCACCATCTCGCTCTCAGCGCGACCCGCCCAGGTAGCAGTGCATTGGCTGTGTCCACGAACAGCCCACCGGGGGACTGCGAGGCCCAGAAACCACCGCTCCTTGAAGCCGGCGCCTCTTCCCCCGGCGGCCACGCCCACTGATTGGATCCCTGCCATATAACCTTTCGCGACACCCGCTCACTGACCTGCTCTCTGTGCCATAAACGAGGAACTGCTTATCTGCCCAAATCTTGACCCGCACTCCCTGGAGCTGAGGTCGGCTGGTGGGAGCGTTACTGCAATCGGCAGTTCACCATCTCGCTCTCAGCGCGACCCGCCCAGGTAGCAGTGCATTGGCTGTGTCCACGAACAGCCCACCGGGGGACTGCGAGGCCCAGAAACCACCGCTCCTTGAAGCCGGCGCCTCTTCCCCCGGCGGCCACGCCCACTGATTGGATCCCTGCCATATAACCTTTCGCGACACCCGCTGCGCGGGTGCCGCTCACTGACCTGCTCTCTGTGCCATAAACGAGGAACTGCTTATCTGCCCAAATCTTGACCCGCACTCCCTGGAGCTGAGGTCGGCTGGTGGGAGCGTTACTGCAATCGGCAGTTCACCATCTCGCTCTCAGCGCGACCCGCCCAGGTAGCAGTGCATTGGCTGTGTCCACGAACAGCCCACCGGGGGACTGCGAGGCCCAGAAACCACCGCTCCTTGAAGCCGGCGCCTCTTCCCCCGGCGGCCACGCCCTCCTTCCGTTCTCCATATCTAGCCAGTCCCTAACGCGCCGCGGGTCGCGCCGCGGGTCGCAGCCCGGGGCAAAGACCCGGGCAAAGACTGGGCCGTTTTAGGCCGTTAGAGGCTGGTAGAGACTGGACTGGGCCATCCCCCTTGACCCCAATATTATTCTTCGATCCACTGTTATTAATAGTAATATTCTTATGACTTGCCTTATCCCCACAACCTAAATTGAATAGCAATGGTTCTTACGAGAGGGAATAAATCTAAAGCTAAAGTCCCCAGCGCTGCAGGTAAACTGCTTGGTCCCATGGATGACTTCCTAGCAAAGGCAAACACGCTCATAGACGAAAGCATAACACTCATTGAAGAAAGGGTCTCTCTAGATCTGGCATTCGCTAAAAGATCCTCATTAGGATCTCTGGCGGAAGCCAGATCTCCAAGGCGAGGAGCCCCAAACGCTGAGTTGGTTCCAACTAGAGAGAGACGCAGTCTGCCAAATACAGTAGATCTGTCGGTATCTCAGCTAGCGGACTCCCAACTCAGCTTCGACCTAGAAAAAACCCCCGAACTGCTTCCAACAACTCCTCCAGAAATCTCTTCGTCAGAAAAAAGATTAGAAAGGGGTAGGAGGGAGGGAGCAATTAGTAAGAAAAGGGTACTAAGAAACCCAACTACCCCAGAAAACCTGGTAATAACATCAAGTATCCCACAAATCCAGGATGATAGTCCGACACATGTCGAGATCCTAGCGTCAGCCCATCAGGTAGAGAAGGACCCATCCTCCCTGATAGTTTTGGACCCTTACGCCACAAAACAAACCCCAGTGGATCTGAACGCTGTTGAGGCTCAGGAACTAACACTCTCCAGCATAGCTAATGTAGTAAAACATGCGCTACAACCTTTAGAACATCGGTTAGCAACCCTAGAACTACAAATTTCCAAGCTTCTAAAAAATAATCAGTCATTCCTACCATCATGTCCCCAAAATCCATCACAAAACAATAGCAAAAAAACAATAAGCTCCAATGCATCAATCACCAATTCACCTGCACCCAATCCACAACATAAGACCCTCAGGATAACTACTTCAAATATGTTGACTAATAATAATACCTCAAACTCAACCAAAACAACTAAAACTGTAGTAGCTCAAAGCTCTACTAGCAACCTACAGCAGACCACCGTTTTGATTTCCCCAGCTGTGCCTGTGACAACTGTGCCTGCTATTACTGCCGCTACTCCAAAGGTACCGAGCAGTATAGCCAACCAAACCTCAGGGAAAACCACGCATAATGCAACAACAAAAACCATACCCCCCCCGCCTGCACCACCAAAAACACCTGCGGGCAGGCCCAAGAGAAACACTGCGGGGAATCCTGGTCCACCAAGATTCTCAGCAGATTTCCCTCCAGAGGCCTCACCCTATGTGGCAGTCATGGCTGGAGTGCCAGAACTAATAGATCTTACCCCAGAACCGGTCTGGTCCCTGAAAAATAAAGTTCAGCACTGGCTCCAGACCAACCGCCCAATTCCATCCTCCTGGCGCGGTAGAATCAGATCCGTAGCCAGGGTACCATGGGTGGGCAATACCCGAAAAACCATTCCCGGTGACTGCATTACAATCACTTTCGAGGACTCTCGAACAGCGGATTATGTCTGTGCCTGGGAAGACATCACACCAAATGGAGGAATCAAGATCAAGTCCCTCCCCTTTTTCTATCCCTTCAGGCAAATAGACACCTATATACAGGAGCAAGAACCCCCTTGGTCCGTCCCATTTCCCAGGCAGGTTGACTTTCCAAATTCCACTTATAATGGCCCCCATAACCAATACGAGCCAGACTACTCCTGGCACCCAGTGAGACAGCGCCGCCAGGGAGGAAGGTGGGACGACAGAAGACCTTATACACATTGGCCCCCACATAGAGATCAAACACGATGGGACCCATGGCAAAACATCCCACTAAGCAATAGGTTCAGCGGCCTTGAAATGGTCGACTGACCACTAATAGAAATTCCTCCCATTGATATCGAATTATCTCCCCCTTTGCAGCCCAATTTCACCGTCTCGCCTACTAGTAGCAATAACACAATAATTCCAGAAGTAGAATTTATCGATGACCCTTCATTTCTCATAGCTTCTTATTGGAACATCGCGGGCCTCCGAAATAAAATCGAGGATGGCTCTGCGCAGAACTTTTTAGCCCCATGTCAAATAATTTGTCTACAGGAGACATGGTCCGTAGAAGAACTCCATCTACAAGGTTATAAAACTTATAATGTTCCAGCCCTAACTAGTACAATGGGCAGACCAAAAGGTGGGTTAGCCATCTATATCTCAAATTCCTTATCTCTTAATAAAGTGGCCACACTTTCTCAGGACACTAACCATCAAATCTTATCACTCACTTTTTCTAACAAAGACACTATTATCCTGACTAACATATATAATAATCTATCGGAAGAAAATTTTATAATTCTTCTTACTACCATAACCGATAAACTAAAACAAGTACTCCATCAGAGCCCTGCAAATAAAGCAACCCATTTAATGTGGGGAGGCGATTTCAATCTTCATCCTTGCACAGCCCCCAATTTACTGTGTTGTGGAATCGTGGACGACTTTAATGTTCCACTAGCACACCTCGCACACTCTAAACTGGGAAATTTAATTAACATCGCCCTATCAGATCTGGATCTCCAGATTGCAAATCATGTAAAAGCAGATCCAAACGAATTCATACCGACCTATGTGGGTAGAGGACATAGGACAACAGTAGACTTCATATTTCTTTCCCAAACCCTAATGTCGACATTTAAAGATTTTGAAGTCATTGTCACCCCCCTTAGCGATCACGCAGCTTTAAGACTAACCATGCCCATGCCTGCCAACCTTTCACGTAAATCAGAGATGGCGACCACTCTCAGGCAGAACAAGATAGAGGTCGGTAAACGTAATGGACTAACAATCAGATGGGCTAAAATTAACCCATCTGACATAATGAAAAAATTAGTAACGCAGTCCTATTCAAACATAATGAAATGCCTGGATCTCACAACTAGCCACAAAGAAGTCTTGAGAAATTTTAATCTAATATTAGAAGATATAAAAGATCTGCTTACTACAAAACCTAAAATAAACCGCCCCTCAAAACCAAAGTGGTTTAATCATAACTGCACAGCGGCCCTATCAAAGCTGAAAACCGCTCTCAAAAATAATCCACGTGATGCGGTTCAGATCCACTTGCTCAGGCGCCAATATACAAGGGAAAGAAAGCTGCGAACTGCACAACTAAAGCAAAAGCTATGGGATGATCTTCACCATGGTGCAGTCTCACAAAACAGTGAGCTTTTCTGGCGCACGGTTAGAACCCGATACCTCACAGACAGAGAGACCCCAAAAATAGAAGTCGCTATCGACGAAAACACCTGGGTCTCCCACTTTGAGGAAATTTTTAAGAATACCCATCCAACAGAATCCCCCCTTCCCAAGGTAAATTACCCAATCCTGGTCCCTTTTGATATCTCAGACCTTTTAGACGCTCTGCAGAGTAGTAAAACAGGCAAGGCACCAGGACCCGATGGGGTCCCGGTGGACCTTTTTAAAAGTAATCAAGATCTCTAGGCCCCCATTTTAACTAGAGTATGTACAGCAGCAGCAAGTGAGGGAATCCTAACATCCTGGACAAAATCAATAATGGTCCCCATTTTTAAAAAGGGGGACCGACAAGATGCAAAATGCTACCGGCCCATTTCACTGCTGGATTCTCTCGGGAAAGTGGTGGGGAGAGTGATTCTCGAGCGCCTCCAGCAGTGGACTGAGGACCGGGGCATAATTTCGGATATCCAATTCGGTTTCCGGGAAGGTTTTGGTACCCTAGAGCAGGTCCTTAACCTTACCCTAATAATGGGGAAATATACACAGGCCATCCCTACTAAGATATATATGGTCTTTGTCGACCTCTCCGCAGCTTTCGACTGCGTCTCGCACAGAAAGCTGTGGAGGGTCTTGGCTGAATTGGGAGTAGATCCACCCCTTTTAGATTTTCTCAAAGAGCTTTACACTGGGGCCACAGCCAGAGTACGCTTCGGCGTCAATGGTGAGCTGACGTCCCCGTTTAGCGTAGGGCGCGGGGTCAGGCAGGGATGCGTCCTGGCCCCCTTCCTCTTCTCACTCTATACCAACGGCTTGGAGGAGGAGATGTTGAGGGGGGCCCAGGACCTCCCACGCATAAATCGCCGCCTGATCCCAGCCCTGCTCTACGCGGATGACGCTGTCATCTTAGCGCGAACACCCAAAGAGCTTCAGAACGCAGTGAACAGATACACGTCCTTTATGGGCAACTTAGATCTAAAAGTGAACGTAAAAAAAACGTTCGTAATGACTGTTGGCAGACACAAAAAAAGAACTTATCCAATAATCCTCAATAAGCAAAAACTTGAACCTACCTCACACTATCCCTACTTGGGGGTTATGATAGATGACCAACTCGGCTGGAAGCAAGCAGTGAGCACAAGGGCACTTTTATTTAGGAGATCAATTGCAGCATTAATAACTTTCTCCCAGAAATTAGGCAAGAGGCCTCCAGTAGAGCTCCTTAAGATTTACCACGCCAAATGTCAGGCAATAGCAACATATGGTGCAGGAGTCTGGGGGTATACTGATGTGAGCCCTATTCAGAGGGCGGAAAACACCTTTTTAAGATTCTTGTTAGCCACCCCCAAAGGCACCTCAATTTATGCAATGCACCTAGAATTAGCCATACCATATCTAGAGGATTTAATTAAAATCGAACCTCTGATGCTGTGGCGCCGCATTTGGAAATCAACCAAAAACGCTCTGACTCAAGCCATCATCACAGATTCAATGAATATGGACAATTCTGTAAAAATAAAGTGGCTCCTATATGTTAGGAACTTTTTTACTGATTTAGGCCTTGAGAACTACTATTCAGACCCGACATCTATAACGGACATCCCAAAAAAAGTTCTTAAACGACAAGCATTATGCCATTTGGAGTCGTTAAGACTCGCTTCCAACTCGACAAAAACGGCAGTGATCCATTCAAATATGATCCAAGTAGCCTTTGTCATTCATCCGTACTTAGAACTTCAAATGTCAACTTACGAGAGAATGCTCATTACAAGATTTAGGCTAAATATATTCTTTAGGATGGTCACTTTTCCGTCACAAAACTGTTGGGAGGCCATACTCCCGCCTTGTCCGTGTGACGGTATATCACTGCAGTCAAATTTGCATGTGATCTTGCTTTGTAAATACCACCAAGCCCACAGAAAGATCTGGCTTTTACCGATTTTAAAATCTTGGGGATTGCGACAATGCAGACCTGCTCTTTTAAGACTGCAAATGTTGGAAACACCAAATGTCTGTTATTTTATTAGTAGTTTCTTAAAGTGTATCATGAAACACAGAATGAATCTTTAAAAATCTTGTCAGTGTGAGAATAAGCGGTACTTTGCACATTTTTGATCAACTTTTCTGCTTTTAACAATGAGATGAATTTTATCAGAAATATATGTAACAAGTGTATTTTTACTGTGTTTGCTATTTTGTGTACTTTTATGGTTTTTCCACTGTGAACAAGCCGAATAAAGATTTTATATATATATATAAGGCTGGTTGCTACCTGGACCAAAAAATGATGGAGTGGAAGGCCAGGCAAATGACAGAGAAGTTTGCTAGCATTCCTCACATATGTTTGCGTTTCAGTATGATGCCCTCAGTACAATGGGTGTGCCTTTAAGGAGTTTTGTAGAGCACTCATAAAATTAAGCCTTTGCTAATCAGAAACCCATAGAGGAGGGCATGTGCTTTCTGAGATTCAAGCAAATTGCCTAATTTAGGATCTGTTTAATTTCTGCATGGTATTTTAGGAGGCCAGAATAGAAGATGTTGGCATAGTCCAGTTTTGATAGGACTATGGCTCCTATTAGCTCAGTTAATTAATTTGTCTGAAGGAGTGGGCACATTTGGCTCAGGTTGGATAGTTGGCGATTGTGAGAAGTTGGCCTGGTATATGATGCTCACTAGTTCTAGTGATCACCTTGTACCATGCCAAGCAACCCTTATGGTGCAGGTTGTAAAGTCAACCTTATAGACAAGCTATCCTAGGGGTAGCATGGACTAAGCAGTCTTAGGCTAAACTCTGTAAAGGCATGTGAAGCAAGCTGTTTTACCATACACAATCCCTTGAATACCAAATGAAAGGACACCACATAGATATATATTGAAAATATATATGGATAAACAAAACACAGTTTAAATACATAAAAGTTGCACAATATGGATGAGCCCTAGGGGCCACCTAAACCATATACTAAAATAGTGGTATAAGAACCACTATGGGGAAAGTGAAGAGGCATGGGGCCTGGGGAATCGCTGGAGCTGTTCGGGACTAGCAGTGAAGAAGTCGGGAAAGGCCCGCGGGACTCGGGAGCAGTGCGGAAAGTGCACGCTTTACCAATGCAATGTCAATGGTGCGTAAAAAGTACAAAGTTAGTTAGAAAGGAACCTTCCGAGTGACCTAGAAAGCTGAAACTTGAGACACAGACACTAGAGGTGTGTACCAGTGTGGGAACACCGGCGGAGCTGAGTTACCTCACCCACAGGAAGCGGGTGCATAGGGTCGAAGTAGTGTCGGGTTTCGTCACGCAGGTCGATGGTGCTTGGAGCTGAAGATGCTGCAGGCGGCTCGATGTGAAGAGTTCCGGTGGATCCAAGGGTGGATCTGAAGAGGTGAAGACCTGAAAGCAGAGGGGACAACGTTCAAAGTCACTAGCCAGTGACTACCGTGGAACCAGAGTGGAACCAGGCGATGTCGGGTGCAAACAGGCGTCGAGGTGTAGCTTCTCTCTGCAGCCACGTGGACACGAGGGGTCAAAGATGTCCAGGAGTCGGTCACGAGTTGTCCCACGCAGGCTTCTCGCTGTTGGCGGTGTCTGCGACTTGATAGAAGCAAACAGGCCTTGGCTAATGCAAGCCACGCAGGAATCAAGAAAGGCTTGTTACTCGGACCAGCAAGGTCAGAGCAGGTACTCCTTTTTACAGCAGCAAGGGCAAGTCTGGAGCAACCAGACCCGCAGTGAAAGTTGTAGGTTTCATCGCCAAGATGGCCGCTAGCCATGTGGCAAGTGGCCGGGATGGCGCGTCGAGTGGCACGATGCAAAAGGGCCCCACGCAGATCGTGGAGATGCTGGGGGGCTGATCTTTGGTGCAAGGGCTGCTCGAGGTTAGGGCTTCTCAAACCCCAAAGCACAGCGTCGAGGGTGCCTCTGATGCTGCGCAGTCAGCGTTTTGGGGGTCTTCCAAGATGTCCGGTCCCACGTCTCTCGGTGCCTCCATGGGTCCCTTCTTTGCAGGGACTGTGGATCGGGTGGTGAGAAGTCTGGGAGTCTGTGTCTTGTCAGGCTCTGGGCTCGGGCTCCGGCGGGAGGCGGCGGCAAAGCAGACGTCGAGTTGCTGGTTGGTGCCTGTGTTCACAGGGTGGTCACTCCTTGGCCACAAGGGAGATTCTCTTCCGTCTTCTGTGCAGCAGAATGTCGAAGTCCAGTCTTCTTCTGTATTTCAAGTTGATTCAGGATGATCTGAAGTCTCAGGACACAGCTCCCACTCTTATTCGAATCTGGGGGGCCGGATCACCTACTAGGTCCCTCCTCTGGGTGGAACCAGGAAGGGGGGTGGTTACACCCCCTTTCCTTTGTCCAGTTTCGCGCCAGGACTGGGGCTGGAAAGCCCCAGCACCGGTTTGAACTGGCCTATGCACAGGGACACCTTGTGTGCCCCAGGCATGTCTGATTCTATTCAGCCCTGTCCTACCCAATACACAAAATCCTGTCTGGAGTGGTGCTAGCACCTCCCCAGGCAGGAAACCCTTTGTCCAAGCTGCCCTCGCTGGAAGGACTCCCAGCAGCAGGAGGTCAGACTTGTGTCTGTGGTGGCAGCATCCATTTTGTGATGCTGAGGCTCTGTTTAACTTTAACCGGGGTTCAGGCTAGGTACATGTTGTGCCCCTCTAGAAGGGTGGAATGCTACCCCCGTCGCCAGAACTGGCGAGGGGGTAGTATTCCAATTCGTATGACACCTTACTCGACATGTTTTGATAAAGCCAAACCTAAGATAGCATTTAACCGCGAGGTTCATAATGCACTTAAGAGTATATGGTATGGCAATATCATGAAACAGCTGAAGGACATGGTTCCGAAAGCTGCAGACAGGCTCAGCTCATGCCAGAGCACCATCTCACATATTTCCAAGCACTCTGCCTCCAGGATTGATGAGGCCTTCCATAGGAGTGACTGATAGGAACATATGTGTCCATTTTAGGTTAGGTATAGGCATACCACACCTAAGTAAGGGATGGTTACACCGACTTACCCCAGCTGAGTAATCAGCCAGTTGTGTCAAATATGTTGGCCAGGCCAGGGGTGGCACAATACATGCTGCAGCCCCTGGTAGGCCTTGGAAGCACCTATGCCCTGGGTACCTGGGTACACTGTTACAGGGGCCAATAAGGTGAACCAGTTCCAATTTCGTTATGCACCTAAAGTACATGGGTTACAATTTAGAGAGAGAACAGCAGGCTGTGGGTCTGATTAGCAGGCCCACAGCCACATTAAGTCATAAACCAGTGAAGCAAAAAGCAAAAATTTGGGGTGACCATAGGATAGCAGACCCTACTCTCCTACACAACCCCCCCCCAAACGCAGGGACATTAGACTAACCTTGACCAGTTGTGTCTTCATGTTCTAAGTGGAAGTACCTGGAGAGACCATCTGCATTACCATGGTCAGTCCCTGGGCGGTGCTCCACTGTAAAGTCCATCCCCTGTAGGGAAATGGACCACCTGAGCAGTTTGGGGTTTTCACCCTTCATCTGATTAAGCCATAAGAGGGGCTTATGGTCGGTCTGAATCTTGAAGTGAGTGCCAAACAAGTATGGTCTCAACTTCTTCAGGGCCCACACTACAGCAAAGGCCTCCCTCTCAATGGCTGACCAACGTTTCTCTCTGGGGGTCAGCCTTCTGCTAATGAAAGCAATGGGCTGGTCTTGACCATCTACATTAAGTTGTGAAAGCACAGCTCCCACTCCCAACTCAGAAGCCTCTGTTTGGACAATAAACTCTCTTGAGTAGTCAGGACTCTTCAGGATAGGTGCAGAGCACATGGCCTTCTTCAGGTCATCAAATGCCTTTTGACAGTATTCTGTCCACTGAACCTTTTTGGGCATCTTCTTGGATGTCAGATCATTAAGAGGAGTCACAATGGACCCATAGTTCTTAACAAACTTCCTGTAGTACCCAGTCAGGCCCAAGAAAGCTCTGACCTGAGTCTGGGTAGTTGGAGGAGTCCAGTCCTTTATGGTCTGAATCTTACTCTCCAGTGGTTGAACTTGGCCTCCACCCACAAGGTGGCCCAAGTACACAACCTTACTCTGCCCTATCTGGCACTTGGTTGCCTTGATAGTGAGGCCTGCCTTTTGCAGAGCCTCTAGCACTTCCTTCAGGTGGACCAGGTGATCCTCCCAGGTGGAGCTAAAGACAGCAATATCATCCAGATATGCTGCACAAAAGTCATCCAGCCCAGTAAGGACTTGATTCACCAACCTTTGGAAAGTGGCAGGTGCATTTTTCAAACCAAAGGGCATCACCACAAATTGGTAATGCCCACTGGGGGTAGAAAATGCTGTCTTGGCTTTAGACTCCTCAGCTAACCTGATTTGCCAGTAGCCAGCTGTCAAGTCGAATGTGCTCAAATACTTGGCAGAAGCCAATTTGTCTATGAGCTCATCTGCTCTTGGAATTGGGTATGCATCTGTCCTAGTGACAGCATTGAGTCCTCTGTAGTCCACACAGAACCTCATCTCTCTCTTCCCATCTTTGGTGTGAGGTTTGGGGACCAGAACCACTGGGCTAGCCCAGGGGCTCTCTGAAGGCTCAATGACACCTAACTCCAGCATCTTTTGTACCTCAGCCTTGATACAGTCTCTGACATGGTCAGGCTGCCTGTAAATTTTGTTCTTTACAGGAAGACTATCACCAGTGTCCACCACATGGGTACACCAGTTAGTCTGACTGGGTGTCAGGGAGAACATATGTCGAAATGACTGCAAAACCTGTCTACAGTCATGTTGCTGATGTTCAGTTAGGCTGCCATCTAAGGCCATACCATCAACTGAGCCATCCTCAGGGTTCTGAGTCAGCAGGTCTGGGAGAGGGTCACTCTCTTCCTCCTGCCCCTCATCTGTAGCCATGAGCAAGCCCATGTCTGCCCTGTCAACATATGCTTTCAGCCTGTTAACATGGAGCACCCTGTAAGGGCTTCTGGGAGTTCCAAGGTCCACCAAGTAGGTAACCTCTCCTTTTTTCTCCATGATGATATGGGGTCCAGACCATCTGTCTTGGAGTGCTGCTGGGGCCACTGGCTCCAACACCCATACCTTCTGTCCAGGCTGGTACTCAGTCAGGACAGCCTTTTGGTCATGCCAGGCTTTCTGTAAGGCCTGGCTAGCCTCAAGGTTTTTGGAGGCCTTCTCCATATACTCAGCCATCCTGGAGCGGAGACCAAGTACATAGTTCACTATGTCTTGCTTGGGCTTTTTGAGAGGTAACTCCCATCCTTCCCTCACCAGACATAGGGGTCCTCTTACAGGATGTCCAAACAACAATGTAAAGGGGCTGAAGCCAACTCCTTTTTGTGGGACCTCTCTGTAAGCAAACAGAAGGCAGGGCAGAAGGATATCCCATCTTCGCCTGAGCTTCTCAGGTAATCCTTTGATCATGCCCTTTAGGGTCTTGTTGAACCTCTCAACAAGCCCATTGCATTGTGGATGATAGGGAGTGGTGAACTTATAGTTAACACCACATTCCTTCCACATAGCTCTCAAGTAACCTGACATGAAGTTTGCACCTCTATCAGATACTACCTCCTTAGGAAACCCCACTCTGGAGAAAACTCCAAGTAAGGCCCTGGCCACAACAGGAGCTGTTGTGGTCCTAAGAGGAATTGCCTCTGGGTACCTGGTGGCATGGTCCACCACCACCAGTATGAATCTGTGCCCAGATGCTGTAGGGGGATCCATTGGACCAACAATGTCAATCCCCACTCTCTCAAAGGGCACCCCCACCACAGGTAGTGGTATTAGGGGGGCCTTTGTGGTACCACCTGCTTTGCCACTTGCTTGGCAGGTTACACAGGAGCGACAAAACTCCTTGGTATCTTCTGACATGTGAGGCCAGTGAAAGTGACAGACAAGTCTGTCCCATGTTTTGTTCTGGCCTAGGTGCCCTGCTAAGGGAATATCGTGTGCCAAGGTAAGAAGGAAGCCCCTAAATTGCAGAGGTATGACCAACCTCCTGGTTGTACCAGGCTTGGGGTCTCTACCCTCTGAATAAAGGAGCCCATCATCCCAATAAACCTTATGGGTACCTTGAGCATTCCCAGCAGCCTCAGCAGCAGCCTGCTGTCTGAGGGGTTCAAGAGAAGGACAGGATAACTGAGCCTGCCCCAAGTCTGCCCTAGAAGGTCCCCCTGTCCCCAGAAACTCAACCTGATCAGGTTCAAGTTCTATAGGGACAGTTCCTTCAGGGGTCTCAGAACCATCTTCCTGTGAAGGCTGATCCTCACTTGTAGGCATTTGGGAAGGCACATCCTTTGCCCTCCTGTTCCTTGTCTTGGAAGGTACTTGGTCCATTGTTCCAGGATCCAAGACCTGAGGTTCAGAGAGGCACTTTTTGGCCTGTGACCTGGTCACAGCAAGGACATGTGATGATATCCCTAACATCTCTGCATGAGTCCTGTACTCAACTTCTGACCATAGAGAGCTCTCCAGGTCATTGCCCAACAAACATTCTACTGGGAGATCAGCACTAACCACAACTCTTTTTAGGCCAGTTACCCCTCCCCAGGAAAAGTTAACAATTGCCACACTATGTGTAGTAGTGACATTGCTGGCATTGGTCACCAGGTAATTATCACCTGATATGTACTGTCCAGGGTCCACAAAGCTAGGCGTCACCATAGTGACACTGGCACATGTGTCCCTGTATGCTTGAGCCACTTTTTCATTAATTAATGGTGTCTGTCTGTACTTGCCCAAATTATTGAGACTGACAGTAGGGGAGAAATCAATCTCCCCATCACAGATCAGAACAGCCTGTGTGGGGACTCTGACTAGGTCAGAATCTCCATCAGTTCCCAAGGTGATACCCACTACCCCCTTAGTCTGTGGTCCAACACTGCTAGCTGTACTAGTGGGTGCAGGTGCCTTAGGGGCTGCAGTGTTGGTGGCTCCACCCTTTTTACAATCACTTGTCCAGTGAGTGGTGTTTTTGCAAAAGCTACACCAGGGTTTTCTTTGACCTTCTTTCTTCTTCTTCTTGGAAGGTTGGGACCCACCCTCAGTATTAGTTTGGGGCCCTGTTGAAGACTTCTGGTCTTTAGCTTTCTGCTCCCCACCCTTCTGGTCTGTTTTCTTTTGGTCACCACCCTGGTTCTGGTTCTGGTTCTTTTGCTTAACTCTGGTTCTGACCCATTTGTCTGCCCTCTTTCCCAATTCTTGGGGAGAGGTTAGATCTGAGTCAACCAAATGTTGATGCAACTGCTGGTTCTGACAGTTATTTAAAATCTGTTCTCTCATAAGCAAATTATACAATCCTTCATAGTCTGTAACTTTACTTCCCAGCAACCAGCCCTCCAGAGCCTTAGTGGCACATTCAACAAATTCAGACCAGTTCTGAGTCTGTGTCTTCTGGGTATCTCTGAACATTAACCTGTACTGTTCAGTGGTTAAGCCTAACCCATCAATCAGAGCACTCTTCAGGACCAGGTAGTTTCTAGACTCCCCATCACTAACTGTGAGGAGTCTGTCTCGGCCTCTACCTTCAAAGGAGAGCCACAAGATTGCTGCCCACTGCTCCTGAGGAACCTGCTGTACTTTGCAAGCTCTCTCAAGTGCAATCATCCACTTGTGGATATCATCCCCAGCTTTGTAGGGGGGCACAATCTTACTCAGGTTTCTATTGTCATAGGACCTGTCTTTATCCTTAGGGATAGTGCTGCCACCAGTGGAATCTGATCCACTCTCTCTAGGCTGCCTTGCTCTAGCAAGTTTCTCTTTGGCCAGGGCAACTTCTAATTCTTGTCTCTGGATCCTAAGTTCAGCCTCTCTCATTTTGGCCTCATGTTCCCTTCTCTGAGGGCTAGTCAACTCCCTTCTGGAGTTGCCATGAGAACCTCTAGAAACATGGGAAGTATTGGATTCACCTGAGTGATTCCTCCTCCTCCTATGCTCCTGGTTAAGTCCATTTGGGGGTCTGAATGGGTTGGACCCACCTTCAGTCCCAAATAAGCTTAAGTTAGCCTGGTTAAGCCTGCTGACTAACACCTGGCTAGTCCCATCATCAGATTCACTCTCTTCCTCCTCCTCCTCCTCTTCTTCTTCCTCAGGCTGAGTATTCCCAGGGGTCTGGTTTTCCTCATCTACCTGAACTACAGGGGCAGGGGCATCAGAGTTATCATCTTCAGTGGGGAATCCTCCATCTCCAGTCCCTGAGGGGCCTGGTTTGGAGTCCCTTAGAGCTTCAGACTGGTCTAAAAGCTCTCTGAGGTGTCCTGCTGTAGGCGAAGGACCTGTTTTGATTCCTCTCATGGAACACAGTTGCCTCAGTTCCTTAAATGGAAAGGTAGCAAATTTGGATGGTGCCCTTGGAGGGTCACTCTCAACAGAGATGAGTCCAGTGGATCCCTCTGCTCCAGACATTGCTCTAGTGTGGTGGATGTGTTGCAATCTACCTACACTGGTGTTTTCCTACAAAACCTATCTAGTAGTTGTAGTCAGGGTGTGCTACTCCCTATCCTCTACAACAACTAAGTTCAGTAGAACTTAAGTATATCTAGTCTTGTTTTAGTGTACCTATCGGGTACCTGTATGATCTTTCAAATGATATTTTCAAAGATTGTAATGGTAAAACAACAGCAAGCTCAAATCCCAATCCGCTGCTCACCAATGTGAGAAGTTGGCCTGGTATATGATGCTCACTAGTTCTAGTGATCACCTTGTACCATGCCAAGCAACCCTTATGGTGCAGGTTGTAAAGTCAACCTTATAGACAAGCTATCCTAGGGGTAGCATGGACTAAGCAGTCTTAGGCTAAACTCTGTAAAGGCATGTGAAGCAAGCTGTTTTACCATACACAATCCCTTGAATACCAAATGAAAGGACACCACACAGATATATATTGAAAATATATATGGATTTATTACTACAATTATCCCTGATACTCTTTATGAGCACAGAAGCAAATGCGTTAAAACAAAACACAGTTTAAATACATAAAAGTTGCACAATATGGATGAGCCCTAGGGGCCACCTAAACCGTATACTAAAATAGTGGTATAAGAACCCCTATGGGGAAAGTGAAGAGGCCTAGGGCCTGGGGAATCGCTGGAGCTGTTCGGGACTAGCAGTGAAGAAGTCGGGAAAGGCCCGCGGGACTCGGGAGCCGTGCGGAAAGTGCACGCTTTACCAATGCAATGTCAATGGTGCGTAAAAAGTACAAAGTTAGTTAGAAAGGAACCTTCCGAGTGACCTAGAAAGCTGAAACTTGAGACACAGACACTAGAGGTGTGTACCAGTGTGGGAACACCGGCGGAGCTGAGTTACCTCACCCACAGGAAGCGGGTGCAAAGGGTCGAAGTAGTGTCGGGTTTCGTCACGCAGGTCGATGGTGCTTGGAGCTGAAGATGCTGCAGGCGGCTAGATGTGAAGAGTTCCGGTGGATCCAAGGGTGGATCTGAAGAGGTGAAGACCTGAAAGCAGAGGGGACAATGTTCAAAGTCACTAGCCAGTGACTACCGTGGAACCAGAGTGGAACCAGGCGATGTTGGGTGCAAACAGGCGTCAAGGTGTAGCTTCTCTCTGCAGCCACGTGGACACGAGGGGTCAAAGACGTCCAGGAGTCGGTCACGAGCTGTCCCACGCAGGCTTCTCGCTGTTGGCGGTGTCGGCGACTTGATAGAAGCAAACAGGCCTTGGCTAATGCAAGCCACGCAGGAATCAAGAAAGGCTTGTTACTCGGACCAGCAAGGTCAGAGCAGGTACTCCTTTTTACAGGAGCAAGGGCAAGTCTGGAGCAACCAGACCCGCAGTGAAAGTTGTAGGTTTCGTCGCCAAGATGGCCGCTAGCCACGTGGCAAGTGGCCAGGATGGCGCGTCGAGTGGCACGATGCAAAAGGGCCCCACGCAGATCGTGGAGATGCTGGGGGGCTGATCTTTGATGCAAGGGCTGCTCGAGGTTAGGGCTTCTCAAACCCCAAAGCACAGCGTCGAGGGTGCCTCTGATGCTGCGCAGTTAGCGTTTCGGGGGTCTTCCAAGATGTCCGGTCCCACGTCTCTCGGTGCCTCCACGGGTCCCTTCTTTGCAGGGACTGTGGATCGGGCGGTGAGAAGTCTGGGAGTCTGTGTCTCGTCAGGCTCTGGGCTCGGGCTCCGGCGGGAGGCGGCGGCAAAGCAGACGTCGAGTTGCTGGTTGGTGCCTGTGTTCACAGGGTGGTCACTCCTTGGCCACAAGGGAGATTCTCTTCCGTCTTCTGTGCAGCAGAATGTCGAAGTCCAGTCTTCTTCTGTATTTCAAGTTGATTCAGGATGATCTGAAGTCTCAGGACACAGCTCCCACTCTTATTCGAATCTGGGGGGCCGGATCACCTACTAGGTCCCTCCTCTGGGTGGAACCAGGAAGGGGGGTGGTTACACCCCCTTTCCTTTGTCCAGTTTCGCGCCAGGACTGGGGCTGGAAAGCCCCAGCACCGGTTTGAACTGGCCTATGCACAGGGACACCTTGTGTGCCCCAGGCATGTCTGATTCTATTCAGCCCTGTCCTACCCAATACACAAAATCCTGTCTGGAGTGGTGCTAGCACCTCCCCAGGCAGGAAACCCTTTGTCCAAGCTGCCCTCGCTGGAAGGACTCCCAGCATCAGGAGGTCAGACTTGTGTCTGTGGTGGCAGCATCCATTTTGTGATGCTGAGGCTCTGTTTAACTTTAACCGGGGTTCAGGCTAGGTACATGTCGTGCCCCTCTAGAAGGGTGGAATGCTACCCCCGTCGCCAGAACTGGCGAGGGGGTAGTATTCCAATTCGTATGACACCTTACTCGACATGTTTTGATAAAGCCAAACCTAAGATAGCATTTAACCGCGAGGTTCATAATGCACTTAAGAGTATATGGTATGGCAATATCATGAAACAGCTAAAGGACATGGTTCCGAAAGCTGCAGACAGGCTCAGCTCATGCCAGAGCACCATCTCACATATTTCCAAGCACTCTGCCTCCAGGATTGATGAGGCCTTCCATAGGAGTGACTGATAGGAACATATGTGTCCATTTTAGGTTAGGTATAGGCATACTACACCTAAGTAAGGGGTGGTTACACCGACTTACCCCAGCTGAGTGATCAGCCAGTTGTGTCAAATATGGAGGCCAGGCCAGGGGTGGCACAATACATGCTGCAGCCCCTGGTAGGCCTTGGAAGCACCTATGCCCTGGGTACCTGGGTACACTGTTACAGGGGCCAATAAGGTGAACCAGTTCCAATTTCGTTATGCACCTAAAGTACATGGGTTACAATTTAGAGAGAGAACAGCAGGCTGTGGGTCTGATTAGCAGGCCCACAGCCACATTAAGTCATAAACCAGTGAAGCAAAAAGCAAAAATTTGGGGTGACCATAGGATAGCAGACCCTACTCTCCTACAGCGATTAGTGTTTTTAACCACAAAGAAGTTCTTAATTTGTGTGGATGGTTGCAGGTGGTGGGCACAGACGCTCATTGTTTTTCATCACCGTCATCATCATCATATTATTATTATTATTATTACCTAGAGCAAGATAATTGCAAAAAAGGGAGAAATAAGTAGGAAGATAAAGATAGGAAGACAGTGAACATGGGATAAACCAGAGTTGAAAACCTGCAGAAGTGAGATAAAAGCGCATAAGTTTTAGGTTGGTGGAAAAAAGAGGGTTCAAAACTAGGTCACTATAGTATTTGGCGCCTCTGCGTTCGATATTGCTGGTAGTAGGGTCCTAAGGTATACGTTTGTCCCCCATATTTCATTCTTTACGAGTTAAGTACCAACACAGAGTTTTCCTAAGAAACAAAAAGTACCTCAGTATCAAAGATGACTCTGACATTTTTTGTTTTATTTGTGTGGATTGAAGGAGGTTCCAGCACAAGCAGCCAGCTGGAAGACATCAAAGGTGAGTTTTTTTTATTCATCTCTAAAAAAACACAGGAAGCTTTCCTTCATCCTCATGTGTTCTGGGCCTTCAGTGATGTTTTTTTACCTTCCTCTTTGGATCCAAAGAAGGTTCTCAGTGTTGTTCATCGTGTATTTTAAATGTTGTCCTGAGAGAGTGGGTGGAAGTACACATTAATTGGTGTATTATTATTTATTTGCATATTATTCCATCCACTAGGGAGTGCTTCAATTGTAGTGAATGAGGTGCATTGTTTTCAGCATCAAGAAGGGATAATTTGCTGACAGCATAAGACATCTTGAAGAAAAAGCTTTCCACGTTAAAAGCAACACATTTCAGGTGAGAAACATACGCTTACTTGAATTTCAAGTATGTAAATGAATGATATTACTTGTCGGGTCTAATCTGTGTCAAGAAAATATTTTTTAGCTAGCAATAAGGACTACATAAAATACGAAACAAAATAATTGTATTAAATTATGAGATCAATCAAGAATTGCCTGGTATTTGCATACATGTCTTCGGTAAGCTTAGTTTTTTGTTTCTTATTTTACTTGTTTTGGTTAAGTGAACAGAGTAAAGGGTACAAACCTATCACAGTCATCCCTGAGCAAGAAGATAATATGTTTATTGATCAAACAGAAGGCTTCCGGTTTTCCATTTTAACTGATTTTTTACAGATATATACAGACAGTAAACTATGTGTTTCCTGTCTGTATTTATTTTTAAAAGCAGAAAATACTGAAAATGTTGCTTCCAGTGAGAAACTCTCTATGCTTTCTTTCATGAATCCTACTCAACAGCTGAGCACACAGACAGCATGGAGGGTTAAAATACCGGATGATACTTCCTTAAAAACAGGCATATGTTCACATATATCTGTAGAATGATGCTAATACGTACGTACCTGTGAGTGTAGTCTTTTGTTATACGTGGCTGCTTAGTTTGCTAAAGGTGACAGGCATCCATGCTTGAGTGCACGTCCAAAAGTTAAATAAACGCGGAAATATACCATTTTACAGCCACATTTATTCGTGAAAGAAAAAATAAATATGGAAAAATACCAATAAAATGGCCAAAAAAGAAATATGGATAAATGCAGACAGAAATGTTAAAAAAACATAAATACCATAAAACCAGGAGCCCTAATCAAAAACAAATAAATAGTACATTTGCAGATTATTTTCAAATCTTATATACAAGTCATAAGCAACCTGAAACATAAAGTGTTGTGTCACTTCTCAACAAAGCGGACTCACCTAAATTCAACTCTGTTACACTAGGACTAGGCCTATTACTGTCAAGAAGAGGGACTGGATGTTCTGCTTACTGCTTTGTTGGGACCATGCACATGAAGACAGGACTCGAAACTGCCTTGCACTGGATGCCTTTTAGTGAAGGAAAAACGTGTGGCCATCATGCAGTGCTGCAGCTGTTTGGACTGAAGGAGTTTATGCATGATGAACTGGTACTGAGTCAAATTAACTTTTGAGTGTCCCAGAGAGACGACAGCTATCTTGTATTATAGGGTATAATTCTCCTTGTGGCTCACAGCATCCTTTACTGTACAATCATGCACTGTTGCTGCATCCAGATCCTCACCATATGGATTACGAATTTCCTCACATGGACTTTTTGCTTTTCTGAGGATTTTTTTGAAGTTACGATTGGATTACAGAGAGGTATTGTAAAATCATGCAATTGGTAAAACACATATTTTTAGCTATTCTCTTGAACATTTGTCTGAACTATTCAGACTGGGGTTCTATTTGCTAGTTTACTCTATGAAAAAACAAGGAGAAGTCTTGTAGTGGACTATTACATATGTATTTATAAATGTCATGCATATGAGGTATTAGCGTTTTGGTACATTTATAATAATGGCAAAATTATAGAGCAACAGTTTATAAACAGTAATGCAGTTCTCCAGTAGTCAAGAAGAAACCTAAACTCATCCTTCACCAAAGAGTGTGTAGTGATGAATCTTGAAGTAGTTATCCAAAACATATATAAATACTGATGCACATGTATGTTTGAGTCTTTTTAATATTTTTGTTTTCAGGAATTCCCAGTCACATCTCAAGGTACAGAGAGTTGGTCATATAGAGATAGTGCTCACGTACATCTACTCACAATTGCAGTTATGTTTAGTTCTCTGGATGTCAATACACATGAGACATCTTTTCTCTTGTAGGGTTTCACCACATTCTGCAGACCTCATTGACTACCTGAGGCACAACTGAAAATTGGTGCAGTTCTGTTTTTCAAATCCCAGTCCCCTCTCCCTTCTTCTACCACTCGTCTTCAGATCTCTGTAAGGTCATTGGTGGGGGTGGTAGGAGATGGAAAAGAGCATCGATTCCAGTGGATCCTGCTCACAGGATCAGTGAAACCTGAAAATTACAAATTAGGAAATACAGTGAGCCTTAGTCTGCTAAATACTGAGAAGGCTCAAGGAGGACAGGTCTTCAGGTCGCCCTCTGTAAAGCATGTGATGATCTTTTGTTGCTGCCGCTGTTGGGGATTTTTAATGAAACCTATAATAAGTGACTGCTACCAGAATCCACAAGGAAGGCCACTATCGTGGAGCTAACAAAGAGGACACAATACCCTCTCCTGTGATTTTTCTCATCCAATACCTGAAAAAATATAGATAATAATATACTTTGGCAAATATTGACAGAGACACAAAAGTGCTCTGCAGGCTGGTGGGAAAAGACCAAAACGGCTTCGTAGATGGTAGGGACACAACCTGCAGTATTAGGTCAGCTTTTCTTTTCCTCGAACAGATGAGAAGAAGTGACATTTCATAGGCAGTGGCTAGTTAAACGCTCATAAAGCATTTAAAACGAAACATTGAGATTTTATATTTAAGGTCTTATTTTAATATGGGTTAGGGGTCTCTTACATACACAGGATTCAACCATTATATGCTGAAGTATCGGCAAGTTCAAATCAATAATACTACTTCTACTCATTTACCAATTCAACAAAACACAATATTTAGCTGTCCCTTGTGGCCCCTAGTATTTACTCTTATCATAAAGTCTTTGGGATGATTACGAAAGTTGGGGCATCCGTAGGTGGGCCTTGAGTAAGGGATATGGCACATCTGGCATTGATGTACGCTGATGATAGACATGAAAAAAATGAGTGTGTATGAATGCAGTAATAAAGTAAGAGGGGAAGGAATCTGGTTTCAACTAAATACACCCTCCTCCACCATTGCAGAATTTTACACTGAGGGTTGTCCAATGTTCTGATTGCCATTGATGTGTCTGCCTTTCAATACCTGAGGACACAGATGAGTCACGACTTAATCTTGAGTCATGTAATGTGAAACTAATGCCTCTGTTATGTTGTGCAAATTAGAAAGTTCAAACAAGAAATGTTTGCAATACTCAAAGTTGTTAACAGGAGCATCATGTAATGCTCTCTAAAATGCTGTTGCTTCCAATGGAACTATAAGTATTGCAAAGTATTCCCATCCAGTTACCTGGTGGCCCAATGCTGCTATGCCTATGCATGGTTTCATCCAGATGCCAGGATCCCATATCTCTTCCCAGAGGCAGATTTAGTCCTTCCTGAGCGGTTGTCCACCGTTCTACCTAAAGGCTTTCCCAGGGATCCCAATGACATACTGAGAGTTTGCACTACCAGCTGGGCCTGGGACAAGCTGAGATGGGTCACCATAGCCGCCATCCTATAATCCTCTGCCCTGCCCGTCCCAAACGATCGCTGGCTGCCAATCACCGGTGAACAGTTAGTACAATGAATCTTAACCAAATGTAATATTTCCACAATGGGAGACTTATACCCAGAGGGACATATCTTCTCCCCGTCAGAAGATACCCATTTCCAGGACATCACATTCATGGACAGCTTTGTGCTGTGTCGAATCCGTTATGCAATGCCTGCCATGATGCCCAGTTTCCCCATAGAACCAGACTCATTTACACCTCTCACACTGATAATTGAGAACCCAAGCAGGGCTTATCTAATTTCCAAACTATATAAGGCATGCGCAGCACTACGGCCTGGTAATGATGACAAGGTTCGCTCGGACTGGGAGGTGGATTTAGGCCACCCTATCACGGACGATCAGTGGGCTAAATGCTGCGCAGTAACAAAGGACGTATCCCTCAACAGCTGGCACAAACTGATTCATTTTAAGTTCTTACGCAGAATCTACATTACCCCAGCCAAAGCTCACAGACTAGACCCGGCTGGGCCACATACTTGTCGCAAATGCGCTGCCCCACATGCCGATTTTGCACACCTCACATGGACATGTCCAAAACTCCACACATACTGGGTAGAAGTCCACAGCCTTCTAGGGGCCATGACAAAGCTGACCCTTACCCCCATACCGGAAGTGGCACTATTGAGTTACACGGTGAACTTCCCCAAAAATGTCAGACGCTTTGCATCCCTCTGTTTGCTCCTTGCCAAAAGTGAAATTGCTCTACTGTGGCGCTGCAAATCTGCTCCTAGGGCTGGCTGCACAGCCTGGCGTACTGTAATGCCAACTGTGAGGTATACGCCGGTATTATGCCAAGCTCTTCCCGGCCTAAAGACATTTGGGGTCCCTATAGATCATATGTTGAAACCATGTGTCAAGCCTCTATTTCTCAATTGGAGCAGGGCTTAGTCCCGGAAGGCATGGGGTGAGGGGCTCCTCTCCCCATAATACTTGTATTCCACATTCCTCACACTCCTCGCAAGATGTGGTTTTACTGTCACTATGGCACTTTTGGGCATGAACTATTCCGGGAACTAGACTTCCGCCACCTCTTGCTGTTGCCATGATATACAGATGGGGAGGGACCTTAGGGACTTTGTATTCTTTATACCACGTATCTACATAATTGATTTCCTGCCATTTATGTCAAGTGTATTCTGTAAAGCTAAATATTATGCTCCTGCTCAATATTCTATTTGATATAACGTCATCGACAGTGAATTTGTAATCCTGAATTGCCTTGCTTTTTGCCGAAACTATAAATAAAGTTAAAAAAAAACTATTCTCATCCTGATCCAGGAACAATGCTTCAAAGAGCTAGATGATCTACTGAGTACACTGTTGTAGGACACTAGGAGACTGTAATGAGGATGCCAGGAACAGTAAATGATGAGAAAGGAATTTATTTCCATGAAATGCTGCACCCACGACCGGACGCGCACGCCACACACCAGGATCTCCGACAACTGAATAACGTTGTTGGAATCCTGGCATGTTGCGTCCTGCATCCGAACGTGGAACGACATACAAATGATACATTCATTCATTCATTCATTTCTGGCTGCGCATTAGCGTCACTTGACGCACTAACTTGCTGTGGGCATATGTATTGTGTTACACTATTTCGGTAGTATTATACGCTTGCATCTATCTGCGATCCGGCACATCTCTTCTGCTCACTCTCCCACACCCACCCTACGCCTTACTTCCTACGGATCTTTATAACATTTTTGTCTGCATCTATCTGCGATCCGGCACATCTCTTCTGCTCACTCTCCCACACCCGCCCTACGCCTTTCTAACATGGATCACTGCGGCAAGCACACATATAAAATAATCTACCCACCCACACTCACAAAAAAAGCCGCTAAACGCTTCAAACACAACTTCCTGAGGTCCCACCCTGAAACACCCTTTGCCGATACCTACTTCTCTCCGGTAAATGGATCCCTGAACACTGATATTATCTTCCACACCGCACGCAGAGCTCAATGGAGAAAAGCTTTCCTTGCCTTACTCAACGTCGCCACCACCAGGAAATCCGCCCATGGACTCTCACTTTCCATCGCACCATCCAAACTCTTCCCGGGCAGCACCGCCATTACTATTTACAACAACGGGACTATTCTAATGCAATCCACAGACAGGAACCTGGAATTACTTGACAACCTGTTCCCCACTTTCAAAGAGCACCTCTCCAATCGTCGGCCCTCCACACATACCCCAATCCAACTGAACCAGAACTCCTCACCTCCAACTAACGTCCCAGAACGACCCACCGCCGCTGACCCGCACAACCCGACGCTATGCCATCCCAAATACCCCCCAAATCTCTCCATCCCCACCACTACCTACACTTCCGCCGCACCTAGCTCCCCCTCTAGCCATGACCTCTCCCCCCCCACTCCCTGCCCCCCTCTCCTGGCCCCCACCTCACCCTCAACATCTCCCCCCCTACTCTCTGCACTCATATAACTCCTGTCATACACTCCTCCCTCAATATATCCCCCCCCACTCCCTGCTCTCCCACCACTCCTAGCCTTCACTCCTCCCTAAACAGCACTCCCCCCATTCTCGGCGCTCAACCCACTCCAGACCTACACCCCTCCCTCTACATCTCCCCCCCTCCCCCACTCAAACGACTCCTGTCATACACTCCTTCCGCAACATCTCCCCCCCCAATCCCTGCACTCCCGCCACGCCTAGCCTTCACCCCTCCCCCAACTGCGCCCCCCCTATTCTCGGCACTCAATCCTGTCCAGACCTACACCCCACCCTCAACATCGCCTCCCCCACCCCCTGCACCCTCGCTACTCCAAGATTCCACTCCTCCCTCAACAGTTCACTCCCCACCCTTAGCTCCCCCTCCACTCCTGGACCCCACTCCCCCCTCAACATTTCCCCCCCCACTCTCACTCCCTATTACTACACCTGCCCTCCTGCAACGACCAGTCCCCACTCGTCCCGCAGCTGTATCACTCCTCCTGTCACTGATTACCCTTCCAATGACCCTAACCCCATCCCCAACGGCATGCTGGACACAATCATGACCGCCCTCCTCCAAGTGAAAGAAGAGCTTCACTCGCTCAAAGGGTTACTCCTCACGCACACCGTCCATCCCCCCCTCACCACCACGTCTCAACGAATTTTCAACTCCCCCCCACATCCTAGGCACCCCTTACATGGGACTTCTATCCCCTCTCACAATACCTCCTACAGGCCTAAGCGCACTATCAAGACACATCCTAATCGCTCCTTGCATTGGACCTCTATCCCCTCTCGCAATACCGCCAACCGCCCCCAGCGCGCAATCAAGACTCTCTCGGACCGCGACATACACACCCTACTCAGCACATATGTCCCGGCAACCCAAAACAGCTTAACCAACACGCACATGTCCATTTCTACGATTCTCTCCAACCCCAGTAGGCACCCCACGTATAGCAACAGAGGCTCTGTTCCCAACAACCTCACTAAAGTCCCTCTCACTACGGAACCCTCCACCTCCCCCTGCACCCCCAGTCTCAAATGCACACTTCTCAACTGTAGATCGGCCCAAAAACACTTGACGGAGGTCGCTGACCTCATCCTGTCTAGGAACCTTGACCTGGCCATACTAACTGAAACATGGTTAACCGAAACCTCCAATCCTATCATGGATATCCTAGTCCCCCCCAACTACTACATCACTAGACTTGACAGGCCCAACAAGACAGGTGGCGGAATCGCCTGCATTTACAAGAGCAACCTCTCTATTAATAAAGTCACCGCCCCTTCTCTTACCTCCTGTGAATACTTCTTCCTTGATGTCACCAGTGAGAACAAACCTGTATGCTCGTTACACATCATGTACCACCCCCCGGGGGACAACCTCGTCTTCTCCCAACAACTCATGGACACAATATCAATCAACGCAGGACGGCTACACACACAAATTTACCTTGGTGACTACAATCTCCATTGGAATGATTGCAGTGACGCAGTAGTTAACAGCCTCAAAAGTTTCCTTACCGCTTCTGATCTCACTCAAATTTGCAACACCCCGACACACGACAAAGGCTCGATCCTCGACCTGGTCATTTCCAAAGAAAGCACCACTCAACTCGACTCAATACAACCTTGTGACTGGTCAGACCACCATATTATCACATTCCTCATCAAGGAAAAAGTAAAACTCATCCTGGTGCAATACGCCATGCCCAAAGTCTGGAAAAGAGACATGAGGAAACTCAATCCAAACTCTCTACCCCCTAACAGCTGCAATCTCCTACTCCCCCCTACCGACACTTCTGACGTTCAGGACCTAACTGACCACTGTCTCAACTCCATGGCCACAATAATCAATGAGGCCGCTCCAATGCAATTGAAAAGAGTATCCACTAAGATATCCAACCCCTGGTACAACGGGAGTCTCAATGAAGAGAGACGGGCTATGCGATCGGCAGAGCGTACCTGGAGATCAATTCCCTCGACATTGCATCTCAAAACTCTTAGGAAAAAGAGGAATGCATACTTCAGGAAAATAAAACGCTCAAAGTCAGAGTTCTTCAGAATCCAGCTAGACCAAGCAAAAAACCGTCCAAGTAAATTGTTCGAACTAATCCGATCTCAATCTAAGGAACAACCCCCAGCTGTCGACATTATCAGCACTACCCCTTCTTGTGAAGATTTCGCAGCTTTCTTTAACAATAAAACTGACAATATAAGAAGCGACCTCCTCAATGACGCAAGCCTGTACTCAATACCCAACTGCATAACACCCAATAAACTAAAAAACAATGCGACATGGTCATCCTTTGACACCTACTCTGAAGAAGAAATTGGCAGAATACTCAGCACCCTAAAACCATCCAAGCACCTCACTGACCCTCTTCCTGCTAACGCCGTAAAAGACTTCATCCCTCTGCTACTCCCACTCTGGACTAAAATTATCAATAGTTCACTACAACAAGGAACCATCCCGGACTCCCTCAAAGTTGGACAAGTTACACCTTTACTGAAGAAACCAACAGCCGACCCCACTGATCTAAACAACTACCGTCCGATTACCAACATTCCCACTCTCGCCAAGCTGCTGGAAAATGCGTCGAACTTCAAATGACAAAGCACATAGAACAGTTTGATCTCCTCAACCCACACCAATCAGGCTTCCGAGCAGGGCACAGTACTGAAACCGCTATGACTCACATTATTGACGACGCCATCCAAATCTTAGATCAAAACAATACCTGCCTCCTCATCCTTCTTGATCTCTCTTCAGCATTGGACACAGTGAAACATGAGAGCTTACTCGAACTCCTAAAATCAAGAATGGGCCTCTCTGGGACTGTGCTTCGTTGGTTCACTTCCTTTCTACACAACAGGTCTCAAAAATTCAAGAGCAAAAACCTAATGTCTTCCCCAGTACCTGTATCGTTAGGCGTCCCTCAAGGATCCTGCCTATCCCCTACTTTGTTCAACCTAGTTATGGAACCTCTCACCACTCTGCTACAAGCATCCAATGTACACTTTCACATGTACGCCGATGACACTCAAATATACCTTAAGTTACAATCCCCCAAAGACATCCTGAGTCTGAATTCAACGATCAGAAGCACCCAATCTTGGTTGGCTGACAACCACCTCAAACTCAATGCTATGAAGACTGAGTTCCTCCTAATCTCACCTCCCACGAAAATATCTTCCGCACAAACATGGCTTAAGCACCTAACAGCACTCAATGTCCAACCGACCATCGTGGACTCAGCTAAATCCCTAGGCATAACACTAGACACCAACCTCAACATGCAGCAGCATATCAGCAAGGCTACTAAGGGGGCGAACTTCCAAATAAACACCTTGAGAAAACTGAAACCCTTCCTCCCAGCAAAAGACTTCCAAACAGCAGTACAAGCTCTAGTCATCTCTCGCATAGACTATGGCAGCGTGGCCCTCTGCGGCCTCCCCCTAACGACAACTGCACCCCTAAGAGCGTCACTAAATGCGGCAGCGAGACTCATCACTGGATCAAAAAAGCATTCGCATATCTCTCCTGACTTCAAAGCCTTGAACTGGCTGCCTCTGGAAGCCAGAATACAGCTGAAAATTGCCTGCATGACGCACAAGGCTATACACTTGAAATCACCCAGTTACCTCACTCATAAGTTGACAATCTCTGGTGGGTCCAGAACTACCAGGAGCACGAACAATCTTCTGCTGAAACCACGAAGATTCCGGAAGGAAAAAACCTACAAACGCTCCTTCTCTGGTATGGCGCCCAGGATCTGGAACGCACTTCCTCCTGAAACGAGGCTCATCTCTTCCTCCCTTCTTTTTAAGAAAGAAGTCAAAAGTATCCTTATGGCTAAATACACTTGAACAATTCGTTTGATTGACATTAAGAACAGTATTAACAGTATGGTGTTATGATATTGCCTATATATTCCTATGCACGTGTGTTTTGACGTATTTTAGTCCCTCTTTATTTTTTACAGCGTTTTGATGGCCTTCGCTCCAACTATGCACTGCTACCTCATACCTGTACTATGCGTACTATACGTACTATTTTTTATAATAATATTAATCTGTATTACTTACAGCGTGTTGATGGCCTACGCTCCAACTATGCCTGCTACCTCATACCTGTACTATACGTTATATTGGTACTATGTTATATACTATATTGGTGCTATGTGCATGAACTTGGTGATGGCCTACGCTCCAACTATGCCTGCTACCTCATACCTGTACTATACGTTATATTGATACTATGTTATATACTATATTGGTGCTATGTACATGATCTTGTTGATCTACCTCCCTACTATGCCCCCTTGTTCCCCTACCCTCCACCTGCCTTTGTAAAGCGCTCTGTTATCTGCAAAAATCTTGTTCGCGCTATATAAAACTCTCAAAATAAATAAATAAATAAAATAAATACACAGTACAGGTGAGCATTTCTCGTAACACCTCGCACCAGGTCCCCAGCGCGATGATGTCAAGAAGGGAATATATTACAGAGACTCCCACTTACATTGGGGAATGTAAAGTGTGCTGCTTCCGGAGTGACAGTAATAACACCAAACAGCACTGCTTCTTGGCTCACACTATTCCTTTGTTTACGAGGCCCTCTGCAGCCCAAATGACCAGATTAATCAGAGATCTGAGTTATCCAACAAAGCTGATGCTGATATCCACACAGATAATGCTGTGCTCAAAAGACTACCTCAACATGAGCCTAGTTATGAGTAATATGGGTAATGGCTAAAAAAACAGAAGGAGAGAAGCATGTGCACATGCCCCAACTGGTAAATATAGGGTACGACCAGTGCTTAATTATTTATGACAGTCCAACGCATGGTGATTTTTAAGTTTTTTTAAATTTTTGTTAGCTTTTTTTCAGAGTGAGTTTTATTTGGAGTTTGAAGATAACTGTTTTGAGAAGGGCAAATCAGCAGTGAGTTTAACAAATCCACGGGTTACCTGGAATTGATCAACATGTCACATTTGTAGGAGAGTGGTGGTCAGTAGGTAGTGTAAGCACTGCCATTTGGCAGTGCTGGGTGGAGCAATGGGTGGTGCAAGCTGCTCTGACCTCCTAAGGGGCTTGGCAGTTATTTTGCAAACTAGGTACTGGGTATGGCATTGCATCACACTAGACCTGGTGCACTGTAGACTGAAATATTAGAGTGTCTATGTGACGATGGAACTATGAGGAGGTTTATTGATTTTTGAGGTGGATGGGGAGTCAGCAATCCTAATTTTCTCGTGCATACAGACTAGCAGCAGTAGTCAGGAAGGCAGGCCCAGAATTTATCAAGGAATTGAAAATACATAAAGTGAACCAGAAAGTTCGGGAACTGGGAGAGGGAGGAATAATAGTCACTAAGCTTTACAGATGTCTGTTGAGTTTAAGGGTATGCTTTGTTCACTCACCAGGTGGAAGGGCAGGTTTTGGACCTTGCATTTTCAGGGACATGCCTGAGCCTATGGACACATATGCTAGATTTTTCACCATTTATAGAAACACTTTTTCCTGTCTCTAGACCTCTGTGCACTTTTCCCCCGTCAACTGGAAGGAAAGTGTCTCGTGTTCCTCCTCTAAACATGGTTAAATTGGCTTAATCCTGATTGGCATATTTAACATTTATGTAAGTCCCTAGCATATGGTGTAGAAAATGCACCCAGAGTCTGGATGGTAAATGTCACTTGTTGACTGCAGCACCTTGTGTACTGTCCAATATAATAGTAGTGTAAACATGGCTTCAGGGCTATGCTGTGTAACATTACTGCTGCAATGAAAACCTGAAGTGCATCCTTCAAAATAACTTTTTGACATCTAAAGACCTCTCTTTTAGATATTAAGAAGCCACACCTATGTAGACCATGTAGCCAACAAGTCAAGGAGCATGATATTTAAAAGCTCTGGAACTCAATTTTATCCGAAAGTCTTTAGAGAAGGTAATGGTGCAATTGGGGGCCAGTAAGATTCTCTGGTTTAGAGGGGTTAGGGACTGCCTAAGGCAGATTGGGCTTGGAAATGTTTGGTCCACACCAGCAGATGCTGCATCTGTATCGAAGCGGGTTTTGGCAACTGTCTTTTGGCATTACGTTGAACAACTTATTATATGTTCCTGTAGGGTGGGTTCCCTCACTGCTTCTTTTCCGGAGTTCAAAGGTGACTACCACATGGAGCCATTCTTGATGTGGTCGAGTCCCCCCCATGCTAGGACCTTGTACATTAAATTCCGTTCAGGGACTCGACCAATACGTGTCTTTACTGCCACATGAAAGCACGGAAACCTCGGTTTTGATAGAACTTGCCAAATTTGTCCAGGAGTGGTAGAAGCGGCTGAACATTTTGCCCAACCAACCTCGGCCATAAGAAGACGTGGATATTGCCAGTCTGTTGCAACTTGGGTTTGAGACAATATAAGATTGTGGTAGAATACTCCAAGGTATCTAATGTCCATTAAAAAAAAAAACACTTGATGCCTGCTTTTTCTTTTTCTGATGTGTATTTCAATGTTTTTATCCATATTTTATCTGGTTTGGCTATAATGTAATTTATCTAGATTTTCGCTTCGCTTTATACAGTGACCAGGTCCAAAAAGCTAGTTTCACTGTAGGAGGCCTAGCTGTCCTATGAAGAAAACAAGAGTACAGATTAAAAAAATAATGCTGTGTCTTGGGAATGGGACCTGCTGGAAAAATAATAAAGCCACCATTTTAATAGTAATTAAATATACAATTCAATGGTGAAATTGGAGATTTTAATAAATATTAGGGAAAAGTAACTTTCAGAAAGTTGCCGCTACCCTGCCTGAAGCTCTTGTAGGCTAATTTGCATTAACTCTCCCACGACTCCCAGCCTAAACTTGGCCTGAATGAGGTGTGAACAAGGTGTGAAATTCCTTACAGGAGCTACACAGTAGGTCAGCTTGATCGTAAAGTTGACCTGAATGGGTAGGGAGTATTTCTCTGAGTTCAGCATGATATTCAGAGTGGCGGCTGTGGGCGTCCTGTGGCACAACAGTGTCAAATCCTACCTGCTAGGTCTTTCTGAAGCACATGTAAAGCAATGGCCTTTTGAAAGGAAACAAACAGTATGCCATGACAATTCTTGTGTATCTCCTGTCTGGGTGCTGAAGGACTGTGCTTTTGTTCTGCCAAGTTTGTTGTGGGTACTGTAGTGTCTCTATGCTTACGTGGTCCTGGAATGTTCCTGCATTCTTGACCACAAATATTTTATACAGGGATGTTGGGCAGAAGTGGGATGACATCTGATGGGAGTGGTTGTCTACGCTGTCTTTTTACAAATAAATTCACTTAGTAACTCATGCTACATCCACAAGTAATTTACTTCACGATTGGCGATGAGCGGGAAACTGGAGGAAGACAGTGTTCACCCCTTAGAAACAAGGAAACCTGCAGGTACCTCATTTAAAAAGATTTTTGTGTGTGTATGCACCAGCGGCTGTTTTCTTATTATTTGTGTTTTGATTGCACCTGCGGGAGAGTCAGCGGGTTGCGAGTGAACAGCAATGCGTGTTTGTGGTGAAGTGTTCCTACTTTGAAGGACCGTATTTTGCTTTTCAGTGTTTTGATTGCATTCGCGGTTGGTAATGTGCCTATGTGTTCTGATTGCCCCAGCGGCCGTTTAGTGTTTACTGGAACCATTTTGAACCTTTCGTTCCAACTATCGTGCTGTTTTGAGCGAAATTGTCGTGTGCCGAGCTGCCAGGCATCAGTTGTTGTTGATTTTTAAAAGAATTTAAATGGAAACACTCATGCATTCATTTTCATGATTCCATTTCGTCATTTTGTTTTTTCACCGATACAGAGATTCCATCTGCCTGTGTTCTCCGTGAGATCTTATGACGTCCTGCGTGCCGCTAAGCATTGTGGGACCGTCGTGACGTCATACGCACGGTGGCCATCTTAGGTGAGTTGACTTTGCCGTTTTCAAGCATCTTCAAGCAACGATTCAAGGTGGATATTTCCAACGTCTCATTTCAAATCTGCCTTTTAAAACACATCAGTGCAACACTATTATCGGTGACTCGTACACCTGTTTTTCACGTTTATTTCAAGTAAGCTTATTATTACTATCTCATTACTTGGGAGTTAGTTAGTGTTTACCCTGACTTATCCATCTAATTGAACTTTATAGTTCAGACTGGTTATTTATTTCACATCATTCTGCCACCGTTTTTTTTGTTTACAGTAAATATTGTGAACAAATACATTACCATGTCTAACATCCTGGCACCACCACATGGTTTACCATTCGCAGGTGAACCTAAAATGGAATGGGAATTGGGGTATCCCATGTTCTTAGCTTATGTTGAAGTGTTGGAAGAGGATGACTGCCCTCCTAAGAGGAAACTTCCTCTTTTAAAACACAATTTAGGTGGTCCAGGGCTGAAAGAATTTTCACATTTACCATCCATTGATGGTACTTGAGATACTAATGTTTTTGAGGTGGCTATTAAACAATTGAGTACTAGGTTCGGAAGGAATATTAGTATTGTAATGAAGAGATTTAAGTTTTATTCACGTGCACAAAAAGAAGACAAATCTATTGAAGATTTTGTCTCTGCCTTACGTACACTAGCTGGTTCTTGTGCATTTGAGGCTATCAGTTATGAATAAGTATTAAGAGACCAGATTATGATGAAAACCAAAAGTAAGAAAATTCAAGAGAGACTATGGTTAGGCACAGAATCTTGTTTACGTGCTGTAGTTAATAGCGCTAAAGGTATTGAGCATTCGGAGAAGTTCGTCAGTGAAATTAGAAGTCAGCGGCAAGTCAAATTGTAAAAATACATGACGCTGTATCAGAGGTATCTTTAGTAAGATACCAGTCTACCCCAAAAAGAATTCCTTTTCCTCCTAAGAAAGATACCTGAGCAAAAGAAGACATGATCATGTAGAAAGCTACAAAGGGTGTCCGGCATGGGACAACATTTGTATCAAATGCAAGAGAACAGGCCATTTCGGTAGAATGTGCAAATCGTCCCAGAGAGTTAATTACATCACATGTGAAGGTGAAGAGATTCTTGCAGAATTGAATTCCATATTGTGTGTTGGCAATACTAATTGTAAAGGTTTTCCAACTTGTGTAGTGTTGATTGATGGGAAAGAAGTATCAATGATGGTTGACTCGTCTGCTTGGTACCCTATCATTGGCAAGAATGTATTTACTGATATGTGGGGGGGGGGACGAAGGAATTACTACCACCTGACATCAAGCCTGGTGGTTATTCTGGGCACAGAATTGATTTAGAAGGTTTCATGTGGGCTGATCTGGATTTTTAAGGCAGGAAAACTAGAGCCAAAGTGTACATAGCTACTAAGGGTGTATCCATATTAGGCTGGCCTCATCAACAAGAGATGGGTATAAAGTTAGATCCAAATGCTTCACCATCTGTGTACATAGTCTCCTCTAACAATGAGGAGTTTGTTGCAAGTATCAAAAACACGTTTCCCAAACTATTTGATGAGACTCTAGGGAAATATGTTGATTTTAAACACAAAATCATTCTCAAGGATACTGCGGTTCCTGTTAGACACAGAGTGCGCAATGCACCCTTGGCATACTGTAACAAATTTAAGGAAATGTTAGCAGATCTAGTTGCAAGAAATATAATTGAACCCATAGAATCTTCTCCGTGGGTTTCTCCAGTTGTTCTTTCACTCAAAAGCAATGGGGATCTTCGCCTATGTGTTGATCTCCGCAGTCTAAATAAAGAAATTTGGATTGATAGGCATCCTTTACCGAATATACATGAACTGATTTTTACACTTGCTGGGGGCTGTGTTTTTTCAACGGTAGATTTAGCTAGTGCCTATCATCAGATTGTGTTGCATGATGAGTCTAAATGTTTAATGGCGTTTTTAACCCCTGAGGGAATGTTCCAATTTTCATGGATGCCATTTGGCCTAGCAAGTGCTGCTTCAGTATTTCAAAGACTCATGAAGTAGGTTTTGGAAGGTTGTTCTGGGGCAATTGCCTTCCAAGAGGATATCGTAATTGTTGGGAAAGATTTTGAGAAACATGATAGAAATTTAAAAGCTGTGTTAAATTGTATACAGAAGAAGGGCTTGACACTTAAATTTTCTAAATCCAAGTTTAGACAAAATAAAGTTGAATACTTGGGACATGAGATATCCAGTGAGGGTATAAGACCTAAATTCAATCATGTGGTAAGTATTTCCAATGCACCTGCAACGATAACCGAACAGTTGTTCTCTTTTTTAGGTTTGACAGAGTTTTACAGCAGATTCGTACAAAATTACTGTTCCAAGGTACTTCCTTTAAGAATGTTGTAAAAAAAAATGTTAAGTTTGTGTGGGGCAATGACCAACAGTTAGCTTTTACCATGTTAAAAAAAGAAATGACCTGGGCACCTTTTTTAAGACCTTTTGTTATCGGAAAGGAATGTATTGTAGCTGTAGATGCCAGCAGTGCAGGTTTAGGTGCTGTGTTAATGCAAAAGAACATTAGGGATGGATATATAGTGTCTTATGCATCCAGGTCGCTAAGTGGTGCAGAGTATAATTGCTCCACCATTGAGAAAGAATTGTTAGCATGTACCTGGGCAGTCCAACATTTCTGCCAAATTTTATGGGGTACCAAATTTCGATTGAGACCAGATCACAAGCCTCTGATTAACATTCTAGCGGCTGGTGGTGGTAGAATTTTTACGGCCCGCCTGGCGAGATTAGCTGCAAAGCTACAAGAATGCCAATGCATAGTATAATATATTCCTGGACGTCTAAATGTACATGCTGATTGTATTTCACGATTACCTTTGCCAAATGTATCTGAATTCAACGATAACTTTGAGGAGTGTGATGTAGCCTACACTATTGATGATGTCAACAGTGGAGTAGACACATTTTCTAGAATTAACTCTGAAAATGCATTGAAAGAAGCCATGTCTGAGGACTGCAATTTAACAAATGTTGTGAAATATTTGCAAAGTGGTTGGCCAGAAGAGAAGAAATTGAGTGGGGAGTGGGCTCATTTTCAAAAATTAAAGATGAACTTATGTGTTCACATGGCATCATTACTAGAGGGGATAAAATTGTTCCACCATGCAAAATTAGAGAGAAACTTGTGACCTTGGCTCATGAGGGACATATGGGTATGTTCAATACCAAAAGACGTTTAAGGGAGTATTATTGGTGGCCTAGTATTGATAGTATGGTCGACAGATGGGTTAGAGAACGTCTTCCCTGTTCTAAAAGTGACAAGTCAGTCAAACCGCTGTCTGTAGATGTAACTCCCATTGAGTATGCTCAATGGCCCTGGAGGAAACTTGGTATTGATATTATAGGTCCTTTGTGCTTTCCATCTGCTAAAGAGGTGTTTGCCTTAGTCCTAGTGGACTATTTTGCTAAATGGCCTGAATTGAAGATTGTGGACAAGATTACTTCACGAGCCACTTTGCTCACTTATCGTACGTCTCCCAATTCAGTCACTTACCTCATAGCATTTCAAAAGGAGGAAGACCAGTGACTGGGACGTTGGGCAGAAGCGGGATGACATCTGATGGGAGTGGTTGTCTAAGCTGTCTTCTTACTAATAAATTCACTTGGTAACTCACGCTACGTCTACAAGTAATTTACTTCAGGTACCCAGCCTTGTTCAGCTGGATTGTAGTGTTAGATGTGGGAAAACACTACTGAGCACCATTGTGCACTCCCCTAGAACCCCCAGAGCCCACGTTTAGTGTGGCCAAAGACATTTGCCATCTAGAAAATGCCATGGTACAAGACATTTTAGGACTGATGCAGTAAGGTAAACAGGAATACTGAAAAAGTGAGTAGGGCTGCCCAAGGAACTTATACCCCATTGCTTAGAGGGAGCACAGGTGTCACCCCACCCACTAGTTGGTACCAGGCATAAATGTGGCATCCCCAGGAACCTTCCTCAGAACACTTCTGGACCAGCAGAAGAAGTGACTTCACAACAGCACAGACCAATCTCACTGCACAGGTATCGGCTGGAATTACTCTGCACGCCTAGGAAATCTCTCAAACATTCTCAGTACACAATTCTCTCTTTGTCTCATGGGATGCAACACATTGGCTGTAGTTAAAAAATATCCCTGATGCTGCAGCCATGTAATGTCCTGCTTCTCGTTTCATCGTTCTTATTGACTCATGAGCTTTCCTGTGCAGCGCACTCATGTTTTTTCAGCTTTATATAGTGCATATTCGACCCAAGATTATTGGTGTGCTTTACATGAGCAACAGTAACAAAGCACAAGATCAGATAATTTTTTATGCACGAGAAGATTAAGTGATTTTCCCCAAAGCTCAGGATGCTGAGCCAATGCCAGGACTCAAACCTGGTTCCCCATTATAAAAGTTAGCAGCTCTGACCATAACGCCACATCCTATCCCCATCTACTCATATCATCACCGGTCTCCTGAACAGAGGTCTATGTGATTTTTATGTTGTACGACTTTCACCGAAAATGAAAATCTTTTTTATCAAAAGTGACTACCATCCTCCTGACCAAGCATTACACGGCTAGCAGTCTGTTGCATAGTAGAAGCTTATGACAACTGGCCCATGCAATCATTATATTTGGTTACCTATCAGGAGTAAGAATACATTGTAATAGATCTCTAATATAACGACTCACAAGAGATACACTTATGTGTCAGTTAGAATACCCATTATGATGGTGTAGAGACTCTGTTAAATACCTAAGTGTGTTGAATAGCCATGAAGTGCAATCTGTCAACAGTGAAACATATGGCATTGCTGTAACTTCTATAGAGGAACAGATTAGACAATGGGTTGTACCACCTTGATCACTTTAATGAAAATGGTAATTTTATCAAAGCTACTGTGTCTGTCCCTTTTACATTTCTCTGTTTCTGTCTCAACAATTCTTTCAAACAGTGTGGTCCCTAATGATAAGGCTGCTGTGGTCCAACAGAAAAGCAAATATCATCCTTATATAGGACCATTTACTGCACCAGATATTGAACTATATTATGTGTACTTGAAGGCACATTTAGTACATTGTTGGTATTACTCACCGCTGTAAATGTCACACAAGGCAGTTGACAGGAGTAACATACGTCCAAAATCCCTCACTACTGCTATCTGTTATTAACCTACATACACACATCACATTTTTGATGCAGTGGCCTGCACTGCTACGACCTGGCACAAACACCGCCTTAGAGCCAAGCTGGTTCACATGTACTTCCTGGTGCTACATCTCACCAACCATCCTATATTGGCTTTGACTCAGAAAATATGTATTCTACAGCTGAGCTTGCGTGACCTCATAACAATAGGTAGATTTTTCCCAAAAGGACACTTTCTTGGTATCCAAAAATAACCTTGAACCCTAATATTTGCGGCATGTAAAAAAATATTTTCAGTGTTTTGGCACCAACCACTGAAGTTTCAATCCTTGTCAATGATTCAATGATCTTTTCCTCACATAGTAGATGTTTTATCTCCTGCTTCTACTGTGTTATACAGAGAGAGGCCTCGGTAGTGGTGTCATTCTCAAGAGATAAAATGGGGTGTTGGGGGTGCAGAAACGGACATGTAGAGTAGTTTAAGCTGTGCATATAGCAGGCCCTATAGACTAACAATCTATATAGAATGCCTCACTTGAAATACCTCCATAGAATTTACCATACCCCCCCAAAACCTAGAGTAGTGTTGCCTAGTGGTTGATTCAACTGTGGGCAATGTGGTGCCTCAGAGGCAGGCTTTTTACATCTTGTTGGCTATATCCATTAGTGCATAAATATTGTGACTGAGCCAGGGAAAGGAAGTTTGTCTTTACCTGCCTCCAGGAAAGACTCCAGACTTGAGAAGGAAAAGCCTTTGGTTTCTGGAGTTTGCAGAAAAACAGATAAGCTGGCTTTAAGCTGAGAAACTATTTGCGGCTGCTTTAAAAACTATCGAGTTCGGCTGCTATGAGATTGCTTTTTAAACAGAAAAGAATCCTCCGAGATCAGAACACCAAGACTGCTGTCGCTGCCCAACCAGGAAGGGATAAAGGGGAGCTAAACATCCTGGAGATGAAGTAGCTTGAGGTAGACCCTGCAAAGGTAGCACCTGAACGCACTGGGTGGTACTCCACTACATCCCTGTGTCTCAAAGGATTTGGGGCCACATGTACAAATTTTAGGAATTGTGATTTCCTAATTGCAATTCTTATCAAATCACAATTTGGAAATCGTAATTCCTAAAAGAAAACTGTCAAATTTTAGATAGAGATTCCTATTGGGTTGCAAATCAACTTACCTCATGAATATTAATGAGGTAGGTCACAATTTGCATCCCATTTAGAATAGCAGCCATCACAGGGATGGTGGCCTTCTGAAGTCAGGAGACCACCATGTCTGTGATTGCTTTTTAATAAAGTAATGTTTTTGTTTCTTTTAAATGCAGCCCATTTTCGTTCAAGCTTCATTTTTTAAGAGCAGGCAGTAGTTCATGAGACCTCTGCCTGCTCTTAAAAAACAAAATGACATTTGTAAATGGGAATGAGGTCCCTTTGGGGCCCGTCCCTTTTGTGAATGGGTTACCTCCTCCTTCAAGGAGTCGGTAAAGTATTCATGTTTTGTAGCTGGAATTGGGTCACAAAACATGAATACATCCCATTTCAGATTCGGCATTTGGAAGGGATGCCCTTATCCCCTTCGCTGCGTCACAGTAGACCTGTGCTCATGACGTGCTGGGCTCGTCACGACTCCGCCCACTGATTTATTCGCCCGCACATGGGCGGACCGCGGCAGTTATGACGAGCCCAGCTCGTCATGAGCACAGCTCAACTGTGACGAGCTTCCAATGTCCCTTCCAAATACCGAATCACAAACACAATCTTTGATTCACGTGACTGAATCACTATTTGTGCTTTGAACATAGTGCAGAAAAGCCCCCGGCCCTCAAATGTCCCCAGCTATTAAACACGATCAGCCTCTAATCAGACAGTTGGTTTGCTGTAAGTAGATCTTTTCGTAGTGTGGCCAGATTCCTCAAATGTATACACTCTTCTTGCTTTGACTGTGCCCACTATAACTAAACAAGCAATTCCAGGTAATGCCCACTTTCAAGAGAACTACAAGCATTGTACATTATTCATTTTACAGAATCCTTCCAAGTTTACCTGTTTGCTGGGCAGGGTATCTGCATACTCATAATCCTTTATCTTTAGCTGTAAACTTACAATGGTAACTACAATAACCACTCTACTACTTAAATGCATTTTTCAGTCCTTAGGCTAACTTTCTTTTCTTTTGTAGCAATGCCTTTTATGAAATTCCTATTTGAAATAAATCACTCTAACTTTTCATTATAACAATCTTTGTTTTCCTTTTAACTTTACCATTTTACAAACATAAAATATATAAAACAGGACATATATGAGCATTTTTTATCATAAGTTCATCAACATCTATTAAATATAACATGAATACACAGTTGGTGCAATATGTGAAGAGGTAACGTACCCAGGCAAAAAACAAATGTACTGGCAAGGTTCAAGCAATAACAATTTAAAATAGAAAATGATAACAAAAATCAAGCACAGAAAATAGCATTTAAGAAATTTAATTTGATAAAAGTGATGAAAATAGTCATAAGGATAATCAATGACAGACAAAATTAGCAGTTAACAATAAAAATATTTTTCATTTCATTAGAGAATCAATAGATATGCATTGTTTTGTGTATGTAGATGTTCCCAATGATCTGAAGGAAAGATGGTTTTCGTCTACGCGTTTCAACACCTAAGTGTCTTCCTCAGGACGCTACCATCTTGTAGCTAAAAGTAGATAAAACATTTTTTTTAAAAGAGCTATTTAGTATTTGTGCTAACAATGTACATTTGATTGATACATTGACTCAAGTTTTGTCTTGAACTAGAGTGCCAGAAAAAAGATATCATGTGGAGTACCACTTTTGATAATTCATTATACATGATTAATATAATACAAAGATATACATAAATGTCTTCAGATCGAACATGGCCATTTCATATATGTGTGCGCACCATTACTCATTATTGTTAGAAATACAAAAAGGAAAGTACAATACTTTGGGGAAGATAGTGGACCAGAGAAAGTAGGAAGATGGTTATATACAGAGATATTAAGCTCTCACCTTGTTCAACACAAAATACGTTTTTGTTTTGTTTTTAATATGTGGGGGAATGTCCCTTATTATGCTTATTACAAGGTGTACGGGCCTCTGTATTTCAGATGGGGTGGGGGTAGTTACATTTTAGGGATCAGTTATTTCATATGGGTGACTATTTTAGGTTGACATTGGAGCTTGTTTTCACAAATCTAGTACATCTAGTGCATATATTTTTTTAAATAATATTATTTTATTTTCCTTGTGGAAATTAAGCTATCTAATGGAAACACCAGAGAGGACTGCATTTTTGGAGATAGATATAATCATGGTTCACTAGGTTGTACATAGCACAAGGAAGTGAAAGTAGAGAGATCCTTACCATATGTGGTTGGTATTGGGTATTGATGAACATATCCGTGTAGTAATCAGTCCGATCAAAGTCTTTGCATCATCTATATTTGTCCATAACGAGGAGTGAATAGAGATGTTCAATTAGGTAATGATCTAGTCTAATAGTAGAAAACACAGTTTTGCCAAAGCGGATAATCAGATGTGTCACACATCATGTGCTAGAGATTTAATATCAAAGTGCTTAATTTTATGTGCGTATTGCCTAATTGTTAAATAAGTGGTTATCTCCGAGTCGCTGTTTAGAAAAAGATGTATCTAAGAGTTGCTGGCTATCGAAATGTAGATCAGGTAATCTGCACAAAATCAAGCAAGAGATATCGTATTTATTTACCTGACAAAGGTGTTTATAGTGGCTCCTATATTTGAAATTAATTCATTAGGACTTTGGAAGTTTCCGGTGGGCTGCTGAACAGTTCCTGATGTATATAGGAGGTAGAAAAAAACCAAACAGCCAATTATTTTATATTCGGAGCTCCTAATGACGTATCTGCACTTGTTATATTGATCGCATATATAGAAGTAGTCTGTATTTATTACCTGCCAAAAGCTCAATGTAGTATTTGTTCCAAAGAAAGACAGCCACTATGGCTTTGTAGAGGTCGGCAAGTCTATAGCGGTGTGCAAGGACGATGATCCCGTGTGGTAGTTAAAATGGGAGCTTGATAGCTAAACAGCAACTACAGGTAAAGAGAAAGCAGCCAGTGTTTAATCTGGTCAAGGCTCTGCCTCGTGTTGCGCTACATTGGGCATGCCAAAACATTTGCAGGGTTTCTAAGTCAGTTACCTGGTGAGCTGCTCAGGGTTCAGGTATGTGCATCTGCGTGGTATCTGAGACGGCAAGCTGGGATAGTTGTTAGGTTGCGAACCGGATATGTAAAAGGCGGGGCTGGAAAGAGCAGAATGAAAGCACAGCACGATGTTTTAAAAAGAGGGGCTTTAAAGAATGTAGCACAACTTTTTATTAGCTTAAACGTCCGCCTCGCTCAAGAGCGTGATAATTACCTGATAAAACAACTTTGTAATGGTTTAGGCTGCAGGCTCAGACAAATGTAAAAGTATAGGCTTGATAGCATGAGCAGATGCTGGAAAAAGCAGAGAGAAAGCATAGCGCGATGATTAACGAGAGGCTTTGAAGAGAATGACATGGCTTTATCAGCTGGGAGGCACGCCTAGAGAAATGCTCCGTAGTTACCTGATGGAGCAGCTCGGCGTTCTGGGACCCGCTTCTACGTGTCGTGTGCAGCCTCGAAGTGACAAATGGATTTGAAATGGGCGCCATAATGCACTTATATATCGTTTGATTTGATAGGCAGGCTGAGTGGGGGAAGACTTCTTAAAGAAGTATGCCTTCAGAGATGTTAGGGAATGTCTCAACAGTACGGATTCATGGTAGTTATCCTAAGGCTATATCTAAAATGTACACGTTTATTCATTTGGGCTCATGATGTATCAGAATCGTTTTATGCGGGGGATGCAACTCTGAAGTTGCTAATTAGCCCCTTTGGATTCAGTATTGTGGGTGGATCGATTTGTGTGAAGATTATAAGTATAAGGGTTAAACTAATGAGGGGTATTCTGAGGAGATGTCCAATAGCGTGGGGGTGGAATAGATAGTACAACGCTCACAGTTAGCAGGGACCAAATTTATTGAAAATGAGATTCAATTGGATTTTTAACTATAGTTCAGAATGGTTGTTGAAAGAATAAGAATTTTAAATGATTGCGTTCTGCCACGGTAGTTCATTATTTAATCCTTTGGAAAAAGTGGCTAGGGAAAAAATCCAAAAAACTTCCTTTTTCTTTCTGATTTTATCTCCGCCATTATTGTTTGGGATGTGAATTCTTTCCAGAATTCGCCATCTGATGTCTGTCGGTTTATGTTTGAATTCAGAAAAATGACTGACAAGGGGGGCAGTGTATTTCAAAGTTTTTATGGCGGATCTGTGTTCTGTCAGTCGCGTTTTCATGGTTCGCGACGTCTCCCTTACATAGCCTAGATTACATGGGCATATGATTAGATACACTATGTTTGATGTGTTACAGGTCCATAATTCCTTGGCCTAAATGTTAAAGTTGTTGAAGACATACGATTCTCCTGTGAGAATTCCATCACATGATTGGCAGGAGCCACATCGGGAGGTACCCCTGACAGGGTTTGTTCCATCTATTGTTTTTTGTATAAAAGGGGGATTTTTGATTGGTGTTGTGTATCGGGATCGTACTATCAAATCTTTTAGATTTTTGTTACGTCGATGTGCAAACATAGGTTTTGTAGTACACAGTTGGTGCATACATCATCAGGTATTTGTTGCCATTATTACAATCATCATATTCATCTTGCCAGTCCGCCCAGAAAGGTTCCTGCTTTAATCTAGCTTTTCATGTTATGTTTTATTCCTGGGCTCAACAACACTAAGGGGCCCATTACGATGGCGGGCGGAATTGGTCCGCCCGCCACCGTAACGGTAAGCGGGAGCGGTCGCCAGAGGTGCGGCGGTCCCGCTTCGCCAATTAGGATGCGCCCACCACCCTGGCAGTCGCATCCTGCATATTATGCATTGCGGCGGGCCGTGCTGTCAGCAGCACCCGCCGCCTAGCACAATATGCATGTTGTGCATTGGCATGCACAATGTGACAGACACTGCGGTGCCTGCCACCTTGTGTATGCCAATGTAGGGGGGGTACCATAGGTACCTCCAAGTGCAGCCCCCCACTCCCCAACCCCCAAGTGACCGCAACGGGCCCCCAAAGTGATTCCTTTCATTGGCGGAGTCTATGCCATGGAAAGGCCTCTAAAAATGCACATCCTAATATGGATGGTGGTGCCTGCAAGGTACCAACACCATATTGAGGGCCTTTTCCGCCCCGCCGGGAATCCGACCGGTCTTTCTGTCCGCCTCAGTGCCCCTCACTATTCTAATTTGGCGGGGGTGAAATGAGAGCATCAGGCGGGCGTATCGCCACCGCCGGGCCGTGCAAATTTAATTTTCTTGTGTTTTTTCTTCACAGCACGGGTTGCCGCCGCCGGGCCGTGCACATTTGATTTTCTTGTGTTTTTTCCTCGCAGCACGGGCTGTAGCCTTCATTTTATGTTAAGTGGTGCAGCAGTTCCAAAGAGAAGCACTGACCCCTCTTAAAGGTCTGTTTTTCTGCCCGGGTGTATTGTTATATTGAGAGGGGAATTACTGCTTCCCATTTGCAATGTGCGGCATCTCTACGTAAGGAGCAACTGCACCCTTACACGTTTGAGACTGCCTCTGCCCATCCAAGTGCATAGTGGTTGTTTCCAGGAGGGCCGGCTGCTGGTCCCCGGAGATGGCTGCTCTTAAATGCTCCACATCCTAATTGAAGAGCTTTGCAGTGGTGTTTTGAGGGCAAAGTGCTGTTTTGATAATTAAGCTCATACCTTCGTTTGTTTGTCTTGTGAGTATATTTGACTGTTTCAATGTGAAGTCTACATACAAATCACTCCACATTTGCACATGAAGCATGTTTAGCATAATGGTGCAGCACACTGCCGTACAGACGGGCCCATGCTGGTGTTCAAGTCCTCTTTTACAGGTTTCTTGAGATTTGATTGGGTCACTGCTTAATATACAGGACTCAAGCCTGAAATTTGTCCCTTGCTTTTCTTTTTTTTAAAACATTTTTGCATATGGTATTTGACTATTAAACCATTCAATTATTTTCCGCTTACTTATATTTAATTTTTTTATTTGAGGGTGTCCTTGCTATCTCTGTTTGGCTTTTGCTCTCCTTTTTACCCCACAGGACAGCTGTTTTACCTATCAATATATTCTGGTCAAGGCTTTCATTGACGAATAACAGGCTGAGCTGCAGCTGTTGCTAATTGGTAAGGTAAACTTACTAAATCGTAACCAGGATGCCTCTTAGCACTAAACTCTTTGTACCGAGAGGTTAAACCTAAGGGCAAAAACAGGCTCTGTGCAAGTTGTGCCCTTTCCTTTGTGGGGGACTGTTTTCATTTGGTTACTAAGCAATTTTTGAAGAGGTGGTTATCATGTGCTGGATTGGCTGTAAGTAACCTAGTTGCCATTCCACCTTTTGATGAGATGCTTGCCATATACCTGATATTAATCTGCTTTGCTTACAGCCACCCATTTGGGGGTTGTTTCTTTCTTTAAGTTAGAGCACTGAATACCAGTGCTCGAGGTTGTAAACAGGGCTATAAATGTTACTCTTATCGTGCCACATTTAATGTGCATTCAAACACCGTGGTCTGTTTTGGCTGCAGATTCCTCCTCCACCCTCCTGGTTTTCAAACTCACGGCCACACCGTCATGGTCTTTGCCTTCCTTTGGCTGCTGCTGCCTCCGTCTCAGAACTCATCAGTGGGGTAACACAGGCCCACGCATCCCCCACAGTGCGGGGTGGCCCTCAAGCTCAAGGGGGCCCCCTCAGCACTGCACTTCGGCCTGAGAGCTCCCAATAGAGTCCGACAGGAGCCCCTCCACGTACCTGGCAGGGGGGCCCCCTCAATTATCGTTACACCACTGGAGCTCATCAAGCATTTGCAATGCAATAGGTCTCGCATTTGCGAGAATTTGAGCTATTGGCATTGTAAATGACGATGCCTTTTATTTATGTGCTTTGAAAACCTTAAAGCGGTGCTTAAACACACACTTTGTACTTATAGTTGTTGCTTAATAAGTAGCAAGGCTGGAAGCAACTGTGCCTCTTTTATTGCTAGCCTTGCTTCTTGTAAAAAAGGACTATAAGTACAAAGTGCGTGTTTATGCATCACTGGCAGGTTTTCAAAACACATAAATAAAAGACATTAGCATTTAAAATGCCAATAGCTCAACCTCTGGCAAATAAGAGACCTATTGCATTGTAAATGCTTGTTTTAAATGCAGCCTTTTTACCTCAAAGGAAAACAGGATGCATATCAAAAAGAATAATGAAAAGTGATTTTTTTTTTGTGTAGGCAGTGGTCCACGGGACCACTGTCTATTCGTACAAATTGTTTTGCAAACATTCACAAAGGTGAACGGGTCCCTTGGAGACCCCTTCCTGTTTCTGAATGGGTTACCACATACTTGAAGTAGGCAGGAAAATACAAATGTTTTGCAACTGTATTTCGGTCCCAAAACATTCACACATACCACTGCGATTCACTATTAGGAAGGGACGCCCTTAACACGCCCCTTCCTAATACCGAATCACAAACCCATTTTGTGATTCGGTAAGAGGTTACCGAATCGCAAAAAGTGCTTTCCATAAAATAATAGGATTTTTTGGCAGTTGTTTGCGACCTAAAGGAAACTATGTACATCTGGCCCATAATGAACAAAGCGCTTTCTGGAAGTATGTTGCGAATATACAGAATGCAATATAAATCTTGTCATGCATTATTTTTTAATAAGATCATTTGTTTATTATTCTGTATATCGCATGTTTATGCACCAAAAATTATTTTCTTGTTAAATAACATCAAATATTACAGTACACTGAAACATCAAGTAATCGGCATGTGTTGTTTTTACTGGAGGAAGCCTCCTTTTCAAGATGCATCCACTATTAAGCAAACAATTTGTGCCCACTGCTGATGCACATCATGCATTGCAACGGAAGCATTGCGAGGCAGATTTACAATTACTGGCGCATCCCTGCTAATTTGCAGGGATGCGCCAGTAATTGTGCGCCGCAGCTCCCCCACCCATGATGCGCCGCATTTACAATGCGGCACACCATGGGGCAAAAGCGGCACAGATGCGTCACGCTTCTGTGCCATAAAAGCGGCTCATTGCTGGAGTTGCGTCGCAAGCGCGACGCACCTCCAGCAATGCTCTGGGGGGGCCTATTCTTCCAATGCTGAGTCAAGCCTTACGCCTGCTTCAAGCAGGCGCAGGGTTTTGACGCAGTATTGGCCTAAAAGTGACTGAGTGAAATCTTGTAGATTTCATTCAGCCACTTTTAGGAGGCGTTCCTGTGCCGGAACACCTCGTTATGGCGCAGGTCTTTACAACGTGACGCATGTCGGAGATGCGTCACGTTGTAAAGACCCCGCACCATGGCGCATCTTTTGCGCCACCGCTGAGTCACAAAAGTGACGCAACGGCGGCGTACAAGAGGCGCAAGGGGGTTGTAAATCTGCCCCTGCATTTTTAGAAAAATAACACTATTACACCCATGTGCATGACGAAGAGAGATAAAGATCCAACCCCCCCAAAGTTGGATTCTTTTTTTATTAACAAAAGGCATAGGCTGCACGAGATCTAAAACATGCATCATGTTAGCAGTCCTCCCCTGTGACAGGCATTCATCCTTCTGTGGAGAGACAAATATATTGACTACTAGACAAAAACATGATTCAGAGATCAGCAGTAGTTGGGTGGGTATAACTAAGGATAAGCTGTGATTTATGTACAGGAAGACATCGTAACTTCAAACAGAGTGCAGCAAATTCAGCACAGTTCTTTTTATCCATGTACTAATAGCACCAAAGGATACTTAATGCTTCAAAATATTATGTACTCTAGTAAATATGGCTAGGATATGTTATTTATGTGGGGCACCGGTGTTTGAAGAGAGGGGTAACCTCTTCCAGCCAGTTATTTACTGCTGGATGAAGTTACATATACAGAGCGACAGGTGGCACCGTTTTGCAAAAGTAATGACCATTTGCTTCAGACGGTTCTTTGAGTCAGTTCTGAACGGGGAATGCCTGCCCAAGAGTCCATTAGTGTTGTGAGGTGACACTGAATGTAAAAATAAGCAGTAACCTTTGTGCAGAGATGGGCAGTCAGAGTGATTTCAGTGTTTACCTCACGTCTCTTTTCTTGGCAGGAAATGATTTGGCCCTGAGGACAAGAGCCGAGCAGGATTCCCAGGAAGCATTCCATCAGCTTGATAATAATGTACACTCACTCCACCATACGTCAAGGGAATCTCCTACATCTGGAATGTGTCTAACAGACACTCTGAATGTCAGATATTAAATGGTAACCTCGGTACTAATTTTACTCAGGACAAAGTTTATTTTAAATGTAGCAGACTAAAAGGATTTAGAGAATCAAACTAGCTGGTGAGATGGCATTTATGGAGTGTTACTGAGAAAGGATTCAAAATGCAGAATTTCTTGCCGTTAGTGCTGCATGTAGTGTGTTGGTTCACTTCAGCGGTGTCATTAGTAGATTGTTAAGTAAGAAGGCACTCATAAGCTCCTACTAGACAGATGCTTTAAAAACATGTCGATTTAAAATGATTTTTAGGTTTGATTTTAATGACATACAACATTGTTAATGACAAACCTTTCAGTGTTTTTTGCACTACCACTCCTGGCAGGAGAAACATCTGCCTGATTAGTCAGGGAAAATTAAATGCTATTGTCATGCATGTCAGGAAATCTTTCCGCCATCAATGCATTGCAAATTAATCCATGCACTGGCATTTACATTTCCCACTAGCTGCTTCACAGAATCTCTCGCCAGCATTGAATTTTAGTTCACGCCTGCGTGTACATGCACGAGTGCATTAGTTCTCGCTGGAGAGAGATATTGTGTTCAGTTGCAGCCGGCATGACTCATGGGTGGGAGGGCGGGGGGTAGCGCGAGTACTGAGGGGGTTTAATTAAAAAAAAAGATATATTAAAACTTACCTTCACTTCTGGTCCCGCTTCACGTCTCTCTGAGTCCCAGGAAGCAGGCAGCCTCCCTCTCCTCCCCAAAGCCAATCACAATGCTGCAATGGCAGCGTTGTGATTGTCTGGGACGCCGACAACACAGACGTCTATGGGGAGTACGTTTTCTCCACGCAGACTGTATGGAGAAAACGGGAGAGTGCATATGACTGGTTTGGTCGGCCCAGGGGCTGACCAAACAGTCAGTGCCCACAACACTGGGAAGCCACTCCTCCCCTGCATTAAGACCGCCCACCCACCCGCCCCCAACCAAACTCTTCTGCTTTCTTGCATTGCAATAAACAAGCAACATAAAATGGCATTCATAATAGCATTTTATGTTGCTGCTTCTTGCACTGCGAGAAAGTAGTGGGGGCGATGCTCCTCCGTCCACATGGCGGAGCCGCCCCTGATTGTGTTAAACAAGGGCTTTGAGCCCACCTATTGCTTACCATTTGTAGGCTTCCTTGTCACTCTTATTTGCTGCCTTCGAATTGGGCAGCACAGGCCAGCTTCACTTCCTCCTTTTTGGATAGAGCACAGATCAAGTACTGATTGCTTCATCTGGATTAGGGTCCTTCAGCTGCTTCCACTGTGATTGAGGTACTGTTTTTTAGTTATTTCCGTGTTGCTTATTCCATTCCACCTCCTTGTGGGAGCAATTTATTACTCTAAGTAGTCCCGGGGCAAGAGGAGAGACCTGTTGAACCTGGGAGGAGAGACTCACTGCTGCAGAGGGACTATATTGGCCAATCTTGTAGTGACAGTAGGGGCCATTGGCTAAGGTGAGACCTGTAAAGTGTGGTCTTTAAGATCCATCTCTAGTGCTTTTGGTTTTACATTTATAATGTACACAGCAAAATTACAAGTACCAGACCACAGAGAACCAGAATGACTTTTTTTTAACCAATTTTTATTTTCATTGATCAATACCACATTTAGATACATCTCATCGATATCAAGACATGGATGAATAACCTGCATTCCAACGACATTACGGGTATGAGCATTGCAACACTTTGATGTCAACAAGAGTTCCTGCTTTGTTCTACAAACTTGAAAACACTGTGGAACAAACGAGGTCATGCAGAGGCATCAGCCTAATCAGTGGTATTACAATCACCCCAGTAGGTCATTTCCATTTCATATCCTTGTTGTCCCCACAGGAGTTCGTTAAAATACCTATGGTGTTGATGCATAGCAGTGTAGTATCCTGTAGGACCCTTGGGGCATGCATCTCGGGATCATTGTTGTATGTATAAAAGAGAACAGATCGCAATGTCAGTGCGAGAGAACAATGGAAGGGGAGCATATACAAATCAAAATCAAAAATGAATGCTGTAAGGAGGCCACAGAGTCTCAAATCTGTTGGGAGTCACACAATAGCAGAAACAGAAGTGGTATCGCAAGTTAACCAGACCCTCTCTATAAGTATTCAAATCAGCCAACAGCGCTACCCAAACCGCTGCTATAGGGTATTTGCACAGCACACAAGTTTCGGAGTGCCACTGCCTTCACCCGCACCCATCTAACAGTGCTAAATCAATGAACCTATTTGTGGCTTTTGTATCTTTGGGTTACTTAAACAATCCCAGCAGAGAGCCCTACAGCGTGCATACATCTGTGCGACCAGTAATCTCTGTCTCGTCCTCCCATAGAGCAGTGACTCCCGGACAGGTCCAACACATTTGTACCAGGTCTGCTCCCACTTGCTGGCACATAGGGCAACTAGGGGCGGATCTAAACATCTGCTGTAGTCTAGCTGTGGTAAGATAGGCTCTATTGAGGATACTATGCTGAATATATTGGAACTTAGCATTTTGAGATACTTTCAGCAGGTAAATTAGCACGTTTTCTACCAAAGGGACGTCATGTTTCTTAATGAAAATGACATGAACATAGAACATTGTCGCCATGGCTTCTAAGATATATTAATCCACAGAAACAGCAAAAGAGAATTCAAACTATATACAGTATGGTTAAAAAGCATGTTGAAACATGTGGGGTAGTAAACTTGATTAATTTGAAATAAATGTGGAAGTATGGCCCACATGCATCAAGCTAATTTGCGATCGCAAACGTTGCGAATCGCAAAACAAGGCCACTTGCGATCGCAAAATAGCTTCTTCCTATGCATGAAGCAAATTCGCAGAAAACCTACTTGTCGCAAAATTAGTGAATTCTAAAAATTCCGAATCTGTAATAGCGATTCTGTATTATGGAATCGCAAATAAGAAATCGCAAACTCCTATGCAACAAGAATTTCACATACAACAAATCAGGTGTAAATCATAAGCAAACTACTTAAACAGTCCCAGAATGCATCAGAGTCTCTCACAATGGCAGCGCTCTACGTCATGGCAAGGAGGATGAGGCTTAGAGCAGCAGCACAGAGAAGAAGGAGTATACAGGAGAGAATCTTCAGAGTGGCTGTCACTTTGCTAGGGCAGACGGAGGAAGAGATTTATGATAATTTAGGCTGAATGCTGCCACAATCTTAGATCTCATTGCTGAGTTAGACCCAATACTGCAGCGTCAGACTCGCAGGACACATGCCATCCCCACCCATGTGTAGGTCCTATGCTCTCTGCATCTCCTAGCTTCAGAGATCTTCAAGGGAGTAATTGCTGCAGCTGGAGATCTCTCTCAAAGTGTCCATATTGCGCTTTTTCAACGCTTTCCTAAATGCCATGTTGCAGAGGATACACCACCACGGTATACAGTCAAAATATCGAGTTTTTAATATCGATTTGCATTAATATCGATTAAAAAATATAGAATGGACACAATATCGACTGGACAGAATATAGACTACAAAAATATCGAATAGGATAGCATTAATATCGAATCAAAAATATAGAATGGACATAATATCGAATGGACAGAATATAGACTACAAAAATATAGAATGGACAGAATATAGACTACAAAAATATCGAAATTGAGGTAAGTTAATATCAATTTTTAAAGTGTTTTTTATGTTAGTATATGTTTGAAAAGTGTATATTTATTTTATTATTTATATTAATTAATTATTGTTATGGTATTTAATTTTTGCGTAATATACTTCTGTAGCGGGTTGTGGGTTTATAGGGGAATAGGGTGGGAAGTAATTTAATTATAATTAATTAAATATATTAATTTATTGATTGGTATTTATTTTGAATTAATTGTTAATTACATATTAATTGGTAATTAATTAAAATATAATTGGTAATTGATTTTAATTAATCGATTAATTGATAAATATGTTAATTTTAGTAATTTATTTTCTGTAGCGGGTTGTGGGTTTATAGGGGAATAGGGTGGAAAGTAATTTAATTATAATTAATTAAATATGTTAATGTATTGCTTGTTATTTATTTTGAATTAATTGTTAATTAATTATTAATTGGTAATTAATTAAAATATAATTGGTAATTAATTTTAAATAATAGATTAATTGATAAATATGTTAATTTTAGTAAATTATTTTCTGCAGCAGGTTGTGGGTTTATAGGGTAATAGGGTGGGAAGTTATTTAATTATAAATAATTAAATATGTTAATTTATTTATTTATATTTATTTTGAATTAATTGTTAATTAATTATTAATTGGTAATTAATTCAAATATAATGGGTAATTAATTGTAATTAATTTATTAATTGATAATTATGTTAATTTTATTAATTTATTTTCTGTAGTGGGTTGTGGGTTTATAGGGGAATAGGGTAGGGAGTAATTTAATTGTAAGTAATTCTATTTTTAAATTCTTTTTTATCTAATTTTTAATTATTTTTTAATTGTTAATTAATTTATTGTTAATTGGTAAATAATTTGTATTAGTAGGTAATTATTTTAATTAATTAAGTAATTTTTATTTGTATTTTTAATTGATTCATTAATATATTATATAAAAGTGTTAATTATTTTAATTAATTTGTAATTGGTATTAATATTTATTTTATTTTTATTTATATATGAAGTATTTACTTTCCCTACTGTTGCACTCACTGGAGTGGGAATAGTAATTTTTACCCTTCTGCTATCCAACGCTTTCCCTACTGTTGCACTCACTGGAGTGGGAATAGTAATTTTTACCCCTACGCTATCCAACGCTTTCCCCACTGCTGCACTCTCTAAAGTGGGAATAGTAATTTTTACCCCTACGCTATCCAGCGCTTTCCCTACTGTTGCACTCTCTGGAGTTGGAATAGTAATTTTTACCCCTACGCTATCCAACGCTTTCCCTACTGTTGCACTCTCTGGAGTGGGAATAGTAATTTTTACCCCTACGCTATCCAGCGCTTTCCCAACTGTTGCACTCTCTGGAGTGGGGATAGTAATTTTTACACCTACGCTATCCAACGTTTTCCCTACTGTTGCACTCTGTGGAGTGGGAATAGTAATTTTTACCCCTACGCTATCCAACGCTTTCCCTACTGTTGCACTCTCTGGAGTGGGAACACTCATTTTTACCCCTACGCTATCCAACGCTTTCCCTACTGTTGCACTCTCTGGAGTGGGAATAGTAATGTTTACCCCTACGCTATCCAACGCTTTCCCTACTGTTGCACTCTCTGGAGTGGGAACACTAATATTTACCCCTACGCTATCCAACGCTTTCCCTACTGTTGCACTCTCTGGAGTGGGAATAGTAATTTTTACCCCTACGCTATCCAGCGCTTATCCTACTGTTGCACTCTCTGGAGTTGGAATAGTAATTTTTACCCCTACGCTATCCAGCGCTTTCCCTACTGTTGCACTCTCTGGAGTGGGAATAGTAATTTTTACCCCTACGCTATCCAACGCTTTCACTACTGTTGCACTCACTGGAGTGGTAATAGTAAATTTTACCCTTTCCCCTATCTTACGGTAAAAATATTGTACATTTTTTGTTAATATTACGTTTATATATATATATGTATTAACAAATCAATTTGTATGTTTTTTTACTTACATTAATTATTTATTAATTTTAAGGTTATTTAAGTATTTTAAGTATGTTTAAGTTAATTATATTTATTATTTCATTAATTTTTCATTAATTTAAAGCATTTTAAAAAATTCAATATTTTGAATAACTATAGTTTTTTACATCGATATTTTTTATTCGATATTTTTGTACTTACCTGTTTGGAGATAAGAGGTCGATATTTTGGTGTTCTATATTTTTAACTCGATATTTTGGTAGGTCGATATTTTGCATTCTATATTATGTCAGTGATCCCACCACCACATTAGGTTCCCCACAACACCACAGGAATTTCTGCAAACTAAATTAGTTTTTTATCAGGTCGCACAATTTCCACATGTTATTGGTTGCATTGATGGGATGCATGTACCCACATGTCCCCCCTCAGCGAATGAGCTTATCTACCGGAACCGGAAATCATACCATTCACTGAACATTCAAGTAATCTGCAATTCAAAAACTGTCATCACAGACATAGTGGCAAGTTACCCTGGCAGTATACATGACTCCTACATCTTCCGGCATAGTGGCATACAAGACGTCTGCTAGCAGGTGAATTTGGAGAAGGATATTTGTTGGGTAAACAGATGTAATACTGTCTTGCACAACTGTCCACCATGGTGACACATTGCAGTAACTAAAGTATATCTATTTTTCATATCCTGTAGATGATAGTGCATACGCTGTGAGGTCTTTCATCCTCACTCCCTATCTGAATCCTACAACACAAAGGGAGCAGCGATACAATCATGCACACATCGCGACAAGCAATGTGATTGAGAGGACATTTGGTGTATTCAAATCCAGGTTTTGCATCCTCTACAAAACTGGTGGGGCTTTTCAGTATAGGCCGGAGACATGCTGTAAAATTATTGCTACATGTGCTATGGTTAGATGTGCAGGACATCTAACCTGGGCTTCTATTGGAATTCTATAACGCATATTAGCAAGCCCATTATCGCCGTTTTAGCGGCAGTTTCCTGCCGCTAAAATTGCGATAATTTTAATGAGGTTCTTCCAGGGTGTGCTCCACCAGTCTTCCTCCTCCTCTTCCTGTGTACAGGTGTGTGGAATCAGTGAAACACTTCCTGGTTGTGATGTCATCGCAATGCAGCAATATGGGTAATTCGCAATTTCCGATTCTGTAATAGCGAATTTGCAATTACAGATTTGGTAAACAGAGATTCGGTAATGATATTGGCGGTGATTGGTTGTGATGTAATCGCAATGCAGAAATATGGGTAATTCGCAATTTCCGATTCTGTAATAGCGAATTTGCAATTACAGATTCGGTAAACAGGGATTCGGTAATGATATTGGCGATTTTTACCGAATCGCAAATATTTACTGATTTCATTGCTGCATTCAATTTTTTGATTCCGTAATAGCGATTCCTTATTTTTCGCTATTAAGGAATCACAAACACATTTTTTGATCCATATGGGCCTATGTCCTTCAACTGTTGATGAGTCCTCAGGTTTTTTAGGGGAAAAGATATTAATTTTTGGGGCGGTCACTATATATCGAATTTCTCGTTTTTTTTCCTGCATTGTGCAGTGTTTCTGGCATCTTCAATCCTCTAGCATTGACACTCAGAAAAAGAGTTTGTCACAGCCGAGGGGGATTTTAATCTTTGCAATTCCAGTCGCAGTACTACTATTATAGTAGATTGAGAATATGCCGGATATGATGAACGTTCAAAGACCCAGGCAAGCAAGTTTGAACTGTATTCTTTCCTCTAGGATTAGACAATAAAGCTCTCTTAATTCTGGGTTTATATGGTAATAATACTGGAGCCCCAGACCCGTCTGCTCCCCCACCCTCCATCCCTCAGCATAGTAGAGCTTCCTCAGGGGCAAGAGAATTTGGGGAGCTAAAGTGAGGAGAGCATTTCTGTAGCTGATTTTGGAAATTATGACAATTTGTATTACTGCCTAAAAGTATATATTTGGTTTATCAGAGGTTTTAGTTTTTATGGCACAGGGGCTTGTTTCTGCAGATTTTACTGTTCGCTCAAGGTGACTCTCAGTAGCCGAAAATGAGCCTCTCTCCCCATTGTTCAACATTTGGTAAACGTCAAGAGTTTCAGTACTGCAACCTTTGTAAAACCAGATTTATAATTAACCAAATGACTTTCAATTTCTATGAACATTTTGATGTCTTTCCCAAGCTATGAAAAATGTAATACTGGTTTGCAATTAATGAGTGCGTTCCCGGAAGAAGTGGAAGGACCTAAGGGATCAACTAAGCCAATCCCTTCAACCTTGAAAGGAGCTCATACCCCTGATAGTGGCACTAGGAGGGACTTTGTCAGTTCTCTCCGACTTTTGTATTTTCCTGTAGCGCTGCTCCACAGACTGGTGACTGTGTGCTTTGCACTGTAACAGAACAAGGGAGACAATAGTCTTAGAATTAAGTTGGCAGAGAGGTAAGAACGGAAGAATGAACATAACAGATTTACGAAGGACCGCATAAAGGTTGAATGGAGAAGAAAGGTAAGAAGAGAAGAGGAGGTGGATAGGGATCAGTAGTGCTTAATTTGTAACTATATAAGTGCCAGTTCCCTCCTCGGGAGGCCACTGTAGCTCGCACTACCAATTGCCCCTGCAAGCACTGCCAAAAACAGTATCAACACAACTACTAAACTTCACACTACTACAAGTGTTACAATTCAGACTATTCAAGGCCCCTAAAGCTAAATGAATGGCTGAGTCAGCAGGAATTAGACATGTTCATGTATATTAAATTATTAGACAACTATTATTGTGCTCCTCATTAAAGTAGACAAACAGTGCCACCATGTGGCCAACTGTCATAAGTGCCGGTGTTGACAATTAAGTGCTAGGCACTGAAAACTACTGGCTCAAATTAATCACCGGATAAGTAAGTAGAACCAAGGGAGTGGAACAGGGTGGAGGGGTAGTATAGTTGAAGGAGAAGATGGCGAATAGGTGTCTCATTCATGAAAGAGGAAAGATTGGGAGGGTAAATTAAGACATAGTGATATAGAGGGGATGAGGGGTGAAAACAGGTGGAGCAGGGTAGGGCATTTTACGGGAATGAATCCAGATAGCAGTTAATTACAAAATGTTTTAGTTTCTTTCAAAAAGTGAGAATTTGTTTGTACTATCTCATTTTTGCAGTGACAGAGTTCCAGAGGGTTGGATCTGCTCTGGAGAAGGGCCGTGAGCAGACCGGATACGTCTTTAGATTTTTGCATTCACGTTTCTAGGAGTCTCTGCTTGTTAGACATTTGTTTCCAATTTAGATTTTTTATTATTGATCTAAATAATTTAGATGTACAGAATGAATTGTTTTAAAAGTAACATAGGCTAATTTGATCTTAACTCTGGCTTCAATGTAGAACCGGTGCTGACTTCACAGTGCTAGGATGACATGGTCATATTGTCAGGTGCAGGAGATCAGGCGAGCAGCTGAATGTGTTAGGTATTGAGAGGAAAAGTGCAGATTTAGGGATTCTGATGAGAATTGCATTCCCATGATCAGTTTGGGGGATTACCAGAGTTTGGACGACAAGGAAGAAGTCTATCAGTGACTATAAGGGTTCAAGTTTTTTTAAGGAGAGAATTGTCAGTTTGGATGCATTTGCTGTACAGCTGATGTGTAATGTAGTTTGACAGGGAGTGCTAGATCCACATGCCCAAGGATTTTACTTCAGATAAAAGGAGTGAATTGAAACCATCAGATTACAACTTCTTTAGCCATTCTTTGCTGAATTTGCGGCAATGCTGTTTCTGTGAGAGAATGATGCTGAGGAAGGTAGGGGCCGCCAAGTCTTGTAGTTTTTCTAAGTAGGATTTTAAAAAGCAGATGTCTTGTAGTGAGTTTCTTACTAGGTAGATCTAGCTGATATCTGTATGCTGGTAAATGATAACTCCTGTTTCCTCCATTAGGTCTTTCATTGATCCGGCTCAAACAATTAAATATGGAAGCATTCCACCATCCCCAGAGGCTATTCGAGCACTGCCGATGGGTGTTTTTTACCCTCGAAGGGCCCCTGCCCGCTTGGCATGCAGTAAAACTGACAACGGGTATTTGGGTATACCAAATGACGCAACTTTAAACCCTCACCTAAGCCGCCCCCTTCTGGCCTCTTTAGAGCCTCTGGATTGACTACCCACTACAGTTTCCGATCAAACTCAACTGATGACCATCCCCCACTCCCAAAATCAACTTCACAGGCACCTCTTGACACTTACCAACAAGTGGGGAATTTTGGCTTAATCTCTTGGAACATGGTTGTCCTGCGATCCAAACTGGAAGCCCCGGAAAGGCTGAACCTAGTAGTAAATTATCAAAAAAGCTGTTGTCAAGAGACCTGGCTACTGGATCAACCATATATAAAAGGCTTTGTGTCCTTTCATGTCCCAGCAACCACATCAACATCAGGTCGAGCCAAAGGAGGATTGGTAACATTTGTCTCTGTGTCCTTAACGGACTATAAGTCCTCTGATGTCGTTATCACTCTGTTCTATCAAAGACTCCTGTTCACTCTGAAGAAATCTTTTGACTTACTACTGATTAACTATTATTACCACATATTTGACCCTACAGAAACTAAGATTGTGGATGGGATAGAGAACACTTTGCACAAGACTTTAAATGATCATGGAAATGAGTTACTAATTTTGTGGGTTGGAGATTTTAACATACAAATGTGGGATAAGGGCTCCTCTGTAATGTGTGGAATCTGTAATCACCTCAGGGACCCCCTCAAGCACTGTAGACACACCCCTTATGGGGATGCACTAAACAGAGTGTATTTTGCAAATAATTTGATATTTGCACGTGACTGTAGTACGGGGACCCCTGTCCGGATTCCTACATATATTGGGTAAGGGTCTAACTACGTCATAGACCACATAATAATCTTTAAAGAGTTGTTCCGGTATTGGCTAATTGTAAAACGATGCCCTCATGCATGAGTGATCACAACCTACTAATACTGAATTTAAATGTACCTCTATGCAGTGACATCCAGAAAACCCCACAGTATCTATTGGATTTCAATTAAAATAAAGGTTTAAACATCAGATGGAGCCTTATTGATTAGGAGGTCTTTCACAAAGAACTCTTCACTTACAAACAACAGTAGATTAGTCAGGTCTTGGGAGAGGACTCAAGTTCAACAGAGGTAATCAAGGCCTTTACCTCTCTCACAAAGTATATGGCATAGAAATTTACCAAAAAAGCTGAAAAAATCCAGGACCTGCTCTAAAGCTCATAAACACCTAAGGAGTGCTCTCAGAAAACGTCCACGAGACACAATAGGAGCAATGATGTCCGGAAAAATCTACAAAGAGACCATTTAAAAAGGAAAGTAGAAATAAAAGAGAATGCCTGGGATGAGTTAAGAGCTGCTAGTGAGCTGGAAGATTCTCAAGCTTTTTGGCAGGTAGTAAATTCTCAGACCTTTTTAGGTGAGTCCCCACTAAATCTTGAGTGTGTTATTCCAAGTGATTTCTGGGTGAACCACTTTTCAAACATTTTTGGCCCAAAGGCCTGGACACCGACACAATTTATAGACGTCATACCCATCAGTGAGCCAAGCTATAATTGGGAATTAAGCAGATCTATTGAGGTCTCTGATGTTACTCTAGCAATTGAAAATTGCCCATCTGAGAAAGCCCCAGGACCCGACAGAATTCTCGCAGATATTTTTAAATCCTTACCACAGTTCTGGGCTCCTCTAATAACTATTGTCCTAAGATCTGCAATTATTGGGCCCATGGCTAAATCCTGGACAGAGAACACCATTATTTCCATCTTTATAAAGGGAGATAAAAGCCAGCCACACTGCTGTCGGCCAATTTCACTCTTGGATAGCACAGTAAATATTCTAGAAAGGGTCATATTGCCAAATCAGAACGCTGGGCCGCAGAGACTCGGGGCTATCAGACTTACAGTTTGGGTATTGGCCAGGTCTGGGAACAGTGGAGCAGACTTTAAACCTGTCCCTCATAGTCCAAAAATATTCAAAGGCAAAAAAAAGGATGTATTGATCTTGCCCTTATGGACCTGATAAGTGCCTTTGACACAGTGGATCACACCAGATTATGGTCAATAATGACTGACTTAGGTACAGATAGTGCAATAATTTCTTTGCTGCATGGGCTCCATGCATAGACCACATCTAGAGTGCGTTACACTATGAACGGGGATCTGACAGAAGGCTTTCCGTCAGTAAAGGGGTTACGCAGGGCTGTGTCCTGGCCCCATTCCTCTTTTTTTAATTTACATAAATGCCCCTGGTGATCACTTACTAAAGGCTGGAAAAGATATCCCCAAAATCAATTCACGAGAAATTTCTGTCCTGCTCTACACGGACGATGCTGTCCTAATTGCTTGAAAAGCAAATGGCCTACAATCCTTGTTAGATGCTTTTAATAATTTTATGGATAACCTAGGACTTAAAACTAACCGAACCAAGTTATTATAATGAAATGGGTCCAAAAATGCTGAAGACCAGAACGTTTTTGCTCCTTGGAGAAAAAGTGGAAAAAAACTCCCACTTCACTTACCTGGGCGTTCCAAATAATACTGATTTTAATTGGAGGTTTTTGTTGAATGTCAGAGTTTTACAATTTCTAAGGGCAATTGATGCAGTTTTTAGATTTGCAAAAAAGCTGCTATGTATTTTTCTTTTAGTTTCAAAAACCTTTATTGCAGGTAAATACTGTTGAACATGGCATAGTGCCTACAACCTTGTGCAGGCCGGCAGCGTAATGAAATAGCAAGAATAGAAGTATACAAGTACACACCAAGTCGCCTACAACCACTTCGTGCCAGCCGCGTCAAATGAAACATTGCGGCAAGGATTGATTGAGATGTGGAAAAGCTCAAAAGTCATAAGTGATTGAGAACCATCTAGTGACAACATGTGCTGGTTATGTCGAGAGTCTGAGGCCCCAGGCCGAGACAACTAGTGTGGTATCAGTAATTGTGGATATTGCCCCTCTAGGCGAGTCAATGCCGGGCAACCCATAAAGATTCCAAACTTCCGCTGTGCCCAGTAGGCTAAATATACATGTATGCCGGGGAGGACTCTACTATGGCAGCTATAATTGAAAAAGGAGAACAATAATAGGAAAGTAACAATCACCGTACAGGTCATGACATGCCAGGTGGTGTTTGGGCATCGCAGACTATGCAGGGGGGCGACGACAGTGGGGAGATTAGCTAGCAATCCCATTATGGCCACGCTACCATCAAGCTGGGGTTCAAGCTTCCTTCAATCGCATGGGAAGAGTTGCAAGGCTCTGAGCTTTGGGTGGCTAAAGCAAGTGACTTCAATGCGCATAAGATAAGAGAGCAAAGGCTGCTAGATGCGCTGAAATTTCTTTTCAGTATTCGCTATGTTGTATGAGAGCCTCTCCAAGGCCAGTGCATGCCACACCCGAACGAACCACTGAGCTATGGATGGGGCCGAGGTCTGCTTCCATGCGCATGCTATGAGTTGTCGCGCTGCCAAAAGTAGATGGCTTATGGGAGCCCAATCATTCCCAGTCATTGCCGCTTGATTGGGGGGACTGTTGCCCAGGATCACCACATGTTGCAATGGCAGGATCGGGTAGCCCACCACCCCTTTGATGTGGCCCAGAACTTCCTTCCAGAAGGTAGCTATCACACAACACGACCACCAAATGTGATAGAGAGTGCCTTCCGCTGCCCCACATCTGTAGACGGAAAGATACATGGTGGCCAGGCGGGAGGGCATATAATAACATTGGAGCATCAGCTTGTAGGCGGTTTCACAAGAGGCAAGGCTGCGGTAAGTTTTAGGGATATCTTGCCACAACTTTCCCCACTCTTTGGGAGTGAGCCCTTCCGGAGTAACGGCCTGCCATGCAGTCTGATAATGATGGGGGGGGGGTTGGATGTTGTAACACCCAGTATGTCTTGGATATGAAGCCTTTGGAGTCCTCAGAGGCTCGTACCAATGTTTTAAACGGGGTGAAGGGACACGTCGTCCCTGCACATTCCTCTGGGACGGAAAGCCAATGGCGCAGTTGCATATATAGATAATGGGCCTTGTGTGGTAGCACAAAGTCAGATTTGCATTTGTCGAAGGGCTTGAGGACACCCCCTGTGAATAAGGCACCGATTGTTCAACATTCCCCGTCATGCCACACACGGAGCGCCTGCTTTGGCAAGCCTGGGAGAAACTCAGGGTTGCGTGCGATAGGAGTATGTGGGGACGGGAATGTGGTCAGGCCCCTTTTGACTGCTAGTTTGTCCCATACATCGAGGACTGTCTGGTCGGCGCTGTGACATATGCACTCTGGGGACGGACGTGCTTAGGCAGCCAAGCAAGGTCCCACAAGGGCCGGCGTGCCACCGCCCGGTCCATGTAAAACCAATGCTTTTCACTCTCCCGTGCAACCTACTCGGAGATGTACCTCAGATGCGCTGCCCAATAGTATTCCTAAAGATTAGGACAAGCCAGGCCTCCCCTGTCACACAGATGCATCAGAAGAGAATGCGCTACCCACAGGCGCCTTCCATTCCACACAAAAGCATGCAGATCAGCTTGGAGATGCTGAATGTCCTCTTGCAGGATTGGGCTGGGGAGCATTGGGAATAGGTAGAGACCCCGCTGTAAAATATTAATCTTAAGGACATTGATGCGCCCCAACCCCAAAATACAAAGGGGCTTCCATCTCTGAAGGTTGGCCTGTACGGAGCGGCGCAAGATCCCTCAGTTGACACGCGACCAAGTAGAGAGTGTGGGGGTAAGCTGGAGTCCCAAGTATGTAAAGGAGGCTTCCGTCCACTGGTTGGACTACGGAAACGCCCTCTACGTAGGAGCCTCGGCCAAACTCCTGAAATGACTTCAACGCATTCAAAACATCTCTGCACGCCTGATCCTCGACATCCCTCGCCACAGCCACATCACACCCCACCTGAGAGACCTGCACTGGATCCCCGTCAACAAGAGGATCACCTTCAAGCTCCTCACCCACGCACACAGGGCACTCCACAACACCAGACCAGCATACCTTAACAGACGACTCAGCTTCTACACCTCCAACCGCCAGCTCCGCTCTGCCGACTTCGCCCTTGCCAGCGTCACCCGCATCTGAAGAGCAACCTCCAGGGACAGATCGTTCTCCCATCTAGCCGCCAAGACCTGGCACATCCTCCTACGGCAGACCCAGGAGCTGTTGACCTTCAGAAGACTCCTCAAGACCTGGCTGTTCGAGCAGTAGGTGCAAACACAACAATGATGGACAGAATGTGGATCAATGTCACACATTCACCCCAGTCCAAAGATCTGGGCCCAAATCCATCGTTTTTCCACTCCACACCACCCTGGGTTAGACAATGGCGATATGCAAATCAGCGCTGACCCTGTGCCCCATGGGAACAGTCCAGTCCGAACTACAAAAGCCATGTCCTTCCCAGAACGGAATCAAGCATCCGAGGACCGGCCCGGTTTCGAGGTAACACCTCTCATCAGCCCGGCTAGCTTGACTCCAGTGGTGTGGAGTGCCTGGGACTCACATCTGAGCATCCCCAGTACACTTAGAGCTGTAATTGCAAACACAACAATGATGGACAGAATGTGGATCAATGTCACACATTCACCCCAGTCCAAAGATCTGGGCCCAAATCCATCGTTTTTCCACTCCACACCACCCTGGGTTAGACAATGGCGATATGCAAATCAGCGCTGACCCTGTGCCCCATGGGAACAGTCCAGTCCGAACTACAAAAGCCATGTCCTTCCCAGAACGGAATCAAGCATCCGAGGACCGGCCCGGTTTCGAGGTAACACCTCTCATCAGCCCGGCTAGCTTGACTCCAGTGGTGTGGAGTGCCTGGGACTCACGTCTGAGCATCCCCAGTACACTTAGTGCGGTAATTGCAAACACTACAATGATGGACAGAATGTGGATCAATGTCACACATTTACCCCAGTCCAAAGATCTGGGCCCAAATCTATCGTTTTTCCACTCCACACCACCCTGGGTTAGACAATGGCGATATGCAAATCAGCGCTGACCCTGTGCCCCATGGGAACAGTCCAGTCCGAACTACAAAAGCCATGTCCTTCCCAGAACGGAATCAAGCATCCGAGGACCGCCCCGGTTTCGAGGTAACACCTCTCATCAGCCCGGCTAGCTTGACTCCAGTGGTGTGGAGTGCCTGGGACTCACGTCTGAGCATCCCCAGTACACTTAGAGCGGTAATTGCAAACACAACAATGATGGACAGAATGTGGATCAATGTCACACATTCACCCCAGTCCAAAGATCTGGGCCCAAATCCATTGTTTTTCCACTCCACTCCACACCACCCTGGGTTAGACAATGGCGATATGCAAATCAGCGCTGACCCTGTGCCCCATGGGAACAGTCCAGTCCGAACTACTAAAGCCATGTCCTTCCCAGAACGGAATCAAAGCATCCGAGGACCGGCCCGGTTTCGAGGTAACACCTCTCATCAGCCCGGCTAGCTTGACTCCAGTGGTGTGGAGTGCCTGGGACTCACGTCTGAGCATCCCCAGTACACTTAGAGCGGTAATTGCAAACACAACAATGATGGACAGAATGTGGATCAATGTCACACATTCACCCCAGTCCAAAGATCTGGGCCCAAATCCATCGTTTTTGCAAATCAGCGCTGACCCTGTGCCCCATGTGTGACATTGATCCACATTCTGTCCATCATTGTTGTGTTTGCAGTTACCGCTCTAAGTGTACTGGGGATGCTCAGACGTGAGTCCCAGTTACTCCGCACCACTGGAATCAAGCTAGCCAGGCTGATGAGAGGTGTTACCTCGAAACCGGGCCGGTCCTCGGATGCTTGTTTCCGTTCTGGGAAGGACATGGCTTTTGTAGTTCGGACTGGACTGTTCCCATGGGGCACAGGGTCAGCGCTGATTTGCATATTGCCATTGTCTAACCCAGGGTGGTGTGGAGTGGAAAAACGATGGATTTGGGCCCAGATCTTTGGACTGGGGTGAATGTGTGACATTGATCCACATTCTGTCCATCATTGTTGTGTTTGCAGTTACCGCTCTAAGTGTACTGGGGATGCTCAGACGTGAGTCCCAGTTACTCCACACCACTGGAATCAAGCTAGCCGGGCTGATGAGAGGTGTTACCTCGAAACCGGGCCGGTCCTCGGATGCTTGTTTCCGTTCTGGGAAGGACATGGCTTTTGTAGTTCGGACTGGACTGTTCCCATGGGGCACAGGGTCAGCGCTGATTTGCATATCGCCATTGTCTAACCCAGGGTGGTGTGGAGTGGAAAAACGATGGATTTGGGCCCAGATCTTTGGACTGGGGTGAATGTGTGACATTGATCCACATTCTGTCCATCATTGTTGTGTTTGCAGTTACCGCTCTAAGTGTACTGGGGATGCTCAGACGTGAGTCCCAGTTACTCCACACCACTGGAATCAAGCTAGCCGGGCTGATGAGAGGTGTTACCTCGAAACCGGGCCGGTCCTCGGATGCTTGTTTCCGTTCTGGGAAGGACATGGCTTTTGTAGTTCGGACTGGACTGTTCCCATGGGGCACAGGGTCTGCGCTGATTTGCATATCGCCATTGTCTAACCCAGGGTGGTGTGGAGTGGAAAAACGATGGATTTGGGCCCAGATCTTTGGACTGGGGTGAATGTGTGACATTGATCCACATTCTGTCCATCATTGTTGTGTTTGCAGTTACCGCTCTAAGTGTACTGGGGATGCTCAGACGTGAGTCCCAGTTACTCCACACCACTGGAATCAAGCTAGCCGGGCTGATGAGAGGTGTTACCTCGAAACCGGGCCGGTCCTCGGATGCTTGTTTCCGTTCTGGGAAGGACATGGCTTTTGTAGTTCGGACTGGACTGTTCCCATGGGGCACAGGGTCAGCGCTGATTTGCATATCGCCATTGTCTAACCCAGGGTGGTGTGGAGTGGAAAAACGATGGATTTGGGCCCAGATCTTTGGACTGGGGTGAATGTGTGACATTGATCCACATTCTGTCCATCATTGTTGTGTTTGCAGTTACCGCTCTAAGTGTACTGGGGATGCTGAGACGTGAGTCCCAGTTACTCCACACCACTGGAATCAAGCTAGCCGGGCTGATGAGAGGTGATACCTCGAAACCGGGCCGGTCCTCGGATGCTTGTTTCCGTTCTGGGAAGGACATGGCTTTTGTAGTTCGGACTGGACTGTTCCCATGGGGCACAGGGTCAGCGCTGATTTGCATATCGCCATTGTCTAACCCAGGGTGGTGTGGAGTGGAAAAACGATGGATTTGGGCCCAGATCTTTGGACTGGGGTGAATGTGTGACATTGATCCACATTCTGTCCATCATTGTTGTGTTTGCAGTTACCGCTCTAAGTGTACTGGGGATGCTCAGACGTGAGTCCCAGTTACTCCACACCACTGGAATCAAGCTAGCCGGGCTGATGAGAGGTGTTACCTCGAAACCGGGCCAGTCCTCGGATGCTTGTTTCCGTTCTTGGAAGGACATGGCTTTTGTAGTTCGGACTGGACTGTTCCCATGGGGCACAGGGTCAGCGCTGATTTGCATATCGCCATTGTCTTACCCAGGGTGGTGTGGAGTGGAAAAACGATGGATTTGGGCCCAGATCTTTGGACTGGGGTGAATGTGTGACATTGATCCACATTCTGTCCATCATTGTTGTGTTTGCAGTTACCGCTCTAAGTGTACTGGGGATGCTCAGACGTGAGTCCCAGTTACTCCACACCACTGGAATCAAGCTAGCCGGGCTGATGAGAGGTGTTACCTCGAAACCGGGCCGGTCCTCGGATGCTTGTTTCCGTTCTGGGAAGGACATGGCTTTTGTAGTTCGGACTGGACTGTTCCCATGGGGCACAGGGTCAGCGCTGATTTGCATATCGCCATTGTCTAACCCAGGGTGGTGTGGAGTGGAAAAACGATGGATTTGAGCCCAGATCTTTGGACTGGGGTGAATGTGTGACATTGATCCACATTCTGTCCATCATTGTTGTGTTTGCAGTTACCGCTCTAAGTGTACTGGGGATGCTCAGACGTGAGTCCCAGTTACTCCACACCACTGGAATCAAGCTAGCCGGGCTGATGAGAGGTGTTACCTCGAAACCGGGCCGGTCCTCGGATGCTTGTTTCCGTTCTGGGAAGGACATGGCTTTTGTAGTTCGAACTGGACTGTTCCCATGGGGCACAGGGTCAGCGCTGATTTGCATATCGCCATTGTCTAACCCAGGGTGGTGTGGAGTGGAAAAACGATGGATTTGGGCCCAGATCTTTGGACTGGGGTGAATGTGTGACATTGATCCACATTCTGTCCATCATTGTTGTGTTTGCAGTTACCGCTCTAAGTGTACTGGGGATGCTCAGACGTGAGTCCCAGTTACTCCACACCACTGGAATCAAGCTAGCCGGGCTGATGAGAGGTGTTACCTCGAAACCGGGCCGGTCCTCGGATGCTTGTTTCCGTTCTGGGAAGGACATGGCTTTTGTAGTTCGGACTGGACTGTTCCCATGGGGCACAGGGTCAGCGCTGATTTGCATATCGCCATTGTCTAACCCAGGGTGGTGTGGAGTGGAAAAACGATGGATTTGGGCCCAGATCTTTGGACTGGGGTGAATGTGTGACATTGATCCACATTCTGTCCATCATTGTTGTGTTTGCAGTTACCGCTCTAAGTGTACTGGGGATGCTGAGACGTGAGTCCCAGTTACTCCACACCACTGGAATCAAGCTAGCCGGGCTGATGAGAGGTGTTACCTCGAAACCGGGCCGGTCCTCGGATGCTTGTTTCCGTTCTGGGAAGGACATGGCTTTTGTAGTTCGGACTGGACTGTTGCCATGGGGCACAGGGTCAGCGCTGATTTGCATATCGCCATTGTCTAACCCAGGGTGGTGTGGAGTGGAAAAACGATGGATTTGGGCTCAGATCTTTGGACTGGGGTGAATGTGTGACATTGATCCACATTCTGTCCATCATTGTTGTGTTTGCAGTTACCGCTCTAAGTGTACTGGGGATGCTCAGACGTGAGTCCCAGTTACTCCACACCACTGGAATCAAGCTAGCCGGGCTGATGAGAGGTGTTACCTCGAAACCGGCCCGGTCCTCGGATGCTTGTTTCCGTTCTGGGAAGGACATGGCTTTTGTAGTTCGGACTGGACTGTTCCCATGGGGCACAGGGTCAGCGCTGATTTGCATATCGCCATTGTCTAACCCAGGGTGGTGTGGAGTGGAAAAACGATGGATTTGGGCCCAGATCTTTGGACTGGGGTGAATGTGTGACATTGATCCACATTCTGTCCATCATTGTTGTGTTTGCAGTTACCGTTCGAGCAGTAGGAGCATCCCCCCCCCAGCGCCTTGAGACCCTCACAGGTGAGTAGTGCGCTTTACAAATGTTCTGATTGACTGGACGGGAGTTAGCCCTTGCAGCTGCCGGGCCAGGATATTAATATTAAGGGCAAACGATTTGGAAAGGTTAATTTTAAAGCCAGAGACCGCCTCAGACAACTGTTGGGTGTCCACCACACATGGAAGCGATAATTGGGGTTCGGTCAGTGTGAGTAAAAGGTCATCAGCAAAGAGGTTAATCTTATGTTCTTGGCCTCCAAAAACCACTCCCCTAATGCCCTCCTGTTCCCTCACCCATATAGCTAGGGGCTCTACCGCCAAAGCAAAGAGATTAGAATGGACACCCCTGCCTCGTGCCAAGGTTTAGCGAAATTGGCCTTATGACCCGTCCATTAAGTTGAATGCTAGCAGCAGGGGCCACATATGACACCATGATCTATGATATAAACGCCTGCCCCAGGCCTATTTTGCACGGCACGGAGATAGGACCAGTCGACGCAGTCAAACGCCTTCTCCGCGTCAAGCGAGAGAAGGCAAGTAGGGATGTTGTGGTGCCGAACTTTTTCAACGAGGTTCGCCACATGGCGCACGTTATCCACTCCCTGCCGGTAGTGAATGAACCCCACCTGGTCCGGGTCGATGAGACCCGGCAGATGAGGCTCAAGACGCGTCGCCAAGAACTTGGTAAAAATCTTAGCATCTGTATTGAGCAAAGTTAGAGGAACACAACGCCAGGTCCTTACCCGCTTTGAGTATAAGGGAGATCTTCACCATGGCCATGGTGGGAGTGAGGCCCGTGCAATCTGTGCAGGAATTTAAAACCTTTAGGAGGTGGTCCTGAAGCTGTGGGAGGAAGACAGGGTAGAAGTGCTTAGGCAGCCCATCCGTCCCTGGGGCCTTGCCAAGGGGGAGATGTTTAAGAGCTGTGCCTATTTCCTCCAGATTGATGGGACTATCAAGGAGGGTGACATGATGCTTGGACAACGGATCCCAGTGACAAGCAGCTAAGTAGGAGTGTAAGCACTTGGGAGAAGGGTCTTCCAGAGAGTAGAGTTGCTGGTAATAGGTCCGGAAAGCCTCCGCCTTATTATTTTCAGCAGTCGCCCATGTGGAAACACCCATCTGGATCTTAGCAATATGGGCCTTCGCCTGATGCTGCCACAGTTTACCAGCTAGGAGCCTGCTCACCTTATCCTCCCACATCATAGTACTTTTGCCGCAAGGACAGCAGAGCACGTTCAGCCTTGTGGTGGCCGCAGTTGGCCCCGCAACAGCGCAAGTTGCCGTTTGGTACGACCTGTTTAGGCCTTCTTGTCTGTGCGCTCCAAGAGTTTAATCTCCGCAGTGAGTTTAGATTCTACTAGCTTTGCCTTGTGCCCTCTAGCTATGGTGAGAGAGTTGATGATACCCCGGATTGTAACTTTTAACCCGTCCCACAAGGTGTGCAGGGAAATCGTGGGGGAAGCGTTTAGCTGAAAATACCCTATAATACCCTTCTGGATCTCCTCCACATCTACCTGGTCTCACAGCAGCTAGGGGGGCAGGCGCCAATGGGGCGGGCCAGCAGAGCGTGCAGGCCGATCCTCCCAAGTGAGTTCTGAGTGCGCATGGTCAGACATAGAAATGTCAGAGAGCTCCGCGGCGTGCAAGCAGGTGAGGAGGGAAGGCGTAACCAAAGCATAGTCAATGTGTGAGTAGGAAGTGTGCACATGTGAGTAATGGGAATAATCCCTAACGCCGGGGTGCTTGTACCGCCAGGCATCCACAAGGCCCCAGCTCTCGATATCCCTCTTAAGGTGTGCCAATATTGTTCCCGCGCACTGATATGTTGCATTACTCTGGTCCAGGACAGGGTCCCAGGCCAGATTAAAGTCCCCAGACACTGCCACATCCCCTTCTACGCCTTTAAGCTGGTCAGAGAGTATGCACCAGAGAAAGGTGTTTTGGGACGCATTAGGGGCGTAAACATTAAGGAGCGTCAGCTGTCTTCATCCCTGCAGGAGCTGCAGTCGCCAGTAGAAGCCCTCCCTGTCCCGGGTGACATTTGAGACAGATGAGCAATACCCGGCCTGGCAAAGAATCCCCACCCCCACAGTTTTAGAGTCTGTGCATGCCCAGTATTACAGGGGATATTTCGGATGTGCCATACGATGCACATCTGCCTTCATCAAGTGGGTCTCCTGTAGGACCACTACATCAGGGTCATGATGTAGGTTGTATTGCCAGATTTGCTTACGCTTATATGGGGAGTTCAAGCCGTGGACATTTAATTAGAGCAACTTGGTGCCTGCCCAGGAGGGGGGATCTTGATGGGCAACCCCGTCAGTCATGGAAGGAAGCACTGCGCCAGGGCGTTAGGTGTTGTCATGTAAACAGTAGACCACAGCTCCTCCCCATGTGTCCGCCCCCACTCCTCCTCTGGGTTAAGTGTGGTATCTCCCTCTATATTATCCCCAACATGTGTCACCCCCCTGTAGAAGGAGGAGCACCGGCATCTTCCAAGGTTTCCCCTCCCATTTACACCCACGTGTGTCTCAGGAGCAGAAGTAAAAGAAACGTCTCGGACAACCTGTATAGGCAGCAAAAAGAACATAATAATCAATAAAGGGCCAACAGAGCCCAACAAGTCCCGTTCCAGGGGCGGAGACCTGCACAGAGGTGCTCTTGTCCCGCTAGAGGAGTCATCCTCCATAGAAGCAGGGTTGGAGAGACGGACCATTCAGGTCACAGGTAGAGGAGCGCAACACCGTCAGGGTAGGACCCACACATCCCCGGGGCCCATCAGAGAGCTGCTCAGCAGGGGCGGGTAGAGAGAACATCAGTGCTCACCACTCCCGAAGTCCAGAGGAGCATATGCGAGGCAACAGGATTGTGGGGGGGTGCTGCTGGCACACAGCATGAAGTGCTAGTTGTCACTTTGGAGAGTCACAACAGTCAGTAGCGGCACAAAATTAGAGAGAGACAGTATTGGAGGGTGCTGGGGTGAGGCCCCTACTGAGGCCACGCAAGTGTTCAATGACATCTTTCCTTGCCTCCTGAGACGAGAGGCCAGAGCATTGTTTGGTGGAGCATCGCAGCGGGACTGTGGTCTACCGGGGCTTGAGGTCATTATTCTGAGGAGAGGGGCCACCCCAATAGGGCCTTGGTCTCAGCTAGTGAGTGCAGCGATCAACGCCTGCCCTCCCACTGGAATATGAGCGTGAAGGGGTGGCCCCACTGGTATCATTCAAAGTTTGTCCCTGACAGGCTTAAAATCATGTCGCTTACGGAGAGTGACGACGGAGAGGTCCTGATAGAGATGGATTACGTGCCCCTGGAATTTGATCTTTGCCTTGTTGCGCGCTGCCTGCATGATCGCCTCCTTCTCATTGTAGAAGTGCACCCTGGTGAGGAGGTCCGGACCACTATCGCTGTGGGGGCGCCCCCCTCAGACTCTGTGGGCCCGATCCAGGGCAGATGAAGAAGCATCGTCATCCCCACGCACCGCCTACAGGAGCTGCGCCGTGAACGCCATGATGTCTGCGCCTTCAGCACCAGTCGGCACCCCCTGTATGCGGATGCTGTTGCGGCGGCTCCTATTTTCAAGGTCCTCCTGCTTGGTCTGTAGTTCGATACGCTGGTCTTCCAGGGCATTAAAGCGCCGCATCAGCATCTCTTGGTTCTCGGAGTGAGCATCCACCGTCCGCTCCAGGTCATCGACCTGATCGCTAACCTCTGTCACTTCCTTGCGGACATCGCGGAGGCTGGATCTGAATTCTTGAGGGAAGAGAGATCAGGGCTTATCTCCTGTAGGAACCGGTCCATATAGCCTTGCATGACCAGGGCTGAGGCCCCTCCATCTATTTGAGCAGGGGGGCCACGGACTGTATTGCCGCGTCAGGCTGAGCAACCTTGCTCCACAGAGTCGTCACCGGTATCTCCTTGCGGGCCTGGGAGCATGGCATAGATGGGGCCCAGGGGCAATAACCCACTCAGACTCGCTCAGGGAACTGCTGCCGATATGCAGCGCTGTCTCCCAAGGTTTTGTCTATGGGTGGGAAGGTCAGCGCGTCCGTCCAGCCACAGAGACAGGGGGTGCACCACCACTGTTGTCTATACCCCTCTCATCCGATCTCCCAGCAGGGGGGTCGAGTCACTGTATAAGCCGTCCCAGGAGCGTTCACCACCAGGCTGAACTGCGACCGTGCCAGGTGCTATAGAGGGGGGTCCGGCCGCATGTGCGAGTTGATGCACGGGGCGAGGGACAGCGTAGTGCAGAGAAAGGCCGCTGACTGCAAGCCACAGCTTGAGGCCTCAGGTGGAGGGCAGCTCACTTCGGGACTCAGCCCCCGATCTGTGCTCACCGCTACTCCGGTGTTGGCAGGGAGAGGCGAGATCCCAATACTCCAGCGGGGGATGTCAGCACCCCCGAGCGGCAGTCCTGTGTCTACCCCCACCAGCGTTCAGGGCAAGGGCCCACAAAAGCGTGGAGCCTGGGACGCAAGCCCAGCATGGGAGCCCACCGAGGATCCGTTGCAATGGAAGCCAGCCTTGGGGGCGCAGAAAGGAGCGCAGTAAGGCCACAGAGCGCTCCTCGCCTTTGATGCTCACCTGATCAATCGCCGCACACCTCCATCCAAGTGGAGCACCAGGGCCGCAGTCCTCCAAAGGTCTCTGTACAATCTGCAGGGTCAGGAGAGAGAGTAGCAGGGCCTCAGAGCGCCCTGCGTTGGCGTCGCTCCCCCTCGCAGCTGCCACACAGCGCTGTCAGAGCAGAGCACCAGGGCTGTAGTGTCACACAGGCCTCCGAGGCAATCCACAAGATGGCGGCTGCTGCAGCCCTCCGTGGGGTCCTCACAGAAAGCAGCTGGGAGTGCATGGAGAGGGCTGCGGTATCACACAGCGCCAGTCGAGATGTCGCAGCAGAGGTCCGGGTGCCCCGGATGCAGCCAGAGCGCAGCAGCCGCTTGTCAGGACCACACTCCGGTCTCACCAGGGATCATTAAAATGGCGGCCGCCACTTGCTGACCTCCGCCGGGGTATGCTTCACCCCCTACTCCAGTAAGCCGGGGTCAATCGGGACACCAGGTATCAGCAGGTAAGTCCCAGCCTGCTCCGGATACCAGGGCAGGCCTTCCCGTCCACCGCTGCTGTTTCACGAAGGCTTAAAAGCGATGTAATGGGCCCCGGGGAGACGGACCCAGTCAGAGAAGTGCCTCAATCCATTGACCCTGTAGCCACGCTCCTGCTATGTATTTTTTAAAGCAAATGTCTATCGGTTGCAACATATGGGGCAGGGATCTTGGGACATGTAAATTGTAAAGCCCTCCAGACAGTACAGAACAAGCTTATAAGAAGGCTTCTGGCTATTCCAGACTCCACCCCAACATAATTTTGCCAAAAGGAGGTAGGGCTAAACTACCTGGAGGATTATATCAAATTACAACCCCTCTTACTGTGGCAGCGTATTTGGAAAAACCCAGAAGCACCATCATGTAGATCAGTGCTCTCAGATTGTATGAATCTGGACAACTGCTTAGCCTCCATTGGTTTAAATCTGTTAAAACTGGATTTGAACATCTGGGCATCCTAGCTTTTTATCCTAGCCCCGCCCTTTTATCAAATGGTTGCTCAGCAAACATAAAAAATCTTTTTTATCAATGTGTGCAAAAAGCACAGCAGGACGATAGCCAGGAGGAGTGCGGAGTTAACCTTCAGGCTCCACTGTTAACCCCAGCACTTTACTTACAGTATATTGTAGATGAAAGACGGAAGTTTCTACTCACAAGGTTTCGACTACAAACCATACAGTTTCTGGCAGCTTACCCCTCCAAATCTACTTGGTTTTCATCTTTATCACTCGGTCATTGTGAGATTCCTGCTGAACAGAGCACTTACATTAATTTGCACATTTTATCTATATAAAAGAAGGCAGTTCCTGCGCCCCATATTGCGTGCTTTGGACTCAAGATCTCACAGTGCCTGGGAAATAAAACTGTTATTATTGCTGTTTTAAATTACATCTTAAGTTCCCTGAAAATATGATCAAAAATATATAAACATTTTGGTATTGTGCTGCTATCATATTATTGAATGGTTCTTATCTACATTTTTATGGTTTATTATTTGTACTGTGTATTTTATGATCTGACTTTTCTGGCTCGTTAGAGCCGAATAAATAATTTGATGATGATGATGATGGATGCAGTCATTCTTAGGTCACTCTGCAATTGGAAAAGCCGAAGGGGATAGATAATTTCAGAAGAATCACAAGAATGGTAATGGTGGAGGTAGTTAAGAGGTGCTCTAGACCAAACCGAAGGGCAGGAGTTACAAATGTAGCGGCAAAGCGAAGTGCAGTCAGGCCCAGGGGGGGTTCCATCGCGATGGTGAATAAGATGGGTGATGTGATAATGGGTACCCTGGATGCATGCCCTGGGACTTCGCAAAGGGGGCTCAAATGGGCCCATTAATCTACAGGCGTGCGATGGGCTGGGTGCAGAGTAACCGGATCAGATGTATGAATTTGTTACCAATCTCTTTACACGCTAGTAGATCGAAAATGTAAGGTCGAGCGAGTCGAATGCCGTAGTGGCATCTAGGAATCTTGCAGCAGCCCTACGGTTTGGATCACTCCTGCGGAGAAGGGCAAAAAATTTATGCAGGTTATAGGCAATTGACTGGCCTGGCACAAAGCATGACTGATCTGGCCTGATTATGAGCAGCTATAGAGGGAGGAGGTGCAAGGCAGCTTTTGTTATCAATATTTATCATGGAGAGCAGCCTAAAGGAATCGCAGCACCTGGGGTCCTTATCCGGTTTCACAATAGTTACTATAAGGGCCTCCCGCATAAGGAGGTAACACTCCATCCCTCATAGACTCTTTATACATATTAAGAAGGTGCGGGGCCAGTAGTGGCATATATTCCTTGTATATGGAGGCAGTTAGGCCATCAAGGCCAAGAGCTTTATCCCCAGCTGGGCCCCTAATAACCTGAACAATGTCTTCTACCATAAGCTGTTTGTTGAGAAACAGGCAATGTCCCTTTTCTAGCCAAAGCAGTTGTATCAAGTCCACATAGGCTGTTAAGTCAAGAGGAGAAGAAAGTTGAGTGGGAGAGTGCAGTTTCCAGGAAACCCCACCATGGTACACTATATAGCTTCTGCCTGTATTTCAAAGTGATTGTCCAGGGGTTCAGCATATAGTCACTCACCCAAGGTGTGCGCAGAGCCCTGCCAATGTCTTACCTGCCATGTCGCCCTTCCCGTTCAGCTGGAAATGGGCCTTTCTCCCCAGTTATTGTGTCTCCCTAGTTGCCACCGCCTCAAATTCCACAAGTTTACTGCGGATAGACACCAGTAGTTCTCTGTCGCAGGGCCCAAAATACTGGAATTCTAAAGCATGGATCTCCGCCACTAGCCTGGTCAATTCCAACTGTAGTGTTTCAGCACCCCAGCCTTTTTGGTGATACTAATCCCATGGATGACCACCTTAAGGTCTTCCACAAGGTGAACGGTAAAGTGACAAACTGGGAGTTATGTTCAAAATATTCTATGATGGCCCCCCGAACCTCGCTTTGAAATACTTGGTCTCTCAATACTCCAAGGTGGAGTTTCCAAGAAAACACACACAAAGTAGATTCAGGTGGGTGGAGCTCCGAAGGAACTGGAGCATGATCGGCTAGTGTACGCGGGAGATGTTGAACATCATTGGTCCAAGAGACAACATCTCTGATGGCCAGCCAGAAGTCAATCCTGGACCATGCCTTGTGTGTGAATGTAATGCAAGTTCCCTCAAAGCTATGAGGGTGGCGGGTACCCCAGATGGGGGAACAGCGTTTACAACTCATCTTTTACAACGCAGTACCTTTACCACGCAACTTTTACAACTGCTGGGGGGCGCTCTAGGATAGGGAATAGTTAATTTACTATCCAAAACCTTCCCTACTATCCACGGGGACTGGAGTTGGAATAGTAAATTAAACTATTCACTATCCAGCACCCCCAACGTAAGTCGTTGTAACGACTTGCGTCGTGAAAGTTGCGTGGTAAAGGCATGCGTTGTAAAAGCATGCGTGGTAATGACATACATCCCCCAGATATCTGTAAGCCGGTTGTCAGTTACAATGCTGCTCTATTACACAGCGGCTTGTGGGTGCAGGCAGTGTGTCTTGCTGGAGTTTTTGGTGCAGGTGCCCAAACCTACATTAAAGTCCATACGCTAAAGCACCCCTCCAGGACCTATCATCCTCACCAGGTGACAGACCTGTGTAAAGAGGGGATCATCAGGGTTGGGGCCTCATATCAATACCAGTATCAATGGACGTCTCCATAGAATATCTGTGAGGATAATATAGCATCCCTGTGGGTCGCAATGTGTGTGGCGTGTGCATCAGTGAAGTCCTCGACTGGAGCCCCACCGCAACCCACAAGCATAATTTGTGTAGCAAGCTACATGCCTCTCCACGATTCAGCTTGCTCTCTGTGTCGTGTTCATCAAGTGTAACTCCTGCAGTATGCAAATATATATGTTGTGGCGTTGTAGATATGCAAATACTTGTTGTGCCTTTCACCTGTCATTCGTGCCCCTAATATTCCAGATCAAACACTTAACTGACATAATTGAAAGAGGGGGTTACTTGGTGTGTGCATTAAAGTGGGGACAGACCTCAATGCTGAGTAGCTAAACGGGAAAAAACTAAAAAAGGCTATTAACATAAACATTTCCCCAACCAATGACCCGCCACCCACTTCGCCCAACCCAAATGGGCTAAACAAGACAACCCCACCCACCAATGAACTCCCCAGAGGGGATCAAGGAAAACATAAAGGTTCTCATCCCAGGGGGGCGACAAAGCAGCCCTTTACCCTACCTGTGCGGTATGCGTTAGGTGGCCGGAAGAGAAATTCAGGAAGGCTGAGGCGAGCTATATCTATGCAGGCAAAGCGGCTCATCAGTTCCACCCAATCCAACAGTTAGTTGCAGAGAATTTAGTGTGAGGGGGAGCAAGAAGCAGTCCACAACTGTTTTCATTGTTGTATGGTATATACATTATGCATATACATTATGCAAAGTCTAGACCATCAATCATTTTCGGAAACCGTGGCCCAACCCCATGGGCGACGGCAGCGGACTGGTTCAGCAACAGGAAGTTCTCTAGCAAATTTAGTGGTGGCCTTTGGCTCTGTAAAGTAGTGCTTTTTCCCAGATGATGAATACGAACTTTGGCCGACTCGATCAGAGAGTACTTGGCATCTGTCTTCTGCAGTGCGGGCTTCGCCGGCAGAAAGTCTTGTGTGGTGGCCTGGACTACCAGTGTAAAATCTGTGAAGAAAGAGATCTTGTTGCCCTGGTATTGGAGAGGAAGGCTTTCCATGGCTAGGCAAAGTGTGGTGTCTCTGTCATGATAGTTTAGGAGTCTCGCTGTGAATGGGTGAGTAGGGGCCCCGACAGCAGTTGCTGGCCCAGTGTTCTATGCACCCTCTCAACAATGAACATGGGGAGAGGGCCTTTCCCAAAGAGGTGCAAAGCATCTTTTTGACAAAGTACTCCATGTGGTCCATCTCAATTGACTCCGGTACCGCGATAATTATCAAATTGTTACCTCGCAGCTGCTCTTCCATGTCCTCAGTTTTGTTGTGTATTACTTCCAATAAATTCTCCATCTGGAGCAGATGGTTCCCGTTCGTAAAGCACATGTCTTTGACATGCGAAGCGAGGTGTTCGAGTACATCCAGCCGCTCCTTATGCCTGTCAACCTAATCCTTCAAGTGGTCAAAGTAGTCGGCGAGTATGTCAATCTTCTTGTTAATGGCATGCAGGCTTTGTTTGAGGTCAATAATCGATGAACATGGAACGTTTATCTGACTTCAGGGTATTACCTCCCCTTTCCTGAGGGCCCAGTGCATGTCCTTCCTGCAAGGAATCAGTGGTGCGCGACCTGCACCATTCAAAGGACAACTCAGATTGTTTGTTGTCTGTTTTCCCCGTGGTGCAATTGGCCACACAGACAGCCAATTGGGGAACCACCTTGGCTCAGGGGTCTCCAGTCTCACTCGTCTGGTTTTACTGCATTTAGGGCAGTACAGCCTCCCACACAGGCACCAGAGGTCGATGTAGGCAAGTTCAGTCAGGCACCTCAATGCAGTGTAGTCAGACAAGCAGTATCCTTCAGAGCGTGTCTAGCACTGAACGGGCCCACACCAGGGGCTGAAGCTATTTGTGTAGTGTTTATAACGGTTCAGACATGTTACGGGTATAAGGTATCACCTATGGGCACTGCCTCAACCTGTGGTCACAAACATGGGGGGGCACAAGCCGGCCCACAGTGGTCAGCGGTCCACAGGATTCAGGATGTTGTTCCAGCACAAAAGAGCTCAGCTTCACTCATGGCAATCACCAGGATGGGCACCAGTCCTCCTTGCATGCTCCCCCAAAGGTGGCACCCCTTCATTAGGTGGTCCGTCCCTTGCCCAAAATCTTGCCACCACACAATATCGACTCCCACGGAGCACAGGTAAATAAAGGCAGAGGACTCATCATGATGGAGCCGGGTAGGTCCTCCTCACCTTTGTAGATCTTCTCCTAATGGGCCCCTTACTGGGCTATTTACCAGCCTAGCAGCAAGGATTATAAGCAGGCTTCCCAGGCTTAAAAAGCCAGGCCCTGCCTCTCCCCAGGGGTCCAAATCCTGGGGGCACGAGCAGGGCCACAACGTCCGTCGAGCAGCGAGACCAAGATGTTAAGAGCCATCACCCCTGGCACACTCGCTCAGGGGGCCTGCACTGCAGCCATTTCCTCCGCTGTTATTACCAGGAGCGGGGCAGTCTGCTGTTGCCAACCTCACCCCAGGCCGCATGAGGCCCGTACCACCCCCAGCGGTTCTTGTCCACTTAGACCCTCATGTCTCCTCCAAGCCACATGCACAGAGTAGTAGAGTCCCGTCCTGTCTTCCTCAGTAGATTTCAGTCTCCTGACAAGATCACTCCTTCAGAAAGTCACTTCTCTGATGAAGGCCACGTTGGCCGCGCCATTTGAAGAACTGTAATCTTCAATCTCAGGGGTCTCACTAATACAAAGAACTTAGCACAGAAGCTGAAATATGAAAAGACATCTTTATTAAACTTAATTAAGTGAGACTACGTCCCACAGGAGCCTTCGCAACTGAATGAGGCAGTCTAAAGAGTACAGAACACAGAGGCCTTTTATATGCTTAGGGTTACAAACTCAGCACAAAAGTAAGGGGCAGTCCTAGCTTTTGCAAGCATGCAAAATACCTAATATGGACATACAAGATCTGCAAAATATTAGCCAATAGGAAAACATTCAGAACAAGGCATCATGTAACCAGAACGTCCCCCTTAAGTATGTTTCTGCCCAACCCATAAGTAAATCAATTACAGCACCTATAGGTCAATCAGTAATGGCAGGACATGTCTGTATGCAGTTAGGCCAGCTGGTGTCTGAGATTGATTTCAAAGCAAGGACAAAGGGGGGTTTTCAACACGTTGCAGTCCAAAGGGCAGAGACACTTCATGAATAGAGCAGCCTGTGTAAAGGCAACACAAATTGACGACAAATGTAAGATGGAGTCAAAATTAAAGAACCTTAGACCCTCCTTTTGCCATTACACAGGCAAATCCTAAAATTATTTTGCAAACATTTTCAGGGCTCCTAGTTATTTCAGCGACTATTGACAATGCCAATAAAACAATAAGAATCCGTCTCCAAACACCCATTCTATGCAATCGCACGGGAAATTTCTGGTCTAGAATACACTGTCATTCTCAAAGGCAATACAAAGACAAAGGCAGTAGGCAAAACAGTGCCTCTAGCCTCTTCAATTGGTTTTCCATGTGAGAGCATATCCTCTACCATATAAGGGTAGATAGCGACATGGGAATTCTATCTGAATGGATGTCCTCACATATGGTGGCATCGTCTAATGGGGTAAACACATTTTTTTCTCTAAATGATTACATATAGGTGTTCCTAAATTCCTTATCTCGAACACCTCAAAAGAGAAATCACATAATACATATTATCAGGGACATGTAGATACCTCCCTTTAATAATTGTGCATCAGGTGGACTATGCAATACAAAAGCTAACAATCAAAATGTGGAAACAAAAAAAACAAGAACTAGAGAGTCCTGGTATTTCCATCATTTAGAACATATCTGATCCACCAAAAATTAAAGAAGCAGAAAAAAAGAACTAAAAACCAAATTAGAATAGGCATTGAATTTGTCATGTTCAAAAAAACGTAAGGTGTCTCCTATTGAGGTGGAAAACGTATCTTACTATAGCATTGAGTCAGTTAACCAGCCCATCACTACCATGACGGTCAGACTGGAAAACATTGAAATAGGCCTAAAGAAATTTCTTGAAAACCAGTCTGGTCATACAAAAGGGGATTATACATAATATGGGGTCTCTGGTACATTACTGCATTCTGGAAGTGTGAACCTGAGCAATACACCAACTGGTGAAAGAAATTTGGAAAAGGGAAATGGAACTAGGACACAGCTAAAATCCCCAATAGCTAGGCACGATGCGACATCGGTCAGGGGAGAGGTAACAAAAGAAAAATCTATAGGAAGAACAAGGAATTACTTGGATGAACAAAAATCAAAAATAGTTCACAAATGTTAGCTCTGCCGCTGGCCGCTAAACCATATACGGTAACCTCAGCTAATGTTCCAGTTCCTTCTTCAGGGAAAAATGAAAAGTTTAGGTCACCTTTAGCAAGAGCCACAAATCTATAATTTCATCCTTAGGTCCAATCAAGGAAACATAAATCTAGGGCTGCCTGTTCCTTAAGAGAAGAGAACAGTATTGTGACTAATTGCAGGTGACACACTTTGATCCTGTATATCTCTTTTATTTTACTTCAATACTATATAGCCAAATTTGACATACACTGGTGAAGTGTTGTCTGTCTTGTTCACAGCATAAAAAATCATATCTGTGAAATTTAGTATCAGCGCAAATTCACCCAACTGTTGTGCAGCGATATACATCGTCATGTAGAACCCTTCACAACACAGGTGAACTTGTAATAGTATCTAAAGCAGCAACATAAAACAAAAATATGCATAAAATAAAAAAAACACACGCAGCCAAGCCGTCAGATATACGCGCTGTATATCAAGCACAAAAAGCATAGACAAAGTACAATAGCATATGTAAATAAGCGGTGACACACAACACCATTGTATGCACTTTATGCACTGTGAACCTGCAGCCCCAAACCCAATATTCAGGTCTTGCTTAATTTGTCAGGTTTAAAATCCTCACCCTCCTTTTGACAGCAGATCACCAGTTAGTGGAGATTTGGCTGTCAAACACAACTTACTGTGTCGCTTCTGACACACAGGACCAGCAGGAACAATTCATAAAAGGATAAAATGCAAAAATATGTAAAACGCACGAACATTTCTTTTCAAAAGAAGTCATAATTTAAAAAAAAACACATCTTTTTCAACATACTGCTGACACTGCACATAACACATACAATATCAACTGTAACCAACCATCTTTTGAAAACATGTTAAACCACCTTAATTTTTACTTCCCCAAAACTCTTTCACAGACACTCTGCGTGTCCCATGCGCCAACACCCTTTGAGGCCCTGCTTTTCCAAGCAATAATTTCTCCATCTGTTTACACTTACTCTTAACTCCCACCTCACTGACCTTAAGGTCAAAATCTCCCTTGCGGGCTCCTCAGCCCTCTCCCTCTTCCGCACTCTAAGGCTGAAAAAGACAAAAAAACCTTCCCAACTCTTTCTAACCTGCAATAACCAACCCTATTTAAAAACACATGACATATATATATTATTCCTGTTAGGGGCTACAATTTATTTCTATACTTAGATCATTAAAACAGTTACTGTGAATAATTCGTAGAACATAATAACACACATACCAGTTTTTAGAAGAAATGCTTGTTTGCAATGGTACTCAGTTCATCAACCTTAAATGGATGAAGGTCTCAGTTAGGTCCAGCCAAAGTTAAAACCTTCCACCCTGATATTAAACTCATACCTCTGCACCGGGCACATTGGCTCACTGAGCCATTTAAAAGCGAACCCAAATGGGAACAACCTGCAAATTTGTATTATACCTAAATGTATGCATTTACTGAAGCCTAAAGCACTTTAAAGCTATTGTAAATGGCAAGAATGCCCAAATTTTACCCAAATTCGACTTTGATATTTGGGGCACTTAAAAATAAATATCCTATAATTGTGATACATATTAATCATCCTCAGAATGTTCTTTACAAATTGCAAAGATTGGACATTAGACATATCTCATGCAAATCCTGAGAAAAATGAGTTTTTCACGCCTGTGCCAAGTGAAATTCTATATGCTAATGTTCTCATTATGCAGTATAACATAACTTGAATTAAATTATAATGCTAGGAGGTCACAGTATAAGTATTAAGCTTCATGAATAATAAAAAACGAATTTTGTAGCACTAATTTTTAATAATTATTTTGCTTAATTAATAATTATTTTTAATAAACCCAATCATTTTTGATAATTCCACATATTAAGGTTCTGTAATTCCTCGAATCTGACTTCATTTTCTTTTTTTCTTTTTTTTTGCTCTATGCCACGTAGGCCTGCAAAGGTAGGCTGGCGAACAAGGTGGCCTGGCCTCCCCAGTTCATGTACACATTAACCAGGTTTACTCTGAAATGAACTGTAAGAAACTGACCTCGCAAAGCCAATTTCCCTGATTGATCTTTACCTGAGATTGACAATCAATGTTCAAGACATCGTTAACTGTTTAGTTTCCTTGCACATGCCTCATCTTGTTTCAGCATCTGTTACTGTTTCTTTCTTTTTAAATGTTTCTTCATTACATGGGTTAATTATTATTTAGCAACAGAACCAAGAATATGCTTAGAGAAATGCTTAAAGAGAGGAAAACCCTTAATTGAAATGTCTTCCTATAATACAAAATAATGAACCTTAGTTTTGGAACCTTTTTGAAACAACATTCTGAAATGCAACGATTCACCCGTGCAACTGAGGGCGAAGTCCTGAGATTGGTAAATTTTCCTGTCTATTTAGCTTGTCTCTCAATTTTTGTAACATGAGCACGGTGGCAATCTATTTAAAACTAAAACTAAGACATTTCAAGTTTCAAAATGCGTGTGCAATACAGCAAGATCAAATGTATTCAGATTATGTGTTTGCCTGTTAATATCTAATACAATGTATCTAAGGAAAATGCTGTAAGTTTATTTATTTTTTTCAAAACACCCAATTTCGTTTTTGGGGCTCTTTTTTATTCCTAGTGAATGTGAATTTACATTTTAGTTTTTAAGCATTTAGACATTTTGCTTAATAGACTGCAAATATCAAGAAAAACTATGAACAGACATTGAGCTAATTTCAGACATAAACAGAAAGGGGTCAAACACTCAGGACACACAATACGGCGCGCTTTAGCCATTTATTTCGTGAATAGCGCCATCGCTATTCACTTACAGAAATTGCACTAATGGGAAAACCACATAGACATTTAAACACATATTTAACCCACATATCAATACTCAGGACAAAAACGAAGGACAGCCCACAGACTGTACTTAAACCAAACCATTTGTAAATACTAGTTGTAAGTCATATTTACAAGAAACGCTTCTCAATTGTGTTCCAAAAGACTGCAAAAACAGCCCAACAGACTGATGTGTGTCCAAGAAACGAAAATACACTAAATTGTATTGTATTGTATTGTAACTGTGTTTTGTATCGCGCCAACTCACCGACAGGTCTCAAAGCGCTACTGACCAAGTACAGCAACAAGATGGAATAAAAGTACGGGGGTGTCTGATCTGATAGCCGATTATTGGGATGGAGAAACATCCCTGAAGAGTAAAGTTTTCAGGGATTTCCTATATTGTCTATCACTAGCTTTGGCTAGCAGAACACCAAAAATCGCTCTGGATATCTTCATTCATAAAATTGCACAGAACAAAGGATCCTTGTATGTATTATGTCCATATTTTAATTCCCTGGGGATACAGAATCACCAAGGAAGAAATATGTTTGTATACCTAAACCTATTTAGGTATTCCTTCTAGGAGAGCCGGCTAATTAATTTCACATCACACTATGGTACCTTCCAAATAAAGCAACACATTCTTCTATGTGAGCTTGAAAACAGGCATGCCAAAAATACTGCAGAATATACAAGTATTATAATCAAAGTAGTGCTTAATGTACTTTTCGTACGTGCACCGTTCAACAAAACCAAATAGAGAAAAATCTCCTCATTACCTGTCTACACAAATTGCAATTTGCATATCAAATCCATACAAATCAAAAGTTGGCCAACACAAATTCCAAAATTCCAAAGCTACAGTAAGCGTTACTTAACTACCTTACTTTTACCAGTCAAAAGGTTGTCCAAATTCTAACTGCCAAGTTCTAAATGACCTGACGGTCTCTTTCTTTAGAATACTCACGCCAAATAGGTTCTCGGTCAGGAGTGACATCATGTGGAGGATCAAAATCAGGAAGATCAGAAATATACTAGGCTGCAAAGACAAAGAATCTCCAGAATCCTTGTGCACAGAGTAGTACAGTCCCGTCCTGTCCTCCTCAGTAGATTTCAGTCTCCTGACAAGATCACTCCTTCAGAAAGTCACTTCTCTGATGAAGGCCACGTTGGCCGCGCCATTTGAAGAACTGTAATCTTCAATCTCAGGGGTCTCACTAATACAAAGAACGTGGCACAGAAGCTGAAACATGAAAAGACATCTTTATTAAACTTAATTAAGTGAGACTACGTCACACAGGAGCCTTCGCAACTGAATGAGGCAGTCTAAAGAGTACAGAACACAGAGGCTTTTTATATGCTTTGGGTTACAAACTCAGCACAAAAGTAAGGGGCAGTCCTAGCTTTTGCAAGCATGCAAAATACCTAATATGGACATACAAGATCGGCAAAATATTAGCCAATAGGAAAACATTCAGAACAAGGCATCATGTAACCAGAACGTCCCCCTTAAGTGTGTTTCTGCCCAACCCATAAGTAAATCAATTACAGCACCTATAGGTCAATCAGTAATGTCAGGACATGTCTGTATGCAGTTAGGCCAGCTGGCGTCTGAGATTGATTTCAAAGCAAGGACAGAGGGGGGTTTTCAACACGTTGCAGTCCAAAGGGCAGAGACACTTCATGAATAGAGCAGCCTGTGTAAAGGCAACACAAATTGACGACAAATGTAAGATGGAGTCAAAATTAAAGAACCTCACCGGGGCAGCAAGCAGGTCTATACTGTCCTGTGGCGGGCCTCTCTGCATAGTTAGTCAGCAACCACAGGCCCACAATAGCCCGCAGCGCAGCAGGAGTTCGCATTCCACATCACACTGTGCGGCTTCTGAGGAGGGACTCATGTCTCGACTCACCTTTGGGGCTCCCACCAGACCCCCAGCGCCTCGCAGCCTCCTCCACTTCACCTGGTCCCCTTTCATGGAGCGTCAAGTCCCACGTGCGGCCCACTCTCAGCACCGGTACTCGCTCCTGGAGGCTGCCTCCAGCGGAGCCAGTAACCAGGCCACGCCTCACCAGGAGTACAATCTCTGGCTGCACTGCACTCCCCCTCAACAGCAGTACCAGCCTGGGCAACATGGCATCAGTCTGCAGGGTGTCTTCGTACACGCCTGATGCCGCCCATATACTCGGATTAATACCGGATTGTCATTCCGCCAGGCAGAGGCTCCTTACCCGGAGGCCATCTTCCTAGCACCCCCGGCCCATATGCATTGGTGAAATGAAATGCCATTGCTTAACATAACACTAATTATTGTATCAACATTTGAGGCCTGTATTCCAGCATCGAAGCAGAGCTGAAAAACATATCATAATGCAATTGATATGCTGTGGAAAGGCTATAGTGCTACGTAAATGCGCAAAACGAGAACTGTTTCCATGAGTTCTATGCTTTTGCCTTCATGGAACCATCAATTGTTCATAATGGGACAATCAATGCGTAAAAATCAGAAGACAAAAAAAATTAAAATTCTATGAAATATTTGCACCTTGCATGGCATAGTTCTACAATCGACTCTTACAAAAAGATACTTTGTATTTCAATTTCTATTGACCTAAGTAGAATTGTTTCTTATGTGTGTTATTGAAAATTACAACAGGGCAGGAAACTAAACGTTTCAAGTACATTATGGATAGGCTTTCCTGCTTTAGGTTTAACCCTATAATAACTGATAAAACCCAACCAAAAGGGAAATAGCCCTCACCAGTGTAAATATATGAACACTGAAAAAACACCTGCAAAACCACAAACTAAATGCCATTCAAAGAAAGGAAAAGGAGATTGAAAAAGTCATGTTTATGTCTTCCTGAAGGGGTCAATACAATGTAACTTTGTTACATAAGGTAGCAGCAAGAAAGACTGAGTTATAATTATTCTGCTTGGGTTTTCTTGTTTATGGATGTCACTAAAATATTGTTTCTCCTTCCTTTTGGTTTTCTCAGTTTTGGTGCCTTTTGTCTAAATATACAGGTTTTAGAAGCATGTTTTAGGTCTTGTTTAAATATTTTATAAACTGTAAAGAATCAGGAAATATTGAAATCATATTTGATTTTTTGGCTACATTTGAGTCTTTCACTGATAGACAATATGTCTGGTTTAATAAGAATCACATTTATCCACAGAGAATGGCCAAAACCCTTGATATATCAGCCCCCTTTTCTAGTGAGTCAGTATTGATAGTAAGTGAATTGCCAAACGCCCCAGGCTTTAAACGTTCAATGTAAGGTGTAGTCACAGGTATATGTGAAAAGAGTGCTGTCACCAAACATCTGGGATAGTGGTGAAAACATGGCATCAGACTTTTGGAAAACATGAAATGCCGGGTAATTTGGAATGCAGCTTCAAAAAGTTCTTACCAAGTTCAACAAAGATTGGAGTGCTATTGTTTGCATTTGCAGTAATTTAGCTACATATATAAAAAAGTTGTGAGATGATCTGTTAAAATCGATACCTGAGCTGAAGTGCTTCCCTGTAAGAGATCCTTTTCCTCTTGTTAGATGGTATGCTGAAAGAATCGTTACAATCTTCAGAGGTAATGAAGAATGCTATTGACTTTATAGTCCATTCTGGTGCACTGATTTGTTATGCGCTGGAACTAAAATGAAAAATATTTCTCATTTTGTGCTTTGTGTGGCATCAAAGAAAGAGTCATCCCAACTGTGTCACTTCGCTGGTGGTTCTCAGTCATAAAGGCTTTAAATGCTTTATTATCCATGTGGCAAGCGTTTACAGAATTTTTGATGAGTGATGATGCCAAAGGCAGTGAATGTGAAGATTTTTGGGCGCATATTGATAGTGATTTGAAAAAAGTATACTCTACTGCATTAGATTTTTACAGGAAAACATGACTGCTGTAGTGCACATAATAAAAGAAAACTAGATACTGAAAACAACCATGTCTGCCAAGTGTTCAGCATAATTAGTGTAGATGTGAAACATCTCCTTGAGAGTAGGCTGGGCGACACTTTTAGTGACTTTGGCACTGGAACATGTTCCATGTTAGAGTGCTTGCCACTTGGTAAGCAAGAAATGTTCCGGACAAGTCAGCAACTTTTATTTTACAATGTATGAGAAATGGCTTGCAATGATGCATAGAAATGTCCCCTCACCATCCATGGCATATTAAGTCAATGAAGCCTCACTGTGGTACTCTGCACAAGTTATAGCTCCCTTCCATAAAGGGGAATTTTCTCCAGAGTTTCCAAAGTGCTGCTTTAGTAACTCTGAAAGCATAATCTCCCAGCTCAATGTAAATGTTGCAGAATCTGTTGCAGAGAATCGCAATTTTCAGGTGCACCAGTATTGTCATGGAAATCTGTCAGTGGCCAGAGTTAGCAAATTGTGTACTAGTTGTTTGGGTGTTGCCTATCTCAAGTGACAATGTTGAGAGGGCCTTTTCAGAGAAAAAAGTTTACGTGGGAAGGAAAGAGTGAGCACGCATGACCAAAGACTCACTGAAAATGTATTGAATAGTATACTAAAATAAGTTTGATTTGTAAACATTTATTTGGACCTCATATACACTGTACGTGCACTCTGCATATACCATGAGCTATCAGTGCAGAGAGCAAGCAATAATAAAAGCAAAACGTTCTATAAACACCTGAAAAACACTGTTTCTGTTGTGTTTAATGGTGCAAAAATGTGTAATCAGTGATAACCACTGTTTTTAAGGTATTAAAATCATGTGAAAACACTGAAAAAACACCAGAATTTACCAATAATAGAAACTGAAAACAGAAAAGCTTAATTATGGAATATAGTATGCAGTACTTCATCTTTCTGTAAACTGAAAGGACCACAATATTCTTATTTTTAAACTTCAGACATTCAGCATGATATTCCTCATAACACATGAAACCTGTAAAACTGGTGTCACATTCCATGTTAAAGTGGTTTTTGAGTGTTTGGATGATAGGGTGCAGGTGAACATTCATTTTTAAGAATAGCAATATAAGCTTAATGTTTGGATTTGTGACGTTTCTACTATTGTACAATGTTTAATGGTAAAACGTAGAACGATACAAATTTGAATCAGTTCATTCAAACATTTATTTTTACCCTACTGTATAATTGTTTGTATCCTTCTTCTTAAAATAAGTACAAGAAAAATCTAACAAGTCTGGCTTTAAACCCTTAAGTGTTGAGTCTTTTGCACCGTAGTGCTGAGTCCTTTTTGATGTTTGCAACAGTTTGTGCTTAAGTCTTCATAACCTTTTTTCCATAAAAGGTATCCAGATTCAATTTGCACTCTTTCCCCCACACATTGCAGATTTCAAAGGTACCCAGGGTTTGAGAATATGGCCAAAATATAGCATGGGGGGGGGGGGGGTTGGAATGGAAAAATGTGCTGTTCAAGAAAGCATATGTTGTTATTTTCTTACAATAGCATCAACAAAATGTTTGCTGTGCTTAGAACAGGCAAAGTTGCATTTTTGTATCGCTGTTTTTCCCATTTTCTAAGCGGTGGTCTATTTTTCCTATTTGTGTGGCTCTTACGTACTTGCAGTTTGTGGTGGAAACAGGTCTCACACCCATGGGTGAAGCTGTAAAGCTGTACATATCTGAAAAGTAGGCAAAATTCGGTTTTCAGCAAGGGGTCATTTGTATAGATTGCTCATGTGTTTTCCAAAGAAACGAATTGTTTAAATCAAAAACTGATGAAAGAAAATTGGAGAAACAGGTGACAATCAATCAATCAATCAAAACATTTATATAGCGCACTACTCACCCGGAGGGTCTCAAGGCGCTTGGGGGAGGGGGGTCCGCTACTGCTCGAACAGCCAGGTCTTGAGCTGCTTCCTGAAGGCGAGGTGGTCTTGAGTCAGGCGGAGGTGAGTCGGGAGGGAGTTCCAGGTCTTGGCGGCCAGGTAGGAGAAGGATCTTCCTCCTGTGGTGGCTCTTCGGATGCGGGGGACGGCGGCGAGGGCGTGGCTGGTCGATCGAAGCTGGCGAGTGGGAGTGTAGAAGTTGAGGCAGCTGTTGAGGTATCTTGGGCCTTGGTTGTGTAGGGCTTTGTGTGTGTGGGTGAGGAGACAGAAGGTGATTCTCTTGTTGACCGGGAGCCAGTGCAGGTCTCTCAGGTGTTTGGAGATGTGGCTGTGTCGGGGGATGTCGAGGATGAGTCTTGCTGAGGCGTTCTGGATACGCTGGAGTCTCTTCTGGAGCTTGGCGGTGGTTCCGGCGTAGAGGGCGTTGCCGTAGTCCAGTCGGCTGGTGATGAGGGCCTGGGTGACCGTCTTCCTGGTCTCGGTGGGAATCCACCGGAAGATCTTACGTAGCATGCGTAGGATGTTGAAGCAGGACGAGGAGACGGCGTTGACTTGTCTGGTCATGGAGAGGGAAGAGTCCAGGATGAAGCCCAGGTTGCGTGCGTGGTCTGTTGGTTTGGGTGCGCTGCCCAGGGCGGGGGGCCACCAGGAGTCGTCCCAGGCGGAGGGCGAGGAGCCCAGGATGAGAACTTCCGTCTTGTCTGAGTTCAGTTTCAGGCGGCTGTTCATCATCCACTCGGCAACGTCTTTCATCCCTTCGTGTAGGTTGGCTCTGGCGGTGGCGGGGTCGTTGGTGAGGGAGAGGATCAGCTGGGTGTCGTCGGCATAGGAGATGATGTTGAGGTTGCGTTGGCGTGCGATGGCCGCAAGGGGGCTCATGTAGACATTGAAGAGGGTGGGGCTGAGCGAGGAGCCTTGAGGAACGCCGCAGATGACTTCGGTGGCTTCTGATCTGAACGGGGGTAGGCGGACTCTCTGTGTCCTTCCGGCGAGGAAGGATATGATCCATTCTAGTGCCTTCTCCTGGATTCCGACGTTGCTGAGGCGCTGCACTAGGGTGCGGTGGCAGACAGTGTTGAACGCCGCGGAGAGGTCCAGGAGGATGAGGGCCGCTGTTTCCCCGTTGTCCAGCAGGGCTCGGATGTCGTCCGTGGCTGCAATGAGGGCGGTCTCGGTGCTGTGGTTGGCCCGGAAGCCAGACTGCGAGAGGTCGAGGGATCCGTTCGTCTAGAAAAAGGCGGCCAGCTGCTTGTTGACGGTCTTCTCGATGACTTTGGCCGGAAACGGGAGGAGCGAGATGGGACGGTAGTTTTTGAGTTCGGTGGGGTCCGCTGATGGTTTCTTCAGCAGAGCGCTGAGTTCAGCGTGCTTCCAGCTCTCCGGGAAGGTGGCGGTGTCAAAGGAGGTGTTGATGTCCCGCAGGTGGGTTGCGATGACAGCGTCGGCTTTGTTGAAGACGTGGTGAGGGCAGGGGACGGTTGGAGATCCGGAGTGGATGGAGTTCATCATACGGATGGTGTCTTCGGTGGTGGTCGGGGTCCAGGCGCAGACGGTGGTGGTGGGGGGCGTTGGTGCGGTCCTGGGGTGCGTCGGTTGTGTGCTGAATCTGTTGTGTATGTCTGCGATCTTCTTGTGGAAGTAGGAGGCGAGGGAGTTGCAGAGGTCTTGAGATGGGGTTATGTCGTTGGTTCCGGCGTTGGGGTTGGAGAGCTCTTTGACGATGTTGAAGAGTTCCTTGCTGTTGTGTGCGTTGTTGTCCAGTCGTGCCTTGAATGCAGTTTTCTTGGTGGCGTGGATCAGTTGGTGGTGTTTTCGGGTGGCAAGCTTAAGGGTGGTCATGTTGTCTGGTGTTGGGTCTTTGCGCCATGCTTTCTCGAGGGCTCGGCAGTTCTTCTTGGAGCTCTTGAGTTCGTCGGTGAACCAGGATGCTTTCTTGCTGCCGGGTCTGCTGGGAAGGGTCCTCAGTGGGGCGAGGTCGTCTGCGCAGTTGCTGATCCACTTCGTGAGGTTGTTGGCGGCCTGGCTAGGGTTCGCTGAGCTGGTGGGAGGGTGCTGGCTCAGGGATGCGGCGAGCTGGTCGGCTGTGATCTTGCTCCAGCTCCTGCGAGGAACCTGTTGCTGGTGGTGGTGGGTTGTGGTTCTTCTGAAGCTGAAGTGGACCCGGCTGTGGTCCGTCCAGTGGAGTCCGGTGGCGTGGCTGTAGACGATGTCCTTGCTGGATGAGAAGACGGCGTCGAGCGTGTGTCCGGCGCAGTGGGTGGGGGTGGTCAACAGCTGCTTGAGACCGAGGTTGGTGAGGTTGTCCAGCAGGGTGGTGGTGTTGCGGTCATTGTTGTTCTCCAGGTGGAAGTTGAGGTCCCCGAGGAGGATGTAGTCAGCGGAGGGGAGGGCGTGCGGGCTGATGAAGTCGGCGATGTCTTCGCTGAATTGTGTGCGAGGTCCCTGGGGTCTGTAGATGAGGGTGCCTCTGAGTGTGGTCTTGGGGTCTGTGTGGATCTGGAAGTGCAGGTGTTCGGCGGTTGTGAGGGTGTCATCGGTGTTGGTCGTGATGCGGATGGTGTTCCTGTGGATGATGGTGATGCCTCCTCCCGTCTGGTTGGCGCGGTCCCTCCGGGAGATCTTGTATCCATCCGGGATGGCGATGGCGATGTCGGGTGCTGAGGATGCGTTCATCCAGGTTTCCGTGAGGAAGGCGATGTCTGGAGAAGTGGTGTCGAGGAGGTTCCAGAGTTCGATGGCGTGTCTGTGGACAGAGCGGGTGTTGAGCAGGACAATGTTTAGTCCACCAGAATCTTGTGGTTGCAGGGTGTCAGAACACCTCTCAGAGAAACATGGGACAAGCAGGCAGTTACTGGGCCCATCTGTGGGGTTTGATGCTTGTTACTGCTGATGTCCAGTGCCTGGCCTACTGTGGATTCTGAGCAACTGAGCCAAGTACCCCTTCAGCACTTGACTCTCAGGGTAAGCGTGGTCCGAGAAGTCCATGGCTCCCTGGGCAGGGAGGTGTGGATTCAGCGAAGTGAACACAGACTCATAACTCAAAATGCACACAGCAGCAGCAATAAATCATTGTCCAGCAAAGTACTCACTTTTATAAAAAAAGAGACGTATTTTATTTCTATCACTACCCACACAAAGGGAATATTTGACAGTCACAAACAATTGCATACCCCCCTGAGGTCAGGGCTCTAACATTTCCTTGGCAGTCCCATGTTGTCCTTCTTCCTCTAGTGATAGTGGTCATTTCCATTCACTATTGGCAAACTCCAGGGTATGCCCACTAGTAGTCTCAGTCTCAGAAGTCCACTATGACTGTGTTCTAAAGTCAAAAGTGTTTAATCGTGGACTCGTTATTCTAGCGAGCAAGTTCCTCTGGGGTCGACTGGCACAGATTCAGTCTTACCAGCGCCTGCATCCTCAGAGGGTCTGGAGTTGCTGAGCATGCCTCCTCTGCAGGTGTTACAGAGGCAGCAGCTGGTGTAGGTGCACTTATTGATTCCCAATCTCCTTCACACCCGATCACTCTCCTGGATTTCTGGTCTCTCCCACTACTGGGGGGAGATAAAGATGTCCTTATGCTCATTCCTCCTTTGCGGGTAGGTGCATGGGGGGTTCCTACAGCAGCCTCGCTCCTCCGACGATGCTCTGGAACAGCACACAGTTCTGGCTAGGACCGGTGACCCCCACTGGAAAATAGGGTCTCCAAATCCCTAGAGTACACTACACCGACCCACTTGGCACAGCAAGTGCCTGTATAGCTGAGGGATAAAATCGATACTCTACTTTTATCGCAATCTTTTGTGTTAGCATGATGTATCTATATTCGTATGTATCTATAATTATACTATCATAGTTTAGATTAATTAGTTATGTCGATGCAGGATCTCCTTTCCTGCTCTTGCATTATGTTTCTTTGCATGCAGACTGAGAACCAAACAGACTCCATTTAGTTGTACATGTATTAGACTCGGACGGTGGTCACGTGCCAGTTGAGTTATACAGACAGCTGAATTCATACTAATCTTTCTTGTTCTTAGACCCAAGGTTGCATCTGGCTTCAGAGGTGATAAGCGCATTCCTGGAGGCGCCGTACCCATGCTCCCAGGCACCGAGACGAAAGGGAGTCACCCCTCCTGACCCTCCCCAATAATAGCAGAAGCAGACTTCTAAACGAGCTTTGTGTGCCATACATGGTCCTTCCTTTAAGCTACTGTGCCTACCAGTACTTTTCCATGTAGGGTGATCTCATGTAACGCAATGAAAGTATATATGCCATGTATTGAGTGTGAATCGTCAGTCTTCTCCACGCACTGGCTGGGTGACGTCGGAGGGGCTCCTCTATAGAGTATTGGTTGTTTAATAAACGATTTACTTTTCTTCACTGCCAACTGATTGATTATTTGGTAAGACGATAATTGAGGGCTATTGGTAGGTATAGCTCCATAGATTATTTTTGTAATACGACATAGCTGCCCCTTCTGGCATACGGGGATGCTGATCCTCAGCTGCACACGGGCTTTGACCTGATTTGCACCACTGCTCACTTCATGGCGGCCCTCTACTGGCATACGGGGTTGCCAATTTTGCCCTATACATGAACAACTAAACGATTGGTGCAGCAGCAGCTATTTCTTCACACCTCACAATGGGAGTCCACTCAACAGGATTCCCCACTGGACCTCACTGTCTCCAATGCTCTCCTGTGCCTCACATGGCACACTGGTCTTGAAAAGCAGGTAGGCAATGGTGCTCTAGGCACCAGAGCAGATGGTCTTGGATTCCCTGCATGATGTCCTCTCACCCATCAGGGAGACTAGCAGGCCTTGGCCCCCAGACCTGGCCCCAGACCTGGCCAGAGGCAGAAGTCTTGCAGAGCTTCCCCCTTTCACACTATTTGGCTGCTTGGCAGATGACAATTTTTGAGGTCTGAAACTTATCTTCTTATAGTCCATTTATGGACACCAAATATGATTCAGGGTTTGTCTTTGAAATGTATGTTGTGGTCCACGTCTTATGAAGTACCCACTCTTCTGCCCTCTTCCTCCTCTCGAAAGCAATCTGTCACAGCAGGAGTTACTCCAAAGCTGATAGCTCCACAACAGTCCATGGAAGTGACCAGAGTTCACACACGTTAGCCCAGCCCTTCGCTTTATGATTCTCTAAACAGCACCACTCCTTCCTGAGATGTGCACAGGCCCTTTCCTTGTACCCTCTCGCTAAATCAAAAAGCATCCTTTGAAGTTTGTATAGGAAGTTTTGCTCTCGTCTCTCTGGTATGTGTCCCCCTACCTGACAGGAATGCAGCAATACAACATTCTGTGTGGAGTTTTCTCTACCTCCACTCTTTGTTCCACCAAGCAGGCCTATATCTCCCAAAATGAAGCCCAAAGACTGCCATGTATTGTAGCTGTTCACAGCCACACATACATCCATTGCACATATACAGCATACACATACTGAACAGCACCATATCCTTCCTGTACTGTACCACTCATAGGCACACATACACCAGACACACACATTTAATATGGACACACTGCACAGCACTGTATCGTTCATGTATTGTAATACTCACAGGCATGCATACACAAGGCACATGCATTTAACCTGCACGTACTGCACATCACTCTATCCTCATGTATTGTACCACTCCCAGGCACACAGACACCCAGCATATTCATCCACCATGCATGACCTGCACAGTACTGCATTATTCCTGTATTGTACCACTTACAGGTATGCATACACCCAGCGTAGATACACCACTCATGTGCCGCACAGCACTACACACCATAACAATGTAGGTCAAGGACGAGCTAAGCACACAGCAGCAGAACTTTAAAAGGAATGTGCTTGTATGCCATACTCCAGGGACACAGGCTAAAAAGGACCTGTTCACTCCTACACATCGGTACATGGTATGGTGCCATCACCGCACTGCTGGTCCTTAACTCCTGGTGAAGGTGGAAGCCTTTCATCACTATGAGGGCAGCAATTTGGGTGCCCTGCTCGGTACAACAACATCGCAATCTGTAAGACAGGCCTATTTCTTGGTGCACACGCATGATCCTTGCTTCCCTATGACATCAAAAATTAGCACTAGGGATCCAGACATCAGTACAGCTGGGCACTCAGGGCAGGGGTGCATGTCCATTGCCATGCAGAGGCATTTTCCATCCCAACACAGGGATATAAAGTGTTTCTTGGCCGTCCAAAAAAAGAAGGCTTATAATAATTTTTCATTTTGTACTGACCATGTCTCAATTCATATGGTAAAATCTAATGAATGAAAATTTGGTACAAAGGAAACCTATCTGTTTTAAAATATGCCCAAGATGATGAGTTTAGGAATAGTGGTTATTTATACAACACTAACTTTGGGGTTACCAATAATATCATGCGATTCCGAAGGCATTTTTTTAAATGTGTTTTTCATCACACATGAGCTTACACTTGAAAGACAACAAGGGGAAGAAATTCAATTAATCATAACAAACGTTATGCTAATCTGTCTTCCTGCACTTCTCCCAATAAAAACTGTACCCTACCTGTGTTACTGAATGTATCACGTAAGACAGGAAAAGTCCCAAACTGAAAAACAAGGAAACTTAAAACTAATTCCTTTGACATCCACTTGTTTGCTAGTTGCTGTATTTGTGCCCAGGCACGGCCAGCACCCAGTATAACCTACCTGCCGAAATGTATATCTATGCCAAACATCTTTTATCTTTGGATAACCACAGCAACATAGATGGGGGGGTGCACTTCCCTGTAATTCCATTGTAACCCATTTTTGCTTTTAGATGAAGCAAACCATTCTCACATAGCATTAATCAAAGTAACCAGAACATACATTTTTCAATAACTGGAACATATAGCCCTCACGGTATATTAGAAGGTACCATAGTCTGCCATTTTCATTGAAGCTGAAGCCATGTTTACCATTTTCAAAATACTAAATTTCACCATTGAAATATGGTTGTTAGGTTTAAGGCTTGGGGCAGAAATACCACTTGACCCATTCTTGGAGGAGGTGCAAGATGGGTCAATGGCTGCACAGAAGATTCAGAATACTAGACTGCCAACCTCAGTGCCTCCCTTCACTCACTTTTGGGGTTTGAGGTCAGTGCCGGGTCATCAGTGGCAGAGTCCTTTATGAGTTGTAAGGGAACCCATGCACCCTGCCTGGCAATAAGTTGCTTTCAGCATTTGCTTCTTCCCTTAAGCAGTAGTTCACACCCATAAGTCACTTCAGTCACTTGCTTCTTGTTAGTCTTTTGTTTGTGTCTCGTTTTTGGTGTTTGCCTCTTAAAGTTCAGACCGGTGTGATGTCAACAGCGTCCTGGGGCAGTGAGATGATTTCCAGGTTGGGTCATGCTCATGAAATCCAAACCTGCTGCTGAAACTGTTTAATCCTACTGGTCATTTGTCAGCACATTTGGACTTCATATCAGACTCCTTGTCAGATCTGCCAACCTGTAAATAACTGTCTCCATGCGGTTGTATGACGATCCATCGGAAACACTCGCATCGCATGCCCTTACATCGCACTTATTACACCGCATGTGCCCTTACATCGTGAGTAATCGCATCGTACACTATTAACTCGCATTGGTATTTGCATGCATGTGAACGACGGTAACATCGCCTACAGACACCCCGCACGGTATTACATCGCAATTTACACTCCGATCTCAACCCTAAAGCCTAAAACAGCCCCTATACTAAAAGTAGCCCTAAGCCCTAATTCACTCGACGTACCCGACCCTTAACCCTAAAACTTAAACCTTGTACCCAACAGTAATACAAGCCTACACTCCGACCTCAACCCTAAAGCCTAAAACAGCCCCTATACTGAAAGTAGCCCTAACCCCTAATGCAACCCCAAAAACAGCCCCTATACCGAAAGTAGCCCTAAGCCCTAATGCAACCCCAAAAACAGCCGCTATACTGAAAGTAGCCCTAAGCCCTAATGCAACCCCAAAAACAGCACCCATTTCCTAAGTAACCTTAGTAGCCCAACGCCACCCCAAAACAGCACCCATTTCCTAAGTAGCCCTAGTAGCCCTAACGCCACCCCCAAAAAAGCACCCATTCCCTAAGTAGCTCTAGTAGCCCTAACGCACCCCCAAAACAGCACCTCCTTATCTGTTTCGCCGTTGTTCCCGCGTTGTCTCACTCTCGTCTGTGTTCCCCGGAGGCCGCCATTACATCCCATCCCGTTGTGAATGCATGCGTTCTAAATGCACATGCGACGTAATGGCATGCACAGACATCGCACGCGACGTACCGTCGCGTGCGTTGTAGGTGCACGCGATGTAAACGCATGCGCTTTAATGCATGCGCTGAGCTGGTTGTTTCCCGTCTCCATGTGACCAGGGGGAAGAGCCTTGGAGGGGCGAGGTCTCATGCCAGGAGCTATCTCAGAGACACCACCACGACCTCCCCACCAAAAACAAACAAAGGGGCGCTGAGGCTGTTGCCGATGTCGTGAGGTGTTTTCACACCTCTTAATGATGTCCTGGGGTGTTTTCACACCTCCTAATGAACATTGGCTGCTTACAGCCGTAAAAGACATCTGGAAATTCCCTATATGTAGTGGATTCCTGCTCACTTTGCCGCCAGCCACCTGTGATTTCAGCTCAACACTGGATGACCGTGTGAAAGGAGCAGAAAGCGTGTGAAACACGCTTGGCGCTGTATGAGTTGGCAGGTCTGCTTATATTTACGAATTCCCTCTTGCTTTAAAGCTGCGTGAGTTTTGAATATTCTATAAACAACTACTTGTGAGGTGGCGTCACCCAAGAGAGTCATTGTGGTGTTGGAGAGAGACACAATCTCTCTCTCTCTCTCTCTCTCTCTCTCTCTCTCTCTCTCTCTCTCTCTTTCTCTCCTTATCTTTTTCCAGAGTTCAATTATTCATTGTTTGTCTTAGTTTTGGGATGATGACGTGGGAGTGAAATATCATTGGAAAGTCAGTGCTCAATCCAACCTTAAGATTAATATAGTGAAATCCCATTTCAAATGGTGATATGCTTTTTCAGTATTCAGTGACAGCTAGATTAGGGGGAATTGAAATCTCATTAGTTTGTTAATTGCGCTGTAAACCAGCCCTACATTATCAGATGTTTGTCTAGCCCTAATCAACCTCCCTTATCTGGATAGTTTTAAATGGCAGGTATGGTTTCTAAACCATTCATTTCCAAATGCCTCTTTGGATCAATATTTAAAAACACAATGGATTGAAAAGATACGCATTTCAATTGAGTCCCTCTCCAGTTTCTGCAATAAATTAATTTTAAACTTCTGTATTCAGGGTGAGCCCTTCCCTATCCACTGGATCAGATTAAGTAAAAGGATAAAATCCCGTTTGACAGTTTCAATTGATGCTTTCGAAAATAGATGAGAGAAGCTGCTTGGATCTGGGGATTTATTATTGAATGGGTTTTAATTGCATATAACCGCCTCTTCCTCCCTAAGACCAAGCATATTTATAGAAGCATCACTGGTCTTCAGTCTCTGCGGTTTGTTTAGAACACGCAGAGCCATAAAGGTTTTGTGTAAAGATTTCCACATCATTCTTATTCCACTTTACCAGTGTCCTGTGTTCCTTATGCGTAGATTATGACGTCATCCATATCAAAAGAACCTTAAAACGCTAGTGCTCTATAATGACCATACCACAGATCCATTCTCGGTACCACCCCACAGACTACCCTAATTGCTGTAGGGCACACTATAAGTCTTGAGCCTGATGATTCCACTTCTTTTTCTCTGTGGTGCCTGCACTTCTTCTACTGCAACAAACATCAATGTGATGGAAGGAATGCTTTAATCAATCACAGCCATTGGGGGTTGCTCGGGTCGCATTGCAGGCCATGTTTTTCACTTTCTATGCCACTCTACACGGAGCCCTGCTTCATGCAAGTCAGTCTTGGCCAAGCTAGAATAGAAATCGTGCAGCTCAAACTTCCTTGCTCGGACCCCTCCAGAAGGAAACACAAGCGACACCAGGCCACTTTTAGTATTAAATTTGTTTTATTAAGCAGCAAAAAAAACATTGCAGCGCATACAGCCACCCGCACCTGCAGGAGCACATGGTGGTCGAGAACAGTTCAAAAGCATGGACACGGCCAAGAGATGCTTCCATCATTAGCGTTAACACAGCAAGCCGCCTACAACCCATCCGGGCCGGCCGCGTCATAAAGGCTGAAAAGCAGGTGCAGGTGGTATTGCTTATGAAATATGAATAACAAGGGAAGGAAGAAAGAAGGAAAAACCAACCCCAACCTCCCACCCTCCTCCCACAACCACCCCCCTCCTCGTCCACGGAGCAAAAGTATAAGCTAAAAGTGGTCTCCTCTCTAAGAGGTTCCTTGGGCCGCAGCACCATCTGGCGTCTTGTGTTTGCGTGGCTGTGTCTTAGGGTCTGTAAGTGGGGTGTCCGCTAGACGTAGCAATCGCAGGTAGCGGGGGCAACTCAGTTCTTGGAATTCTCCTGTCAGAAGGGTCAAGAACGGCCGCCACAGCTCTGCAAATTCTTCCCCTTTCCCTGCCTTTGCCAATGATAGCTTCTCCATCCCCAGGATCGCCCATAGCCTATGTAGCCAGCCTAGTTGTAAAGGAGGTTGGACGGCTCTCCAATGTGCTACTATGTTTTGCATAGCTGCCCCCAGCGCAATTGCAATAAGCCTCCCTCTCCTGGACTTTAGGGGGTACATCAGGGCGTTGGGAAGGCCCAGCAGGACATAAGCAGGAAACCTGGGTAGTTGGGTATCTAAGTGTGCGCCTATCAAGTCTAAGATTGAATTCCAATAAGGCTGGAGGCGGTCACAGCTCCAAAGTAAGTGCTCCAATGTGCCAAGCTCCCCACACCCTCTCCAACAGTGGTCGCTAACTCGGGGGTCCCATTGGTGTAACCGTTCAGGTGTTTGGTACCAATAGGCGGCTACCTTGGTCATGGTCTCAGTAAGACCCATGTGATATGCAGAGTGTCTGGCTCGGTGGTAAATCCCTTTGCATTCCTTGCGTGTGAGTTGTCTCCCCAAATCCCTCTCCCATCTGGCTCTCCCTGCGTTGTAAGTGTATATGTTGGTGAGGAGTAGATGTTGGTACAGATCGGAGATTAGTTTTTTATCGGAGGTGCGCATTATTAGCTATTTCTCGTATGGAGTAAGGAAGCGCTGTGCACCGGATCTGACCGACGGCTGTAATGCCCAATGGCGGACTTGCAAGTAGGGCAAGCGGTCTGTTTCCGGTATGCCGTAGTCTTCTCTCACTTTCTGAAAGGGAAGGATGCCATTGAGATCAAACATATGTCCCAAATTCCTGCCGGTTGTAGTCCTCCACGTCACGAATGCCTGGGGATCAAGGCCAGGCGAGAAGTCAGGGTTGTCGAAGAGCGGCGTCATCGGGGAGGGAAAGGAGGTGAGCTCCCGTTTGACCGCCACCCTGTCCCACACATCCAGGACGGTGCTCGTGTTGAGCAATGCGTAGAGGTTGGGGGGTCTATGGCAGCGCGGCAAGAACGGGACACCCTGGAGTGTACGACCTGCCACCGCCTGGTCCTGAAAGAGCCAGTGATTGCCCGATTCCAATTGGTGCCATTCCACCAGAGTGCGCAGCTGGGTCGCCTGAAAGTATAGAGTGAGGTCAGGCACTCCACCCCGCCGTGCTCGGGGGGAGTATGGCGATCGTATGTTTGAACCACGGGCGGCGACCATTCCAGACAAAGCGCGCCAGGTCAGATTGCGTCTTCTGAAGCCATCCCGCCGGGGGGCGTAAAGGGAGGGTCTGAAACACATAGAGGATCTGGGGCAGTAACGTCATTTTGGCGGCCGCCACATGACCCAGCCAAGGTAAGGTAAGGTGTTCCATCATCTGAGATCGTCGCGGAGGCGAGAGCTGAGTCTAGCATAGTTGGCGTCTGCGGTGGCACGCACCGTTGGAGCCGGCAAGACCCCCAGGTAAGGAATAGTAGACGTCGACCACTGCAGGTCAAACTCCGATTTGGCGTCTGCTAGCACCTCAGGTGACAGCGATATGTTCAGGGCCTCTGATTTTGCCACGTTAATCTTAAAGCCCGATGCCAGTGCAAAGGTGTGAAGCTCAACAAAGAGCGCTCGGAGAGATTGCATCGGGTTGGTTATGGAGAGTAAGATGTCGTCTGCGTACAGACTGACCGTGTGCGTGTCTCCGCCGAACGGGATGCCCGTGATGAGGTTATGTTGCCTAATGCGCTGGGCCAGCGGCTCCATATAGAGCGCGAACAGGAGGGGGGAGAGCGGGCACCCCTGTCTGGTCCCTCTGCCGATCGGGAACCGTGGGGAGGTGTGTCCATTAACCCGGACTGCCGCGTTTGGGTGGCGGTAGCAATTAAATATACGGTTACGGAGGATCTCTCCTACCCCGAACCGCTGCAACACCAGGTCTAGATAAGGCCAATGCACCCTATTGAATACCTTATCCACATCGATGGTGAGCAGCATGCAGTCCGGCCTCGTCCGCGACCCAGCCTCAATAAGATGAAGGACTCGCCTGGTGTTGTCGCTGGTCTGCCGTTGCGGGATGAAGCCGGCTTGATCTGGCTCTACCAGTTGTTGCATGTATGGCGCAAGCCTACTCGCAAGAATGCCGGTGTATAGTTTCAGGTCGATATTTAACAGGGATATCGGCCGATAGGAGCTACATCGGGTGGGATCCCGCCCGGACTTGGGAATTACCGATATTGCCGCCTCCAGTAGATCTGGGGGTATGGCGCCAGGCTGATCAAAGGTATTGAAGAGGTCCCTCAGCAGGGGGGCCACTTGTGGGCAGAAGGTCTTATAAAATGCTTCTGTGTATCCGTCCGGGCCTGGTGATTTCCCCAATTTGAGGCGGGAGATCGCCGAAATTACTTCCTCAAGGCCGATGGGCCGGTCGAGGAACGATGTCTGCGCTTCATTCAGGGAAGGGAGGGTGGCTCCCTGCAGGTAATCATGGCCCGTCTGAAAGGTCAAGGTGGTCCGCCGTGTAAAGTTTAGCGTAGTAGTCTCCGAAGGTTGCGGCGATGGCTGCGTCCTCCGTGATGGGGGCGCCGTGGCTAGGCTGGAGGGTTCGGATATGCTGCCTTTGACGCTGCTCCCGTAACCTGCTCGCCAGCAATTTCCCGCAGCGGTCTCCGCCAGTATAATATGCATGTCGGAGGCGCATGGCGGCGTATTCCGCCACATCTTGGTCTAGGGCTGCTAACATTTTCCGCTCCGTACACAGCTGACGCCATGCCCGGGCCGCCCCAGTGCGTTGGTGCATTTGCTCCAGCTCTGCCACCCATTGGGTAAGTTCGGCTCGTTTCTGTGCTCGCTCCCTATTAGTCGCCGTAGCTATAGAGATAAACTCACCGCGGAGAACTGCTTTGAGAGCTGCCCATTGCGTGGCTTTGGAAGTGTCGTTATTGGCGTTGTGAGTGAGGAACTGAGCCAGTGCTGTTTTAATCCGTCCTAATGAGGTTGGATTTTGCAAGAGGCCGTCACGCAGCCGCCAGTGTCGCTGTGGGCCGGGCGTATCTGGGATGAGAGAGGAGGCCACCACTGGAGAGTGATCGGACAGGGATGCCGGGAGGATCTCTACGTCTCGTGCCTGAAGTACCAGTTGGGAAGAGCACAGGAGATAATCAAGTCTTGCATATGTTTTGTGGGCCACGGAGTAATAAGTGTACGCCGTGGCGCGTGGGTGTGAGTGTCTCCACAGATCCGTGAGATCTAGGTCTGAAAGATGAGTGTGTCCTGTCGCCGATAGAGCCCCTACCTGACCAGACCGTTGGCTAGAGCGGTCCGCAGTGTTGTGGAGTACAAGGTTAAGGTCCCCCCGAGCAGTAAGTGTGGATGCGTGGTGGCTGTGGCCGCCTCCAGGGCCGCGTGTAAAAAGTTCTCCTGACCTTCGTTGGGTGCGTATATGGTACCTACTGACAGCGTCTGACCTGCTATCTGGAAGCGGTGGACTAGCAACCTCCCTTTGACCTCAGCCTCCTTCTGCAGGACCCGCCCCCTGAAGGTTTTAGCCACTAAGATCGCCACCCCGGCTACCTTTCTGGTCACGGACGAGAAGAACTGCCAGGGAAAGGCTCGGGACTTGAGTCTGTGTTGGTCTTTAGGCAGCAGGTGTGTTTCTTGCAGGAGGCATATGTCTGCCTTCGAGTGTTCCAGGAGGGACAGGACTGCCCTGCGCTTGATGGGATTATTGAGTCCTCTCACATTAAGCGTGAGAACAGTTAAAGGGCGCGCCATCCTAAGCGGTCAGTCGGTCTAGCTGCGCGCTGCACCTGATCAGCCCCAGAGAGGTGTGCCGCTGTTACCATAGCATACCGCGGTCCGTGCGTATCGACCGAGGAAGCCAAAAAGGAAACTCAAAATTCCGTGGACAAGGAGAACTCTCCCACCCCCCTCCCCTGCATCCCCCCCACAACCCCCAAACAACTGCCCCAATCACTACCGTCCCAACTGGGTCCCCCCCCAACACCCCCAGGCACCCCCATCCCTCCCCCCCCCAACAACCCCTGAAAAAAGAACTACTCATAGTCTCGGGCCCACAGGTACTTAGCGCAGGTCCGTAGTAAGTCATTGTAGAGGGTAATGTGGCAGCGGCCGGAGTGACGGCCCTTCGGCCCTTCCCCCCAGGTAAGGCTACAGTATGAAAGCATACCCCTGGGAGTAAGTGTCTTACAATTTAGTCGCTGTATTGTCTGCTACTTCTTGAACCGCTGCTTCACGTTCCTGTGCGACTGTGGTAGGATTAGGTTTTGGGAGGGACCTCGGGGAACGCCTCCGCCGCACTGTCTGCCAGCCCTCGCCGGCTCGTCGCAAGGGCCCGTCCTGTGATCTGCTGGGCGATGCCTCCCTAGATCCTGCTTCCTTCGGCATGTCAATGTCCAGTAAGGTACAAGTGTCGCGTAGGGATTTAAGCTGATGTAGTGTCCCTTTCCAACGAAAAATGAGGCGGAATGGGTGTCCCCAGGAGTATGGTATTCCCTTATCTCTCAGGAAGTTCGTAGCAATCCGGAAAGATTTACGCTTCTGCAGGGTGATAGTGGAGAGGTCCTGGAAGAGGGCTATTGGGTCGCCCCGGAAGTGCAGCGGTTGTTTCGAGCGGGCCTCCCTCAAGATACGTTCTTTCAATGAGAAGTCTGGTAGAAAGGCCAGCATGTCCGGATGGGGAGCCGGCGCTCTCCGTGCTAAGCCGACTCTATGTGCGCGGTCGATACGTATATCAAACCCCTCGGATTCTCCTAAGATCTCCCGAAATAGTTCTTGGAGATACTCGACCACACTGTTCCCCTCTGATTTCAACGGGACTCCTCTGACCCGTATGTTGTTCCGCCGAGAGCGGTTCTCGAGATCCTCCGAGTGTGCCTGCAGGTCCACTTGCTGGTCTTGGAGACGGAGGATCTCCTGTTGTAGCCGCTCTACCTCCATGCTGCGGGATTGGTCTGCCTCCTCCACCGACGCCACCCGTTCACCCAGATCATCCAGGTCTCGGCGCAGCTCCCGTTGTTCTCCCGCCAGTTCTTGTTTCAGGGCCTGGAAGTCGTCTCTCAGCGTGTTGAAGAGGGAGGCCAGAAAGGCTTTGGTGATGGGGCGGTGTCATCGTCCTGTTCTTGGGGGCTGACTGGCATCTTCGGGGATGCCGTCGACTGGGATTTCTCCCCCTTTGGTGCGCCTTTGTGGAGTAGGTCTACAATATTCCGGGATCCCTTGTGGCTTGAATGCGCCATGTTGCCGGCTAGGGAAGATTTGGGTGTCCCAACGTGGTATTCGAGGAGAGCCCGTGTGGTACCACGGCGATGTCGGGAGTGGCACGTCCGAGGACCCCCAGGCCGGAATGGGCCCGAGGGCTGTCACGGGTATGGCAGGCCTGGGCCCGGTGATTGATGTTGCTTGGCCGGGGCTGTCCCACGGTGGGCCGGACCCGGCAGGCGCCGGCTGGTGGAGGGCAAGCGTAACTCCGAGGGGGGGTGCACCCCCAATCTTCCGATTAGGGTCCTTGGTGGGTAGCCCGCCTGGTGTGAGGGCCACGGGTAGGGGGCGACGCTCAGTGTCCCCCGGGCCTCCGTGCACAGTGCCAGGCCCGAGAACCTCGTGTCTGTTCTCCCGCTGTGGTCGTGGGGCTGGAGGGCTATCCGCTCGATTAGACCCCCCCTGGGGATCCCAGTGCGGTCATCGGTCATTGGCGGTTGCCAGCCAGGCACAGTCTCCTGGCTCACCTAGGCCAAAGATGTCGCCCTGTCGCTGACCGAAGGCGCCTCTTCCTCAGACGATCCAGCCCCCCGCTGCAGAGCACATGAATCGGGCCCCCTCTGTCAGACCCCGAGGGTCGCCGCCAATCGGCAATGCGCTGGGCCGCCTAGGTGTGGTAAATAAATAATTAATTACCGGTACTATTTTTGAATACATTAATGAAAACAGATAGCTCAATAAATAAGAGGCAGGATCCGAGGAATCTGAGTTGAACAGGCTTTAATCAGGCATAAGGGAAGGGACAGGATCGGAACAGCCTGAAATAGAATGACACGAGTGGCAGCTGCAACGTCTCATTAACAGTACATAGTATATATAGGAAAACATTATAATTGCATTGAATACAGTAGGCGTAACAAATGACAAACGTAAGATAAGAATACATGGGCGTAAAAAGAAGGCGTGTACAAAGACATGTGATGAGAACGTCACAGAAGTGTCATGAAGTGGGTGGATACATGGAGGGGGCTACCTGGGCAACTGGAACCTTTAACCTAGTGGTGCGCGCAAACGGACCATGACGTGTAACTGGGAGAGCTGGGGGCTCTGACTTCTGCACTAGAAGAGGAGACGAAAGTCTGAGATGTCAGGACGACATGTACCTATAGCATATCTGGTATCTGGTGTTTGGAGTACATGTTGATAGAATCTAAAAGTTATCAGGGTAAAGGCTACTTGACACTAAGGCTGGTGCATGCATATATTCTACATGTATTGCGTGTGCTATGAATCTTCTATGGATATTAATTCAGTAATTCTCTTGCATGGAGACAGAAAGACTAGACTATAGCTGAAGCTGTTTATGCGGTTCGTTAGCTTAGGAATGTGAAGACGAAGAGCTGAACTGATAACTGGGGGCATAACATATTCTTGGCAGACAGGCAGGCAGAGCCAGGCCGGGCACCGCGCTGCGCGGCAGGAAGTAAGTGAAGGGTCAGGGATGCAGGTGGGGGCTACATCGCTCCTCGGAATGGATTCAGGAGACTGGAGCTTGAATCTGGTGTTCAGGCCCTTTGAGGCCTAGAAACGGGGACAATGCGGTGAATTAACGTGCACAATGTAAAACGTTGGCAACATAGGCCTAATACTCGTTGCTTTCACGAGAACTGGAAACTGGCATACTAACGTTGGACACAACTATAATTGCGTCTTTAATCGATCATAGGGGGATATATGCATATCGATCATGCACATATAACATAGGATGGGGAACACGTAGGCACACATGACAAGGCAAAATTCAATTTTCCTCATTCCCTCCTTGTGCCCTACGTTTCCATCAGGAAACATCAATATTCATGATACCATCTATCTGTTCATAGAGCATCATTTGCTCATCTCGAATTGTCTTGGAACGGGACTTTGGACTTGGAATACAAGAGGTAGCACACAAGCCGCAAATCGCAGGGCCACATTGTAAACATAGGCAACAACTGAATATGACCATTACTACTATACCCAGGAATGACAATACTTTCCATCCCCAGGCAGATATTATACTCCAGAGCCAACCGGACCATGTCCAGGTGCCTGGATTCTGGTGTAACTGATGGGCAATTTTATGAAGTCTGGTTATAGCTGAATAAACAGACGGTGCGTTATTAGGAATGAAAATGCAGCAACTAGATCCGATGACTCTACAAGCTCCTCCCCTATCGGCCAGTATGACGTCAAGGACGAGACGATTTTGGAGCACGACAAATCTCATAGCAGATTGCTCTTCAGTCAAGTTACCTAGAGCGGAAGTAGTCTCATTCACTACTGCTTCAAGGGTTCTAGTTAGCCTACGTATTAACTTACTATTCTGGACAGGACCTATGAAGAAAAAGAAACCTTTATTGAAATCTTGATATTGTTCTAAGGCAGTTTCAGTTTGATCGACAATTGGGGACTCAGGGCCAGATGTAGGTGGCCAATTACCGGTCGGTAACGGCCGAATTCGGCCGTTACCGACCGGTAATTGGATTTTGAGATGTAGGGGGGAAAAACAGGCATTTTCGGTAATTTTACCGAATCGGTAAATATACCGGTCGGTAAAATTACCGAAAATGCATTTTCGGTATGTAGGTGCCAAGTTGCACATTGACACAAGGCTTTGAAAATCGGTATTTTACCATGCAATACAATTGCATGGTAAAATACCGATGCAGGTGTACATGCACATCTGTGCATGTACACCTGTGCCATGTGGCCACATGGCACACAAGCCTAAAACAGGGGTGCCAGAGGGTGTCAAAGTGACACCCCCTGCACCCTTGCTAAAATCGGTATTTACCGATTCTGTAATTACAGAATCGGTATTGCCCATTGATTCCTATGGGCTTCACAGCCCATAGGAATCAATAGGAAATACCGATTCGGTATTTCCAGATTCGGTAAATACCGAATCTTAACGATTCGGTATTTCCACATCTGGAAATACCTACATCTCCCCCCTTCATATTTACCACTTCTTAAATACCGAATCGGTAAAATTCGGTATTTAAGAGGTGGTAAATATGCATTACCTACATCTGGCCCCTGGTCTCCCTTCTATGTCTAACGTGTACTAGATGTGTGTTTCTGTGATAGTCGGATGGGGCTAGGAACACTGGTGGCAGTAGGAAGGCAATGTAACATGTTCCATCCCAGTCTAGGGGCAGACGGACATATGCGGTCTGACCACACACAAAATAAGAATGACGTGAGGCTTTGAAAGTAGATTAGAGTTTCGACTAACTCTCTCACTATGCGGGTCTATCTCATACATGTCAGGAACCTGTCTAACCGTTTCACCCGAGAGGGACTTAGACAATTAAACTGGCTGACTTACTAGACCTCAGTTTTTCTTTATACTCCTGCTGCGGAGTTTTCTCTAACAGGGGAAGTTTCAGTTTGATCGACAATTGGGGACTCAGTCTCCCTTCTATGTCTAACGTGTACGAGATGTGTGTTTCTGTGATAGTCGGATGGGGCTAGGAACACTGGTGGCAGTAGGAAGGCAATGTAACATGTTCCATCCCAGTCTAGGGGCAGACGGACATATGCGGTCTGACCACACACAAAATAAGAATGACGTGAGGCTTTGAAAGTAGATTTCCCACTGTCACTATACTCGACCATAGTAGTACAATCACTATGTCCTACATGTACTGAACCATTCTTTCTGACACATAATTCACCTTTCACTGGTAGAACTGTAATAGCAGGCAAATCTGGAGTAGTCTCTGACTGAACATTCAAAACCATGAAATTCGAGGAATAATTACCTAAATCATATACTTCATTTTCTAGATCTAACCCTGTTCTATGGGAAAGACCTTCCTTGTCTGGGAAACATGTTCTATTCAGAAGGGACATATCGTTTGACGATGACGTTAACGTGGACCATGCTCCACACGAACCATTATGTGAAAATGGATAAGGAAATAGTGGCAAAACTCCCTTCGGTGTCTGGAAAGGGGGGAGTCGACCACACACCCAACAATTAGTGGCATTGCTGGTCTGGTGTGAATAGTGTAACATACGGATAAAAGTATTGTTGCGCATGGCAAGACGATAGGATAACTCGTGAGGAGGCAGTTCACTAAAAGTGTGCTCTACTGTAACATTAGAAAACATATGTACATGTGAATCAATAGGAGGAAAATATATATATAAAACATAACTTATGCCTGTAATCGTAAAACTCAGAAATAACAAAAGTAATAGAGTAATAATGCATCGACTTCGAAGATTCTTTCGATAACGTATTCTCTTAGAGTTTCGACTAACTCTCTCACTATGCGGGTCTATCTCATACATGTCAGGAACCTGTCTAACCGTTTCACCCGAGAGGGACTTAGACAATTAAACTGGCTGACTTACTAGACCTCAGTTTTTCTTTATACTCCTGCTGCTGAGTTTTCTCTAACAGGGGAAGTTTAGATTCAGTGTCTGGGCAGTCCTTGAGAACGGGGCAGTCCTTGAAAAATGTTTTTGGTCTGAGTCCATGAAATCGCTTCACATGACTGGAGTGTAACCACCCCTTACGACCTTCGACCTTGATTGCAGTCCTTGTTGTAAGCAGAACGAGTCTTGGTTCTTTCCAGCGGGGCTCCAGCGGACTTGAACGATCAAAATTTCGAACCAGAACTAGGTCGCCTGGTATGACCTCGTGCGGTTTCACTTGAGTGTTGTCTGGAAAAGCAGCGGCAACCTGTGAACGACAAGAGAGTAGTGCAGACATCAAGGAAGCCAGGTAATCTGTCAGCATATTACTGTCAACATCTGTAATTATACGTGGTCTAGGTGTACCCCACATGTTTGGGGGACGACCGAAAACTACCTCATAAGGAGACAGACCTGAACGGGAGTGAGCGACCATTCTCATATAGAAAAGGGCGACTGGCAGTGCTACCATCCAATCTACGCCTTTCTCTGCGCATACTTTGGCAATGCGGATTTTCAGGGTCTGATTATGTCTCTCTACGAGACCAGCTGCTTCAGGATGTCGTACACAATGGAACTTCCACTGGTACCCTAACAGAAGAGATACTTGTTTCATGAGTTCGGATGAAAATGGCTGGCCGTTATCTGAATACACGACCCTAGGTAATCCATAGCGTGGGAAAAACTCACGAACCAACTGCCTGGCAGTGGTCGCGGCAGTGTAATCTGGAACTGGATATGCTTCTGTCCATCTGGACAAAGCGCATACAACTACGAGGACATACTTGAAACCTCGACATCGATCCATCTGAATATAATCCATCTGGAGGACTTCAAAAGGGTGGTCAGGAGGATGGAATCCACCTTGTTCCACCGGGACACCTTTACCTGGATTGAACTGGCATCGCACACAAGGCGGTCTTTGGCAACGCTCCCAGTTATATTAAAGCTAGACTGGTGCATTATATCCCTAGAAGAACTTTGCGCTCATCTGAGGACGTTCTCTTGGTAAGCCCGCGCTATCGTCTGACCACCCTTGGTGGACGCGCTTTTTCAACGACCCTGCCGGCAGCTTGGAATAAGCTGCCTCCAGGTCTAAGGAAGGAACCAAACTTACTACCTTTTAGGCGAATGTTAAAAACGGTGCTTTTCCGAGAAGCCTGGGGTTCAATATAATCTGTTTTGCCTGTCCTCTTGTGATGATGAGTTCCCAAGTACAAGCGCTTAGAGACCAATCGGTGATAATGCGCGATATAAATGTAATAAATAAAATAATAATAAATAAACTGACAACATATCATGCAGGTACGCACTTTCTGCTTGGCTGCTGCTCGTAAATGCTTGTTAAACCAAAGGTTCTGAATACTGTCTAACATGGCTTTTTCTCCCAAGTGTGCTGGACTATGTGCGGTGTTAATAATGACTTGAACCATAGAGTCGGGGAGAAACCATGTGGCTTTTCCCTTCGTTAACCATCCCTGATCTGTCTGGACCCCTCCTTGTTCAGACCATTTCTTGATTTAGTCTGGGGTAGCATGTAACTGTATATCTAGTACGTCTTGTATAGGGTCCTTAACTGTCATACAAGTCGTCTGAACTGGAACGTCTGTCTGTGTCGTGTTAACTGGCATGTCTGGAGTCTGAGCTGTAAGCTTGGCTGTTCGATCTGCCAGGTCGTTACCCTGGGAAATGATGTCAGTGACCTTCGTATGTGCCTTGCACTTCATGATAGCGATAGCTGTCGGCAAATGTATTGCATCTAACAGAGCTTGAATGAGGGGGCCATGCTGAATCTTGGTTCCATGAGAAGTCATAAAACCTCTTTCTTGCCAGAGCACTCCAAAGTCGTGTACGACTCCGAATGCATAACGTGAATCTGTGTATATATTTACTTTCAGGTTCTTAGCTCGTATGCAGGCTTGAGTCAGAGCGACGAGCTCTGCTGCTTGAGCAGACAGGGTGTCAATACGATGTGTTTCTATAACTTCAGTTTCAGTAGTCACTGCATACGCGGCTACTAGTTCTCCTGTACTTGTCCTCATACATGAACCATCCACATAAAGTGTCAGGTCGGGATCAGGTAATGCAATGTCTGTCAAGTCTTGTCTTGGCTTTGTCATGGTGTTAACAACTTCCACACAATCATGTGTGGCAGGATTCGAAGTAACTGAGGGTAACAGTGTGGCTGGATTTAAAATGTTGCAGCGTCTGATTTCTATGTGTGGCTGAAACAATGTCAGTTCATAACCTGTTAAACGTGCAATTGTCAAGTGCTGAGTCTGTGTTCGGTTTAAAAGAACTTCCACGGAGTGTGGAACTTGTACTGTCAGGGAGTGTCCTAACACTATGGAATCACTTTGTCTGATAGCTAGAGCTGTGGCTGCAACTGACTTGAGGCACGCAGGCAGAGCCTGGGCCACCGGATCTAATGTGCTAGAGAAATAAGCACAAGGCTTGTATTGTCCTGCTTGATCTTGTGTGAGAACAGATAATGCAGTACCATCACGTTCAGTGACAAAAAGTGTAAAAGGCTTACTGTAGTTTGGTGTCGCTAGTACAGGTGCTTGGCATAAAGCTTTCTTTAACTCGTTGAAAACAAGTGTATGTTCCTGGGTCCAAGGGAGGACAGTCGATGTGGCTGCCTCCTGTGTCGTTAACTGTATCAGTGGCTTGGCTAGATATGCGTACTGAGGAATCCATTGTCTGCAGTAAGAAGTGAGGCCGATAAAAGCTCGTACCTCCTTCTGTGTCTTGGGCTGTGGAAGATGTGCTATTAACTGGATACGGTCTGGTGTCAACTGCCTACCCCACTTGGACAGTAAGTGTCCTAGGTAGACCACTTGCTGGACACAGAATTGCAGTTTCGAAGGGGACACCTTGTGCCCCATCTCGGCTAGAAAATACAAGACTGTAAGTGACGCACGTTCGCAGTCACGTTCAGAACGGGCTGTGATCAATAGATCATCGACATACTGAAGCAGGGCAGTGTCAGTTGGCATGTGAATGTTGTCTAGTTGTCTTTTAAGTGCTTGACTGTAAATGCTAGGACTTTCTGTGAAACCTTGAGGAGCTCGTGTGAATTTATAGCTTCTTCCATTTAAACAGAATCCGAAAAGGAATTGGCTGTCTGGATGAATGGGGACACTAAAGAATGCGTTCTTGAGATCAATAACAGTAAAGAACGTAGCTTCGGAATCAATGGCAGTCAATAGGGAAGAAATATCTGGAACCACAGGGTACTGGGGTATGATACATTTATTAAGTTCTCGAAGGTCAATCACTAATCGATAAACTGGAGGTGCATTTGGATCAGTACGTTTTAGAATCGGAATGATAGGAGAATTACATACATTGGAGTTAGTTTCTACAACCACTCCTTGAGCAATGAGCTTGTCAATAATTTTGGATAAGGCTGCTACAACCTCAGGTGGCAATTTGTACTGTCGGATTCGTGGTAATACAACACCTTGCTTCAGAGTGACACGATGGGGCGTAATGTGCATACAACCTACATCAGTTGGACCTTGCGCCCATAAATGCTGTGGTACATTCAATAATCTTGGATCAAAATCACGTAATACATAATGACCTTTAAAATCTCGTAAAAACAGTCTCACTCCTTCTGGGGAGCAGCATATGACTGCTCCTAATTCTTTCAATGTCTTGATGCCTAGTAAATTTTCTGGACATGATTTCGTGAGTAACAAGTCTGTAGTTCGGGACAATGGACCAACTTCCAGGGTAACTGGTTTCGATATTTCATTAACAATAGGCTTTCCTGAAAATCCAAGGGAAACATTTCTAGAGCCTGAGAGTGGAGCCCCTGGAACCTCGTCATGACTGATGGTAGTCCTACTTGCCCCTGTATCAATCAGAAACTTTCTGTCTTTCCCTAATACTTGACTGTGTACATAGGGACCCTCTTGATCTACAGGAATCTCGATGAGAGGCAAGCCAACCTCCCTCTCTAGGCTGTTTCATGAATACGGCTGATAATCTGGATACTCTGACTGTGCGTACTGGTACATCTGCTGGGTAACGTGTTGTGTGGCAGCTATAGGCTGCGGTACTGTAACTGTCTGTTGTGCGTTCTGCGGTGGCTGGGAAGTCTGCGGAACTTGTTCTTGTCTAGGCGGACGTGGTCTCTCTTTCGTTTTACCAGTAGCTATGTTGTGTTTCAGAACTGCACATTCGTTTATATAATGACCTGGCTGTTTACAGTAATTGCATGTCCCTTTAACGGGAGCTGCAGGATGACTAGCTTGATTCGAACCCCTCTTCTGACTGTCTTGTGGAACAGACTGTGCAACTAGTACTTTCATTTTCGTGTCTTTCATACGTCTCCTTTCATGTTCCTGCTCCTCCCTGATTCTGTTCTGGTGGTATTGTAGCATCTGGAGCATCTGTGACGGAGTATTAGCTTGCCAGGTACTCTCGACTTTCAGTACTCGATTTTTAACTTGTGGTAAAGAATTCTCAACTAGTTTGGTAACAAAAAGATGTGGATACGATTCACTACTTGTTTTCAGACCACTATTAATAATGAAACATTTCTCAAATCTAGAATAAAAATCACTAGTGTCTTCATCTTGTTTCTGTTTACAGGCTGAGATAGCATCCCAGTCTTCCTTTTTCGTGGCTAGTAATCTTGGCAAGACTTGTATTAACAACTCGGGCAATGCTTTAGCTTTATCCCCAAGACCAGTACCTGGAACTCGTGTGTTATCTTCAGTCTCTAATGCGGTCCAATCTATCTTTTTCTCTCCCACCTCCCATTCTTTTTCTTTGAGTTTTTCATATATGCCCGCAGGCAACAGGACCTTTAACATTTTAATGATATCAGGATACGTGTATTCTCCCATACGGAGCATGTCTTTTAATTCACGATGGAACCCTGCTGGATCTTTATCGTGACAGGGTATTAACTTTTTCATTTCTAGAAGTTCTATTTTCGTGATAGGGGTGTAAACAAATACTCGTTCGAGCTCACCCCCCTCTCCCTTACCTGGATGTACTTCTCGCAACGGATTCTGTCTGTCTATGTAGAATGATTTTCTTTCTGGGGGTGGAACAGGAACAAAATGTGGATTCAGGAACGTTCTGTATTTGTGGCGCTGTTCTAGAATAACACTAATTAAATCGGTACCTAGACCTTTCCATCTGTTTAGGAGTAACTCGTTCAGTACATCATACAAAGGACCTGGATCAGAATGCTGATCCTCATACAGTGTAATGAGGTGCTGGATCATATACATACCCACCAGACGCTGCTCGGCTGGGGGCAGTTTCAGAAACGTTTGGGCCACTATTTCGTCTGGAAACGTGGCAGAATCATTAGTCCATCGGACTGCTGATCGGGCTAGTTCTTGTTCATGCATGGTACTAAGTTCACTATAACCTATTCGTAGTTTCAGAATTTTATCGGTAACCTGGAATACTTGTTCTAGAGAACACTGTTCTGGTACTGGAGGAGAAAAAACTTTCTTGTAATCTAGACGTGAATGTCGGTCGGAAAGTCTAGTTCTACCTACATACGCTATTCTGTCGGGATTCTCGCTGTCTACCTCTTCACTTGAAGAGTCATTCTCTTTCTCGGTTGCTCTTTTTGCTTCCTCCTTCTGGTGTATACTTATAATTTCTTTACAAATTTTCCTGTACATATTTTCTACACTACCTTGTGTCTTATGTTTTCCCTCGGCTATATTGTCACTCCACCTAGTCAGGGCTTTCATCTCGTCTTTGTCTTTATCAGGATAATCTTGTTCTCTTATTAAGCAGTTAATCAAGAACTGTAAAATCATATTTTGAATCTCGGCTTTTCTATGTGCCATAGCTTTGTGAATACTTCCTGGATTCTCCCCTGTACGGATAAAATGATATATTCTGTCTAGATGTTCTTTCATGTCAGGCAGGGAGGCCAAAAAGTTGGCAACCCGTCTTAAGCGTACTGAATATAATATCATGTGACCTTCGCCTGGAACTGAATCATATATGCAGTCAGTAAGGTGTCGCTTGAGGTCCGCGTATGTAGTCACTTTTGGCGTATGCTGTAACGCTGCGTCTCTCAGCGTCATTCGTTTTACTTGAGGCGGGGTGGTAGGAGCACCTCCCCCTGCCCCTCCTGAACTGGAATCGTCAGTTAATACTGAATGTGCTGGTAAAATGACCGGCAAACCGGGTACACTTACTGTGGGCTGGTCCGGGGGTACTGGCACATGAACGGAGTCCCCGGGACCAGTGCCTGGAGGAACAGGAATTACATTATTAACCGGGTGCTGAGGGTGAGCAGGCGGAATAGGATTTGCATATGCTGGGACTGTATCGTCCAAGTAGGACGAAAGAAAAATTTCAGCTGCAGTCGGTTTATGACGTAGCTTAATCGGGACCAATGGTGGTGGTAAATTACAGGGTGCTTCCGGGGTTGCCTTCGGCAAGCCCTCGGCAAGAAGAGGATACATACCTTTAATAAGGGCATTTCTCTGTCTGTCTGACTGTTCTGCTCTAACTCGTTCACCTTCTTCTAGAAGTTCCCTTTCTTGGGCTTTTTCTGAGGATTCCCTACTTAATTCTGCTTTTCTGAATTCTTTTTCGGTTCTTCTGTGAGATTCTTTGCGCCATAACTCGATGGCATCTTTCTGAGACTGTCTGGCTTTCTTTTTCCATAATGCTTCTTCTACTCGCATGATGCACTCGGCATCCCATGTACCTGATACAGGCCATCTATATTTCTCTTCAAGATCCTTCGTGTAATCCGCCCATAAGTCTAGATATAATATGGCATCTAAGCCATGCTTGTGATACATAAAGTGTCCAGGACTGTCCCTAGGAGGGACAGGAACTGCTTCTTCGAGTAACCCTTTTCTAGTTTTTATCTGACGTAATTTCGAAAACAGAGGCATTTTGGAGTCGTACTTGGGCTAAACACAATACACAATAATCACAGTAATGAAATGGCAAACAAATCACTCATACCACGACATAGAAATACATTAATAACAGTTCGAACAGAATACTACCTGATACACTGAAAACATAACGCTTGAATTTCTCGAGAAACGGACTTACTAGAATTACTGGATGCACTGCTAAAACAGTACAGAACATATCGGTCTCATAAAGAGACACGTCATACCGTATCCACCTAGGTGAATACTTCGGACTGGATCTGTGTACCCAAACCCATCGGACCAGGAACAATCTAATGAACCTGTCTAGATACTTCCCCCGCAACGGTACTCACCGGGAAGCAGAAACTGAAGGCCTCGGACTGGACTGGACTGCTACGACGTCTGGTTACTGCGCATGCGCTTCGAACTTTGGACTTCAGAAACAGGTGGGCCTCCGGATACCTCGGACCTTGCTCTCTCGGCTTGGGCTCTGGTCGGGATGAACCGCATTCCTCACCGCCTCGTCTGGATGCCGGACCGCAGTCTCCGTCTCCTCCGTGGGCCTGAGGGAGACTTGATGAAGCAGAAATATCTGCACGTGCACGGTAGAGTTCCGTCACGGCTGTAGAAGGGTCAGGGGGCCTGCGTTACATCGCCGGCGCGTGGGGAAGGGGCTCGTCCCTATTCGGGCGCCATTATGTGGTAAATAAATAATTAATTACCGGTACTATTTTTGAATACATTAATGAAAACAGATAGCTCAATAAATAAGAGGCAGGATCCGAGGAATCTGAGTTGAACAGGCTTTAATCAGGCATAAGGGAAGGGACAGGATCGGAACAGCCTGAAATAGAATGACACGAGTGGCAGCTGCAACGTCTCATTAACAGTACATAGTATATATAGGAAAACATTATAATTGCATTGAATACAGTAGGCGTAACAAATGACAAACATAAGATAAGAATACATGGGCGTAAAAAGAAGGCGTGTACAAAGACATGTGATGAGAACGTCACAGAAGTGTCATGAAGTGGGTGGATACATGGAGGGGGCTACCTGGGCAAACGGACCATGACGTGTAACTGGGAGAGCTGGGGGCTCTGACTTCTGCACTAGAAGAGGAGACGAAAGTCTGAGATGTCAGGACGACATGTACCTATAGCATATCTGGTATCTGGTGTTTGGCGTACATGTTGATAGAATCTAAAAGTTATCAGGGTAAAGGCTACTTGACACTAAGGCTGGTGCATGCATATATTCTACATGTATTGCGTGTGCTATGAATCTTCTATGGATATTAATTCAGTAATTCTCTTGCATGGAGACAGAAAGACTAGACTATAGCTGAAGCTGTTTATGCGGTTCGTTAGCTTAGGAATGTGAAGACGAAGAGCTGAACTGATAACTGGGGGCATAACATATTCTTGGCAGACAGGCAGGCAGAGCCAGGTCGGGCACCGCGCTGCACGGCAGGAAGTAAGTGAAGGGTCAGGGATGCAGGTGGGGGCTACATCGCTCCTCGGAATGGATTCAGGAGACTGGAGCTTGAATCTGGTGTTCAGGCCCTTTGAGGCCTAGAAACGGGGACAATGCGGTGAATTAACGTGCACAATGTAAAACGTTGGCAACATAGGCCTAATACTCGTTGCTTTCACGAGAACTGGAACCTGGCATACTAACATTGGACACAACTATAATTGCGTCTTTAATCGATCATAGGGGGATATATGCATATCGATCATGCACATATAACATAGGATGGGGAACACGTAGGCACACATGACAAGGCAAAATTCAATTTTCCTCATAGGTCGTGCGGTAGTGCAGTTCCTCCCCGTCTCGATCCTCAGACCGCGGCTGCGGCCCTCACCGGACCGCGGCTCGGCCCGTCACCCCACATGTGGCTCACCTCTATTCAGGCTCAGTCTCTGGGTCGTGGGGGAGGTCCGCTGCTACCCAGGCCGGGGGTTCGTCGATTCCGCTGGGGGAATGTAGGCGCTCCAGGCGCGGGACACACCTCGTCGGTCTGGACCGTTCCTGGATTAGGCCCCAAGCCGGGGGCTCGAGTGGTCAGGTTGCCCGGTCCACCGAGGGCCGGCTCTTCGCTGCTTGCCAGGCACCCGGCCGCCGCTCGCCTGCCCACCACCTCACGGGCGATGGGAGCCGCACTTGTCTCTGGCCGAAGGCGCCTCCTCCTCAGCTGATCCGGATCCCGAAGCGCTGGCTCCGGCCCCTCGCTGCAGAGCACATGGATCGGGGGCCTGTTCTGTCAGACCCCGATGCGCCGGGCCGCCCAGGCCCCGCGGTGGCGCAGCTCATCCCGGCCTCAGTCCCCAGACTCGGCCTGCCACACCACGCCTGGCTCACCTCAGTGCAGGCTCAGTTTCTTGGCCGCGAGGGAGGTCCACTTCTACCCAGGCCGGGGGTTTGTCGTTCCCGCTGGGGGATCGTAGGTGCTCTAGGCGCGGGACACACCTCGCCGGTCCGGACCGCCCCCGGACTAGGCCCCAGGCCGGGGGCTCGAGTGGTCTGGTTGCCCGGTCCGCCGAGGGCCGACCCTTCGCTGCTTGCCGCGGTCGGCGGCCAGATACCCGGTCGCCGGTCGCCTGCCCACCACCTCAGGGGCGATGTGAGCCGCACCTGTCTCTCCGGCAGCCCCGATTCGGATCGCAGGGCTCTTTATTCACTTCGCACAGCGAGCGCCCGGGGCCGCCATTTCACGATGCACTTCGGCGGGCGCTTTCAGCGGTTGGCCCTTGGTTCTGGGAGGCAGCCCGGGTCGATTCCACACCGGCGAGGCCCGGGGATCATGCGCCTCGTCCCCGGCTACAAAAGCTGTGCAGGTAGGGGAGATTCACTCGAAGAAAAGGGCATTTAGGGGTTCAGGGCCGGGGAGCCTCGAGAAGACACGTCCGATCAGACCGCCATCTTGGCCACGCCCCCACCAGGCCACTTTTGACCTATTTCGGTTTTGTCAGTGAGGTAAAGCTTGAGTCCTCTAGCACAGTGAGCTCAGGGCCCACACCTGACCATACCTGTCACACATATGGCATGTATTGCAACACTCATGATCCCTTGGCCGCATTCCACACCATTGTTTTTCACTCACTAGTCCGCTATAGAAAGAGGCTCACCATATTCATATCAGCCTTGGTCCTGCTCCAATAGAAACAGCCGAGCCTAAACTGACATGAAAGGGCTGCTCCAGACAGGAACACAAGCAACCCAGACTGGTTTCAAGCTACATAGGTCCCGAAAGTGAGGTATAGCCCGAGTCCTGTGGTGCAGTGAGAATGCGGCCCATATCTGGGCATACCCGTCACACTTAGGGCATCTACTGCAGCAAACAACAAGTTGATGGAAGGAATGTCTTTAGTTCATCCCAGCCACTAGCGATCATGCTGGCTACATTCCAAACCATCATCTTTTACCCACTATGAAACTCTAGACAGAGTCCCGCAATATGAAATCCAGTCTTGGTCTGCTCCAATAGAAACAGTCCAGCCCGACCTGCCAAGCCAAGACTTTTCCAAACAGGAACATGAGCAACCCCAGACCAATATAGAACTAGTTGGACTCTTCAGTGAGGTATAGCATGAGTTCTGTGGCACAGTGAGCACGGGACCCACTACTAGGCGTACTCGTCGCACTTATGGTGCCTTCCGTAACAAACAACACGGCGATGGAAGGAAGGCTTGCATTAACGTCAGACACCGAGGCATTCCAGACCATCATTTTTTCCGCCACTATTCGCTCTAGGCTGAGACAGCATATGGAAATCAGTCTTGGTCCTGCTCCATCTGAAATAGTCTGCCTGAACTGCCAAGCCAAGTCACCTCCAGAGGTGAACACGAACCCCAGACTGGTTTCGACCTACTTAGGTTTCGCCAGTAAAGTATAACTTGAGCCATGTTGAACAGTGAGCAGGGGATCCATGCCTGGGCATACCAATCGCTCTTAGGGTAGCTACTGCAACACTGATTATCAATAGTGTGACATTCCAGACAATCGTTTTTTGCCCACTGTGACATACTAGAGAAAGACCCATCATATTCAAATCAGCCCTGTCCTGCTCCAATAGAAAAAGTTCCTGCTCAAAATGCTAGACCAGGTTTCCTCTGGACTGTTTTCACCCTATTCTAGTCTCATCAGTGAAATAGCACGAGTCCTGTGGCATAGTGAACACAGGTCTTGGCATACCTGTTGCACTAAGGGCATCTACTTTTAAAGGGATGAATGCTTAAATGAATCTCAGCCACTTGCAATAATGTGAACCGCATTCCAGAGTGTAGGTTTTTCACCCACTTTGCCACTAAAGACAGAGACCTACTGTATGCAACTCAAGTTGGGTCCTTCTGCAATAGAGACGGTCCAAGTCGACCTGCCAGGCCAAATCCTCTCCAGACAGAAACACAAGCAACCCCAGCCTCGCTTTGACGTCCTTAGCTCTGTTCAGTGATTTATTCCTGAGTCATGAGGTACAGTGACCACGTCTGAGCATTTCTTTTGCACTTAGGGCGTCCACTGCAACAAGCAACAAAGTGATGGAAGGAATGCTTGATTTAATCCCAACCTGTGGTGCCTGTGGTTCCATCTGGTGGGTTCCTGTTTATTTTGCTTTGCCAGGACTCAGGCTTGGCAGGCCCTGCCCCACTTAAGCAATGTGTTTGTTGAAGGCATCTCTCCTGTTGTCATTAATAGAAATAAATATTAGAAATTCAAAGTGTTTGCAAAATGTTTGTTCTGTTCTGTCCTCTGGGGGTTAACGCAGCTCCTTTATACTTCACACTCTTTCAATCATGTGGCTGAATTGTGCAGCCAGTTCGTATAGCAGAGCCCACAGGAAAGCCTGCCTTTTGAATCCATCTTTTGCAATAACACCCCATGGATGCCAACTCAAAGGCAAATGTGATTCCCTAAATCCTCCCCCTCTGTCAAACATAAAATATATTGCCTTGTTCTGAACAGAACTAGTACAAAGGTTACCATTTAATAGCCTGTGCTCGTGGTCTCTGTACCGCACAGAGAAGACACAGGAAATCCCTTTGACGTATGGTACTTCTTGTATACATTTCTATCAGGCCCATGGAATGCTTCACTTGGCATCATGCACTGCTCTTGGGCCTGGCAGTACCTCATTCTCTGCCAAGAAAAGAAACGCGAGTTAAACACTGATATCCCCATGGCAGCTGTCTTTGCAAAAAAGTGCCTGCTTATTTTTATGTTCAGTGTCACTTCACAACATAAATGGACTGCTGGGCAGGTATTCCCCTTTCAGAATTTACTCAGGGGAAGCTAAATTGTCTTTGCTTTTGAAAAACACTGTAGCCTGTCGGCAAGTACATGTAACTTCAGTCAGCAATAAATCATGGACTGGGATTTGGTGATAAACCACAAATGCTAAAGTTTCTTGTTTGTGCTACAGAGTACAAAGTATGAATGTTATGTTTGTTGGGGAACAAACAGGCTCTGGGATATGATGAGGATGTGTGGCCAAATATCGGTGGTTATTCCAATATGTATTTTTAGGGCTCGGGCCTACGTCACACGAAGTGGGGCGGGGCTTCCGAGCTCTAATGTTATAAAAAAAAAAAGTTCAGAAAGGGCTGTGGGCTGCCGCATTCCAGAAAGCGCGCGGTTTTTGCGTGTGGTATTCTGCCATGTGAATGGTAGTTGGTCCAGGCAAGGCTGTGTTTAAGTAAGGCAGCACGCCATAGGGCTTTGGAATTTTTGCAATGTCCACTTCCTGCATAAAGTGTTCGGACACGCGCAGAAGAATACATAAATCCTCAATTACCAGCTGTCCGAGGTGCCGGTAATTGAAGGCAGATGGTGCTGGGAGCGTGTGCACTGCTGTGTTTTTTTTCCCTTGAGCTCTGTGTGCGCGCCGGCAAACCCGCGCCTGCTCTTTGACTGAGGTAGGCTAAACAAGCATTGGCAAAGCAAATAGGACTCTCCTATACAAAATCTGTTGGTTTTGTGGCGGTGCAGAGTGGCGGTGCAGAGTGCAGAGTGGTGGTGCAGAGTGGTGGTGCAGAGTGGCGGTGCGGCGGTGCAGAGTGGCGGTGCAGAGTGGCGGTGCAGAGTGGCGGTGCAGTGCAGCAGAGTGGCGGCAGAGTGGCGGTGCAGAGTGGCGGTGCAGAGTGCAGAGTGGCGGTGCAGAGTGGCGGTGCAGAGTGGCGGTGCAGAGTGGCGGTGCAGAGTGGCGGTGCAGAGTGGCGGTGCAGAGTGGCGGTGCAGAGTGGCAGTGCAGAGGTGCAGAGTGGCGGTGCAGAGTGGCAGTGCAGAGTGGCGGTGCAGAGTGGCGGTGCAGAGTGGCGGTGCAGAGTGGCAGTGCAGAGTGGCAGTGCAGAGTGCAGAGTGGCGGTGCAGAGTGAGAGTGCAGAGTGGCGGTGCAGAGTGGCGGTGCAGAGTGGCGGTGCAGAGTGGCGGTGCAGAGTGGCGGTGCAGAGTGCAGAGTGGCGGTGCAGAGTGGCGGTGCAGAGTGCAGAGTGGCGGTGCAGAGTGGTGGTGCAGAGTGGCGGTGCAGAGTGCAGAGTGGCGGTGCAGAGTGGCGGTGCGGTGGTGCAGAGTGGCAGTGCAGAGTGGCAGTGCGGTGGTGCAGAGTGGCGGTGCAGAGTGGCGGTGCAGAGTGGCGGTGCAGAGTGGCGGTGCAGAGTGGCGGTGCGGTGGTGCAGAGTGGCAGTGCGGTGGTGCAGAGTGGCGGTGCAGAATGGCGGTGCAGAGTGGCGGTGCAGAGTGGCGGTGCAGAGTGCAGAGTGGTGGTGCAGAGTGCAGAGTGGTGGTGCAGAGTGGCGGTGCAGAGTGGCGGTGCGGTGGTGCAGAGTGGTGGTGCAGAGTGGCGGTGCAGAGTGGCGGTGCAGAGTGGCGGTGCAGAGTGGCGGTGCAGAGTGGCAGTGCGGCGGTGCAGAGTGGCGGTGCAGAGTGCAGAGTGGCGGTGCAGAGTGGTGGTGCAGAGTGGCAGTGCGGCGGTGCAGAGTGGCGGTGCAGAGTGCAGAGTGGCGGTGCAGAGTGGTGGTGCAGAGTGCAGAGTGGCGGTGCAGAGTGGCGGTGCAGAGTGGCGGTGCAGAGTGGCGGTGCAGAGTGGCAGTGCAGAGTGGCAGTGCAGAGTGGCAGAGTGGCGGTGCAGAGTGGCGGTGCAGAGTGGCGGTGCAGAGTGGCGGTGCAGAGTGGCGGTGCAGAGTGGCGGTACAGAGTGCAGAGTGGTGGTGCAGAGTGGTGGTGCAGAGTGGCGGTGCAGAGTGGCGGTGCAGAGTGCAGAGTGGCGGTGCAGAGTGGCGGTGCAGAGTGCAGAGTGGCGGTGCAGAGTGGCGGTGCAGAGTGGCGGTGCAGAGTGGCGGTGCAGAGTGGCGGTGCAGAGTGCAGAGTGGCGGTGCAGAGTGCAGAGTGGCGGTGCAGAGTGGCGGTGCAGAGTGGCGGTGCAGAGTGCAGAGTGGCAGTGCAGAGTGGCGGTGCAGAGTGGCGGTGCAGAGTGGCGGTGCAGAGTGGTGGTGCAGAGTGGCGGTGCAGAGTGGCGGTGCAGAGTGGCGGTGCAGTGGTGCAGAGTGGCGGTGCAGAGTGGCGGTGCAGAGTGCAGAGTGGCGGTGCATAGTGGCGGTGCAGAGTGCAGAGTGGCGGTGCAGTGGTGCAGAGTGGCGGTGCAGAGTGCAGAGTGGCGGTGCAGAGTGGCGGTGCAGAGTGCAGAGTGGCGGTGCAGAGTGGCGGTGCAGAGTGCAGAGTGGCGGGGCATAGTGGCGGTGCAGAGTGCAGAGTGGCGGTGCATAGTGGCGGTGCAGAGTGCAGAGTGGCGGTGCAGAGTGGCGGTGCAGAGTGGCGGTGCAGAGTGGCGGTGCAGAGTGGTGGTGCAGAGTGGCAGTGCAGAGTGGCAGTGCAGAGTGGCAGTGCGGTGGTGCAGTGCGGTGGTGCAGTGCGGTGGTGCAGAGTGGCGGTGCAGAGTGGCGGTGCAGAGTGCAGAGTGGCGGTGCAGAGTGGCGGTGCAGAGTGGCGGTGCGGTGGTGCAGAGTGGCGGTGCAGAGTGGCGGTGCAGAGTGCAGAGTGGCGGTGCATAGTGGCGGTGCAGAGTGCAGAGTGGCGGTGCATAGTGGTGGTGCATAGTGGCGGTGCAGAGTGGCGGTGCAGAGTGGCGGTGCAGAGTGGCGGTGCAGAGTGGCGGTGCAGAGTGGCAGTGCGGTGGTGCAGTGCGGTGGTGCAGTGCGGTGGTGCAGAGTGGCGGTGCAGAGTGCAGAGTGGCGGTGCAGAGTGCAGAGTGGCGGTGCCGAGTGGCGGTGCAGAGTGGCAGTGCAGAGGTGCAGAGTGGCGGTGCAGATTGGCAGTGCAGAGTGGCGGTGCAGAGTGGCGGTGCAGAGTGGCGGTGCAGAGTGGCAGTGCAGAGTGGCAGTGCAGAGTGGCAGTGCAGAGTGCAGAGTGGCGGTGCAGAGTGAGAGTGCAGAGTGGCGGTGCAGAATGGCGGTGCAGAGTGCAGAGTGGCGGTGCAGAGTGGCGGTGCAGAGTGGCGGTGCAGAGTGGCGGTGCAGAGTGCAGAGTGGCGGTGCAGAGTGGCGGTGCAGAGTGGCGGTGCGGTGGTGCAGAGTGGCAGTGCAGAGTGGCAGTGCGGTGGTGCAGAGTGGCGGTGCAGAGTGGCGGTGCAGAGTGGCGGTGCAGAGTGGTGGTGCAGAGTGGCGGTGCAGAGTGGCGGTGCAGAGTGGCGGTGCAGAGTGCAGAGTGGCGGTGCAGAGTGCAGAGTGGCGGTGCAGAGTGGCGGTGCAGAGTGCAGAGTGGCGGTGCAGAGTGGCGGTGCAGAGTGGCGGTGCGGTGGTGCAGAGTGGCAGTGCGGTGGTGCAGAGTGGCGGTGCAGAGTGGCGGTGCAGAGTGGCGGTGCAGAGTGCAGAGTGGTGGTGCAGAGTGCAGAGTGGTGGTGCAGAGTGGGTGTGCAGAGTGGCGGTGCGGTGGTGCAGAGTGGTGGTGCAGAGTGGTGGTGCGGAGTGGCGGTGCAGAGTGGCGGTGCAGAGTGGCGGTGCAGAGTGGCGGTGCAGAGTGGCAGTGCAGAGTGCAGAGTGGCGGTGCAGAGTGCAGAGTGGCGGTGCAGAGTGGCGGTGCAGAGTGGCGGTGCAGAGTGGCGGTGCAGAGTGGCGGTGCAGTGCAGAGTGGCGGTGCAGTGGTGCAGAGTGGCGGTGCAGAGTGCAGAGTGGCGGTGCATAGTGGCGGTGCAGAGTGCAGAGTGGCGGTGCAGTGGTGCAGAGTGGCGGTGCAGAGTGGCGGTGCAGAGTGCAGAGTGGCGGTGCAGAGTGGCGGTGCAGAGTGCAGAGTGGCGGTGCAGAGTGGCGGTGCAGAGTGCAGAGTGGCGGGGCATAGTGGCGGTGCAGAGTGCAGAGTGGCGGTGCATAGTGGCGGTGCAGAGTGCAGAGTGGCGGTGCAGAGTGGCGGTGCAGAGTGGCGGTGCAGAGTGGCAGTGCAGAGTGGCAGTGCAGAGTGGCAGTGCGGTGGTGCAGTGCGGTGGTGCAGTGCGGTGGTGCAGAGTGGCGGTGCAGAGTGGCGGTGCAGAGTGCAGAGTGGCGGTGCAGAGTGGCGGTGCGGTGGTGCAGAGTGGCGGTGCAGAGTGGCGGTGCAGAGTGGCAGAGTGGCGGTGCAGAGTGGCGGTGCGGTGGTGCAGAGTGGCGGTGCGGTGGTGCAGAGTGGCGGTGCAGAGTGGCGGTGCAGAGTGGCGGTGCAGAGTGGCGGTGCAGAGTGCAGAGTGGTGGTGCAGAGTGGTGGTGCAGAGTGGCGGTGCGGTGGTGGTGCAGAGTGGCGGTGCAGAGTGGCGGTGCAGAGTGGCGGTGCAGAGTGGCGGTGCAGAGTGGCGGTGCAGAGTGGCGGTGCAGAGTGGCAGTGCAGAGTGGAAGAGCGGCGGTGCAGAGTGGCGGTGCAGAGTGGCGGTGCAGAGTGGCGGTGCAGAGTGGCGGTGCAGAGTGGCGGTGCAGAGTGGCAGTGCGGTGGTGCAAAGTGGCGGTGCAGAGTGGTGGTGCAGAGTGGCGGTGCAGAGTGGCGGTGCATAAGAAGGACATCACAGGCAAGTGGTGCAATATTCGCACATTCACAAGGAGATCACTAGCAGTACAGTACACACCACATGAACACACTCCATAACACATAGCAACAATACATTGGCATTTACAATGCCATTAGCTCAAACTCAAATAAATCCGAGCCCGATTGCATTTCTAATGCTTGTTTTCATTTGTGGTCATATATGATGCTGCGTGGCTGATATATGCTTGGTGTTTTCCATATTAAGGTGATGGTGCATATATCCGAAAGTCAATATGTTAGCATTTTATGATGTGTTTCTTTGAATATGATGTTGGTTGTGTGAATGTTTGATGGGGTCTGTTAGCATGTGATGTAAATACAATATAGAATTATAGATGGGTAACAGTGAATAATGAGGCTTATTTTCACTGAGAGGATCTCAGTGACATCAAATAGACTCCAGGATCGATGTTCAAGTTGTTTACGATGTCACCCATAAACCCAAGGTGAAACCATCCCATATATTCACTTTCTATATATCTATAATTTGATGTTATGGATGGCCCCAAAACTCTTCTGCCTCTCCTTTTAACTGCTACACAGGGTCGAGGAATAATGGGCAAACAATACATAACAAGGCCTCTCCTTTCTGTCTCAAAGTTGAAACAAAAGACACCGGGCCTCCTGCCATACAGCCCACCATCCTCTCAGCCCTCCCACCCCCCACCATCCTCTCTACCTTCTCATCCTTCACCATCCTCTCTGCCCTCCCACCCCCACCAGCCTCTCTGCCCCCTCTGCCCTCCCACCCCCACCATCCTCTCAATCTTCCCACCCCCACCATCCTCTCTGCCCTCCCACCCCCACCAGCCTCTCTACCCTCCCTCCCCCATCAGCCTCTCTGCCCTCTCTGCCCTCCCACCCTCACCATCCTCTCTACCTTCCCACCCCCACTAGCCTCTCTGCCTTCCCACCCCCACCATGTAGAAACTCCAGGACACGGCAATGCAGGTAAGTAGGTGCACTGTATTAGAGCAAGCATGTATGTCGTACAGCTTTGGTAGCCGCCTCCAACTGACACCCAACACTCTAGAACCTGTATGGCGCAACTCTGTTCTCCCTATATTTCTACCACTCCTTAAAACAGTGCGACCGCACAGTTACGGCCCTCAATTCCTATCCACATCAGCTCCTTTACTATGCTTGGTCTCCACGTTGGGGGTTTGACCCAACGCTCGTGGAGCCTGTGGAAGTTCAACAAGAACCACTTCACGTGTGGCCTACAAAATAGCTCGCCGTTCCTACAGCTTCAGTAGCCACCACCAACTGCCACCCACACCCACCATTCTAGAATCTGCACAAAACCTGTGGCATCCTGTTACCAGGAAACCGGTAACCAGGATTTACAGCGAAACCACTATTAACATGTAAATCGACTTTTACTCCCCTTTAACTTCTATTTTTAAGGGAATTTAATTTTTTTTAAACAATAGGCAAAAATGAATATTTTGTTTACATGATAATGTTTTTATTATTTTGTATAACTTTTCATTTACAGATTTGTTAGAATTACTTACCTCTTATAGGTTTCATTATATTAGTGTCTGCTGGTTAAGAAAGTATATGCCAGTGTCAGAAATTGCGATATGTCTACTGTGATTATTGACATTTACTTTTATGATTTTCATCCATATGTCTTGTACTTCAATATACAATGTCATGTTCTGAAATGATGTAATCATAGGGTCATATTTCAGAAAAAGGGAAATTTCAAAGCTGTAGTGTTCCCCAAAAAACATGACACACTTTGGGGTCGATTCCGATTCGGGAAAAAAAAACGTCCGTACGATTTGTATCCGGAGCCCTCTCTGTACGAATCGTACCCGTCTGTCAGAGTCGCATAGTACGATCCGTATTCCGTGAATCCCTCCGAATCGCCGCGATCCGTACGTATTGCAAGGCTGAAACCGTAAACCGTACGACTCGTACACATGCCGTACGACTCGTACACATGCCGTACGACTCGTACACATGCCGTACGACCCGACGAGTACGATCCGGACCGGGGCATGAGGACGCGATTCGTACGTCCACGTCAGGTAAGGGCGAGTCGTACGGAAAAGCACACAAACACATACACACCGTACGATGCGTACACCCCATGATCGCAGGGGTACGGTGCGTCATGGGGGTTACGCACCGTGCCCCTGCGATCATGGGGGGTACGCACCGTACCCAGGGGGGCCGTTCCGTACCTGTTTCGGTGCGAACTTGGCTTTTACGGCTGTTTTCAGCTCCTGTAGCAAAAGGATCGTACGGTGCGTACCCGACACGCATCGTACTTGCTGGGTCATAAAAACCAGCCGCGAACCGTACAGATGTCACGTACAGCGGGTTCCGAGGGAGAATCGTACGGAGATTAGAGTCGTACGGTCTCTCTACGACTCGTCCGGAGTACGGCTCCTGGTACGAATCGTACTTCGTCGTATGTACGGGGGACGTTGCAGGGTACAATTCGTACGGGAAAAAAGCTCCGAACGGCTATTCGGAGCGGTTTTTCCCGAATCGGAATCGGCCCCTTTATATTTTGACAACCATAAGACATTATTCAGCTATTCAAAGTCCATAATTAAAATTGAAGATAGTGGTCTTGAATAGAAGTACAATTTTCATTATATTTACTTCTCAATATGGAAATCATCAGAGCTGCTGATACCTACATCACACAACATATTCTATCACCATCACACGAAAAAAAGATAACTGGACCCTCAGAGATGCATCCGCTGAGGTAACTTATTGAGGTTAAGACTTCTGCCACAACAAAACTTCTCTATGCAAAACTTCTCAAGCATATACTACAAGACTACAGGTCAGCAGCCAAGCAATGCATTGAAATTGCTGATTTCATTACATCCTATAATCTTGACCTGAGACTGAATGAAGCATCCCAGCCAGTGATGTATTGATTAAATTGTCCTGAATCCCTATCATTTCCCTGCACCGAAAAAGATTAGGCAAGAAGAGATATTGCTCTAATTCATAAAGACCAGATCACCTGCAAGAACCAGAATAATGAATAATTATAGTCTTTCCAAAATATATTAGTCGAATTTAAACAATTTAAAATGTAACCCATTTAAATGCGCATTATCTGCTATGCACCAAAGACAACATCAACTTTGCGGAACAACTCAACAAGTTCATAACAGATAAAATAGTCTCCTCTGAGCACAATCCATTCCTGGGTGACTTTAACCTGTATTTCAGAGATGAAAAGGACAAAGCGGTCATCCACCTCTCATCATTGTTGATAAATATTAACCTTATACAAAATTACCTAAATTCCATCCATGTGAATGGTGCTGCCCTAGACCTCATCATCTCATGGGTAGTATTGATCAAGTCAGAATCCCGTATCCCGGTCGATTAGTCCAATCACTACTTAATACCGTTCACTTTTCTTCATTCAAAATTCACAAGAAAGACCCAAAGTGTGTGTTAGAAACCTTGGAAACAGTGCTAAATTTGAGCTGTTGGTTGCAGGCGGGCCCACTGGCACTCATGTTTAGGGACCAGCACTTATTTTTCTTCGCCAGACTTTGACCAAGAGCAGGAAAGTGAAAAAAACACAATAGGGAAAGAAGGAGTAAACGAAAGCCAAAATAATGTAGAAAAGGGCAAAGCAGGAACCTGCAATAGAGATAAAGATAGAGGCAGTGTTTCATGGTGGAGTAGAGGCATGATGTGGAATTAAGTCTATGCAGCCTTATTATGTGGCACACCAACATTCAATAGCTCCAGCCGCGGGGTTCTGGACAAAAGTTTCACCCCTGGACTTATTCTTTTACATGTTAAGCACTTTAAAAAAAATATCAGCACACCAACATTCAATAGCTCCAGCCGCGGGGTTCTGGACAAAAGTTTCACCCCTGGACTTATTCTTTTACATGTTAAGCACTTTAAAAAAAATATCAGTCTTGACCTCCTACAAAGATTCCTTATTAAGCCAGATGTCAATGATAACACAATATGTGGACAATATATCTGACATGATCATTGACAAAAATACTCCTCAAACATTAAAAAGACTGAAAAACAAAAGATCTCTGCAACTCAACGAAGAAAGAAAAACCTTGAGAGTGGCAAAATGACTATGGAGACAAAACCCAATGCTGATAAATCACTTTTGTTGGATACTTGCACCTTGTTTCCTTAGTCTTTCTCGTGCTGACTTGAGTATCAAGTCAGTTACCGGCACCTTGTTTTACTCTTCCTAGCAAAATACAGAATGTTGAGGCTCCTTCCTCCTTTATACCTTCCCCAGGTAAACCATTCATTGAATGTGAGACTTGGATTAGTCATTACCCGAGGTTCTGTGACATCTCTCTAGGTACAGAAGGGAAAACATTGTTATTAATTCATTGTTTAGGTCTTGAAGGTCAAGAGGTGTTCAACCACTTAGCAGAGTTATTTCCAGAGAGTGTATATGGTTCAAAGGAATATGAGATCTGCATGACAAAATTACATATTCATTATTTGCCCAAAACTAGTACAGTTTTATGGAGGAATCATTTTGGTAGACATGTGCAAATAGTGAATCTGTGGAGTTTATGTACCAGATTTGAGAAAATTAGCATATACATGTAAATGTGATGCTTGTTTGCAGGAGCAAATACTAGATCAATGTATGTTAGGTTGTAGTGTTGGCAAGGTCATAGACAAGTTGTGACATAAGAACAGCCCTTTTTTATAAGGTATTGACCCATGCTAAAGAAAATGATCATTGTATAACAAGCATAAAAGAAATTAAGAGAGACGAGGGGCGAGGGAGGAAATACGTTCATGTGAATAAGACACAGCAATCTGGGTGGGAGATCAAAGCACAATCATTCATGCAAAGGACTTGGGGCCAGATGTAGGTAGGCTTTTACCGGGTGGTAACGGCCGAAAACCGGTAAAATCGGCCGTTACCGAGGAAATGAGATGTAGGAGGCCGTAAAATACCGATTTTTCAAAATCCGAGTCGGAAACATACCGACTCGGTAAGAATGACCCGGTAAAATTACCGTTTCGGAATCTACCGTATACATAAATACCGAGTTCGTATTTTCCGACTCGGTAAATCAGAAACGGTAAAAATCAGCCTTGGAGATGTAGGTAAGCACAAAAATACTGAATCTGCCGAAAAACGGTATTTTTAAGTCGGTATTTACCATGCAATGAAAGCAGGTGGTAACCAAGGGAGGGCTATAAAAAAAGTCCCAAAATGCACCTCAGGACCCATGATGGCGGCTTTCTACATCATAGCAAGACGGCAGAGACTACAGGCAGCAGGACAGAGAGAATGGCTAAGGGAGGAACAAGTGTACAGGCAGAGGATAACACTGTTCCAACTGACAGAGCCTGAAATACTGCAGAGGTACAGGCTACACCCAGACACCATCAAGCAATTGATCAGGGACCTACACCCTCTCCTGGACCACCCAACACCCAGGGCCCATGCCATCCCACCTCATGTCCAGGTGCTATGTAGCTTACACCTGCTGGCCTCAGGGAGCTACCAGAGTGTGATAGCTGTAGTGGGTGGCGTGTCCCAGGGCTGCCTGTCCCGCTTCTTCAGGAGGTTTCTTGACGCCATGATGCAGAGGATGGGGCATTATATTAAATTCCCTGTTACACCGGCAGAATTAGCCAAAACCAAGACAGACTTTTATCAACTGGCACACTTCCCTCACGTGATCGGCTGCATCGATGGCACCCACGTCCCACTCTGTCCACCTGCAGCCACAGAGCACATATACAGGAATCGCAAATCGACGCACTCCATCAACGTCCAGGTCATATGTAATGCAGGTAACCTCATCACTGACATCGTAGCCAAGTTCCCCGGAAGTACCCATGATTCATACATATTCCAGAACAGTGGAATATACACACGCCTACTTGCCGGAGAATTTGGAAATGGATACCTGCTAGGTAAATCACATTGACACACCCTGACACTCACATTAGATCTACGTCTCAAGTACTTGCAATTAATGTCTATCTTTCTCCCCCTAGGCGACAGTGCATATGCCCTGCGGTCCTTCGTGCTCACTCCCTACCTCAACCCATCCACCAGGAGTGAAAGGCGATACAACGTGGCTCACAGATCCACACGAAACGTAGTTGAGCGCACATTTGGACTCCTAAAGAGCAGGTTTCGCTGCCTCCACAAGAGTGGAGGTGCACGGCAATACACCCCAATCATCTGCTGCAAAATAATAGCGACCTGTGCAATGTTGCATAATCTCGCCACCAAGCAAGGCACTGAGGTGGAGCTCACATTTCATGAGGACATTGATGACGACCCAGAGGTGGCAGAGCCCCAGGCCACAGTGGCAGCAGCAGCTACAGATGGGAGACTGAGACGGGCAGAGGTTACACAACAATATTTCTGAGTGAGTAAAGAGACACAGGCATGAATGTAACTTTGTGTAAGTAGTTTAATAATCACTACGCCACAGCATTGTTAGCTCACATTGGGCTCACTAATACTAACACTCCATGAGTGTGTTGTCACGGTTAACACCACCGTGACTACAGCCTTGGGTGGAGTGCAAAGTCATTGTTTGTGGCCACGGGCCACAGGGCGGGGCTGCTGTGGCTGTGAATCAATGTCCTCACGCTGGCCTGTCACACTTCCCCCACGCCTGCCACTCCTCCGTAAGTCATGCACAGGAGTGCTTGCACCACTCCTGCTGGTGGACCCCTCGCTTTCGGCAGCACAAGTGTCGCCTCCAGTGCCAGTCTGATGCGCGAGCACTAGCTCCATGGCAGAGGTCATCCTGGCCATACCTTCACTTAAATTGTTGCAGCACTGCACTATGGCATCCTGCATCGTGACTGACCGTCTGCACAGCACAGTGGTAGCAGTTGCAAACCTGTTCAGGGCCTTGGTTTGCTGGCGCACATCCACACGGGCCTTGCGTCTCTCCAAATGGTCCCTGTCCAATTTGTCACACAGGACAGTCATGCACTGTGTGATATCTGATATTCCTGACGCCATGGATTGCATGCTTTCTGCCATGTCCCCTATGCCCTTGCCTACTGCTTCCAGTTTATTGTTAGTTGTGCGTGCGTGCCTCTGAACCCCCATCATTGCTTTTGCCTGCAGGCGCTGCACCTTCACCATGGTGGCCTCCAGTCCACAGAAGACACCTTGGACTTGCCGCACATCCTCTACCTCCCGTGGCCGGCGCCCTCGGACACTGGCCCGCGTGACTCTGGGACTGGGCTGCTGCTCGGTGTTGCCTCTGTCCTGTGTGTCACCCTCCACCTCCTCCTCCTCCGATGATGTTTGCAGTATTCTGCGAGGGGGCACATCATGGCTCCTGACTCTTCCCAGCACTGGGGATGGTGATGTGGGGGTGGGTGATAGTTCTGCCGCTCCTGTGTCCTGACTACCAAATAGGAGAGGGGATTGTGGATATTCAGCAGTTGTCTCCTCAGGTATCGGGGCAGCCTGCTCTTGGTCCTGCCCTCCGTGAGAAGTGCTAGGTCCGGCTCCTTCCCTCCTCTTCTCTCTGACCTCAGCTGTGCTGCGCTTTGACTCTCCTGTGGACAGACATGGACATTGTGTCAGTAATGTTGTTCACCTGTGTCATGAGATTAAATACACTTCTATTGCACATTTGCCTGTCTCTCATTTGCCTATGCTACTTGTCTGTTGCTCCCCTTGCTGCAATGCACGCTGACTGCTCTGAGGTATCTACACATGACTACATTTCCCAGGATGCATTGCAGGACATTAGTTAAACCTGTTGTGGAGTCTGATTTGTCCTGTGAGGGGAATAGGTAAAAGGGTAAATGATAATTTTCCTGCATCTTACCTGGTTTCTTTGCTCCTCTTGCTGAGCTGTCTGCGTCTCCTATTCCGTGTATACATTCCTTCTCAAGGGTTGTTGCGACCATCTCCTCAATGTCGGTGAGTCTGGGGGCTCTGTTTCTTCCGCCTCCTGTAGCAGCACTTTCCTTGCGGTGGGCAGCAAGCTTTTTTTTGGTGATTATGCGGATGTTATACCACCGTTTTTTTAGGTCTTCTAGGTCACGGTGGGTGACACCAATGGCATTTACCTTGCCTTGTATGTCCAACCAGGTGCTGCGCTTGATTGATTCAGCAACATGCAGAGTTTGCTTTCCAAATATTTTCCCATAATGTCTGACTACCTCCGAAATCAGCACCTGCAGTTCCTCCTGGCTGAACTTCTGCTTCCTTTTGCGCTCAGCAGCATCTCTCTGTGCCTCCTGGCTCTCCATCTTGCTGTGTAGTTTGTCTCAGGAAAGGCTGCTCCACACTCTGTCCTCCTGCTCTCCTGACTGTTTGTTTCTGCACCTGCATGGGCGTGGCCTGTCCCAGGTACTGGGGTGTGGTGCTTGGATCTGATTGGTTAGTTCCCCTGTGGCTTGGGATTTGGGTGTGGTTGAAGTACCTGATTGGTTCACAGGCACACATGTTTGTCAGTTTCAAAAACTTCGGCGGATAGCTCCGACACGGTAATTACCGGGTCGGTTTTTCCCGTCTCGGTATTTTCCGGGTCGGGAGTTGCCATTCATTCCTATGGGCCATGGCACCGGTGGATCGGTTTTGGTTTTTCCGTCTCGGATTTTACCGTGTAGGTGTATTCCGAGTCGGTAAATACCGTTTCCGAGTACCGACAGGTTCCGAGTCGGTATTTTATACCGTCATTGTTACCTACATCTCATTTTCCTACTCGGTAATACCGAGTCGGTATGACTCGGTATTTAAGAGGTCGGTAAATATTATTTACCTACATCTGGCCCTAAGTTTCCCCAGATATTGTAAGGGGTTTGTTTCTGCTGGGGGCTCTTGGCTAAATGGAAAACAATATGAAATGCTCTGGTTAGAAAGTCACATGAAAAATCTGCGGGTGCAAATGAAACTATTCTAATTGTTTAAGAAGCTCTAAGACAAAAAAGAAAGAGTTAATGAGATTAGCAAGGGTGTTAAAAAGGATGATGAGACTGTGTTGCATGTTTCTAGTAATGGCAAGGCTAGGCTGACTGATACTGTGGGTGTATTGTGCACCACTGAGATTAGGATGTTTGATTCAGAGTGCCAAGATCACGTTAATTTCTAAAGAACTGTATGACAGTTGTATGAGAGAGAAGGTTAACATTGATGAGACCTGACATAAGGCCCATGGGGGATAGTGGGAACCCATACATTGGCCGGCCATTTCATTGTGAAATTGGGTATAAAGGGAGGTTAACATCTGGTAAACTCCATGGGCCTGATTTAGCATTTATCTGTCAAGGTGGAGGAGAACATTCCCTCCGCCATCCTGACAGACTATCGTCTGTCAAATGTAAAGATGACTGTCGGATTAGCAATCATCTCTGTACATTGAAAGGAACCGCTGCTGGAGAAGTTCCTTTTAATGTATCAAAAGTTTGGTGTACAGCTGTAGTCAGTTTGATGACCTTTTAAAGCAGAAGATTGTTTCAGAAAAACAAGAAACAAATGACTTTTACACCCTAGGAGTTGGGTCCATCATTCAAACCTAATTCCTGGATTCCTCGATATCCCAATCCACCGCCAACAGATTTAACTCTCTTGGTGTTGGTATGGCGGAAATCCGTCTACCATATTTAGAGATGTCTGCCATTAGAGTGATACAATGGGACCATAGAGATGAAGTACAGCAATGGTGGAACGGTTTTCAGATGGCGGACACGTCCATCGTAATGACGGGCACATTCGTCAACACACATCTGCTCAAAATCAGATTATCAAATCACCTACACTTCACCCTACAGAACCCACTACCCAAATAACACCAACCATTTACTACTTTATATGTCACCAGCAGCGGCAGCACAATCATTTCATTTTCTTTTTTTTGGGATAAATATGTCTTTAAGAACAGCCCCTGTAAATGAGTTAACAGTTACAGTAGATGCGATAATTAGAGTTGAGCCACAGCTGTTTGGAACCCTGGTCCAAAGAACAAAAATGACCTTGAGAAGGAAAATGTGGGACGGAATGGTGGATATGGTGAATGCTGTATCGAACACCTGGCGCTGACAGGAGAATATATGCAAACACAGGAACAATCTGTAGGGGAGAAACGTCCCCTCACTTTCTGAGCACACTGAGATGCCTTACACAACTGAAGTCATTGTCTGTAAGCAGGAGGGACTTCCCTGTCACATGTGGACCAAGTGCTATAGTTGGAAAATCGGACAAAATATTGGTATGGAACATTTTACTGAATTGGCCCGCAATATCCTTCCAATACTGGGTAAGATGAGGGCAAGATAAGAACATGTGTTCACGTCGCCACATGTTGATCTGTAGGACCAGCAAGTATCAGTATCCTTCAGTTTCAGTTTAGGGGTCCGATATAGCAAATGCACGAGAAAGAATTTTGTTTATAGCAGCAATGGAACAAGTTTACCTTGGAGTAGGAAGGATGAGATCCGATCTTATCGCAGGTGTCTTCATATGGGGGAGTTAAACACTTATCAATAAAGTAATTTGACCATTTGGGACACAGGTTTAATGTTGGGAGGGTAGAGCCTTCGCGTATTAATTTATAAATCTTGGCGGCTACTGGCCCACCTGATTGGATGCATTCGAAGTCAGTAAAAACGGAGTGGGGTGCAATCCTTCTAGTTTAGATATTCTTGCCTTGAGCTTCAGGAAATCATAAAAATCTAAGTTAGGTAGTGTATACTTCCCTTGTAGAGCCCCAAATTACAGCAGCTACTTCTATATGTATAAGTCTGAGATGAGGGCAATGCCATTTGTGGCCAATTTCAAGCCAAAAGTCAAGGGGTTAGACATCAGCAGCATCTTATTATTCCATAAGGAAATGAAAAAGGATGTATTAGTGTTGGAGGCTAGGAGTTTGTCTAAAATTAAGGAAGCTTTAATCGTGTCTTTTATTATGACATGGTAGTGGGCAAAATTGTGGTGGGACATGGTCAAATTCGCTGATACCGGGGAATGGATAGCTACTGTATTTTTCAATCCTGAGCCAAAGTGGGGCATCTACAGTGTTCAGATTCAACCAACGTATACCCTGCCGGCTAGGAAAGCCACCTGGACAGTGAACCAATCTGGGAAAAGCTAACTCTAAATAAGGCGGATGCAGGTATGACTTTGCTTCCTCCATCCACCATCTTTGGAATTCAACTCGATCGACAGAGGAAGAAAGTTGGAAACAGACATTTTTTGTCAGCCCGTACGCATTCATCAAATTCTAAATTGATCCCTAAGTCACGCCTACAGGCTTTCATAACATTTCATAATAAACAGATCAAACCTATGAAATTTGACATACCTTTTACCAACCAATCAATAAGGCCTTTACTGTTGGCTTGACACCAATGCATAATAAATAGAGAGTGAAGGCGCGAGAGTGACAGAGAGAGAAACAGAGAGAGGCATTCAAATATACTAGAAATACTTAAATAAGGCCTCGAAAGACTTACTCATTTCATCTTGGTTGCTTACCTTACCTTCTGGCATACACGTGTGCATACACGTCTGCTGAGTGAAGTTTAGGTGCATGAGCTTGATGAGCTAGTCATAAATAAAATTTGCAATACTCAAAATCCTAATGAAGATATTTTATTATTATTTTATTCTTATTTTATTGCACATAGGAAAGATTAGAAGAACCTTTCCTATATGCAGTTCTAAACCAATAAAAGTTATTTATATAAAGCACGTAACTTGGGAGCTAACTGGACTTTAAAGCAGGCATGTGCATTAGTTGTGAAGCCACAGATCCCAACCAAGAATCCCCTGGGCCTCCATCTTTGTTTGGACTTGTTTAAATGCGCTTGTGATGAACTGGACTGTTGCTGTTATCCTGACAGTCTGCATCATTTATATCTGGTGATCACATTGTGTTCCTTGAGACATTGCATTATTTTACAGTGTGCTTGGTAAGAATGCAAACGTTCTTTCCTTTTAACTGGCTTGTTGTTATAATTATTGCTATGGCAACCGTGAAACAAAATGACATTATTTTCAAAAAAATCCATTTTTTGAAATACTCAGCTTATCCTATTTCAGCTTTCAATTGCATTTCTGTCTACTAAACAAATCAATGACACCTGTATTTGGGGTTTTTCTGCAATGCTTTCATTCAGTAATGCGAAGAGGTAAAGCGGAGAATGAATGCCACTGCCATTGTAAAGGGGCAAAGCCAAGGACAGCTCTCTGCCATGTAATGTTTGCAAATAAGCAAACAAGTGCCACGCTTCATGACGTTTCTACCCCCTGGCAAATTCATGACGGTCCACATTAGTTTTAACCCCTTGGACGCTCATGACGAGCTGAGCTTGTCATGAGCCACGGTGCTCGTGTGCTCATGACGAGCTGAGCTCGTCATGACCGTTGGAACGCTCACACGCTGGGCTAATTCCCCTGCTGTGCGAGCGTTCTAAAGAAACGGGTGTGGTCATGATAAGCTCACCTCGTCATGAGCACACGACCACCGTGGCTCATAGTGGCGGCCATCTTGGAGAGGGTTCTCCTCTTCTGTCACTCGGGCGCCGCTATAAAAACAGAAGACACACTCCTAGCTGGAGATTGCTGATACTTTGACCCCTGAGGCGTGAGCCGGGCGGTTGACATTTTTAAATTGCTCTTAAAATCTTTTGTACTCCCTCCCTTGTGTCCTTCCCCACCCCCCGGCATCAGCGTCTCGCGCTGCATACCATCGCGGCGCTTTGAATCTCGCACCGATATTAGGGTGTAGGATTCTGCGCCCTTTAAATTTTACCTTCTAGACACTTTGCTTGGTGTTTGGTAGATTACTTGCCTCCCCCTCACCCACTGGCCGATTGTAGGGCCGTCATCTTCTGGAAATCTTGGAGAGGGTTCTCCTCTTCTGTCACTCGGGCGCCGCTATAAAAACAGAAGACACACTCCTAGCTGGAGATTGCTGATACTTTGACCCCTGAGGCGTGAGCCGGGCGGTTGACATTTTTAAATTGCTCTTAAAATCTTTTGTACTCCCTCCCTTGTGTCCTTTCCCTTCCCCCGGCGTCAGCGTCTCGCGCTGCATACCATCGCGGAGCTTTGAATCTCGCACCGATATTAGGGTTTAGGATTCTGCGCCCTTTAAATTTTACCATCTAGACACTTTGCTTGGTGTTTGATAGATTACTTGCCTCCCCCCTCACCCACTGGCCGATTGTAGGGCCGTCATCTTCTGGGGACCGAGCTGAGAGTTTAGTGGCGGCCATCTTGGAGACGGTTCTCCTCGTCTGTTACTCGGGCGCCGCTATAAAAACAGAAGACACACTCCTAGCTGGAGATTGCTGATACTTTGACCCCTGAGGCGTGAGCCGGGCGGTTGACATTTTTAAATTGCTCTTAAAATCTTTTGTACTCCCTCCCTTGTGTCCTTTCCCTTCCCCCGGCATCAGCGTCTCGCGCTGCATACCATCGCGGCGCTTTGAATCTCGCACCGATATTAGGGTGTAGGATTCTGCGGCCTTTAAATTTTACCATCTAGACACTTTGCTTGGTGTTTGGTAGATTACTTGCCTCCCCCCTCACCCACTGGCCGATTGTAGGGCCGTCATCTTCTGGGGACCGAGCTGAGAGTTTAGTGGCGGCCATCTTGGAGACGGTTCTCCTCGTCTGTCACTCGGGCGCCGCTATAAAAACAGAAGACACACTCCTAGCAGGAGATTGCTGATACTTTGACCCCTGAGGCGTGAGCCGGGCGGTTGACATTTTTAAATTGCTCTTAAAATCTTTTGTACTCCCTCCCTTGTGTCCTTTCCCTCCCCCCGGCATCAGCGTCTAGCGCTGCATACCGTCGCGGCGCTTTGAATCTCGCACCGATATTAGGGTGTAGGATTCTGCCCCCTTTAAATTTTACCATCTAGACACTTTGCTTGGTGTTTGGTAGATTACTTGCCTCCCCCCTCACCCACTGGCCGATTGTAGGGCCGTCATCTTCTGGGGACCGAGCTGAGAGTTTAGTGGCGGCCATCTTGGAGAGGGTTCTCCTCTTCTGTCACTCGGGCGCCGCCATAAAAACATACGGCCATGGCTCCGCGCAGCGGACGCGTACAGCGGGCGCGCCGTACGCGCGCCGAAGTCAAGCCAGAGTCCTGCCCGTCTGCGCTCGTCCGCGATCGACCGGGGCGCGGGGCAGGACCCCCTGGTCCTTCAGAGCCAGCTGTCTTGCAGGGTATGTCTAAACATAGACTATGCTACACCAAAATGGACCTACTATCATTCTGTCAGACACTGGATAGTAGCTGCCTTCACAATCTACTGGCTGAGTCAATACCCCCCTATTGCAAGACGTGTAATCAGATCTTGCCATTGTTTAGAAGGGAGGTAAGGGAAGTAGCCAAGTTAAAGTTGCTACTACTGAATTGTAGGTCTATGAGAAAACATAGAGTCGAGATATATGATCTATTGGTAAATAGAGACCCGGATGCCTTGTTTCTTACAGAGACATGGCTGGAAGAAACATCTTCTCCGGAGGTTCTCGAAGCTGTCCCCCCTGGTTACAGTCTACTGAGACTAGATAGACAAAAACAGCGAGGTGGGGGGCTAGCTTTAATCTACAGATCAGAACTTGAATGCACTCTATCAAAAGCTACCCTACCTAACAGTGAGTGCGGCTTCTTCACCCTAAAAGTAGATCCTAAAAACATGGTTAGTGGATTATTGATATATCGCCCACCAGGGGGTGCTGCTCAGTTTGGAAACCAACTTTTAGAACTAGTAACTCAACCAGTGATTAGACATAAAAGGTTCCTTATCCTGGGAGACTTAAACCTCCACTTCGAAGATATAGATTGTAGAGAGGCACAAACTGTGGTTGCAGCACTGAACTCTGTAGGGGTCAATCTGTTATCCACAGCCCCCACGCATCAGTTGGGCCATACCTTGGACCCTATCTTTTCTAATTGGGAAGGTATTAAGGTCTTACCCCCGGTCCAATTGATCTGGTCGGACCACAGCATCGTCCCGTTTGAAATACAAAACGAATCCCCACAAATTAAATCTAAACAACCCCCTCCACAGAAGCGCAGGGTTTGGAAGAAATTTACTCCAGATCTATTTAAAAGTGCCCTATTAGAACATCCACTGCCCCTAGGTAACACTCTACAGGAGACATGGAATAGTTACGAGAACTGGATGTCCAATGCTCTGGACGAGGTAGCGCCCTGGACGATCAAACCACCGATAAGGCAATCTAGAACTGCCCCGTGGTTCTCAGAAAAACTTAGATTGGCTAAAGCTAAATGTAAAACTGTGGAGCGGAGGTGGAGGCAGAATTATGCCCCAGAACTCAAATTATGTTATAAAACAGAGATACAAAAATACCAGAAACTGGTGAGATTGGAAAAGGGCATCTATTTCAAAAATAAAATTGAGCTAGCAGACAACCCCACCAGAGAACTCTTCAGCATTTACAGAGAACTCACGATTCCATCCAGGCTGGAAGCTCAAGATACCTACTCTGCTGAGTTATGTGATCTTGTAGCTGATTTCTTTGTGGATAAGGTCGACAAAATTCATGCCACCTTTACAGATGGCAATGATTTTTTAACTAATCCTAGGGATACTAGAGCCGTGTCCACTCAGAAACCCCAGCTTGCATGCTTCAAAATGCCTGATAGACACGAACTATTAGGCAATATTAACAGCATACAATCTGGATCTCCCTGCGACGCATGCCCAGTGGCGTGGTGCATAGGAGTTATGGAGAGCATATTACTCGACCACATTAGCCACATGGTGACCCTATCTTTTCAGGAATATCACGTACTCGAAGCGTGGAAAACAGCACAGGTTATTCCTCTAAAAAAATAAAAAAAAACATTGCCATCTCTCAATTCCAAAATCTTCGCCCCATCTCCCTTCTCCCCTTCTGTGCAAAAATTGTGGAGAGGATTGCCAACAGGCAGCTCATGGAATATCTGGAGGAGGAAGCCCTCCTCCATTCGTCACAATCGGGATTCAGATCTGGCTACTCCACTGAGTCGGCCGTTCTGTATTCCACCGAGCGCCTTAGGCAGATAGTGGATGAAGGTGAGACAGCAGCGTCCTCCCCACCGGAGCTAGAAAACCATTATCCATGCCCTGGTGACTCCGCACCTTGATTATGGAAACGCCCTGCTGATAGGGATAAGTCAAAAAGGCCTTCATCAACTTCAGTGCGTGCAGAATGCTGCCGCACGCCTTGTGCTCGGGCTTCCGCGCAGAGCCTCGGGGAAGACCGCCCTGGCCAAGCTCTACTGGCTTTCAATTAGGGAGCGAATCAAATTTTAAGCCCTCTGCTATGCGCACCGTATCGCCCAGGGCAAAGGCCCTGATTATCTAAAGAACCTCCTTGTCACACATCTCCCCACTCAGAATTTAAGATCATCTGGCGCAATGTTGTTTAAATCTCCTCGTATCCTCAGGGCCAGAATGGACGGCCGTTCTTTTAGGTATCTGGCCTCCAAACAGTGGAATGCACTCCCGCTTCATCTGAATTAGGATTCCGGGGAAAATTAAAAACTCTTATGTTTCCTACCATGTAAGCCCCTGAAGGCTCTTAATATCTGCCTCTTGAAATCTATTAGCAGTTAGCGCGGGGACACACTGTTCGTTGTGTAGCCAGGCGCTTTATAAATGACTTATTATTATTATTATTATGATGAGCTGAGCTCGTCATTAGCACCGGGGCGCTGGCCGCATCCCCCCTCCCCCCAGCACAGCGGGGGAATGAGCCCCGCATGCAAGGGGTTAAGAACTGCATCATGCGATACGGTCTATGACCTAGAACTTACATAGAGCATTCCTAGTAGTGCAGTGATGATCCGTCCGTCCGTCCGTCTATCTGTCTATCTATCTTAGTGAAAATGAATATGACCAAGACGGCAGTCGTCTGAGCTGCAGGTAAGTGCAATTTTATGAATTTCACTTTTTTTCTTTCCCTCGCCTCCTGCCTCACCACTAAGCAATGGGGATAGCCACCACTGCTTGTGAGTCATCACTCTTCCCCCTGCTTAATGATGGTAATAAACGCCATATTACACTGCATATGTACTATATATTACACACTCAGTAACAGCGGCTGTGTAGTTATGGTTATGTCTCTGTGTCTATTGAATAACCATTCTTTTTTGCTTATAACTTTAGTGCCCTTTGATGAATATGAACAGAACTTTCTAATCTAATAGTCTCCATTGGTAACTTTCGATAAATTAAGTTTTGTGCCGGTCCATCTGGGGTTGCAGGTGGCATAATGTAAAGGTGAGTGTAAAAAAAGTGTTCTTCTAAATTTTATCTCCCCTAACAAAAATAGTTCAGCACTACAGCAAAAACCACTGAACACAATTACACCAAACTGAGCATAAAGGTAGAAGTTTACTCAGAGTAGCTTCCTTTCTTAGTTTAGTTCAAATGCGTTCCGTATTTTCTGAAATATTTGCATTACTAAAAGGTGTATAATGATACTTGTACGTACTGATGTGAGAAAAGTATGAAACTACAATATAAAGATAAAATGGAATCGAGGTGTTGAAAACATGATGGTAATTTATACATTTGAAGTAAGAAGTTAATCCATCTGACTACAGGGGAGGTCTGTGTAGTAAAGAAGTCCAGTAGCCAAGATGTAGTTTCAGTTGATTTATTAAGTCTTGGTTACACGTTGTTATGCTCATGTGAATCAGCCCCACCAGAAGCAGCCTGCCTGCTGCTTAGCCCACACACCAACTGTCATCCCTCATCTCACAGGCATCCCAACATTCCATTCATGCAATCACACTAACATTCTACGCAGCACATTCACACTGGCTGAGCAGCCAGGGATACAGTACCAAAGTAAACAAATAAACAAGATATTACATATCATCCCCTCTTATATAACACAAAAAAACAAAACTGCAAACCCGAAGGAGGTTTTAACATTAAACACCATAAAAAAGAAATATGCTAAAGTACACAAATGCAGATAACAATACGAAGAAAACCACAGTAAGCATAAAGAAAAATATAGAGAAGAAACACTGGAAAAATATACAAGAGAAAAATGAAGTAGATACAATGAACAGAAGAATAAGACAAGAAGAAGATACAAGCACTGAGAAGATGCGTGGATTTATATACCATGAAAATAGATCACACATCCTCCCCCTCTATAAATTTGATTGAAAAATAGCATGTTACCTGAACAACAAAATCGCACCAATGACAACCACCAACCACACCCACTGACCAGACAGGCATGAGAAGAGGCAAGACACAGCACGATATGAACTAGCCGTAGGCACAACTGACACTCATGTAAAAAGATAGAACAACTGGGTGTAGGACACACAAACAAAAGTCCCCTAAAACAAGAGTGAGTGAGATCCCCAGAAGCAACCGGAACCACTCACACCCAAACAACATCTTATAAGTAAGGAAGCAAGGGGAAAAACGTGTAAATAGGTGAACCCTACCCATATAGCCGCTCCTAAACTAAGGGCAGCAACAGCATGTGCAGCATAGGGTGACTTACACACTGGAAACACTTAAGGGCAGATTTACAAGCCCCTTGCGCCACTTTTGCTGCATTTTTAACATGGGAAAATATGACGCAAAAGTGGTGCAAGGGGCTTGTAAATCTGCCCCTTAAACTGTAGAAATGGGACTAGCACCCACTATAACATCCCTAATGTAGAGCTTTGTAAAGTGAACCGTGTAAATGGGACTGAACCCCAATAAGGCAGTGAACAACACATGCAGCACAGGGTGACTTATACACAGAACAACAACTATGAGAAAACGTGCAGCACAAGGTGACTTACACACTGTATAACAAACGTGCAGCACAGGGTGACTTATACATGATATAACAACTGAAAGAAAACATGCAGCACAAGGTGACTTACACACCATATAACAATAATGCAGCACAGGGTGACTTAAACACAATATATCAAATCAACCAAAATGTGAAGCAGAGTGTGATTTACACACCATTTAACAAAGATGGTGCTTAACGCAAACCCAAGTGTAAGGAAACTGTGAAGTCCAATGAAGTAGACTACCATAAAATGTAAAGAAAAATGTGAGCTTCGCAACCAAGCGTAAAAAAAAATCTGACAAAACTAATATGTTGTAGCTCTGTTCATCGTGGAAAACAGTCCTGCAGAAATAAAGTGTGACTCGGCAAGCTAAACACATCGCCGGTGAGCGAGCTCTTACCCGAATAATACCCCTTTTGGCACATACAGTTGTGTAGTGCACCACATATATATATATAGAGTCTTTCTCATCCCCTGTAAAGCAAAACTGTCCAAAATTTAACATGGTGTGCCACTATAAGCTGAAATAAAGTCTCACACCACAGTGAAGGGGAAGTGAAAGACTCACAAGAAGAATGTTTCTGGGAACTCCTCACCAGTAAACAGATTCGGACAGGCCAGATCAAATGATGTTAATTCATTACAAACTATTAACTAGAGTGCGTGTTGTAACTAGGGCTGGGCGTAGTTTGCGTAGTGCCACTACGCACACTACGCAGAATTTTGGAAAAAGATCATGGAAAACGGGGGCGCATCCTGAGGGTCCATGTGCCCGGGACAGGGGTCCCTCATGCCTGGGCAGACTCCCTGAGCTCCCCGGCCTGGTTGGAGCCTGGGAGCCCCGGAGCCCTGGAGCCCGGGAGCCCCGGAGCCCTGCAGGCCCGGAGCCCCGGAGCCCTGCAGCCCTGGAGCCCTGCAGCCCTGGAGCCCTGCAGCGCTGGATCCCTGGAGCCTCGGAGCCCTGGAGCCTCGGAGCCCTGCGGCCCCCAAGCCCTGCAGCCCCGGAGCCCTGGAAGGGCAGGTGGGATCCCTCCCGCGGAGGCTCGGGGCAGGCTGATTGGCGTCATGTCGGTCCCGGCCATCTGGTCGCACCTTTCCACTCGGCCATCTGGTCGCACCCAATGCTTCCCAATGGGGCGCCCAGATGGCCGGGCTTCCCTGGAAGTCCCGATGAGGTGCCATTTGCTTCCGGGATCCCAGCCAGGGCTCCAGGAGGTCGGGTATGTTGGCGCCCTGGGTCCCCTCCGTCACTCGGCACGCACGGGTTCCCAGAAAGAGGGGTAGCCTTCCTCTGGATTACTAGGGGCAAGGGTATGCCCGGACACCCTTCCTGGGTTGGCGGTTCCCTGCCGGGGACCAGATGGGCGATGACCGGGCAACACCTCCCTGGCATCCGGGGCTCCCTCCTCCAGCCCGCTGTGTGGCAAAGTAGGGGCTCTCTCCTCCAGCCCGCTGTGTGGCAAAGTACCCGGGACAGGCTCCATGGGTCCCGGGCAGTCCTCCCCGTGCCTGAGGCCCAGCATGGGGTTTCAGAGCCCCCCTGAGCCCTGCGGCCCCGGAGCCCTGGAGCCCTGCGGCCCCGGAGCCCTGGAGCCCTGCGGCCCAGGAGCCTTGCAGCCATGGAGCCCGGGAGCCCTGGAGCCCCGGAGCCCTGCAGCCCCCGAGCCCTGCAGCCCCGGAGCCCTGCAGCCCGGGAGCCCTGCAGCCCAGGAGCCCTGCAGCCCTGGAGCTCTGGAGCCCTGGAGCCCCGGAGCCCCCGGAGCCCTGCAGCCCCCGAGCCCTGGATTCCCGGAGCCCTGCAGCCCTACAGCCCCGGAGCCCTGGAGCCTCGGAGCCCTGCAGCCCCGGAGCCCCGGAGGTCTGCAGCCCTGCAGCCCTGGAGCCCTGCAGTCCCCGAGCCCAGCAGCCCCGGATCCCTGCAGCCTCGGAGCCCCGGAGCCTCGGAGCCCTGCGGCCCCCGAGCCCTGCAGCCCCGGAGCCCTGGAAGGGCAGGCGGGAGCCCTCCCACGGAGGCTCGGGGCAGGCTGATTGGCATCATGTCGGTCCCTGCCATCTGCTCGCACCTTTCCACTCGGCCATCTGGTCGCACCCAATGCTTCCCAATGGGGCGCCCAGATGGCCGGGCTTCCCTGGAAGTCCCGATGAGGTGCCATTTGCTTCCGGGATCCCAGCCAGGGCTCCAGGAGGTCGGGTATGTTGGCGCCCTGGGTCCCCTCCGTCACTCAGCACGCAGGGTTCCCAGAAAGAGGAGTAGCCTTCCTCCGGATTACACCCTTCCGGGGCTGGCGGTTCCCAGCCGGGGACCAGATGGGCGATGACCGGGCAACACCTCCCAGGCGTCCGGGGCTCCCTCCTCCAGCCCGCGGTGTGGCAAAGTACCCGGGACGGGCACCATGGGTCCCAGCAAGTCCTCCCCATGCCTGAGGCCCAGCGTGGGGTTTCAGAGCCCCCCTGAGCCCTGCGGGCCCGGAGCCCTGGAGCCCTGCTGCCCTGGAGCCCTGGAGCCCTGCGGCCCAGGAGCCCTGCAGCCCTGGAGCCCTGGAGCCCTGGAGTCCTGGAGCCCTGGAGCCCTGCGGCCCAGGAGCCTTGCAGCCATGGAGCCCGGGAGCCCTGGAGCCCCGGAGCCCTGCAGCCCCCGAGCCCTGCAGCCCCGGAGCCCTGCAGCCCGGGAGCCCTGCAGCCCAGGAGCCCTGCAGCCCTGGAGCTCTGGAGCCCTGGAGC